>NC_044402.1:19521552-20146552 GCF_006542625.1 Nomascus leucogenys
TCGGGTGGGTGCAGAGAGAGAGAGCATTGGACTGTGTAACCAAATAACCTCAAATGGATGGTGACAATAGAATTGCAATTAAAGTTTGTTTTTCTCATGTCCTGATTCACAGAGGGTGTTCTATGGCAGCAGATGGCTTTCCTCCAGATGGTGGTTCAGCTGCCCAGACTTTCCATAGCTTGGCTTCCCCATTTCCCTGGAGATATGTCATTATTTGCCTCCAGCCAGGGAAAGGAGAGAGACAGAATGATGGGTGTTGGGAGAGAGATACCTCTTAAAGCCTTAACCTGGAAATCACATACTTCCTTCCTGATACATTTTCCTTTTGTGTATAAAATAATAATATTTTCAAATATATTACTTCTTTACATCACACATCAAATATTTGTACTTGTGTAGAAAAACAGATTAGTTTTTATTTTAGCTTGAGAGCTTCGTGGTCTAATGATAAATCCAACATTCTTTCTGCTTTACTTACTTACTGAGAGACAGATGACTACTGAATTTCCAGAGCTAATGAGAGAATGAATGAATTCGATACAAGGGCATGAATGCAACAAAAAATCAATACAAAAGTCTCATGTTGTTATTGGCTATGAATAATTTAGTGATCAGTAGCTTACAAAGTTGTATGCATATTCTTGAGTTGAATGTTCAGAAAATAATTATAGAACAGCTTATATAAAACAGAATTAATGATTATGAGTAGAAAGAGAAGCAACTACTTTCTACATATTTTTTCTATAGCCAAAGAACTACATGACATTCAAAAGAGATAGAAGTATGTATATTCCATTCTAATGTTCTTAATATTGTTTACTACTAATATTTAATTGAAGATAAAGTACAACTTTCCAAGTATCCAGAACTAATATGACTCTACAGTATGTATTTTTTTATTTGTACTCTAAAACTGTTGCTATCAATCTATACAAAGGCACAGGTAAGTGTACATGATATAGTGCTGAGATGCAAGTGTTTTAGGACCACCACCTTCCTATGCCCACTACACAATAACAAACAAATATATTGAGACAGTAGGGTTTGCAGCAGAGAAAGACTTTAATGATGGCAGGAAAGGTGAGCAAGGAGACAGGAGGAGCCCTCAAATCCATCTATCTGAGGAGTTCTGGGCTGGGAGTTTTAAGAGCATCATTGAAAGCGAGTGGCTGGAAAATTGGAGTCATTGATTTTTGAGCGTAAACGGGATGAAGTCATTAGGATGTGCAAACTGCATTCTTTGGTGAATCAGCTCCTCCTGGGGTCCTTCAGACCAGCTTGTATCAGTAGTTTTGCCCATAGGCAAGACCTGAAAGAATATCTCAAATGGGAAACTTAATGTTTCCTGAGGCTTAAAATGGCACCTATATAATAGTTAAGAGAAACTATAATTTGTGACAGGGTTTACTTGATTCTGGGGTAATAGGCAGCAAACGACTATGAGGCAAAGAGGAAGCTGACCCATGATTAATGCTGAATGTGCTGCAAGCTTGCTTTATTTTTATTTTTTCCCTCCCTTCTTCCTTGATTCATTTTATAGTTTATAGGAACAGTTTCACAAGTGGATGTTAGCATATTGTTTTGTTATCTTGAAACCAATCACAGCTCCACGACCATACTTCTTGCCTCATGTATCAGGACATTTCCCCATAGGCTTGTGTAGAATTATTTGAATTCATGAAAAAATATTAGAAATTAAAACAAAGCAAAATGAAATGTTGAATGAAGACAATATAATAGGCATGCTCCTGAAAATTCCTGAAAATTATTTTGTCACCTGATATGTTAAGCCTCACTTTTGAGATCACATCAGTGAAAGGTCCCATCATCAATCCTATTTTCCAGTCCAGAAATTGAAAGGGTGACAAGATTATACCTCAGTCATCTCAGAGAGAAAAAAATGGCATAATGCCTTGTTCACAACAATCTAGTATCCTGTGGTGGGGAGCCAGAACAAAAAGTTTATTTTTGCTCCAGCCTTAAAGGAAAGTGAATGTATAGTTAATATTGGAAGTGTGTAGTCTAATAACCACAGGAATAATTCAGTAGCTGATCATACTAATAAATTATTGTTTTTGCACAATAATGTGGAATTTTAAAAATGTGTCTGTTAACATTTTGATAAAACTCTTATAATTAATTGTGGCAATTTAAGATTATTTTGGTAGTACAGCATTTAATTCTATCCATGATGATGATATTTGACTTTCCCTTGGTTTTGCCTGCATATCAATATCAATACCCAAATTTTCATATTTGGTCAAAATACACACTAGGTACACCTCTCTTTACCAAGGAGGATCTAGTTAAAGGAAGGCGGCAAAATAATAAGACATTGTGAGAAAAGCTCCCAGGTCCTACAATAGAGAAGGCACGGTAGGTCATACAAAGAGTTTGAAATTTATCTTCATAATGGTGAAGCCCAATGAAGTGTATTAATATAGAATAGAAATGACAAGAGAGCTATATTTGGAGAAGCCTATCTACATTGATTCTTTTGGTAGTAAGGAACATTAGATTTCAAGTTTGTAGCTCAGAAATGAAGTACTTTTGCAAAGATCCCACAGATTCTAAGGTTTAAGTCAAAATTCTATGACGAAATGCAATAAATCAAAACATTTATGTTAGAAATCAAAAGTATTTGTGCCATTTATTTATATTTATCTAGATTTGTAATGTTATCTAAAGTCTTCTGTATGTTTCTAATCAATGTCATTGAACATCTTTAGTTGAATTAGACATTTGAATACTGAAATAATTCAGGAAACAGATTGTCTTCTTTGCAACATTCCACTTTAGGATACGTTGTTTTAGACACATATAAGATGAATTTTAGCTGAAGGACAAATAAATCATATGTAATAGTTGTTTCAAATGTTCAGCATAGACACCACTTATTGTCTTATAAAAAAGGACTTTAATTTTGAGGAACTTGGAATCCCAGAGCTTAGAAGATCACCTTAGTCCTCTAAACCCAAGCATTCCTGTGATGAAAATGGGCATGGTTTAAGAAGTAGAAAGGCAGAACTGGAAAAAAAGAAAGACAGGGAAGTAGACGAAAACAGGGTTAGACAGAAAAGGTAGAAAGGGGAAAAATTAATGATTAATTATTTTCTCAATAACTTTCCTCTCTCTAATACTTTGAAATGTTTTCAAGTCTTCCCATAGCTCATAAAATGTCTTGATAATATTTTTTTTCATTGAGGTGTGTCCGTGGGTCTATTCCCAGGTTTTATCATTTGTCAAACCTCTCAACATCCAGATCTCTATTGTTCAATTATAGGATATCTCCAGGAGGGATGAAACTTCATCTAACTGGGTGGATTTGCCACTTATCACTTAAACAGGAATTTAATGGTAATTTTCAGGATTTTCTGCATCCTTAGAAGTATTACTCTATCTGCTTTCTAGAAGTGGTTATAATAGAATATTTATATGATGAAAAATTAATTTTGGTGTGTAGCTAGGCAAAACTGGAAATATTCTACAGAATTCTGGTTTTTCTTCAAGTGTAATTGTAAAGTATTAATTGGTGGTATCTTGCTTAAACAGTTATATTCATGGCTACCTTTTAGTCATGATTTTAACTACTTAAGCAAAAACTTTTTAATTAGTAAAATCTTATTGTGCTTTTTATTAGTTTATTTTGGCCACATCTAGAATTTGAAAGTATGGCTTCAAATATGACTTGAAAACACTAATAACAATGTACCAAAATTTAACATACTTTACCATCCAAAAATATATGATATCCACATGAAACATATAAAATAGTTTTCATAATATTAAATAAAGCTTAATATGATCTAATACACACTATTTGCCAATCTTATCAGAGTTAAAAATAGAATAACAGAACTGGTAGTTATCCATGTTAAACTCTAAATACAAGTTTGAATATTCTCTATGATCTTGAGATTTAAATAAACTATTTATAATATATTCCTGCTGACAAGAGTCTGTGTCTCTGAATCGAGACCTCAAAGCAGATATATGGTCCCAGCTGCCAAAAAGTGACAGAGAGTTTTGGACATTCCACATGTCCAAATGATGGCTTCATCTTACTTTATAACATCTGCTTTTGGTAAAGTTCTTGTAGTCTTGTAGTGCATTGCAGATATTTCAGAGAAGAGAGAGAACTCTGGTAAAAGCAGAATTATCTGTAATTTTGACATAAATTATGTTTAAGAGCCCAATATTTCTGCGTATGTAATCATTAAGAGATTGTTTACTCAAAAATATTATTCTTGTGTGTGCTACCTCCAAAGTCCTCAGTGTCAGTAAACTCATAGGTTAATGGTAGCATTCCACCTGTAAACAGAAAATTACAATGCTAGAGCTTTGTACAAGGTACCATGGCAACAGAGATAAGGAGTGCCTAGACTGGTTATGAAGGCTCAATAAATAATTTCTGGAAAAGATAATCTAAAACAAAAAAAGCACAACAAAAATGGATTCATATAAACTCAAGCAAGAGACCTTTGGCAACACCTAGTTCAGCCTCATTTTATAGACAAGAACATTGATGTTTAGGGAAGATAAAACACTATGTTACTTAACATAGAAATTGATGCTGGAACTCAGAAATATACCACTAATTTAGTTCTCTTGAATCTCTCTGTACTTAATGATCAGTTTCTTGAGTAGCACTGCCCAGGCCTAACTTCTAAACAGATTACTCCGTCTTATTTTGGTGCCTGGTCTAATCATCAGTGGTCAAGTAAGGGTGGGATCATGTCATAGAAAAATAGCTGAATCCTACCCTATTGTTGGTAGGTGGTACTCAGAGGATTAGATGAACACATAGAATTGCCTACCACAGAAAGAATTTTACCACCATATTTGCCTTAGGAACTTTTGATTAGCAAGTCAGAAATTTGTCTTCTATATATCAAGAAGGTAAAAGTCAAGAAGATTTTCAAACAGAATGGAAGAACTTCATGAAAGTGAAGGCTCCTGAGGAAATACCTTGTCAAGCTGCAGAGGACTGTATCCATTGCAAGAAATCACTCTGTGTATGGCAGAGAAGGAAGTTTTTGCAAAGGACAAATTGATGTCTCAGAAGAAAATTCTAGTTTTGCTTTAGGAAGTTTGCTTACAGTTGCTTGGCAGCGGGGGAATGGTTGAGCAGAGGAGAGGGAGAGAGAGAACAGAGAGAGAATGAGAAGAAAGAAAGGGAGGGAAAGAAGGAAGGAAGGAGAAAGAAGAAAGAGGGAGATAAGGAAGGAAGAGAGGAAGGAAGAGAGAAGAAAGAAAAAGAAGGAAGAAAGAGAGAGAGAACGAAAAAGAACCAAAGAGAGAGAGGAGAAAGATAAGAAAGAGAAAGATAAAAGAGAGAAGGAAGAAGGAATGAAGGAAGGAAGGAAGGGAAGGAGGGAGGGAAGGAGGGAAGGAGGAAGGGAGGGAGAAAGGAAGAAAAGAAAGAGAGGCAGGCCAGAATGGGATTATAAGGGTGTAATACAATAGGCTACTGAATGAGATGTGATGGGGAAAGCAAGTGAAAGCTGCATGCAGCTTATCAGAATCAAAAAACAAGGTAATCAGACACAGCAACAGCAAGAAACCCTTATGGCTTGGGACTCCAGCATTGCTACAGTTCTCAGAGAACATACCTGAGATAATTTATTATCCAGACACCTGAAACCATCTATGCATCATATTGAGGGCATATCCTGGCTGAACAATGGTAACATAAGAATTAATAAAGTATTTTCCTTTGTAAATGAAATACTGACGACTATATGTGATATAACAGAAAAGTAGATGCCACTTATTGTGACAGTGATTGAGAAAAACAAGCAACATGAGCATGCTGCTTTTTACACAAGAAGATAATGCTGTGAGCTCATTGTAAGATATATGTCTGCCTGGTGTTGTTTTTATAAAGAAATCAAAAAATGAAGGAGTTTGAAGCCCTCCTGGATCCAAACAAAAATAATAAATAAAATCTAGAGCTCATTTTTCTGGCTTCGTCAGCTTATCATGCCTTTAGCATCTGAACAGGATATCTGAAGAGCATGTATTTCAGGTTGTAAACTTTACTCTTGGTTCTTGTGTGCTAAGACATATTTTTCTCCACTCTACCCTCTCCTACAGGCTACAGTAAAAGGCTGCATGGCAAGGACTAGAATAGGTAGGGAACTTATATGATTCCATGTAAGACCCCTTTAGCATAATACAATGCATGATATATACTAAGTGGAGCTTAGTCTTTGCAGTGACTGACTTTTATCATCATTCTTAGCTGGCCCAACCAAAGGTAAGACCATTCTCAGAGGCTTCTTCCCTTCTTCTACGTATTTTACTCTTCGAATTCCTATCATCCCTGCCCCTCCAAACTTGACAACATGTGAAATACAGAATCATGTTGAATCGCACATGAGAGATGTTAGACACAGTGGGTTGGTCTTCTGGGCATGAGGAATAAAGAGGCTAAGTGGACTGAAAAACTGTGGGGAGAAATAGGAAGAAAGGAAACAGAAAGTCTGAGTGCGTGAGGAATAATGTTCAACTGGAACACCTCTATGACCAAAGATTGAGGCCAAAATAAAGATATTGAACAAATTAAAAATAAACAAAAATCAAAATGAACGCCTTTTGGGTTGTTCAGCACACTGTGCATACTGTATATGCGGTGTAATATTATGCAAACTTTATAATGACTCCAGGATAGATTATATAGTACTTTATTTGTAAAATTGACTGTAAGTAAAATGACTGTAAGTCATTTTATTAAGAATTGTAACAGGCCCGACGCGGTGGCTCACGCTTGTAATCCCAGCACTTTGGGAGGCTGAGGCGGGCGAATCACGAGGTCAGGAGATTGAGACCACGGTGAAACCCCGTCTCTACTAAAAATACAAAAAAATTAGCCGGGCGTGGTGGCGGGCGCCTGTAGTCCCAGCTACTCAGAGAGGCTGAGGCAGGAGAATGGCGTGAACCCGGGAGGTGGAGCTTGCAGTGAGCCGAGATTGCGCCACTGCACACTCCAGCCTGGGCGACAGAGCGAGACTCCGTCTCAAAAAAAAAAAAAAAAAAAAAAAAAAAAAGAATTGTAACACTATCCACTCGTATGATAATATAGATAACGTTGGAGTAACAAATGGAAATGAGCAATGGCTCAATGAGTTAAAAAAAAAAAAAAAAACCTTGGTGAATTTTCACGTTTCAGAGGTGCCATTAAAACGAAGAACATTTGGAGCCTTGGGATATCCATCATCAGTTGCCATGGCTTCAGGTCTGTGAACTCTAAACTCACACTCACTTAGTGCAAAGCCTGAGCCATGTCTTATAGTTCTAAGAATGGCAGTAAAGGATTTCTCTCTACATCCTTCAGTTTATTCTGCTATATAAGGGATACATTTGTGTGCCGATTAAATGAGATATTTTCTATAAAGCATCTAGCAAAGTGCCTGGCTCACAGAAAAGACCCAGAGAATCTGGGATATCAATATTATTACAAGATTGAGTGTTAGAAGACAGACATTTCTAAATCCTGTCTTAACATTTATAAACCTGGAAATCCCACACACAGCAGTATTGCTTTGAACTTCAAATCTGTAAGTTTTTAGATGAATTAAAATTACTTTGAATTTCTTCTGAGTTCTCAGATTAGAAGAAATAAATATTTAAATAACGTCACCTGAGTTCTCATACTGAAGAAATAAATTACCATAAAAGTATTGTGTTGCACTGGCATTGGGGTTGAAAAATAATATGGTTAATTGAATATATGGATAATTCAAATTTATCATGAACATATTATATTTTTCTTTCATTAATATTGTGGAAAATAATTTTAGTCTTTGTTATTATTTCAGTAGATACAGCCAAGTAAGCACTACCAAAACTTTCTTGAATGAAGCATTATCTTATAGGGCAACAACAGATTTCCTCTAAGGAACTCACCAAAGAGAAACAGCATTGCTACAGGGGAGCTCAGATATTCAATTGACAGACAATTTGTGATATATGAAAATACACCTAAAAATCCTGAGAAAAACCTTAGTGAGATTATTAACATATTCAGAGAAAGAATATTTTAGTCATAAAAAAGAGATTGGTCAGTAAAGGGAGCCTTATAACATGATTTGCAGAGACAAATATCAGTAGCATTTATTCAAGCACAATCAAAGTTTCTTCAAGAAAGAACGTCTTCTCTAAAATATTTGTGGTGCTATTGGTAAACCATGTCTGAAAAGAGGAAGACTACCTCTAGCTAATTCTATTAGCATTAGTGACATTCTTTTCACTGTAGGAAATTCTATACTTGAAGCCAAATTATAATGGGATTGGCATCAGAACAGAGGTATTAAAGGATTAGCCTAAGAAGGGTTCTGAGCAAAATTTAGTCTCACTTCTTATTTTCCTACTGTGAAAATAACAGGTTACTTTTGCTTAAAAAAGTATCTGGTTCATATCACTGGCATATACTAATTAATAAATTAGAACTGGGGTTTCATATTTCACTTTGCGGGAACATAGTTGGTGTGAATGTTTCCTTGAAAAAGGAATTGGTTCTCAACATGTAGACATACCAAGTTTCTGACCATGAAAACCTGAGCACTGGATCTATCCTGAAGTATATACCCCAAGTTAGATAGACTGACCTCTTCTGAAAACATCCAATCCTGACCAAGTTCCCAATAGACCATTCACACCATCTTTGTCTTCTGCAAGATCTATTACCAGTGATCAGTTCTTATTCAGTCTCTTGGCTTCAGGGTTTCTCAATAAACTCTTATTATCATACATATAGAAATAAGAGTTTATTGAGAAACCCTAAAGCTCAAAACTTCTTAGCTCCAGACTTATCGATCTATACTAGGATGTGTAAGTCCATTTCTACAGGAATAATTGTCTTAAAACAGAACTCTAGATTCACCCTTCAAATACTCTATCCAGTACTTACTCATTAAAGTAAATGACACCCTTATTCACTTACTTGCTCAAGCCTAAAAACTGAGACTTTATTCTAGAATTCTCCCCCACCTCGAGACACCATAGCAATACCTGCCAACTCCTTATTTCAAACGTCTCCTGAATTGAATCAATTTGCCTCTCTCCATCTCCACTGCCACCCCAATCAGCTCACACTTGTATCGTAATCATCTCCTGACTGGCCTTTTTGCTTCCACCCTCCCTCTCCTAATGACTTCTGCACACAACAGCCAGCGTGATGTTTAAAAGTTGTGAATCAGTTCATGCCATCATCAAACTTCTAGGATTAAAATTCACACACTAAAGTATGGTGATTTATGAGGCAATCTGCCCTCTGCTGGTCTCTGTAACCTCAGTGTTCCCTCTTGCCCACCAGGTTCCAGGCCCACTAAGATCTGTCCCTCCCTCCCTCCCTTCCTTCCTTCCTCCCTTCCTTCCTTCCTTCCTTCTTTCCTTCCTCCCTCCCTCCCTTTCTCCCTTCCTCACGTCCTCTTTCCCTCCCCTTCTCTTCCTCCTTCCTTTCCCTTCCCTTCCCTTGTCTTCCCATCCCTTCCCTTTCCTTCCCTTCTTCCTTCCCTCCCCTTCCCTTCCATTCCCTTTCCTTCCTCCTTTCCTCCCCTTCCCTTCCTCCTTCCTTTCCCTTCCCTTCCCTTTCCTTCCCTTCCTCCTTCCCTTCCCTTCCTCCTTCCCTTCCCTTCCCTTCCCTTCCCTTCCCTTCCCTTCCCTTCCCTTCCCTTCCCTTCCCTTCCCTCCTCTCCCCTCTCCTCCCCTTTTTCTTAATTCTCCTTTCTTTTACTTGTTGATTCTCAGCTCTGAGTTCTTTTCTCCCAGGTCGTTTTTCCTTCCCTTCATTTCTCAGTCTAAATACTACCCCTTTGATGATCTTTCCTGGTTAATTAATCTAAAATAGTACCCCCACCGGGCATTCTTTCCCAAAGAACCACACTGTTTGCTTCATAACATACATCCCAACCTCATAGACTCTATTTGTTTCTTTCTACCAAAGCAGGGATGCTGTGTGACAGATTCATGGTCATTTCCCCTGCACCTGGAAGGACAAATGACCAAAACATAGCAGAAGCTTATAAAGGTCTGTTCAAAGAATGGATTGCACAAGAAATGTATTTCAGAGAATACAGGGGAAAAAGAGAATGTTAAAATGATATAGTCCAGTTTATTTATTTTCAAAGTTCAAGCCTGGGTAGATGATTAGACTTGCCTATAGGCTCTTAACTAATTAATGATAAATTTGGAACTCAGGCAAAATTTACTGACTTCTAGTTCAGAAAGTGTTTAGCCGATCACCCTGCCTGTTCAATGACACTGACTCTTTAGAGATATATAGAGAGTTTACAGAGCACGTAATAACTTTATTTTGCATTTATACCCCATCTATTTCTACACTTAATCAGGTTTTGAGATGACTAACAAAATCTAAACATAAGTAAAACAACACTTGGGTTGAGAAATAGACATATCTTTCTGAGTAATGAATTAAGCGGCTATATTATCTTGTGTTATTTCATAAGGAAAATAGTGTAAAATGTGTTCTAAACTGTGCTTTTGCAATAGACTAACATAGTTTGAATGAGCATTTCAAAAGCACAACTAAACTTTACCTCATTTTATAAAAATATAGTACTTTTATGTTGTCTTTAATAAACTAAAATGTATGGATTGGGGGGAACCTTCACTTAAATGAGTTTCTTGCAAATCATTTGGCATTATAGTTAATGAAAAAATAAACATATAATGGAAACTACCTGCTATAGTCCAGGGTTTATTTTGATTTTCAAGATTTAACCTCTGACCATAAAAATTATTTCTCAAGGGACCTAGGAAGGGCTCATAAAGTAATATCATTTATGCCAACTTTGTTTTGCTGCATTCTACCTAAATAGATGTGAGAATAGTATTAGTCAGAAGATAGAACACAGCAAAATATAGTATTCTTATTTTTCTATATCTGTGACCTAAATTAAGAGGAAGCCTAAACCGACATCCACTTAAGGCATTAAGTTCTAATTTTGCTGCTTCTTTCTCTTTGATGACTCAGATGATGGTTCACATTTATTTTTTTTCTTTGCAATCCACTTTTATTTTCTTCCTCTAAGAATGCACCTTACCAGAGCGTGGATTAATTATCTATGAAGCCTATTTAAAAAGTCTAGTGACAAAAAAAAAACTGAGGAGAATTAACTCCAGCAAAATGATGAAATCTCAGTCCTAGCCTAGTCTCAATCAATGGTAGATCCCATGGTTTTGCAGCCTGGAAATACTATGCATGATTATTAGTTTTATCATAATATTTTGACTTTATATTGACCTCATTTGACCATGTCTACATTTCTATTGTTTTGCAATTAACAAAATGTCTTCAGTGTAAGAGTCCCTTTGGTGAATAAGGAGGCTATGAATGGTTCCACTTTTGAAGCATCCCTTGCCAATGGAATGAATTCAATGCAACAGAGTGGGCAAAGTACAGGGCAAAAAAGAAGGCTGATGACACCTGGCTGCATTAGGTTTCCATATTTTGTCTACATAATGCCAAAACTGGTACAAAGGAGAGGGAAGAGGAACATTTAGTTATTTCTCTGTCTTGCTATGCTACATGAAGTGATGCTTTCCCTGTTTCCGCTCAAAACATGCCCCTAATCAGTTGGGGCCATATAAAGTTGTAAATGGCAGCTAATTGCAGCAGAATTAAGGGGCATTTCTGTAAATGATGGATTTTTATCCTCCCAGGTTGTTTCTGAAGGAAATGATGGGGAAATGGATTGTAGTTTCAAAAACTGTTCACATAATAAATGTTTCTGTTTATATAGGTATGTTATATTCCTTGTTAAAAAAAACATGTATTTGCAGATCCTCTACCAATGTTTCTCAAGTTATATTTTCCTCCTTATTAGTACATAGTTCACAGTGGCAAAGACCTAAAAATAAAACCAAAAACCATAAAGGGGCCTCTACAGCCACTGCATATGTTACATCTCACAGTCATAACAATCTTTGTTTAAATTCTTTAAAAACTAATTTTAAAAGTTCACTGGCAATGTAAAAAAAAGAGCATATTCATTCTATACGCATGCAGTGTATTTGGAGAAGCCTGATGACGTCTTGCGTTCATCAGTGTTCCCACTTCTCATGTATATTGCTGAGAAGAAGAAAAACCAATCTGTTTTAATACTCATTACCTCTAACTCTCCCCGCTTGAGCCCTGTTGAACCACACACGTGGCACTTGCCTTATTTTGTGCAGTCCATTTCTGGAACAGGGCAAATCACACACATGAGGATGTTGGGTCATAAGGGATAAGGCTCACGTTCAATTCATCTTTGCGCCAAGTTCCCACCAGGTTGTCCTGCTGTATAAACATTTTCTTAGCAAATAAATATGTGAAATAAATTCACATAAGAGAGTTATATCACTTAAAAAAGCAGGAGAACAAGCTCTACAGATGAATGCTTTCTACCTGCATCTCTTTGTTCTCTCCATTTTTATGCAGTCTTTAGGCCTCAGAATGTATTTTGAGATATTCTATTTTCCAAGCCATCAGCAATTTTCTAAATGACTTTTTTCGGCTTTCTCAGGGACAATGAAACCAAAAATGGTACATGGGGGAGATAATGGTGGGTAGTTATTCAGAGCCATCAGCCATCACTGTTCAGGGGTTGTGTGTGTGTGTGTGTGTGTGTGTGTGTGTGAAGGAATGAATTTCAGTAGTTCATTTCTTATGAGTCATGTTTATGCAGGTATATTTTCTGGGATGGATTAAATTGATCAGAAACTAATGTAAGCAGAGTGAAGAATTAACAGGATTTTAAAATAACTTTATTTATTAATAGTGGGTAGTAAATTCAGAAGTGAATTTTCTATCCATAAATCAAGATAGGGGATGATTATTATTTTCTAAATTTTATGAGTGGATAATGTGAGAGTCATATATTAATGTATTCGGCAAAGATGTAGTTACATTAGTAACTGTCAGATTACCTCTGATAGTAATTTATTTCTTGACATCTACTAATGGTCATCTGAAAGTATGAAATGCCATGTAAGTAGCTTTTAGTGAACAACATGAACCGATGAAAGTAGACGGAGATAATGTAATTTAAATTGGATCTCAGGCACACCTTCATACATACACACGTGGTACCATATATAATGAATGATCTCTTATTAAAAGATGCAAAGTATGACACATAAAATTCTAAGTGCTTGTAGTCTATAAAAAGGGAACTGTCATATTCTCTCAGGGCAGGGAGAGAGCCTCCTTTGCAATTGATAATGAATATGAGGAGGGAGAAAAAAGTCCTACAATTAATGTGACTGCTTTTTGGCGGATGTGATCTATATAAAATGAGGGTCATGGGTATACTGTACATCTAACAAGTACAATTAGAAAAAGCAATGTGTGGTTTAGTGTCAATCAAGGTTATGTGAGATATATTTCATAAATTAATGTAAAACCAGAATTTTATTGCACGGACCACCATCCGCCTGCCTTGCAAGATACCACTCCAGTCACAGGTAGTGCTTGTGGTTGTGCTGAGTGTTAGGCTGTTCTGTTGACAATCTATGTAGTCATGACCACAAGAAGCATTAGGTCTTGTTATAAAAGTCTCGCTGATACTATAGGGAGTTCAAGATTATCGAGATATTGTTGCATGGCAAAAATTTTCAATAGGCTAGAAAAGGAAACATATTGACTGAGAAGCACAATCTGCTATGGTACTGTCTCAAGGAATGAGATATAAAGTAAAAGACAGAAAAAAACAAAGCACTCATTAATGTTATCAACAGAAGGCAAATAAATTTCTAGTAGCCAATTAAAAAGTAAAAAAAGAAAAAAGCAACAGGTGAGTGAATTTTGTTAACATATTTTATTTAGCCAAATATATCCAGTATAACATTTCGAAATGTAATTAATGTAAAAATTATTAATGAGATATTTACATTATTTTTTCATACCACGTCTTTCAAATCTGGTGTCTATTTTACTTATAGTATATCTCAGTTTGGACTAACCAATTTCAAGTGCTCATGGACGTATGTGGCTAATAACTTCCCAAATGGACTTCTCAGGTTTAGGCAGACTTTCTTGGAATTATCAAGAAAACAGAGGAAGAAAGGCTGATACTATTCATTCATTTACATATCTCATCATGTTGGAGGAAAGACATCTAGTTAGAGCTCTCAGGTGACAGACCCAAGCTCTTGCTCCTTCTTTGCATTTGGGTAGAAGTCTTCCAATTGAAGAAGCAGAAACAGGGGAAGGGACATCCCTGAGAGTGCAAGTTAACAGGTTAGGGATATATAACCAATTGCCCAATTACTTTTGCACCAACCTAATATAACACACCTAAAAACAAGGAGATAACTAAGGAATATGTGCTAAGTTGAGCTGCCTTTGTGTTCAATATCTCCATTTGGGTTCAAACCCCACATTTCAGTGAACACCTGACAAATTTTCTGGGATCCAGATGATTTTGTAGTGAAGATCTGTGCCCTGCACTCATGCTCTGGCACTGAAAACAAAACAACAGTGCTATATAATGTGTTGATGGACTATGATTCAGAAGAGAGGTGTCATGCACAGGGTGACAGATGTTCCAGTTTGTTCAAGGCAGTTTCCATTTATGTTTATTGTACTAGTGTAATTATTCAAAATTATTTATTTCACTCTCGAATATGTTCTCGTTTGGAAAATAAATTATATGTTCACACCATCAGGCAAACCCCAAGTAAGGGGTGAGGGATGCTCAGGGAATTCCATGCCTAGGTATAGGTCAAAGAGGACAGATAGATTCCCAATGTCAGCACAGAGGAGAAAATTTGAATTTAAAATCCTAATATATTAATAATAATTTGAAAGAAGAAGGGACTAAGCTGACGTCTTTACCAAAGTTTATTTATCTCAAATAAGAACAATGTTTCTATCTCCATAGCTTTCCTTCTCTAAGCAATTTTGTGTTCATTTGAATAACAAAATTGCTGTCGCTGTTAATAAAACTGAGTAGTTTAAAAACACAAACTAAGCATCCTAGCTGTTTTTGACTCTTATGTAGATATTTCTAAAAATTATCAGGCTTATTTATTCTGATCTTACGGTTTAAAAATATATTTGTAATAAAAGAGATCTAGATAAAGTGTTTTGTCAACATCTTCACCTCATGTTCTATTTTTTCAATAATGATTATTACTTCTTCACTGACCTTTATATGGTTTGAGCTTTAGGGGACACTGCAAATTTTCAATTAACTTTAAATGTGACTAGATCTTTATAAATGAGGGATGATTTAGGTGTACATTTATGGCAGTAAAATATTATAGTTAACTATGTGCTAACGTAAAAATCCTAGCTATCTGGAAAATATTTGTTTATAGAGGAACATAAACAGCCTGCATTAGGGAAATTTACAAGTATGTCGGGAATGATTAGACTGTATCTATTGCATTTATATGTAGATATAAAACTTGTAATTTATTATATTGATTTTTTTTGCTATCAAAGATATTACACTCATGATAACTTTACCTTCTTTTCCAAGAAATTTTAGCAAGATGACTTTATTTTACGGTGTATTCATAATGACTGCATGAATCAGAATGCCTTATTATGTTTTTTACCATTTTTGTTAAAGCCATCAACAATGATTAAAAAATTCTCATTGTTTACATTCAGAAAAAACAAACATTTAATAAAGAGAAGTATCCATTATGCAATAAGAATATATAGATATCAACACCCAGTTTTATTTTATTTATTTTGTAAAATTGATTTCTTAGTCTGGGTTATTTGTTAAAGGTAATCATTAACAGTTCAGAATTGTTAGGAATTTGACTGAATTATATTAGATGGTTGTATTAGTCCCTTCTCACATTGCTATAAAGAACTACCTAAGACTGGGTAATTTATACAGAAAAGAGCTTTAATTGACTCACAGTTCTGCAGGTTGTACAGGAAGCATGGCTGGGTAGGCCTCAGGAAATTTGCAATCGTGGCAGAAGGTGAAGAAGAAACAGGCATGTCCTGGTTGGAGATGGAGGAAGAAAATGAAGGGGGAAATGCTACACACTTTAAAAACCAGATCTCATGAGAACTCACTCACTATCACAAGAAGGGCAAAAGAGAAGTCTGCCCTCATGATTCAGTTATCTCTCACCAGGTCCCTCCTCTAACATTGGAAATTACAACTCAACATGAGATTTGTGTGGGGACACAAATCCAAACCATATCATTCTGCCCTTGGCCCTTCTCAAATATCATGCGCCTTCTCACATTGCGAAATACAATGATTTCTTTTCAACAGTTCCCCAAGTTTTAACTCATTTCGGCATTAACTCAAAAGTTCACAGTCGAAAGAGTCATCAGGGACAAGACAAGATCCTTCTGCCTATGAGCCTGTAAAAAAAAAAAAAAAAAAAACAAGTTATTTACTTCCAAGATAAAATGGGAGGGCAGGCATTGGGTAAATACAACCATCCCAAAAGGAAGAAATCAGGAAAAACAAAGGGGCTAAAGGCCCCATGCAACTCCGAAAGCCCACAGGGCAGTCATTAAATCTTAAAGCTCCAAAATAATCTCTTCTGACTCCATGTCTCATATTCAAGCCATACTGATATAAAGAGTGGGCAAAAAAGGCCTTGGGCATTTCCAACCCTGTGGCTTTGCAGAGTATAGTCCCCTCAGTTGCCTGCAGCTTTTCCCATCTCACAGTGAAGGCTGTCTAGATCTACCATTCTGGGGTCTGGAGGATGGTGGCCCTCTTTTACAGCTCACTAGGCAGTGCCCCAGTAGGGATTCTGTGTGAGAACTCCAACCCCACATTTCCCCTCTGCACTGCCCTGGTAAAGGTTCTCCATGAGGGTTCCTCCCCTATAGCAGACTTCTGCCTGGACATCTAGGCATTACCATACATCCTCTGAAACCTAGGCAAAGATGCCCAATCCTCAACTCTTGACTTCTGTGCACCCACAGGCTTATACCACATATGTGCTACCCAGGCATATAGCCTGCACCCTCTGGAGCAACCTGAGATGTATCCAATGACGTTTTAGCCACAATTGGAGCTGGAATCACTGGACATAGGGAGCAGTGTCCTGAGGTTGTGCAGCAGGGCCCTAGGCTGAGCCCATTAATTATTTTTCCCTCCTAAGCCTTTGGCCCTGTGAAAGGAGAGGCTGCCTTGAAGGTCTCTGAAATGGCTTTGAGGCATTTTCCTCATTGACCTGGCTATTAACATTTGGTGACTCTTTACTTATGCAAATTTCTATAGCCAGCTTCAATTCGTCCCCTGAAAATGAGTTTTTTTCTTTTCTAACACATGGTTAGGCTGCAAATTTTTTAAACTTTTATGCTCTGCTTCACATTTAAATGTAAGTTCCAGTTTCATGTCATGTCTTTGCTCATACATATAAGCCTGTGTACACTGTTAGAAGCAGCCAAACTTCCTCTTGAGCACTCTGCTGCTTAGAAATTTCTTCCGCCAGATACCCTAAATAATCTTTTCAAGTTCAAAATTCAACAGATCTTCAGGGCAGGGGCACAATATCTCCAACCTCTTTGCTAATGCATAATAAAAGTTACCTTAGCTCCAGTTCTCAATGTGTCCCTCATCTCTACCTAACACCCCCTCAGCCTGCACTTCATTATCCATATCACTATCAACATTTTGGTCACAATAATTTAACAAGTCTCTAGGAAATTCCTAACTTTCCCTGTCTTCTTCTGAGCCTTTCACACTCTTCCAAGCTCTGCCCGTTACCCAGTCCCAAAGACACTTCCACATTTTCAGTTATCTTTATAACAATACCCCACTCGTGGTACCAATTTTCTGTATTAGTCCTTTATAGCAATGTGAGAATGAACTAAGACTTGGTAATTTATACAGAAAAGAGGTGTAATTAACTCTCAGTTCTTGTACTGGAAGCATGGCTGGGGAGGACCCAATAAACTTACAATCATGGCAGAAGGCTAAGGAGAAGTAGGAATATCTTACATGGCTGAAAATGAAGTAAAAGAGTAAAGGGGGACGTGCTACACTCTTAAACAACCTGATCTCATGATAACTCATTCACTGTCATGAGAACAGCAAGGGGGAAGTCTTCCTCCATGATCCAATCTCATCCCACCAGGCCCTTCCTCCAACACTGGAAATTACAGTTCAACATGAGATGTGGGTGAGGACACGAATCCAAACCATATAAGTGGCAATCTAAAAATCATGTTTTTTAAATAACTTTTAAGCATGCACACACACTCATAAATCTTAACAGTTAACAAATTATTATTTTAGGAATTGTATTGCCAGATCAATTTAAATATAGTGACTTTTAATAAACATTAATCATCTGAATGCTAGTGATGATAGAATTTTGCTAAGACTCATAATAATATTATTTTATATTAAAACTTTTTATAATGAGTTTTTCTAACATCCATAAATGTAGATAGAATAGTACATTGAACCTTAACCTAAGATTAAATAATTACCAACATTTTGTCATATTTGATTCATCCTTTACTTTTTTGTTTGGTAAAATGTTATTTTAAAGTAACCTCCAGATATTTCATTTCTAAATATTTCAAAGTACATCTCTGAAAAATAACATTTTCTTTTTTTTTGAGATAGAGTCTCGCTCTGTTGCCCAGGCTGGAGTGCAGTGGCATGATCTCAGCTCACTGCAACCTCTACCCACCTGGATTTAAAGCAATTCTCCTGCGTCAGCCTCTGCAGTAGCTGGGATTACAGGTACACACCACCACACCTGGCTAATTTTTGTTTTTTCAGTAGAGACGGGGTTTCGTGCCAGGCTGGTCTCAAACTCCTGACCACGTGATCCACCTGCCTCAGTCTCCCAAAGTGTTGGGATTACAGGTGTGAGCCACTGCATCCAGCCAACATTTTCTTGAATAACTCCAATATTGTGATCACACCTGATTAATTATCACCTGTTAGAAATTTACATGTAAAATATATTCATACACGATCACCATAGCAATATATTATTGCTATGGTTTCAATGTGTCCCTCCAAATTCACAAGTTGAAACTTAATCATCAATATGATTATATTAAGAGATGGACTCTTTAAGAGGTGATTAAGTCAGGAGAGCAGAGCACTCATGGATGGGATTGGGGTACTTATAAAAGGCTTTGAGGGAATAGGTTTTACTTTTGCCATAGTAAAAGTCATTCACCAGACATGCATCCTGCTGGCAGCCTGAAATTGGACTTTCCAGCCTCTAGAAGTATAAGAAATAAATTTTTGTTCTTTATAAGTTACCCAGTATGTGGTATTGTTATAGTAGCACAAACTAACTGATATGGTTTGGCTGTGTCCCCACCCAAATCTCATCTTGAATTCCCATGTGTTAAGGGAGGGACCCTGTGGGGGCAGGTCTTTCCTGTGCTGTTCTTGTGATAGTGACTAAGACTCACAAGACCTGATGGTTTTATTTAAAGTATAATAACTTCACTAGAATTAATCTTAGAGTTGGCTGTTTTTGACCAGTTTCCCAAACCACATGGTGTACCCCTACTTAAAGTAATTTAAAATCCTCTTCAATTTAAACAAAAATAAATTTCAAGTTTTAGTATGAATTTTGATCCATTGATGTTTTTTTCTTTCTTGAAGATCCTTGTCATACAAATGTGGTATCTTCTTTACTTATATTGTATATGTATCCTTTCTCAAGGCCTTTTCATTTTGTTCTTTATTTTGTTTTGATTTAAACAATTTTTTAATATTTCATGTTGCACTAAATAATAATCTGGCTCTTTATTAACTTGAGTTTCTTTTTCCTTTTGCTTTATTATGGTTATAATTATTTCATATTAATTCTTTTCAGGTTTTAAACTCAATTTTTAAATGTTCATTTCTTATTCTAATAATCTTATCTCTGAGTATTCTAATTTTAATTTAAGCTGTAGTTAAATAGTTTCTATTATTTTCCTAGTACATTTTAGCTCATTTGAAATGTCAGTTTACTATTTTAATCTACCTTGTGAGCATGTATTATTGGTCTGCTTTCCTTCTTGTAAGTTTCCCATAATCACTAAAATTAATGCATCAAACTTTTAAACGAAACAAAATAGAACATTGACAAAAAATGGTTGGAATTTGAATTTAAATTGTTCAAACTATGGATAATATGTTTAAAAGAGTTACAATATATGGATACAAGGAAAGAAAGGGAAGACCTCATAAAGCCAAAGTGTACACTTTTTATTGCTTCATGAAAACAACAGAAGAGGTAGTTGGAGACATGAAACAAAATTTGAAAGGGGTTTCTCAATATTAAATTTGAAGATGAGCTTAAAGAAACCATAATGGAATGAGGTGATGATGTTGGCACATTGTGGTCTAGAGATAGGTATAGACCAGCAGTGGACAAACTAGGGACTGCAGATTAAATCTGACCTGCCTCCTTTTGTATAAATAAAGTCTAATTGAAGCATAGCCATACCCATTTGTTCACTTATTTTTTTCTGGTAATTTTGCATTAGAATGCAGAACTAGATCATAAAGCCCGCGAAGACTGGAAAATTTACCGTCAGCAGTTTAGAGTTCAGTTAGTTATTTAGAAAACGTATAGGAATCAAGGTAGTCCAACACCATCAAATCTCATTGTTTCATGGTCTTTTGAGCACAGCTGCATATTGGATAGAAATTGCCTTCTATTTTTGGCTGTTGTAAATGTTATCCCTGGATTTTTTTTTCTATTCTAATTGCCTTATTTTTAAAAATGGCATTCAATGAGACTAAAAAATTACACTGTTGCTTCTTCTCTGTTTCTTGAAACAAGTAAGGGTCTTAGAAAATGTTTCAAAAATTATATAAGGAAGTTAAACAAGCTTATTTGCAGCAAAATTGTGCACAAGCCTTTCTGTAACAATAGACATTACAGAGTTCAATTTAGGACTAACCATTTTCAAATTGTCAAAAATACAAAATTAAACTTTGTTATAATATTTTACTGTAGTGAGTTTTTTTGCTCAAGTTTTCTTCTTAATTCTAAGTCCATGCCAGCAAATTTTATTTAATGACACATATTCATTTAAACTTGTATTAATTTCATTTTTGAAATGCAAAATGAACAAACAATATAGAATCCTCTTACCACAAAGACCTTATCTTGTAGAAGATTAGTTTGACACCTAGACAAACATTTGTTAGAATTTTCTAGGACATTGGATATGCCACAATGAATGTGGAAACCCAAAGAAATAAGTATTAAAAGGGATTACCATTTACCAATATTCCACTGGTTGTCGCAGGCTGAGTAACATAAAAGTACACCACAACGTGCTAGTTTACCCATTATTTTTTTTTTTTTTTGAGACGGAATCTTGCTCTGTCGCCCAGGCTGGAGTGCAGTGGCGCGATCTCGGCTCACTGCAAGCTCCGCCTCCTGGGTTCACGCCATTCTCCTGCCTCAGCCTCTCCGAGTAGCTGGGACTACAGGCGCCCGCCACCACGCCCGGCTAATTTTTTGTATTTTTTAGTAGAGACGGGGTTTCACTGTGGTCTCGATCTCCTGACCTCGTGATCCGCCCACCTCGGCCTCCCAAAGTGCTGGGATTACAAGCGTGAGCCACCGTGCCCGGCTAGTTTACCCATTATTAAAATATTGAAATCGTTTACCTTGAGCTCCCAGGTGACTCTCTGATGTCTCAGACATCCTAGTCACTTCCGCAGGGCATATGAACTATCATATAGCCAGCAACGTTACAGTTGAAAGTATTTAGACACCGTTCAAGATCTATATCTAGTATGTGTTACATTTTTCAATGTATCTGTCAACTGGATGTTAATACTTTTAATCATTTCTCCTTAAAGTAATACTAATAATTTGAGCATTTAAAAATACTACACATATATTTAAAGGTTTGTTTTTTATTCCTTAAATTTGCTCTTCTATTTAGAAAGGAACCCGCTTTATGTGAAAACTCGTAGTTTAGAAATGAAAACAAATCACTATTTTATAATTTCTCTCCTAAACTGGCAAACTTACACTATTTATAATATATAATTTTGATAAATGCTTATTTTCATGCACGTCCCTGTGAAGAGACCACCAAATAGGCTTTGTGTGAGCAACATGGCTGTTTATTTCACCTGAGTGCAGGCGGGCTGAGTCCAAAAAGAGTCAGCGAAGGGAGATAGGGGTGGGGCCATTTTATAGGATTTGGATAGGTAAAGGAAAATTGCAGTCAAAGGGGGGTTGTTCTCTGGCGGGCAGGAGTGGGGGTCACAAGGTACAAGGTGCTCAGTAGGGGAGCTTTTGAGCCAGGATGAGCCAGGAGAAGGAATTTCACAAGACAGTGTCATCAGTTAAGGCAGGAACAGGCCATTTTCACTTCTTTTGTGGTGGAATGTCATCAGTTAAGGCAGGAACCGGCCATCTGGATGTGTACGTGCAGGCCACAAGAGATACAATGGCTTAGCTTGGGCTCAGAAGCCTGACATTCCTGTTTTATTATATTAATAAGAAAAATAAAATGAAATAGTGGTAAAGTGTTGGGACGGCGAAAATTTTGGGGGATGGTAGGGAGAGATAATGGGCGATGTTTCTCAGGGCTGCTTCTAGTGGGATTAGGGGCGGCGTGGGAATCTAGAGTGGGAGAGATTAAGCTGAAGGAAGATTTTGTGGTAAGGGGTGATACTGTAGGACTGTTAGAAAAAACATTTGTCATTTAGAATTATTGGTGATGGCCTGGATACTGTTTTGTATGAATTGAAAAACTAAACGGAATAAGAGAAAGGGAAAAACAGGTATTAAAGGTCTAAGAATTGGGAGGACCCAGGACATCTAATTAGAGAGTGCCTAAGGAAATTCAGCATAGTCCTGTAGAAACAGGGAAGAAGGAAATGTGGGGAAATGGGGTGAATGTCAGGTGGATCAGAGAGATGCAGTCATGAGGGTCAGGTGTAGTATCTGGTATAATGTGGGAGGCCGGATTGAAGTTCGGGGCAGCAACAATGGTAATTGTGGAGACTTAATAAAGAGTGAGTACAGCTGAAGGAGCCGGGGAGCAGAAAGTATATGCGTCAGGTGTGAGTAAGAAAATAGATTTTGGAAATTATGAGAGCTATAGAGAGTGAGTTGAGCATAGTTTGTGATTTTTAGGGCCTCTATAAGTATTAAAGCAGCGGCAGCTGCTGCACACAGACATAAGGGCTAGGCTAAAACAGTAAGGTCAAATTGTTTGGACAGAAAGGCTACCGGGTGCAGTCCTAGCTCTTGTGTAAGAATTCTGACCGCACTAACCATGCCTAATAAGGAAAGGAGTGGTTGTTTTGTAAGGGATTGAGGTTTGGGAGATTAATTGAACACAATCAGCAGGGAGAGCATGTGTGTTTTTATGAGAATTATGCTGAGATAGGTAACAGATGAGGATGAAATTTGGCTTGACTGAAGTAATGGGGGCTGTCTGTGAAGTCTTGCGGCAGTACAGCCCAGGTAATTTGCTGGGCCTAATGGGTGTCAGGGTCAGTCTAAGTGAAAGCAAAGAGAGGCTGGGACGAGGGGTGCAGGAGAATAGTGAAAAAAGCATCTTTAAGATGGAGAACGGAATAGTGAGTTGTGGAGGAAGGTCTTGAGGACAAAAGAGTGTACAGATTGGGCACCACAGGATGGATAGGCAAAACAATTTGGTTGATAAGGCGCAGATCCTGAACTAATCTGTAAGACTTGTCCAGTTTTTGGACAGGTAAAATGGGGGAATTGTAAGGAGAGTTAAAGGTTTTAGAAGCCCATGCTGTAGCAGGTGAGTGATAACAGGCTTTAATCCTTTTAAAGCGTGCTGTGGGATGGGATATTGGCGTTGAGCGGAGTAGGGGTGATTAGGTTTTAATGGGATGGTAACGGGCATGTAATCGGTTGCCAGCGAAGGAGTAGAGATGTCCCATACTTGTGGGTTAAGGTTGGGGGATATGAGAGAAAGACGCGAAGGAGGCTTTGGGTTGGGGAGAAGGGCGGCAATGAGATGCAGCTGTAGTCCAGGAATAGTCAGGGAAGCAGATAATTTGGTTAAAATATCTCGGCCTAATAAGGGAACTGAGCAGGTGGGGATAACTAAAAAAGAGTGCATAGAAGAGCGTTGTCCAAGTTGGCACCAGAGGGGGGAGTTTTCAGGGGTTTAGAAGCCTGGCCGTCAATACCCACAATAGTTATGGAGGCAAGGGAAACAGGCCCTTGAAAAGAAGGTGATGTGGAGTGGGTAGCCTCCGTATTGACTAAGGAGACGGACTTACCTTCCACTGTGAGAGTTATCCGAAGCTCAGCGTCCGTGATGGTCTACAGGGCTTCTGAGGTGATCGGGCAGCGTCAGTCTTCAGCTGTTAAGCCAAGAAGGAGTCAGTCATAGAGCCTTGGGCCAGAGTTCCAGGGGCTCTGGGAGTGGCTGCCAGGTGAGTTGAACAGTCCGATTTCCAGTGGGGTCCTGCACAAATGGGACACGGCTTAGGAGGAATCCTTGGCTGCAGGCATTCCTTGGCCTAGTGGTCAGATTTCTGGCACTTGTAGCAAGCTCCTGGGAGAGGAGGTTCTGGAGGAATGCCTGGCCACTGCAGTTCAGGCGTTTGGAAGTTCTTGTGTGCTGGAGGTGTGGCTGGGGTTTGTCTCACAGTGGAGGCAAGGAATTGCAACTTTTTTCTATTATTGTACACCTTGAAGGCGAGGTTAATTAAATCCTGTTGTGGGGTTTGAGGGACGGAATTTAATTTTTGGAGTTTAATGTCGGGAGCAGATTGGGTAATAAAATGTATTTTGAGAATAAGATGGCCTTTTGACCTTTTAGGGTCTAGGGCTGTAAAATATCTCAGGGTTGCTGCCAAACGAGTCATGAACTGGGCTGGATTTTTATATTTGATGAAAAAGAGCCTAAACGCTATCTGATTTGGGATAAAGGAAAAGGAGCATTAACCCTGACTATGCCTTTAGCTCTAGCCACCTTTTTAAGCATAAATTGCTGGGCAGGTGGGGGAGGGCTAGTCACGGAACGAAACTGTAAGCCGGACCTGGTGTGAGGAGGGGAGGTGATAAAAAGATTATAGGGTGGAGGAGTGGAGGCTGAGGAATAATTGGGACCTAGCTCGGCCTGGCCAGGAGCAGCCTGGGGAGGAGGGGAGAGGTCAGATGGGTCTGTAGAAAAGGAGGATTAGAAAGACTCAGGATGCTTGGGGTTGGGACTGAGGGGACAGGCAGCGGGGAAAGAAGGAGGATTTGGGATGAGTCGCATTGGGAACAGAGACTAGGAAGGGACCAATGTGTAAAAGAATGCCTGGATGTCAGGCACCTCAGACCGTTTGCCCATTTTACGACAAGAATTATTTAGATCTTGCAGGATGGAAAAATTGAAAGTGCCATTTTCTGGCTATTTGGAACTACTGTCGAGTTTGTATTGGGGTCAAGTGGCATTGCAGAAGAAAATAAGGCATTTAGGTTTTAGGTCAGGTGTGAGTTGAAGAGGTTTTAAGTTTTTGAGAGCACAGGCCAAGGGAGAAGAAGGAGTAATGGAGGGTGGAAGGTTGCCCGTAGTGAAGGAGGCAAGCCCAGAGAAAAGAGAGAGTAGAGACACAGAGGGAAGGGGTTTGGGGGTTCTTACCTTCCAGAAAAGTGGGAAAGAGGTTGGGGCACACAGATATAAGGGGTTGGGGCACAGAGATAAGAGGTCGGGGCATGGAAATAAGGGATTGGGGCGCAGAGATAAGAGGTTAGGGTGTGGAAATAAGGGATTGGGGCACAGAGATATAAGAGGTTGTGGCATGGAAATAAGGGATTGGGGCACAGAGATATGAGGTTGGGGTACTTGCCCCTCCTCTAGAAAAGTGGGACTTGCTGCTCAGGGTGAAGGAGAAGGGGTTTGGGGTTTCTTGCCCCCCAGAAAGGTGGAGAAGGGGTAGAGACATGGAGAGAAGGGGTTGGGGTACTTGCCCTTGCCCAGAAAAGTGGGACTTGCCGCTAAGGGTGAAGGACCAAGGCAGGCGTCCCTGCATGGTCTGACACCTCTGAAACCTGGGTGAATAATCAGAGAGGCATCCCTGCAACAATTAAACACCAAGGGAAGGCTGCCTTCCCTAGTCCGTGACTGGCGCCAGAGTTTTGGGTCCGTGGATAAAACGTGTCTCCTTTGTCTCTACCAGATAATGAAAGGAATTGAAATTAAAAGAAGGTAGAGATTGAAGTGTGGCACCAAGATTGAAAGGAGAAAGGTTGAGGGATAGTGAGGGAGGTTGGAGAAGAGAGTAAAAAGGGGCCACTTACTGGATTTGAAATTGGTGAGATGTTTCTTGGGCTGGTTGGTCTGAGGACCTGAGGTAGTAGGTGGATCTTTCTCATGGAGCAAAGAGCAGGAGGACAGGGGACTGATCTCCCAAGGGAGGTCCCTCGATCTGAGTCACGGCACCAAATTTCATTCGCGTCTGTGTGAAGAGACCACCAAACAGGCTTTGTGTGAGCAACATGGCTGTTTATTTCACCTGGGTGCAGGTAGGCTGAGTCCGAAAAGAGAATCAGTGACAGGAGATAAGGGGTGGGGCCGTTTTATAGGATTTGGGTAGGTAAAGGAAAATTACAGTCAAAGGGGGGTTGTTCTCTGGCAGGCAGAGTGGGGGTTACAAGGTGCTCAGTAGGGGAGCTTTTGAGCCAGGATGAGCCAGGAGAAGGAATTTCACAAGACAATGTCATCAGTTAAGGCAGGAACAGGCCATTTTCACCTCTTTTGTGGTGGAATGTCATCAGTTAAGGCAGGAACTGGCCATCTGGATATGTACGTGCAGGCCACAGGGGATATGATGCCTTAGCTTGGGCTCAGAGGCCTGACACTTACAGTATAGTATTTTAATATTCTTCTTAGACTCTTAAATACCAGAGCTTCCTGTTTCAAGACCAAACCAAAGCACATAAAATGTAAAAACCATTAATAGAAATGGATATTGGAACTTCTGCTTCAAATTGGTACATTGGTACAGAAGACCTTCAATCCTGTGGTATACAATAGGAAAAATCCAGACATATTAAAAAACACACACACTTTATCATAGCCCTACTGAAGAGTGGTAAACTGAATACCATATAGAAACCAACGTTTTATATGTGAGTAGAAAGCTGTGGTGGATTTCATCCTGAAAAACAAACAAACAACAAAAAAAAACACTTGGTTCTAAATATAAGAAAGGCTTGCCATAGACAGGAAAAGAAATGTAAAAATGTATGCAGGAGGTGAAATCAGCTAAGCCTTAGATGACAGTGTGGGCTAGCATGACAAACTAGAAAAAGAAAAAGCCCTGAACTCAAATATAAATTGCTCAATTAGACAATTCTCCTGTCTCTGTGAATTTTGCCAGGGATTCAGCAGTAAAATAGAAAATATTCATTCTTGCACAAAGGGTGACACATGGGTTCAGAAAGATTGCTGGAGTTAAATACAAAAAGGAACCCAAACTATGTGCAACTATAGTGAAATATAACTCTATTTCATATATCAACAAACTCCAAAAGATGGTCATCGGAATAGAGGTTAGGTGTAGGACTAATCACATTTCAGATCAGTTTAATAAAAGTGGTGTTGTAGCATGAGATTGACTCAGCTTTAGGAAGATTCTGAATGATTGGCTTCTCACCATAATTGGCAGGCTGAGAGAAAGGCTTGACTCTCTGGGAAAAACCACAGCAAAGCAAAAAGGCCGTACTTTAATTGTTTTTTAATTCACAATGGCTGGAATACAATAACAAAAACAATTCAAAATGAGAAGAAGCCAAAAAATGTGTCCCATAACAAAGCTGACTCACAGATACTTCACCTATCAGAATTAGAAGACATTGACTTTAATATTTTTTTACATATGTTATGGAAGGTAAAAATAGATTTTATGATATGAGAAGAGAGGGAACATTTTAGAAAATAAATAGAAATTTCGAAAAGAACAAAATTAAGACACAGAAAATAATTTTTAAAGAAAATTAGAATTAACAGCAACTAGACTGTAATATAAAAGATCAGTAAACATGATGACAGGTCCATAGAAATTGCCAAAATGAACAAAAGATAGAAAAAACTTTTAAATTAACAGAGCACCAATTATCTATGGAATAACATTGGATGATCTTCTATATAAGTTATTGGAATTACAGAACAAAAGAAAGAAAATAGTAGAAAAATGAAATAATCCAGAAAATTTTTCAAATTTCAACAAACATGTAATACTACATATTCAAGGACATCGATAAATCTTAGGAATAAAATATTGCACATACAATTAGGATACATAGCTCAACATATTATTGTCAAACTGGAAAAGAAAGAAAAAAGAAAGTTCTATTAGCATAAAGAGAAACAAACAAACAAAAGAATGACAAATGACTCCTCATCAGAAATATTGCAAGCCAGAAACAAAACAAACAAATAAACAAACAAACAAAAAACACAAAAGAGAAAGGGAACCTTTAACTTTGAATCTGATATTAGGCAAGATTATATAAAAGGAAGCCAAAAAGGTGTTTCTCAGAAAAACTGTGAGAATTTGTCTCTTAGAGACTCTCACTGTAAAAAATGAGTGAGAGTCAATTTTATGTGTCAACTTAGCTAGACTCTGGTGACCAGTAGTTTAGTCAACCACTAGTCTACATGTTGCTTGATATGGTCTAGCTCTGCATCCCCACCTAAATCTCATTTTGAATTGTTATCTGTATTCTAATCTCTATGTGTTGGGGGAAGGAAGTTGTGGAAGTTGATTAGATCTTGGGGGTGGATCTCACATTCTGTTTTTATGATAGTGAGTGAGTTCTGACAAAATCTGATGGTTTTATAAGGGGCTTTCCTCACCTTTACTTTGTACTTCTCTCTCCTGCTGCTATGTGAAGAAGGAAATGTTTGCTTCCCTTTCCACCATGACTGTAAGCTTCCTGAGGCCTCCCCAGCCATGTGGAAACTGAGTCAATTAAACCTTTTTGCCTTACAAATTACCCAGTCCCAGGTATTTCTGTATAGCAGCATGAAAACAAACTAGTATAGTAAATTGGTACTGAAGTAGTGGGGCACTGCTATAAGGATACCCAAAAATGTGGAAGTGACTTTGGAACTGGGTAACAGGCAGAGGTTGGAACAGTTTGGAGGGCTCAAAAAAACACAGGAAAATTTGGAACTTCCTAGAGACTTGGAGGGTTCAGAAGACAGAAAGATGTGGGAAAGTTGAGAACTTCCTAGAGACTTGTTGAATGGCCTTGACCAAAATGCTCATAGTGATATGGACAATGAAGTCCAGGCTGAAATGGTCTCAGATGGAGATGAGGGACTTGTTGGGAACTGGAATAAAGGTGACTTTTGCTATGCTTTAGCAAAGAGACTTGCAGAATTTTGCCCCTGCCCTAGAGATCTGTGGAACTTTGAACTTTAGAGAGATGATTTAAGGCATCTGGCGGGAAAAACTTCTAAAGAGCAAAGCATTCAAGAGGTGACAGAGCATAAAAGTTTGGAAAATTTGCAGCCTGTTGATGCAGTATAAAAGAAAAACCAATTTTGTGGGAGAAAGTCAAGCTGACTGCAGAAATTTGCATAATTAACAAGGAGCCAAATGTTAATCAGCAACATAATGGGGAAAAGGTCTCCAGGGCATGTCAGAGACCTTTGTGGCAGCTCCTCCCATCACAGGCCTAAAGGCCTAGGAGGCCTAGCAGTGTGAAAACAAACTAATACATTGCTGTTAAGGTAATTTTTAGATGTGATTAACATTTAAATCAGAAGACTTTAAGTAAAGCAGATTACTAGCCATAATGTGATGGGCCTCATTTAATCAGTTGAAGACCTTAGGAGCAAAGACAATTTGCCTGAAAAAAAAAAAAAAAAAAGAAATTTGCCTCAAGACTGCAAAACAGAAACCCTGACTGAGTTTCCAGCCTGCTCGCTTGCCCTGCACATTTTGGGCTAATGACTGAAACATAAACTCTTTCATGAATTCCAGTGTGCTGACCTACCTCAAAAATTTCAGGCTTGCCAAACCCCACAATTGTGTGAGCCAATTTCTAAAACTAAATATCTCTAGATACATACACACATACATACATTCATATATACATTCATACATACATAAACATTGAGATATATTAGATTTTTTTTTCTACTGGTCTGATTCTGTTTCCCTAGAATATCTCAACTAATAAACTATGCTAAAGATAGTTTCCAAATAAAAACTATTCCGAATACAAATTTGAATCTGTTGGAAGCAATGAAGAGGGTTGGAAAGAGCAAATAAGTTAGTAAATGTAAGACATTCTTCTGCTCATGAATTTGTTAAAAAGCTATTGACTAAATAGAACAAAGTTACTAACAAATATAGAAGGGTTCATAAGATACATAGAAATAGAATGTATGACAACACTAACACAATAAATTAGAGGGTGTAAATAGAAATATAGTCTTGTATGGTTCTTATACATAGCGATTAAATATTAATTCAAGATAATACAGTGTGATGTGTAAAAATGCATATTGCAATCCCTAAGTAAACCCTATGAAACACAAAGAGGTACACACAGTTGAAAGCCAATTGAGCAGATAAAGTATAAAAAAATGCACACCTATGTTTATTGCAGCACTGTTCACAAAAGGAAAGAAATGGAATCAATCTAAATGTCCATCAATGATAGACTGGATAAAGAAAATGTGGTACATATACACCATGGAATGCTATGCAGCCATGAAAAAAAATCATGTCCTTTGCAGGGACATGGATGAAGCTGAAAGCCATTATTCTTAGCATACTAACACAGGAACAGAAATCAAAATACCACGTTTTCATTTCTGGGAGTTAAATGATGACAACACATGGACACATAGAGGGGAACAACAGATGCTGGGGCCTTTTGGAGGGTAGAGAGTTTGAGAAGGAAAAGGATCAAGTAAAAGGACTAATGGGTGTCATGAGTGTCCATATAGAAGACCAGCGAAACAGGCTTTGGGTGAGAAACAAGGCTGTTTATTCACTTGGGTGCAAGTGGGCTGAATCTGAAAAGAGAGTCAGTGAAGGGAGATAGGAGAGGGGCAGCTTTATACGGCTTGGGTAGGCAGTGGAAAGTTACAGTTAAAGGTGATTGTCTATTATTAGCAGAGGAGGGGTCACAAGGTTCATGGTGGGGAGATCATAAGACTCATTGTCCAGAAGAATGTCACAAGGTTGATTGATCAGTTGGGGCAGGGCAGCAACAAGTCACAGTGGTGGAATGTCATAAGGTTGGTCAATCGGTTAAGGCAGGAGCTGGCTGTTTCACTTCTTTTGTGGTTTTTTGGCTGCTCCAGACTTCTTGGCTCCTACAGGCCATCTGGACATATATGTGCAGGTGACAGGGGTTATAATGGCTGAGCTTCAGCTCAGAGGCCTGACAAAGTGTACTAGGCTTAATACCTGAATGACAAAATAGCCTGTACAACAAACCCCCTGACACAGTTTACTAATGTAACAAACCTGTACTTGTACCCCTGAACTTAAAGTAAAAGTTAAAAAAAAAATTGATTTTACAAATATAAGAAAAAATGGAACAAGGAAGCAATGGGAAAATAGAAAACAATTAGAAAAATAATAGAATTAAATTCAACTATATTAACAGTTAATTCAAATGTAAATAGAGTAGCTGCTCCAAATGAACAGGAAAGATTGCCAGAATGGGTAAAATTAATCAAGATGCATCTGTATGCTTTCTACCAGAGACTTACAGTAAATATAAAAAAGACGGCCAGGCATTGTGGCTCACACCTGTAATCCCAACACTTTGGGAGGCTGAGGCAGGAGGATCAAGAGGTCAGGAGATTGAGACCATCCTGGATAACACAGTGAAACCCCGTCTCTATTAAAAATACAAAAAATTAGCCGGGAATGGTGGCAGGCATCTGTAATCCAAGCTACTCGGGAGGCTGAGGCAGGAGAATGGCTTGAACCCAGGAGGCGGAGCTTGCAGTGAGCTGAGATCGCACCACTGCACTCCAGCCTGGGTGACAGAGCGAGACTCTGTCTCAAAAAAGACAAAACAAAAAAAGACAAGACCAAGAGGAATGGAAAAAATATATACAATGCAAACACAATCCAAAGTAAGGTAAATAATAAATTAATTTCAGTATACACACACACAGACACACACACACAAAATCTGAATATATATGTGTGTGCACTTTTTCCCAGAAAATGTAAATTTTGAAACAAGAAATATTGCAGGTAAAGAACAGCATGTAATTATGACACAAAGGTGATTCATGAAGAATAAATTTTATTTTAATTAACATGTGCTTCAAAAAATATACACGAAATAGTGGACAGAACTAAAGAGAGACATGAAAATTTACAAATTACAAATAGAACAGATAAGCATCTGGAGTATTTGAAAAAAAAATGTTATTGACCAAGTTGAACTAATTAATATACACAGAAAACTGTACCCAACAATGGCAGAATACATCATGTTCAAGTGAATACAAACATTCAAAAATATAAACCAAATACTGTTTATGTTCATAAAAAAGTCTCAGTGGATTCAGAAGGCTATGTTTCCTGACTTCAAGGGAATTAAAGTAGAAATAAATGTCAAATCCCTAAATATTTGCATATTAATGCACATCTTTCTAAATTAGACCATGGTTAAAAGAAAAATCATATGAAAAGCTAGACAAGTTTTCAAATGAAAGTTATTAAAAACAGCTGAAATAAATCTTAGATGAAAAGATACGGCTTAAGTTCTCATATTAGAAAAGATTCAAAATGACCTAAAATTAATTATTGAATCTTCCAAAATAAGAAAGTAGAACAAAAGAGCAAAGCAAATGCAATATACAAAACAAGAAAACCATATAGAAATTAGTTTACTTTTTAAGGAAAGAGGACAGAAAATGAAATAGACGAAATTACTAGTCAAAATTGTTTATTTAAGATGCTAATAAAATTAATTAAAAAATGATTTGAGAAAGAAGAAATAATATCAACATCATTAATGAAAGAAAGGAAGTCATTACAGATACTACTGGTTTTGCAATGTTAAGATCATACTAACAAATATATTTCATTACAATTGACTTTGTAGATGAATTAGACACGTTTCTTAAAAGACACAACTTACCAAGATTTATACAAGAATAAATAGAAAATATGAAAAATCTACATCCATTAAATAAACAAACAAAAATAACCCTATTACACAATAGCCTTTCACTAATGGGTATAGAGTTTCAGTTCTACAGGATGAAAAAAGTTTGGAAAATGGTTAGTGGTGAGGATGGTTGCATAACAATAAGAATATACTTAATACAACTGAACTATACTTTTAAAAAAAATTATATTAAGATACATGTGCAAGATGTGTAGGTTTGATACATAAGTAAACTTGTGCCTTGGTGTTTTGCTGCACCTATAAACCCATCACCTAGATATTAAGCCCCTCATGCATTAGGTTTTTATCCTGATGCTCTCCCTCCCCCCATCCCCCTGACAGGCCCCAGTGTATGTTATTCCCCTCCCTGTGTTCTCATTGTTCAGCTCCCACTTATAAATGAGAACATGTGGTGTTTGGTTTTCTCTTCCTGCATTAGTTTGCTGAGGTTAATGCCTTCCAGCTTCATCCATGTCCCTGCAAAAGACAAGATGTCATTCCATTTTTTGGCTGCATAGTATTCCATGGTACATATGTACCACATTTTCTTTATCCAGTATATCAGTGATGGGCATTTGGGATAATTCTGTCTTTGCTATTGTGAATAGTGATTAAATGACCATATGTGTGCATGTATCTTTATAATAGAATGATTCATATATCTTTGGGTATATACCCAGTAATGAGATTGCTGGGTTAAATTGTATTTCTGGTTCTAGGTCTTTGAGAAGTTGCCACACTGCCTTCCACAATGATTGAACTAATTTACATTTCCATCAAGCGGGGAGGCTCAAGCTGATCTGTCCCAAATGGCCCCTTTGGTTTTTTGGTTCTGCCATGGAAATAGGAGATGAGGCCATGGGAAGACAGCAAAGACCCAGAGAGACAAGCAGAGCTGCAGACAAAGGTAAAAGTGTTCATATTTCTCCACAGCCTTGCCACCATCTGTTGTTTCTTTTAATAATCGCCATTCTGACTGGTGTGACATGGTATCTCATTGTGGTTTTGATTTGCATTTCTCTAATGATCAGTGATGTTGAGGTTTGTTTTATTTGTTTGTTGGCCGCATAAACGTCTTCTTTTGAGAAGTGTGGGTTTGTGTCCTTCGTCTACTTTTTAGTGGGGTTTTTTCTTGTACATTTGTTCAAGTTCCTTGTAGACTCTGGATATTTGACCCTTGTCAGATGAATAGATTGCAAAAATTTTCTCCCATTCTGTAGGTTGTGTGTTCACTCTGATGACAGTTTCTTTTGCTGTGCAGAAGCTCTTTAGCTTAATTAGATTCCGTTTGTCAAATTTTGCTTTTGTTGCAATTGCTTTTGATGTTTTTGTCATAAAATATTTGCCCGTACCTATGTCCTGAATGATATTGCCTGGATTTTCTTTTAGGGTTTTTATAGTTCTGGGTTTTACATTTAAGTCTTTTAATCCATCTTGAGTTAATTTTTTTATAAAATGTAAGCAAGAAGTCCAGTATCAATTTTCTGCATATGACTAGCCGGTTTTCCCAGCACCGTTTGTTAAATAGGAAATCTTTTCCCCATTTCTTGCTTTTGTCAGGTTAGTCAAAGATCAGATGGTTATAGATATGTGGTGTTATTTATGAGGTCTCTATTCTGCTCCATTGGTCTATATGTCTATTTTAGTACCAGTATCATGCTGTTTTGGTTACTATAGCCTTGTAGTATAGTTTGAAGTTGGGTAGTGTGATGCCTCCAGCTTTGTTCCTTTTGCTGAGGATTGTCTTGGATATACAGTCTCTTTTTTTGTTCCATATGAATTTTAAAGTAGGTTTTTTTTAATTCTGTGAAGAATGTCAACAGTAGTTTAATGAGAATAGCATTGAATCTATAAATTACTTTAGGCAGTATGGCAATTTTGACTATATTGATTCTTCCTATTCATGAGCATGGAATATTTTTGCATTTGTTTGTGTCCTCTCTTATTTCCTTCAGCAGGGTTTTGTAGTTCTCCTTGAAGAAGTCCTTCACCTCCGTTGTTAGCTGTATTCCTAGGTATTTTATTCTCTTTGTAACAATTGTGAATAGGAGTCAATTAATGATTTGTCTCTCTGCTTGTCTATTATTGATATATAGGAATGCTAGTGATTTTTGCACATTGACTTTGTATCCTGAGACTTTTACTGTTTTTTTTTGACAATATATTTTTTATTTTTATTTTTTCAAGTAATACCAGTATTGTTTTTTTTTTATTATTATTATACTTTAGGTTTTAGGGTACATGTGCACAATGTGCAGGTTTGTTACATATGTATCCATGTGCCATGTTGGTTTGCTGCACCCATTAACTCGTCATTTAGCATTAGGTATATCTCCTAATGCTGTCCCTCCCCCCTCCCCCCACCCCACAACAGTCCCCGGAGTGTGATGTTCTCCTTCCTGTGTCCCTGTGTTCTCATTGTTCAATTCTCACCTATGAGTGAGAACATGAGGTGTTTGGTTTTTTGTCCTTGCGATAGTTTACTGAGAATGATGTTTTCCAGTTTCATCCATGTCCCTACAAAGGACATGAACTCATTATTTTTTATGGCTGCATAGTATTCCATGGTGTATATGTGCCACATTTTCTTAATTCAGTCTATCGTTGTTGGACATTTGGGTCGGTTCCAAGTCTTTGCTATTGTGAATAGCGCAGCAATAAACATATGCGTGCATGTGTCTTTATAGCAGCATGATTTATAGTCCTTTGGGTATATACCCAGTAATGGGATGGCTGGGTCAAATGGTATTTCTAGTTCGAGATCCCTGAGGAATCGCCACACTGACTTCCACAATGGTTGAACTAGTTTACAGTCCCACCAACAGTGTAAAAGTGTTCCTGTTTCTCCACATCCTCTCCAGCACCTGTTGTTTCCTGACTTTTTAATGATGGCCATTTTAACTGGTGTGAGATGGTATCTCATTGTGGTTTTGATTTGCATTTCTCTGATGGCCAGTGATGATGAGCATTTTTTCATGTGTTTTTTGGCTGCATAAATGTCTTCTTTTGAGAAGTGTCTGTTCATATCCTTTGCCCACTTTTTGATGGGGTTGTTTGTTTTTTTCTTGTAAATTTGTTTGATTTCATTGTAGATTCTAAATATAATTTCTTAAGCAGCCTGTTTTTAGGTATGCCATTATAAGATATGCTTCAGCTATGTTTTCCAGACTGACAGAAGGTTCTGGTGGCATCTCTGATTGGAGATCCGTCTCATTCATTTATTTCTCCTCATTTACATACACAGCCACTCATTTTCCTAATAACTCTCCAGATGCCTTCATCTAGGTATGTGTGTGTTTTTCATTCTAACTGATTATCATCTTTTCTTATCTTGATGCGTATGACTTCACCTTTTTTCAGAGTGATACAGCATGTATTTGATGCTTCCCGTTCTTAAAAGTGATCTGAAACCTTAAATGTTAAGGTTTTCTTCTTATGCCATCAACCAGAAGAGAGCCACTTTGACATTTGCACAGAGCAATTTTGTCTTGCTCCTTAAGAACTAATTGAATCTTAAGGTTATGTGCAGAGATGCCCACATAAGGTACACTATTATGTCTCTTGGTTGAGAGTTTGTTGAGGATTTGGGGCATGATATTTTGCTGTAAATTATTTCTCTATATACTATAGAAATTCAAAACCTGACGGTTATTTTATCACCTTATGAAAAACACAAAATCTTTTACAATGTCAAAGTATTTTCTAATATGTCTTATGAACCTCATTTCTAATGTGGAAAGCACTTTATGTTCTAAAAACTATGAATTAATTTTGGGGTGGGGGAATATGGAAGAATAATTTCAATAAAAATGGGTCCCTGCCTTTGAAAGGTATAATTATGGGTATACATATATTTTAGACATAAGTAAACTGAGGCATAGTAGGTTGAGGAACTTGCCAAGGTAAATAAAAAGAAATGTTGGAAACAAGATTTGAAACAAGGTCTTTCTGGGTCCAAAGAATTTATCTTTATATTATGCTAAAATGTTTCTCACACCAAGCACTGGATTTTAATGACTCTCAAGTAAGGTACCATCAGAATGACACTTCACATGAAGTAACAAGATGCCCTTATTTCATTATTTTGTTTGCATTTAAGGGTCTTCCCCCTCTAGTTATTTGAAAGGACTTAACAATTAAAATGGCACCCAATGGTTCATCACTCAATTTTCTAACTGAACAAATAGTACCCTCAATTTGGCATGCTCATTGCCTAAAAAATATTTATAAAAGTAAACACTTATGCAATTTTGCACAGAGCATTTGAAAACAGCTCTGATTGCTAATGACTCTCTTCAATATATACACCAGACAAGGGGGAGTTTCAACTCTTAAGCTTCAGTTATTTTTGAATTGCCTTTGTGCCAGAGAACTCTACCTTAAATTGCTTTTAAACTAGAAAATATACACTGTCTCCTCTCACATAATTCAAAAGTAGTTTAAAGTTATATTTCCTAAAAGGAGAAAAATGACAAGGGAGCTGTGATGAGGTCTTGTAGTCTGTCCAAGGCAACATGATTTGAAAAGTTTTGCTGTTGTGTGTGGATTTTTATCCCCATGCAAATGGAAGGATGTTTGGAGAAAGCGTTTGGAGAAAGTTAGCTGCAGTCTCTGCTGTCATAAATATGTTTGTGTGGTATTTGGAGATCCTATAAAGGGCAAGGCTAAATTTCAGGGTGAGGTGAAATGTAGTAGCTAGAGCAGCACTAGGTCAATGTCTGGGATCCAATTTTCCAGGATTACTATTACCCTCAAAATGTGACCCATTCAAGTGATTTTCCTTGAGTTTAGGAGGTAAACTAGATAATTATTTCATGAATTTTATGCATTCACAGTTTACTGATGGAAATATTGTCACTGTAGTTGTTTAGGGCCCAAAGGATGTGCCTGTTACTAGTTCAATTCCAAAAGAGGCCACTTAGTTTTACCATGTCCTCTAGTCATAGATTTATCCTGTGACCCAGACACTCAAAGAACAGGCAATAATAATACAGGGAAGATAAAACATTCTCATTTCTTTGGGGAAGAAGAAGCAACTGAAAATTATATTCCCATCAAGTAGAACACAAACTTGCAGATGGTATGTTTTGCATAAATGTTTGTTTAATGAACATAAAACAAAAAAACATTAGAAACGTCATCAATAAATTGAGCACATATATATAATATATAGAGAGAGCATCTCAAATTTACAAAGATAAAATTAGGTATAATCACTGTTTCTTAATGTTCTAGAATTATATTTTGTTAAATAAGCCACCTTTGAAGCTCAGAATCCTGGGGTTAAAAAAAAAAGTCATAGTCAAGAGATTAATTCTACCTGCAGAGAGCTACCAGATAGCCTTCATAGAAAAAGTGATATCAAGGCCGGGAGCAGTGGCTCAAGCCTGTAATCCCAGCACTTTGGGAGGCTGAGGCGGATGGATCACGAGGTCAGGAGATCAAGACCATCCTGGCTAACACGGTGTAACCCCGTCTCTACTAAAAATACAAAAAATTAGCAGGGCGTGGTGGTGGGTGCCTGTAGTCCCAGCTAATCAGGGGGCTGAGGCAGGAGAATGGCATGAACCCGGGAGGCGGAGCTTGCAGTGAGCTGAGATCCTGCCACTGCACTCCAGCCTGGGCGACAGAGAAAAGGTTCTGATATAGGCTAGAGCCAGATTTGTGAATTGGAGGATTAGCTAGGGCTTGCTGTGATGGTATTTTTGTTTTGGGGAGAATCCTGGCAGCAAGTGAGATGTGGGATAGAAGAGGCTGGATGCAGGAGAGTGAGATAGGAGGCTTTATCTGTTGTTAAATCAATTCACTTTAGTGGATTCCACACAGTGCCCCTTCTAATGGGAGTCCAGATTTGCATAGAGTATGCTGCCAGTGATACATGAAAGATTAATACATAAGACGTGTCTTCAAATGTGAACACTATTTTTTTTCTTGTCACACTCTTTCCCTATTAAAACTCTTGGAACAGAAAATTTGGGCAATTTCATTTCAGACTATATTATTTTCTGCATGTGCTTGAGGAAATGAAACATCAAGTTGCAAGTGAGCCTCCCTGACACTAAAGTATAGAAAACCTGGCGAGAAAGGCCTGCACAATAGCCTGAGCTAAGCAGAAAAACACAATTGGGGGACATGTGTACAATCAGTTAAAACTTTCAAAATCAACAAGATTAAAAGTTATTTTTTTACTATGTAGCTTAACATTAGATGATGTGTATATTAGGTACCTAAGTTGTCTATGCTGTCTTGGCAAAGATGCTGACTTTTAAGACAGTCAGAAAGATCCAAATGGACTCAGAATATAAAGCATGTTACACTTGCGTTTTCTAAAGCTAGGAAGGGTACCACGGGTCCAGCTTTACAAATTGATGAAGACCATAAGTGTGATAGCGAGGGTGGCATTTCACTGGCATTAATGGGGTGAGGACCTGCTTCTAGATTTGTCTCTGCTGAAAATTCCCTCTAGGATTGATTGATTGATAATGTGATCTTCCCAATGTTTTAGGTGGAAACACCCACCTCTTAAGCAAAAGACACTTCTATTGCTTAGAATAAAACAGATTCAGAGTGAATCTGGTTTCAATGTATGTGCCTTATGGAAGAAACTGTGAACATCAGACTGAAGCTTTTGAAATGATTTTAGTTTTATATGATTTGTTTCTTTCCAAATGACATAGTGCATTTTTCTGTCCAACAAAAGTTACTGATACATTTTCAGTATTTTAATTCTTAATCTGAGCAAAAATAGAGTCCATGCTTTGAGTCTGGTAAGGACAAAGATATACAAACCTTACTACCAAAAATTTTAATTTCCAAGTAAATACCCTAGAAAAAATTCACCTTTAATAGCATATGTGCGTCAGTGAATAACTGAAAAGATTAAACATACTGCATTATATGGATACTAAATATTAAATAAATACATTATCACAAGTCATACAGTAAAATTCTAAAGTTAACTAGATCTATGTGTATCACATATGTATACATCTCAAAAACAAAACTTCTCGTGAAGAAAAGCTAATTATGAAATATTACATACAGAATGAAGTCAACTACAAGTACGTAAAACGCAGCACACGCATGTGATGTCGAAGATGGCTACCTATAAAATCACAAACTGTGAGAGACACACATCCATCTGTTTGAGAATAATTGTTATCTCTTGCAAGGGAAAGACAAAATTAGGATACAAAGAAAGAATATTAAGTATTTATCTTTTAAAACAAAAATGACCTAAAAAACTATTACAACATGATGAAATTTATTAAATTTCTATGGTGGATATATATCAGTATAGTATTTTTTATATGTTTTTGTATGCTTTAAGTATTTTCCAAATGTGTACCTGAATCCACACTAATGAATCACCAACAGCATTTCAACTAATAAGTTGTACTTATTAAATTTTAATATATTCAAAATGGCCATATTGAATCCTCTGTTATAAAAACCACCAGAGTAATCAATATTTTAGCATATTTGGTCCAACACTCACACAGTAATTGTTTCAGTGTTTACTGATTCTTTGCACTTTATAGGAGGCCAGTGGGTATCCTACGAGTAAATATCCCCAGATATCTCCAAAGTAAATAAATACATATACATGAAAAAAATAGTAGCAGACATTTTCAGCTTTAACGTTACAAGTTTTAACATGCTAAAGTGATTACTTATAAATTCAGAGTATAAAAAAGTGATTAAACAAGCATACAAAACATTTGTAAGTAGCTAATATTTAAAAATCTACAGAACCCAGATAATTCCATCACATTTTCATTGACTTTTTGTTTGCTTATTTTGGCCCTAAGAAGCAAAATCTAAACTGTCTCAAATCAGTCAACTTCTTATTCTTGACAAGGAGTAACAGTGCCAAAACATGTTGATTCATGGTAATCAAATAATCACTTTTCTAACCCTACAGTTAATCTACTTTCTGACGAAAATTAATTAAGTGGTGTTTAAGCTGATAGCCACAAGAATACTGCACAGGTTTACCTCTACTAAAAAATAAGCTCACTAGCAGAGAGATGGACCCAGGCGAGAGAGATTCACATACCTAAATAATTGCTTTGTGTAGGAGTTAATAAGATGCAAACACCTATTGATTTACTGATAATTAGACATTAGTAACTATTCCTTGTGAAAGGAAGCATTGAGAACAGCCAAAGTCACTTAGAAAGTCTACGATCTATATTTTGTCAGAATCATATCAGATGCAATGTTACAAATTATATCATGTTCTGAGACAGAGTAAGTCCTGCCTGAAAGGGCAGGCTTTCTGGGTCCCTCCCTTTTTATTATCAATGTGAAACACTTGTGTATGCATGGTTTTTAAAATTAAAATGTGCATACTAATACATTTACTCTGAATCATGGCAAAAGTTAGTAAATAAATATAAGTTTTTTAAAAAATGAGAATGAAGTCAAGATCATAATGTAGAAAAAAAAAGGCCACATGAAATTCAGAGACATTAAAGTCTGTAGCCAGAAATTGTAATTGCTGACAGGAGTAAGGCAAGTAATCTAGTTATCAAGCCTGGTAGCATGTAAAATCACAAGAGTTTATATACCTGTACCTCTACAAAAACAGCAGCAGCTTGTGTATTTTTTTTAATGTAATAGAGGCAGAGTAATCCCAGGGCTTCAGATGGTTAAGGCAGGGGGATTACTTGAGGCCAGGAGTTCAAGACCAGCCTGGGCAATCTAGTGAGACCTGCATCTACTAAAAGTAAAAAATAAAATAAAATAAAAAACTAATAATAATTAGCCAAGTCTAGTGGTAAGCACCTATAGCTGTAGTCCCAGCTACTCAGGAGGCTGAGTTGAGAGGACTGCTTAAGCCCATGAGTTTGAGGTTGCAGTCAGTTATGTTGGCACTACTGCACTCCAGCCTGGGCAACAGAGCAAGACTCTGTAACTAAAAAAAGTCAAAAAGTAATATGAATGCAGATATACACTCACGGGCATATATATGTACACAGACAAAAATCAGCAAAAGATACTGTGGTTTTCCGATTGTGATTCCAATGAGAAATCAACTCACTTAAGAAATTAAGTAAAGTTGAAGCTAAACGTTTCAAAAACAGCTATAAAAAGGTCTTCATATACATTAAAAATATCGAAATAGCAACATATGTTTAATTTTATTAAAATGAGAATGTTTGAGAAAGTAAAAAGTGTCACCTTATTTGAACTAGTCTTATAGGTAATCAGTAGGAAAAACCCGTTCATTGTGTTAATAAAGAGAGAATCAGCGTGGGGATACCCTCGTGCTAATATTCATGGGGAAAAATAAATGAATACACTTGGAAAAGAGGTAAGAAGAATCCGAAGCTGATTGGCTGCACTTTGATTAATAAACACATGCTAAACCATACAAATATTTTCATTTTACATCAATTAATTTTATGGGCTTAAAAACATGTCATATTATTTTATAGATTATACAATTACTAGTATTGGATTGATACTATTCACCCATAAATACCAGAGCAACTAATTAAACTGAGTAGGAAAGGATTACAAAGATTAATATATGTATTACATATTTATATATGCAGGGTAATTATGTATTGAAAAATACAGTATTGATTTATAACAAGTAGAGTTTTCTTAAGCACTCCAAGGTACAGATACTGCTTTACTTTGCCAGCAATCAGGAACTTTTTTCATTTCTTATAATTACGCTCTTCACATTAACTTGTCCCTGAGGTTTAAATATTTTTTTACACATTACTTATGTATGCACTAAAATAAAATTCATATCTCATGGAGGAATTTTAAGTAAAGATGTTTATATAAATGGAAAAGTTACAAAGTTTACAAAATTAGCATCATGAGGGATGATTGAAACTGAAGCAATTCAGTTAAGATTTATAGAGAAAAAATAAATTTTATCTCTAAATTATTACAACAAATGCTCCTTCTAGATTAAGGTGCTTCTGGCCCTGCCTCCTGCTTGAAAAGACAAAATAGTGTTATTATTGCAAGGTTGCTGTTCAGATGGACAGAAGCAAAGAAACTATCAAAACTTTTTCAAAATGCCAAATGTGACTAAAATTCTAATAATCTTGGCAAAATGTCAGCACAAATACAGTCATTAATATTTTCTAAGAAGCATCTCATTCTTTTTATGTAGGATTTCTTTTCTCTTTTGTCTTTAGACAAAGAAGTCAGTGTGCACTCTCTGGGAATGATGGCTAACCCAAATTACTAAACTAGTTCTAATACTCGTTCCAAGTTATCAAGTGGCTTCAAGCAGGTTACAAAGCTTTTTTGAGCTTTTCTGTCATCATTGATTAAGAAATGAATAGCAGGGTTTTCTTGTTTAAAAACTCCCTTATTTTAATTCTATAGAAATGTTCTCTAAGTTTGTGGATGGAGTATTCCTTACAGTGTAATCTCAGAGAGTATCATGGTAATAATATCTTAGAAGTCAGAACACATTCAAATGTACTATTGTGTTTGTTGTTTCAATAAATATATGATTCTACAACTCCTATACATTATATTCAATTCCAAAGTGTTATAGTTTCAGGAAATAAACGTGAATATTTATTAAAACGATTATCATCTGTACGTAACCAACTATGATCTTAATGGAGTCAATTACCCTTATTCTTTCACCTCCTTGTAAGACAAACAGACAAATCTCTGCTTAATTAAAAAAGGTTTCACACACAGCATTTAAAATAGTGCATATGATAATAGTCTGAAAAATAAAAAAAACACAATAAAAATCCATGTTACCATGATGAAATCATAATGTTTCTTAGTCAATGTTCCCAAGGAATAATGATCAGGATTAATTCATCAGTGTCATCAAATTGTATATGATGTCAAAACATCAGGTTGTGCCTACATCTATTTATGAATATCCAGATGTTTGGAGGTATTCAGCCATGGTATTGACTTTTTTTTCAAAGTAATCTGGATATGTTGGCAATTGGCAATCTTAGTCTATGCTGAGCCTGCACTTTATCCCTTAATGTGATTCAGATGTTTCCAAGTGTTAACACATTCACTGAATTACACTTACATAGTTAATGAAAATATTATGATCCCATAAATATAGCAAGTCAAACTAGCACTTTCTTCTAGCCCATTTCTCCAAATCCAGAGTGGTGAAGCACAACCAGTTGTTCTGATATGTGTACAAATGGTTCTGGCATTAACCAATTCCTGGCCTAGCATGCAGCATTTGGTTTAATGGCCCCCAGTCTGAATAGATTTCTTGATTTGAATCACTAGAGTTAGCCTGAAAAGTCCCTTTGTTGAGATCTAGTTTTTCTTGGCTTTCGGTAGCACAGCATAAGAGGGATAAAATTTGGCACTTAGTATTTAAGCTGTCATTTGGAAATTTCAGATTTGGATTCTCTTCTCAGCATTTAGACTTCTTCATTCAAACCATACTATACTCCCTGAGCACTAGTCCCTTATCTTCCTGCAGGGAAGGAAAAAGCAACTTTCAAATGTCACCTGGATCACCATGTCACCTCAGTATCCTTGAAGCTACTAATGGGGGTTTCAATGACAGCATTATGGCTATCTTCGAAGTGCCAATGAATTCTACTAATGTTCTATGACTAAAAATTTTAGTGATCTCTTTTATTTAAAATGAATCAAAATCCATCACTAAAGTATTTCAGACATTTTGACCTCTTTCTGACCACTGAATTTCCACAATGTGATACACCAGTTCTTTATCAGAAAATCATTAGAAGTCATCAGAACATGATTTTTTGCCCACTGTATTGAAATATACACATTCCTAATGTATTTGCTAGTAACTTTTACCTAGAAATTATTATATTAAGACAACAATAACGTCAAACAAACAACAGGAAAAAAAACTTTCATAGTTTTAGTCAAGAAAATATCTCTACTCTCACATTTTTCTTCCCCAAAAGGCATTTTCTCTTATAATATCACAATTTCCCAATGGCATACAAGTACATTGTCTTATGAATTTTATTTTACCTTATTCTAATGAATACATAATATGCCTGCATAAGAAAGTACAAATTTAAGTGCACAGCTTGAAACATTTTCTTAAAGTGAACGTCCCTATGAAGGCAGCCCTCAGATCACAAAAGAGAACGTTGCCATACTCTGGAAGTCTCTGCTAGGCCCCTTATCTTTACTTCTGACATAATGGATTAGTTTTAACTCTTTTTGAACTTGACAATGTGTACAGTTTTGTAACTGGCTTCTTCGGCTCACATTATTCTATGATATTTATGCATATTTATGTGCATAGTTTGTTCATTCTCATTGCTTTACAGTATTCCATTGTAAGACCATACCATGATTAATTTAACCATTCAATTGCTAATGGACATTTGAGTGCTTTCCAGTTTGTGAATATCATAAAAGTGCTGTTATGACCCTTTGAGCACATGTATCTGGTAATCATGGATACATAAATTAACTCATATACACATACACGTGGAATTGGTGTGGATTAGGATATGCACATATTCAACTTTAGTAGATGGTGCCAAATGGTATTCCAAAGAAGTTTACTAAATTTTATTTTCACCAGCAACATAAAAATGTTGGAGTTGACCTGCACTTCACCAATGTTTGACAGTGTCTGTAGATTATTTTCATTGTACTGGAGGATGTACAGTAGTGTTTCTATCTTGTTTGATTAACTCTTGACTCATAACTAATAAACTTGATTATCTTTACATGTATTTACTGTCCTTTTGAACATGTTCATTGAGGAAGTCCTTGTTCAATTTTTTGGTCCACTTTTATGTTTTGTTAACCAAGCATGATAATTACACATACAGATAATTGCATAAAATATACAGTTAAAAGAATTGTAATTATTTTAGAGCAGTTACATGTTCACAGCAAAACTGAGCAGAGGGTACAGAGAATTCCTAAACACTCCTTATCTCCACACATGCATAGCGTCCCCGACTATCAATAGCCTGCAATAAACTGGTGTATTTGTTATAATAGAAAAACTTACATTGATTCATCATTATCACAAAATGTCCATAGTTTACAATGGGGTTCACCCTTGTTGTTATGCAGTCTATGGGTTTTGACAAATGCATGATGGCATGTATCCACTATTATAATATTATACAGAATAGTTTCACTGCTGGAGAAATTATCTGTGCTCCACCAACTCATGTCCCCTTCCCCTAACCCCTGGCAATCATTGCTTTTTTTTATTGTCTTCATAGTTTTGGCTTTTCCAGAGTGTCATGTAGTTGGAATAATAGAGAATTTAGCCATTTCAAATTGGCTTCTTTCAGTTAGTAACATGCATTTAAGTTCTGTGTCTTTTCATGGGTTTATAGCTCATTTCTTTTTAGTATTTAATATTTCACTCTCTGGATTTACCAGTTTAATTATCCATTCATCTATTGAAAGTCATTTTAGTTGACTCCAAGTTTTGGCAATTATGAATAAAGCTGCTATAAACATCTGTGTGTAAGTTTTTGTGTGAATTGTATGGTAAGCATATTTAGTTTTATAAGAAACCGCCAAACCACCTTCCAAAATGACTATATCATTTTATATTCCCATCAACAATGAATGAAAGTTTCTGTTGCTCCACATCCTCACCAGCATTTGCTTGTCAGTGTTTCAGATTTTGACCATTATAATGATGTGTAGTTGTATCATATTTTTGTTTTAATTTGCAATTCTCCAAATGATGTATTATGATAAGCATATAAAAATATGCTTATTTAGCATTTGCATGTCTTCTTCAGTGAGGTGTCTGTTCCAATCTGTGTCCATATTTTAATCAAGTTGTTTGTTTTCCCAGTGTTGACTTTTAAAGGTTCTTTGTATATTTTAAAAACAGTGTCTTATCAAATGTATCTTTTGCAAATATTTTGTCTCATTCTGGGGCTTTCTTTTAAATGTTATTTGATGCTTATTATCTTTTAATTATCTTGACCGTATTTTTCATGAAGCGGAAGCTTTTTAATTTTAATAAAGTTCAGATTATTCTTTCTTTCTTTCATGAATTGTACCTTTGATGTTGTATCTAAAATGTCATTATTATGCTCAAGATTACCTAGATTTCCTCCTGATATCTTCTAGGAATTCTATGGTTTTGCATTTTACATTTTGGTCTCTGATCCATTTTGAGTTATCTTTGTGAAAAGTATTGAGTCTATGTATGTCTAGATTTTTTTTTTTTTGCATGTGGATGTCAGTTGTTACAGAACTATTAGTTGAAGATGCTAGTTGTGTTCTATTATATTGCCTTTACTCTTTTGTCAAAGATTATTTGACTATATGTAGGTGTATTTCTAGAATCTCTATTATATTTCATTAATATATCTTTTTATTATTTTACCAATAGAACACTGTCTTGGTTACTGTAGCTTTATAGTAACTCTTGAAGTTAGATAGTGTCATTTCTCTTCGTTTTTGTCTTTTAATATTTTGTTGACTAGTCTGAGTCTTTTGCCTCTCCATGTAAACTTTAGAATCAGTTTGTCAACATCCACAGAAAAGTGGATGTTTCTGACTCAATATGTTGAAGTCTTTTTTTATTGTGACTGTGTTGAGTCTATAAAAGGAGGGAATAACTGAGATAATTTTTGTAAATAATCAACAGGTTTTATTTTTTAGTATATATATATATATATATATATATATACAGAATAATTGAAAAGATGGTACATAAAGTTCCATATACTCACCCCTCGTGTTTTCCCTATTACTAACTTCTTGCATCAGTATGGTACATTTTTTATAATTAATGAACATAATATGGATGCATTTTATTAACTAAAATCTACAGTTTACATTAGGGGTTCACTCTGTTGTATACTTTATGAGTTTTGACAAATGTGTGACATGTATACACCATTACAATATTATACAGAGTAGTTTCACATCCCTAAAAATTCTGGGCTTCACTTATTCATTCTGGGTTTCACATCCCTAAAAATTCTGGACTCCCCTCCACTGACCCCTAGCAACCACTGATTTTTTTTCTGTCTATAGTTTTATGATTTCTAGAATGTCTTATAATTAGAATCATACAATATGTAGCCCTTTCAGATTGATAGCTCTCATTTAGCTATATGCATGTAAGCTTCCTCCTTGTCTTTTTCTGACTCGATAACTCATTTCTTTTTATCACTGAATAGCATTCCCTAGTATGATTGTGCCACAGCTTGTTATCCTTTATCTAGTGAAGGACACCTTTGTTTCTTCCAGTGTTTGGTGATAATAAATACACATTCAAATGAAATTTTTTTGTGTGTAGAAAATAGTTTTCAACACAATTGGGTAAATACCTAGGGGTGTGATTCTTGGATCATATGGTAAGACTATGCTTAGCTTTGTAAAAAACTGCCAAACTATCTCTTCCAAAGTGGTTGTACCATTTTGCATTCTCACCAGCAATGAATGAGGTACCTGTTGCTCTTCATCCTTGACAGCATTGATTATAATTAGATTTTTGTTAGTTTTTTTGTATTTTAGCTATTCTAGTAAATATGTTGCAATTTTCACAGTTGTTTGAATTTGCAATTCCCTAACACGTGATGTTGAGCATAGGCGTGGTTGATATCTGTATATCACCACTTATATTTTGGTAAGGTGTCTACCCAGATCATTTGCTCGCTTAAAATATATTTGTTTAACATGTAAAAATGCTCAACATCACTAAATATCAGAGAGATGTAAATTATAACCACAATGAGATACCACCTTACTCCTGCAATAATGGCCAGAATTAAAAAGTTAAAAAATAATAGATATTGGGGTGGATGTGGTGAAAAGGGAACACTTTTACACTGCTGGTGGGATTGTAAACTAGCATAATCACTATGGAAAACAGTGTGGAGATTAATTAAAGAACCAAAAGTAGAATTACCATTAGATCCAACAATCTCACTACTGGATATCTACTAAAAGAAAAGTAATTCATTATATGAAAAAGACACATGCACTCACATGTTTGTAACAGCACAATTTGCAAATGCAAAAATATGGAACTAACCTAAGTACCCATCAACCAACCAGTGGATATAGAGAATGTAGTATATATATAACATGGATTAGTACTAAGCCATAAAAAGAAATAAAATAACGTCTTTTCCAGCAATTTAGATGAAGCTGGAGGCCATTATTCTAAATGAAGTAACACAGGAATGAAAAACCAAATATTGTGTTTTCTCACTTATAAGTGGGAGTTAAGGCATGAGGATTCAAAGGCATAAGAATGATAAAACAGACTTTGGGGATTCAAAGGGGAAAGGTGAGAGGAGAGTAAGGGATAAAAGGCTAAATATTGCATACAGTGTACACTGCTCAGATGATGTGTTTACCAAAATATCAAAAATCACCACTAAAGAAGTTATCCATAACTACCTGTACCCTCAAAACTATTGAAACAACAATAAATTTTTAAGGAATGTTTGTTGTCTTAATGAGATTTGAATTGCTTTTAATTTAATGTGTAATAAATATTTTAACTGATACATAATAATTGTACATGTTTATGGGACACATGAGATATCTTGATATATGCATAAAACATGTAATGAGCAAATCAGGTTAATTAGACTATCCATCACTTCCAACATTTATCATTTCTTTGACAATTTTTAGTCTCTACCAATAAACATGGATTATTTCTCAATTAGTTTAGTTCTTTGATTTATTTTATGAGAGCTTTGTAGTTGTCTTTATGTAGTTTTTGTACATATTTTGATGGACTTATACATAAGTATTTCACTTTGAAAGGTGCTAATATTAATGGCATTGTGTTTTTAGTGTCAAATTCTAGTTTTTTTATTTCAGACATATGAATACATGATTGACCCTTGTGAATTACTTTTGTAGCCTACAATCTTGCTATAGTTACTTATTTCTTCTAAGAATATGTTGTCCCTTCAAATAGTTTTTATTAAATATGTTATGAAACCAGCAACCCTGAAGCAGAACATTGCCATCAACTTATATTTCCTGCCTATAATTATTATCTTGAAATCTTAAGAACTCCTATTATTATTATTATTATTATTATTTTATCATAGGATTATCGATGGTAAATACTATAGTGTTGTTTATCTGTAAATAGCTTTATTTCACCTGTTTAAAGTGTATTTTCTTTGAATACAGACTTATAGCTTGAAATTGTATTTTATTATTTTAAAGATTTCGCTTTTCCTTTCTGTTTTTCATTATTTCTATTAGAAATTCAGCCATCGGGCCGGGCATGGTGGCTCATGCCTGTAATCCCAGCACTTTGGGAGGCCGAGGAGGGTGGATCACGAGGTCAGGAGATCAAGACCATCCTGGCTAACATGGTGAAACCCCGTCTCTACCAAAAAATACAAAAAATTAGCCAGGCGTTGTGGCGGACGCCTGTGTTCCCAGCTACTCAGGAGGCTGAGGCAGGAGAATGGCGTGAACCCGGGAGGCAGAGCTTGCAGTGAGCCGAGATGGCGCCACTGCACTCCAGCCTGGGCGACAGAGCGAGACTCCGTCTCAAAAAAAAAAAAAAAAAAAAAAAAGAAAAATTCAGCCATCATAATTCTAATTCCAAGAAGATGGATAAAATATAATTTCCCTTATTTCTCCTGCAATTAACACAAAAAACCTTGACATTATATGTAAAATAAACATAAGATTCTGAAATTTGAACAGAGGACAGCAAGATGGCTAGGCACCGAGGAACGCACGAAACAAGAAATAACAGGACGGTGAGTTTTCTGGAGTTTCATTTATCGTATATATCCTTGACTTGGATCAAAAGAATTTGACAATATGAAAATGCCAATGGGTACAGATTTTTTTAAATGTCAAAAAGCATGCTTTCCCCAGACAAGTAACAACAACAAAAAAGAATTCTAGCAAGACAGAAAACTTATAGAAAATAACCACTCTACCACAGCCATGCACTACACAAAAATCTGTGGCTCACCTTCACTCATGCTAGCCAAAGCTGAGTGGGGAGCCTGGACTTCTATCCCTGCAGTCTGTAAAAAGATTTCCAATACCAATGGGGTGAGGACAAAGAAGCCAGGTGGGGAGCCAACACTTTTGCCTCTGCCCAGTGGTAATGAGGTCAAACACCTCCTCACTTCTATTGGAGTATCAAGTGGACCATGTGGGGGGAAGTGACAAAGCATCCTGAACTACCACAGCCAGGGAGGTATCAGTGGGACCGAGGGGAAGCCATGAATTCTATTCTCAACCAGTGGATACAAGAAGTTTCACCACTGCCAAGTGCCAACAGAGGCTGAGTGAAGAACCTAAATTTCCATCTGTACATAGGAGTAAAAAGGTGGTGCCCCCTCTTTCTCTGCCAGTGTAGTATCAGAAAAATCCAGCTATAACCTAAGGCTTAATATGATCCAAAGTCACACAATATAATACCAAAAGTGTTTTTATTTTTATTAAAAACCCCTTCTAAGATAAAGAACAAGGAAGATCTCAGACTGGAAGCAAAAAAGATAATTCATATTTTTGGACACTGAGATTACAGAGGTATTAAAACTATCTGACAAAGATTTTAAGGCAACCATCATAAACATGCTGCAATGAGCAGTTATAAATATTATTTAAACAGGTGACGAAATAGAAATTATTGGCAAAGAAGTAGAAGATACAAAAAAGAACCAAATAAATTGATTTTTTTTTTAAATAAAAAGCTCTGTAACTGTGAACTTGAAGAGAAAATGATAGAAATTGCTCAATCTGAGCAACAGGAAGAAAATACTTTGATAAAATAGAATAAACAGAGCCTCGGGTACCTGTAAGACTATTACAAAACATCTAACATTTGAGACATCAGATATCCAGGAGAAGAGGACAAATACTGTGGGGGTAAAAAGGTACTCAAAGAAATAATGACTGAAAACATCCCAGATTTGGCAAAAGACATAAACCTACAGAGTTAGGAAGCTAAGCAAATCACCGACAGGGTAATCCACCAAAAGATCTATCAAGATCATAGTTAAATATCTAAAAACTAAAGGCAAAAAATTACCTTGAAACCAGAAAAAGAACAATGACACTTCACTTGTAAGAGAAGAGTGATTTTAAAAAGCATTGATTTTTCATCAGAAACCTTATAGGCCAGAAAGAAGTGGCAGAGCTTTTTTAAAGGACCGAAAGGGCTTTGTCAATCCATGATGTTATGTCCTGTGAGAATTTCCTTCAGGTATAAAGGGCAAAACATGGCATTCATAAAAGAAAAAACGCTAAGAGAATTTGTCACCAGCAGACTTTCTCATAAAGAATGACTATAGGAAGTTCTCTAAACACAAAGGAAATAATAAAAGAAATTTGGAATATCCAGAAAGAAAAAAAAAAACCATGTAAGCAAAAAACTATGGGTAAATAAAATAGACTTTCCTCATCCTCTTTATTTTTCTAAATTGTGCTTGAGGTTTGACACAAAATGTTTAACACTGTCTGATACATTTCTACATTTTTGTAGAGGAAATAGTGAAAACAATTATACTATAAATTGAGTCAGGTAGTAAAGGGATGTAAAGTGAGATATCTATAATTTACATGAACTGTAAAAATAATGATATCCATAGACCATGATGAGTTGCATATGTATAATGTAATAATTAGAGCAACCACTAAAAAAACTATATGAAGTACTGTAGGTTGAATTGTGTTCCCAGAAAGTGTATGTGGAGTTATAATCCTCAGTACCTCAAAATGTGACATTATTTGGAGATACGGTCTTTATAGAAGTAATCAAATTAAAATGAGATCCTTAGCTTGAGGGAATAGCTACTCCGTTTTCCACGATGTGAATTATTATTCATTGTATGTTTGTACTGAAGCATCACATGTACCCCATATATATGTGGGTACTGTGTACCAACAAAAATAAAGGTTTCTGCACATAAAAAAGACAATAGTAAATTTAAGAACATAACAGTAATTTCCTTAAATGATCCAAAGCCAGCAATTAAAAAACGAAACTTGGCAAGGTGTATTAACAAATGTGAATCAACTATATGCTGTTTATAAGAAACTCATTTCAAACACAATGATATAGGCAGTAATACAATACAGCAGGAGTGGCCACAGTAATATTTAACAAGTTAAATTTCAGAACCAAAAAGTTATCAGACACAAAGATGAGCATTATATAATGCCAAAAAAAATGTTAAATCCACTGAGAAAACAGCAATCCTAAATGAGCATGTGCCAAACAACAGAGATGCAAACCGTGCAGAACAGAGTATAATAGAACTGAAGGGGGAAATAGACAACTCTACAGTCACAGCTGGAGATTTCAACACCCTTCTCCCAACCATTTATACGGTAACAAGACAGAAAAAAAACTTTACCTCATTACCACTGGGCAGAGGCAAAAGTGTTGGCTCCCCACCTGACTTCTTTGTCCTCACCCCAATGGTGGTACTGGAAATCTTTTTACAGACTGCAAGGATAGAAGTCTAGGCTCCCCACTCAGCTTTTGTTGGCATGAATGAAGGTGAGCCACAGATTTTTGTGTAGTGCATGGCTGTAGTATGGTGGCTTTTATCTATAAGTTTTCTGTCTTGCTAGAAATCTTTTTTTTTCCTGTTACTTGTCTAGGGAAAGCATGCTTTTTGAGGTTTTAAAAAATCTGTACCCATTGGCATTTTCATATTGTCAAATTCTTTTGATCCAAGTCAAGGATATATACGATAAATGAAACTCCAGAAAACTCACCGTCCTGTTATTCCTTGTTCCATGGGTTCCTCGGTGCCTAGCCATCTTGCTGTCCTCTGTTCAAATTTCAGAATCTTATGTTTATTTTACATACAATGTCAAGGTTTTTTGTGTTAATTGCAGGAGAAATAGGGAAAACTATATCTTATCCATCTTCCTGGAATTAGAATTATGATGACTGAATTTCTAATGGAAATAATGAACCAACCCAAATGTCCAACCACGATAGACTGGATTAAGAAAATGTGGGACATATACACCATGGAATACTATGCAGCCATAAAAATGATGAGTTCATGTCCTTTGTAGGGACATGGATGAAAATGGAAACCATCATTCTCAGCAAACTATCACAAGGAAAAAAACCAAACACTGCATGTTCTCACTCATAGGTGGGAATTGAACAATGAGAACACATGGACACAGGAAGGGGAACATCATACTCCGGGGACTGTTTTGAGGTAGAGGGAGGGGGGAGGGATAGCATTAGGAGATATACCTAATGCTAAATGACGAGTTAATGGGTGAAGCACACCAACATGGTACATGTATACATATGTAACAAACCTGCACATTGTGCACATGTACCCTAGAACTTAAAGTATAATAATAATAAAATTTAAAAAAGAAATTAAAAAAAACAGAAGGGAAAAGTAAAATCTTTAAAATGATAAAATACAATTTCAAACTATAAATCAAAGACATAGAAGAATTCAGCAACACCAAACTGAAAATAATTACAGCAAGATAACAGGAAAATATTTAAACACTTGGAAACTAATCAATGGGTCAAAGAGAAAGACTCAAAGAAAACAGTAATTTAAAAAGTAGAAAGAGCTTAATGAAAATATAAATGCAATATGTCAAAATATATGAGAAAAAGCTAAAGTAGTGTTGAGGAAAATTTCTAGCAGTAAATTAACAATCTAAGCTCTTATCTTAAGAACATAGAAAAATGAGGGCAAAATAGAACCAAAGCAAGCAGCAGAAAAGGAACAAAAATCCATGAGAAGGAATCAATGAAATCTAAAACAAAACTTTAAAAATCACTAAAGAATATAAACAAATCAATAAGCCAGTTCCTTTAAAACATCAATTAAATTGCCAAACATCTAGCATGAATGACAAAGAAAAAAGAGAGATGATGCGAATTACCAATATCCGGACTGAAACAGTAGGTATCACTTTTTTTAATTTTTATGTGTACATAATATATGCATATATTTATGGGGCACGTGACATTTTTGATATAGGCATATAACACATAATAATCATATCAGGGTAAATGGGGTATCTATCACCTCAAGCATTTATCCTTTCTCTGTATTACAAACAATCCAATTATATTCCTTTAGTGATTTGTAAATGTACAATAAATTATTGTTTACTGTAGTCACCCATTGGGCTATCAAATACCAGATCTTATTCATTCTATTCAACTATACTTTTTTGTATCCATTAACCATTCTTATTTCCCTCACCACCCTCGCCCCACTACTTTTTCAGTCTCTGGTAACCATTGTTTTACTCTCTATTTCCATGAGTTCAGTTGTTTTAATTTTTAGCTCCCACAAATAAGTGATAACATATGTAATTTGTCTTGATGTCTTGCTTATGTCACTTCACATAATGACCTCCAGTTCCATCATGTTGCTATGAATGACAGGATCTTGTTCTTTTATATGGTTGAATAATATCATTCCATTGTGTACATGTAACACATTTTCTCTATCCATTGGTCTGTTTATGGATACTTAGGTTCCTTCCAAATATTAGCTATTTGAATAGTGCTGCAAACATGAGAGGAAGTGCAGATATCTCTTTGACATACCAATTTCCTTTCCTTTGGGTATATATCTAGAAGTGGGGTTGCTAGATTGTATGGCAGCTCTATTTTTAATTTTCTTGAAGAACCTACAAACTGTTCTCCATAGTAGTTGTACTAATTTATATTTCAACCAACAGTTTATGGGGATGGAGGGGTCCGTTTTCTCCACATCCTTGCCAGCATTTTTTATTGCATGTCTTTGGATAAAAGTCATTTTAACTGGGGTGAGATGATTTCTCATTGCAGTTTTGGTTTGCATTTCCCTGATGATCAATCACATTGAGAACTTTTTTATATGCCTGTTTGCCATTTGTATGTCTTCCTTTGATAAATGTCTATTCAGATCTTTTGCCCTTTTTTTTTTTTTTTTTTTTTTTTTTTTTTGAGACGGAATCTTGCTGTTGCCCAGGTTGGAGCGCAGTGGCGCGATCTCGGCTCACTGCAAGCTCCGTCTCCTGGGTTCCCGCCATTCTCCTGCCTCAGCCTCTCCGAGTAGCTGGGACTACAGGCGCCCGCCACCACACCCGGCTAATTTTTTGTATTTTTTTAGTAGAGACGGGTTTTCACCATGGTCTCGATCTCCTGACTTCGTGATCCGCCCACCTCGGCCTCCCAAAGTGCTGGGATTACAAGCGTGAGCCACCGCACCCGGCCCATTTTTAATCACGTTATTAGATTTTTTTCCTACTAAGTTGTTTGAGCTCCTTATATATTCTGGTTATTAATTACTTATCAGATAGATCATTTGAAAATATATTCTTCCATTCTGTGGATTGTATCTTCACTTTTCTGATTTTTTTTCTTTGCTGTGCAGCTTTTTAACTTGATGTGATCTTGTTTGTCCATATTTGTTTTGGTTGCCTGTGCTTATAAGGTGTTACTCAAGAAATATTTGCAAAGACCAATGTCCTGAAGGGTGTCCCAATGTTTTCTCATAGGAATTTCATAGTTTGAGGTCTCAGATTTAAGTCTTTAATCCATTTTGATTTGATTGCTGCATATGGTTTCATTCATCTGCATATGGATATCCAGTTTTCCCAGCACCGTGTATTAAAGACATTATGCTTTCCCCAGTGCATGTTCTTGGCAACTTTTTCAAAAATGAATTCACTGTAGATGTATGGATTGTTTCTAGATTTTCTATTCTGTTTCATTGTCTCCTTTCATGCCAGTACCATGTTGTTGTGGTTACTGTAGCTCTGTAGTGTAATTTGAAGTCAGATAATGTGATCCTTCCAATTTTATACCTTTTGCTTAGGGTAGCTTTGGCTATTCTGGGTCTTATGTAGTTCTACATAAATTTTAGGATTGTTTTTTCTATTTCTGTGAAGAATGTCGTTGGTGTTTTAATAGGGATTATATTAAATCTATAGATTGCTTTGAGTAATATAGACATTGACAACATTTATTCTTCTAATCCACAGAGATGAAATATTTTTCCATTTTATGTCCTCTTCAATTTCTTGCATTAATATTTTATAGTTTTCATTATAGAGATATTTCATTTCTTTAGTTAATTCCTAGTTATTAATTTTATTTGTAATTGTTATAAATGAAATTACTTTCTTGATTTCTTTTTAAGATTCTTTGTTGCTGGCATATAGAAATGCTACTAATTTTTGTATGTTGATTTTATATCTGAAACTTTACTGGTTTACCAATTCTAATACTTTTTTGATGTAGCCTTTAGGTTTTTCCAAATATAAGATAACATCTGCAAAGAAATGATAATTTAACTTCTTTCTTTCCATTTTGGGTGCCCTTTGTTTTCCTCTTGCCTGATTGATCTAGCTAGGACTTGCAGTACTATGTTGAATAACAGTGGTGGCAGTAGACATCCTTGTCTTCTTCCAGATCCTAGAGGAAAGACTTTCAGTTTTTCCTCATTCAGTATAATACTAGCTTTGGATCGGTTATATATCAGTTTTATTGTGTTGAGCTATGTTCCTTCTATATTCAGTTACTTGAGGATTTTTATCATGATGAAATGTTGAATTTTATCAGATGCTTTTTCAGCATCAACTGAAATGATCATACAGTTTTTATCTTTCATTATGTTGATATGATGCATCACATTAATTGATTTGCATATGTTAAACCATCCTTGCATGCCTGGGATAAATCCTACTTGGTTGTAATGAATCATCTTTTTAATGTGTGGCTGAATTCAGTTTGCTAGTATTGTATTAAGAATGTTTGCATTAATGTTCATCAGGGATATTGACCCGTAGTTTTCTTTTCTTTTTTTTTTGTGATGTGTTTTTTTTCTGATTTTGGTATCAGGGTAATAGTGGTCTAATATAATTATTTTGGATGTATTCCCTTTTTCTCCATTTTTTGGAGTAGTTTGAGTAGGTTTGCTATTATTTATTTACCTGTTTGATATTTAACAGAGAAACCATCAGGTCCTGAACTTTTCTTTGCTAGGAGAGCTTTTATTACAGCTTCAATCTTGCTACTTGTTATCTGTCTGTTCAGGTTTGGGGTTTCTTCACAATTCAATCTTGAAAGGTTATATGTGCCTAGAAATTTATCTGTTTTTTTTTCTAGGTTTTTCCAATTTATTAACATATAATTGCTCATAGTAGCCTCAAATAGTCTTTTCAATTCCTGTGGTAGCAGTCATAATGTCTCCTTTTTCATCTCTGATTTTGTTTATTGGGGTCTTCTCTCTTTGTTTCTTAGTCTGGCTAAACGCTTGTCAATTTTCTTTAACTTTTCAAAAAATCAATTTTTTATTTTGTTAATATTTTATATGATTTTTCCTATTTTAATTTCATTTATTTCTGCTCTAACCTTTATTATTTCCTTCTAAAAATACTGGATTTGGTTTGTGCTTGCTTTTCTAGGTACTTAGGTTGTTTATTTGAAGTTTTTTCACTTTTCTGACATAGAAAAAAGTTTTTTCATTCTTCTTGCTGCTATAAACTTTCCTCTCATTACTTCTTTCATTGTATCCCATGGGTTTTGGAATGTGTTTCTGTTTTCATTTGTTTTAAGAAATTTTTCAATTTCCTTCTTAATGTCTTCATTGAGTCACTGGTCATTAAGGAGCAAATTGTTTAATTTCCATGTGTTTATATGGTTTTCAAAATTTCTGTTTTGATTGATTTCTAATTTTATTCTATTGTAGTCAGAGAAGACATTTGATATAATTTTAATTTTGGGAGGGGGATTTTTTAAGACTTGTTTTGTGACCTAGCATATGGTCTATCCTTGAGAATGATCCATGTGCTAAGGAGATGAGTATACATTCTGTAGCCATCGGATACAATTTTCTGTAAATATCTATTAGGTCCATTTATTCTGCAGTGAAGATTAAGTCTGAAGTTTTTTTCCTGATTTTCTGCCTGGATGATCTGTCCAATGCCAAAAGTGGGGTATTGAAGTCTCCACCTATTATTATTGTGTTGGAGTCTAGCTCTCTCTTTACCTCTAATAATATTTTTTATATATCTGAGTGCTCCGATGTTGGAGGCATGTATATTTAAAGCTGGTATTAATATACTCTCCTGGTAAACTGACCTCTTTATCATTATATAATTACCTTCTTTGTCTCATGTTAAAATTTGTGCCTTGAATTCTATTTGGTCTGAAATAAGTATAGTCACCCTTCATCTTTTTTAGTTTCCATTTGCATAGAATATCTTTTTTCCATCCCTTTATTATCAATCTACATGTGTCTTAATAGGTAAAATGTGTTTTTTGTAGGCAATGCATTGTTGTTAGGTCTTGTTCTTTATCCATTCTGCTATTCTATGTCTTTTGATTGGAAAGTTTAGTTCATTTACATACAATAATATTATTGATGGTAAGGACTCACTCCTGACATTTTTTCATTTGTTTTCTGGTTGTTTTGTGGTCTACTCTTCTTTCTTTTACCAGGAAAGTACAGTGGAGCTGGTTGTTTTAATTCAATCAGGAGCTAAACTGAATTGAGGCTGGGTTGTAGATTTAGCAATGTTCTTTCAACTCTAAGTCTCCTTGCTTACAGAATTGTAGGTGAGAACCTATGGTATTATTCACAGAGGCTGCTGACACTGGCATGTCCTGAACACTAATCATTGTCTCCTCAGAATATTAATACTGTGAAACTTTCATTTTTAAAAGATTTTTCATGTGCTTTTTAACTTTGACCTCTGAAGATTCCAATGTAGAAAAACGTCTTGCAGGAAAATTCTGTCAAAATCTTCAGCTCAGATTTCTCTTCCTTTTTACCAGAATTTCAGTCCTCAATAATCTAAATTTGTCTCTGCATCCCTGCCAGATTCTTTTTGGCGAGATTCTTCTCAGGATGTCTCTAAGAAGAATGAGAGAGTCCAACACTGAAAATGTTCTTAGAGTTTTAAACTCTCTCCCAAGCAAAACAACCCAAAAGACATTCCAAATGGATGATCATTTAGTTTTTATTTAAATATATACAAGTATGGCAATAGTCTACTGTAAAATGCATTGATTTATACTTTAGAACATTATAATTGTTAAGAACAGCTGACATTAGTATGGTCCTTTGGAACACTTTCAAGTATTATCTCCACACTGAAAATATCCTATGAAGTCCAATATGGACATTTTACAAATCTGAGTAAATCTCAATGCTATGGCACTGAATAAAACAATATTGCTGTATTATTCATCTTAGAGTAGATTGACAATTATTGTTCTTCAGATCTCTAGATAGTTTGAGCCTCTTTACTTTTGTTGAGCTCTTCTCTCCTCCCTCCATTGCCTTCTGTCTTCACTGACTCACTTTCAGGTTCTAATGTTGGAAGCTTCCTACCTCAGCTCAAGGACTTTACCTATGTCTTCGATTCCAACTGCCTGACACATCTGACACCAAACCTAACTGTCTGAGAATGTATTTTAGCCTTTTATCACAACTCCATTCAAAGCATAACACATTTTTCCTTATAGCTTTTGTCACCATTGCTATTGTACGTTAAGCCACTATGATTAATTTCTTTCTTCCTCACTTAACAGTATGTGCCATAGATTTTAATGCTCATTGACACCATAACCTGAACACAGTACTTTAAATCTTAAAATATAGAAGTTTAGGGGAACATATAAACATTTATTAAGTAGCAGTGGGAGAGGCAGACTGAAGAAAATAATACATGCACTATCTTTACTCCTAACGTGGGTGGGCCACATCCAATCAGTTGAAGGCCTGAATAGAACAAAAATGTTGACCCTCCCATGAGTAAGAGTGAACTGTTCCTGCCTTTCTGCTTTCAGCTGGGATGACAGTCCTTTCTTGCATTCACACTAAATGAAACATTGGCTCTTCTCAAGCCTGCCAGGTTTTGTACTGGAAGTATACCGTTAGCTTCCCTATGTATTTAGTTTGCCAACTGCAGGTCCTGGAGATTCTCAGCCTCTTGACACTATACCTTAAAATAAATCCACCAATTTGCAACATCTAGAGCTGTATATCTATGTATGTCTCCTATTCTGTTTCCCTGGAGAACCCTAATACAAATGATTTCCTCTTCTTGATAATATCTAATTTGAGACCAGCCTGGGCAACATAGCAAAATCTCATCTCTAGAAAAAAAAAAATTAGTCAGAAATGGTGGCACATGCTTGTAGTCCTAGCTACTTGGGGTGGGAAGGGAGCTGAGGTTGGAGGATCTTTTGAGCCCAGGAAGTCAGGGCTGCAGTCAGCAGTAATTGTGCCACTGTACTCCAGCCTGGGTGACAGAGGGCGACCCTGTATCTAAAATAAAATAAGTATAACTAGCTTTAGTATCTTCAATTATTTTTGATAAAAATCTAAAACATATACTTCATTCAGTAGTGCTTTTTTCATTGTTAAGGTAATCTAAACCCCAAATATAATTAAATCTGGTGCAGTAACTTTTTAAAGGTGTTTACATATATATTTTCTCTCTTTATTTTCCTATACATGTCTCATCCAAGCAGGGGAAACTATTTTTGTGGGTTTTCTTGCCAAGAGGAGGCTTGTAACAAGGAAAAAAACAGAAATTGCCCATAAGAAAATTCTCGGCTGGGCGTGGTGGTTCACGCCTGTAATACTAGCACTTCGGGAGGGCAAGGGGGATGGACTGCCTGAGCTCAGGAGTTTGAGACCAGCCTGGGCAAAGTGGTGAAACCCTGTCTCTACTAAAATACAAAAAATGAGCTGGGCGTGGTGGCATGCACCTGTGGTTTCAGCTACTTGGGAGGCTAAGGCAGGAGAATTGTTTGAATCCAGGAGGCGGAGGTTGCAGTGAGCCGAGATTATGCCACTGAACTCCAGCCTGAGCAACAGAGAGTGAGACTCTGTCTCCAAAAAAAAAAAAAAAAAAAAAAAAAGAAAAGAGAAAGAAAATTCTCTGTAAGGCAACTAATTTTTTTTCAAAACCTCAAGGCACTGAGGAGATTATGCTGAATGTCCTATAAGGACCGGAGAAGCAGAAACATTCTTAAGAGAAGTAAGGAGTTTCCTAATCAAGAAAGGTCTGTTACTTTCTGTCCCACTTCCCTGATTTTGCCCTGGGAGGGAATAACATCAAGAGAAACATTACTTAGATCTAAGCTTGTCAATGATTCTTGGACTCTATGTGGGACACAGAAGCAGAAAAGCTAGCAGACCCCAGGGAACACAGGGACAGGAGGCTTTGTGGTAATTGAGGCAGACAAATAGCCAAGGGCTGAAGGTACCTTTGTGCTATTTTAGGCCACTGAGAATTTGCACTATCCTGGGATGCAAAAAGATTTTAGGGAAAAATGAGATTATCTTTTATGGCCCCAGGGCAGATTGAGAACTCACAGTAAAACATCAAACTCACTCAAGACTGGGAAGTATTGTTGAATATGTTGGATACCTGGATTCATGGACTGGAATTTGTATTTTTAATATAGCCTATTTGCCACAGAAAGATGACCTGAGGACTCACCTTGTTCATCTCTTTCACAAACTTTAGCTCTAGTACTTACAAGCTTATCTTCCAATAAGTAAAAACATGACAGAGATATCAAGACTAGTTAAACTAGATTGCACTGGTTGAGTCACAAAACATAGGTGATGACACATAAATACTCATAATTAGGCTTCAAAGTTGACAATCCATGGAGAAACTAGTTAAAGTTCACTTTTCTTTGAGTAATCATAATTTAATCTTTCCGCAAAGTAGGAAACGTCACGGTATTTGGCTTATTCTTAATCAGATGTTACTAACATCATCATTTACACATAATATTTACAAAATATTTAACGTAAGCTTTGGAACCAGATCTCAGAAACAATCCATCTGCATAAACATTTGCAAAAATGAAAGTATAGCCTACAGAAAACAATAACGTCTCAGAATATCACCCATAACAATACTCAAATCTCAGGAATTAACATATTTTTATTACTGTTGGCTATGAATTCAACCTTAAATTTTCATCCAGATTAGAAAAAATATATACATGAATATATTAACTCACTTACTCTTAACTTTTCTGTATTTTCTTGTTTTCAGAAAGCCAGTTATTTGTGATAGCTGTAGCTAATAAGCACATTTGTTTACTTCTCAACGCTAGCATGTCTAGGGAAGGTTTAAGGATTTGAGTGCTTTCTTTCTCTGACCCAAAGTAGAGCTATTAATTGCAAAGAACACTAGCTGCTGCTTCTAATAAAGAACAAAGGCAAACAAAGATAAAACACATGCAAAACAATACAAAAAACAAACCAAAATTCTGGAAGAGCAGAACAAAGTTGGATTGCTACGATAACCGATGGCTCTTCGGGTATTTCTCAATAGAAAAGTTTTTTTTTTCCTCCTTCTTTCATTAATTTTCATTCAAGTTATCAGCCATATCATTTAAAAAGCCATTCCACATTGCAGACAGTTAAAATATTGTAAATAATAGAAATGTATACAGATGTCATCATTCAGTAAATGCTTATGGTTGCCTGCCTTGTACTGGGTACTTGGGTACTGATCATATAACAGTGAAAAAAAATCAGATAAAAAATCACTTCCTCTATAGAACTTGTATTCTAGTGGGAGTATGTGTGGATGAGATGGGGGCAAATAAAACATAAAGTAAATGTATAATAACAATAGGAGCTAAGTGCGGTGGTTCACACCTGTAATCCCAGCACTTTGGGAGGCCAAGGCTGATGGATCACTTGAGGTCAGGAGTTTGAGACCAGATTGACCAACATGGTAAAACCCCATTTCTACTAAAAATACAAAAATTAGCCAGGTGTAGTGGTGCATGCCTTTAGTCCCAGCTACTCAGGAGGCTGAGGCACCAGAATCACTTAAACCCAGGAAGTGGAGGTTGCAGTGAGCCGAGATCAAACCCTCGATAAAAAGGGTTTCTTAGTTTGTTTGCACTGCTGTAACAGAATACTATAGACTAGGTGGTTTATAAGCAACATAAATTTATTTATTACTGTTCTAGAGCCTGGAAGTACAAGATCAAGGTGCCAGCAGATTCAGTATCTTGTGAGGGTCTGCTTCCTAATTTAGAGGAGGCTTTTTGCTGTGTTCTCACATTACAGGAGTAGAAAGGAAAACTCTCTTGGGCCTCTTTTATAAGGACACTAATTACCTCAAAAACACCCCCTCTCCAAGTAATATCAAATTGAGAATTAGGTTTCAATGTATAAAGTTGAGGTGGGGTCAAAATTCAGTCTATAACGTCAGGATTGTCTGTGATTTTAAATCATTGATGACCTCACTAAAAAGTAAAAGTCTGAAGAAGGTGAAAACACAAATGGTGAAGATACCATGGAGAGTGGTATTCCAGGGTAGAGAGAGCTACAGGGGAAATGTCCTGAAGGTAGAAACATACCTGATGTGGTAGCAGAGAAACAAAGAAGTATTGTGGCAAGAGGAGTGGGATCAAATAACACAGTCATAGAAGAGTAAGTCAAATAGGTAATGGGGTGGCAATCATCTGGGGACCTCCAAACCATTTTACCATTGAGTTTTACCCTGGGATAGACGGAAAGCTACTGGAAACTTTGAAGTAAGGAGTAATGTAATCTGAACTCATTTTTAAAGGGATCATTACTCCAGCTGTTGTGTTAAGGAAAGTCTACTGGGGGCTAAGGGTAGAACACAGCTAGAAGTTCAAGCCAGGGGGAGATGGAAGGCATTTACAACAATACAGAGGATGGCAGCTGGTTGACTGGAGTACAGTGCTTGGGGAGGGAAAAATGGGAACTGCTGGTCAGAATCTGCGTACATTCTGGAGGAAGGCCACCATTTATTAGTGAACTGAATAGAAGAGGAGAGAGAAACAGAGGAGTTGAGAAAATTTCTCCTGAAGAAAAGGCGGGGCAGGGTTGCCAAAACTGGATTTCAGGACATTGACCCAGCCAAGAGATAAAAATATTGGGAGTAGTGTGTGCTAGATGTATTTACAACCATGGGGAAGGATGAAATAACCAAGTGAGGAAGGGATGATAAAGAAGGAAATAAGAACAATAAGAAACAAAACAGAAGGCTTTTTCCCAATTAGGCTAAAATCTGAAGCTTGTTGCAGTTATAGCTTTACTTGTTTTAATTAGTAACATTTAGTAAACTCACTAAATGCAGGCACTGCAAAGAAGCGGAGATATAATAATATGTTAGTGATAGTCCTTCCATCAAACCATGTACAGTCTCGTTTTGGAAGGGGATTAGAATAATGATACTAACCTTAGAGGATTATATAAGGTTTGCTTAAGAGATGGAAATAAATACATTAACCTGGTGTACTGTTATGGTATGCCTGTTGTGGTATGCCTGTATTCTAAGGGATTTTAGAAATATAAGTAATATCATGTGAAGATGCTGATAACCATGATAACAGGAATGATGACAGTAGTTAATCTTTACTTGGTGTGATGGTGAGCATCCACGCTGGTGAGATCAGGTGCAGAAATGAATGAAGAACTTAGATGTGTTGAATCTGAAGTATTTGTGGAGCATACGTGAAGGAGGCCAAGCAACAAATGGATGAAAACCCAGAATTCAAGGGGACGATCAGTGCTTAGCTTGTAGATATTCTCTCCCAAGCAGCATATTTGGAGTAAAACAAAAATGGATCCATGACAGAACCATGGAAAAGACTTACTTTTAAGAATTTTGTAAAGAAAGTCAGAAAAGAGTAGTCAGAAAAGTAAGAGAGCTTTCATGATGGCCAAGTTAAAAAAAAAAAAATAAAAGAGGCAAGAGGACCAACTCATGTCTCCAGTAAGAAGATAATGGCTGAAATTTGTGAATTGAATTTGGCAATAAGGACATTATTGGCAATAACTGCCAAGATAATTTCAATAGAGAAGAGGCAAAAGCAATAATGCAATGAGCTAAAGAGCATATGAGAAACCAAGAATCAGGGATGTTACTGGAGCCTTAACTTCTAAAAGCCCATCTGAATAGTAAGGGAGGGTGATGTCACAGCAGTACAGTAACAGGAGTCACAACATCTGTTGTGACTGCTCTTCAGGTTTGAGAACACATGTAAGGCAGAGGAAAGAAGTCATTAGCAAGCCTAAAACAGGAAACTTAGAAAAAGCAACAAGACGTGATGAATAACTACTAAGCGTAAGGGAATAATGACTGGAAACACATCTCAACCTCTGAAAAGGAAAGCTGCATTTAGAAAGCTTGAAACCTGAGGGTAGTCAGAAATTAAAAGAGCACACACTTACATGACCTGAAATTAATCTAAGTTGGTTGAAGACATTCTCTGAGAATAAGGAAGATTAAACACAGGTAGGAGGCCAGACATGGTGGCTCATGCCTGTAATCCTAGCACTTTGGAAGCTGAGGCCGGTGGATTGCTTGTGCCCAGGAGTTGAAGACGAGCCTTGGGAACATAGCAAAACCCCATCTCTACCAAAAAAAAAAAAAATGTACCCAGGTGTGGTGATGTGCTCCTGTGGTCCCAGCTATTCAGGAGGCTGAAGTGGGAGGATTGCTTGAGCCCAGGAAGTGGAGGCTGCATTGAGCTATGATTGCATCGTTGCACTCCAGCCTTGGTGACAGAGAGAACCCTGGTCTCAAAAACCAAACCAAAACATCAATAACGAATAACAAGAAGGGCAGAAAATTAGAGGAGACTGGTGATTCTTTGTATTGGAAATAGGAAAGAGTAGCATGTGTTCAAGTAATAGGAGATTCAAAAGATGCTGAAGTGATTATGGAGTCTGGAGACCACAAATTTAGAATGTTTTCTTTTTGTTTGTTTGTTATACCCAGGGATTTATATACCTACGAAAGGCAGGATGTTGTACTGAAAGATCAAAAAGACAGTGTCCTAATGAGATATTTGGGCCCTTGAATTGAGCTGTGCTCAGAATCAGTTGGGGTCCTAGACTGGGTCATTGGAGTCAAAACATTTCTGGACACAGTGGTTTGGAGACAATAAATTAATTTTTGCTTGAATAATTTGAGTTAGGGCCCTGTTCTTACAACTAAAAGTGTCACAACTCATTTCCTATGGTATGCAGTAAAATATAAAAGGCCAAGAAGGGGATGACAAATAATAAGAAAAAGGGATGAGTAATGTCTACAGAAGCTAAGAGCAGGTGAGGTGACGGTAAAGCTGTGATAATGTTGGAATGATAAGAGACTGTGTAACAGATGCACATTAGAGGCTGGGCACAGTGGCTCACGCCTATAATCCCAGCACTTTGGGAGGCCAAGGTGGGTGGATCACCAGGTCAGGAGATTGAGACCATCCTGGCTAACACGGTGAAACCCCGACTCTACTAAAAATACAAAAACTTATCCGGGCGTGGTGGCGGGCGCCTGTAGTCCCAGCTACTCGGGAGGCTGAGGCAGGAGAATGGCGTGAACCCGGGAGGCGGAGGTTGCAGTGAGCCGAGATTGTGCGACTGCACTCCAGCCTGGGTGACAGAGCGAGACTCCATCTCAAAAAAAAAAAAAAAGAAAAGAAAAGAAAAAAAAAGATGCATATTAGATTCCAGATACGAAGCAATTCTAAGAAATAATGCCAAGCTCTGAACTAGGACATAGTTATGGAGAAGTTCAGGGAATTGTGAAGTCAGAGTACTGATGATGTTACTCTCATATACGATAGGCTCCTCCAGAATATGACACCATTAAAGATCCAGTTACAAACTCTCAGATATTAATTTAAATCTTGTCTGTAATACTGGCTATGTTACTTAATTTATCTGAGATTTGGTTTCCTCATACATAAAATGAAGACAACTGCGATATCCACCACATAAAGTTCTATAGGGATTAACTGAATCTATCTAAACATAACATAGCATGGCTATATTTTGGCTTATTAATAAATATTTTTAAATACTGGCTTAGAGAAGAGAGACTAAGATAACTACATGTTTAATGAATATGGAATAATCTATCAAAACAGATTTTTCTTTGATAGCATTACTGTTACTATTATTACCAACTTCTGAAAGGATGATATCAACTTCCTTTCAGAAGTTGGTAATAATAGTAATAGTAGTGGTATCAAAATAATAGCAATAAAATTGTTTCTGTATCTAGGGACTGGGTGTTTAGTGGTGCTATTCAGAATAGTAGAATATATCCATTTATTTATCCATTAAGAAATGTTAATTTAGAGTGTACAAAAGTTTCAGGCCCTGTTTTTGAAATTTTTAGAGAGTTCTATAAAGAAGTCACATAAGCCACAAGGGGTGTTGGAGAAAATAAGAAAAACAGAGTGATAAGGACATATCATTGGAGAAAACTGACATTTTAGATTTTGGAAATGATGGCGAAGAAGTCATTCCTGGTAGAGTAAAATTCATTGATTCATTCATCCATTCATTCAGACAACATATTTTAAACATTTTGATAAAGTCAGACTGCACAAAGCACTTGAAATAAAAAAATGAAGAGTGGAAGTAAGAAGGCAGGCAACCTTTGCACCTAGTACTGTCTGAGATTATTGTCCTGAGCCGTAACTCTACTCCAGCCTACTGGTCCATGTTCTCCAGCAGAAGGCCCTGGGGTGTGTATGAAGATAGAGTATTAGGTCCTTACACTGGGTTTATTCCATAACCAGGTCAAAGCCTGACTTCTTCTTAAGGAATCTGGCTGTAGTATATACAGGTAATCAATTAGTTTAAAAATGCAACGTGGTGTTTGTTACTTAGTTCTACAAATTTCCAAGAGATTAAGTTCTTCTGCTAGTATCTAATTTAGAAACAGTCAAATAAAATGGTTGGTTCAAATTATTTTGTGGACATGTTTTTCCTCCCTCTTTCTCTAGTTGGTGATTTTTCCTGCTGCATGTTATGACACTAAGAACAAAAAAATTTAAGAATTAAAAAGCATGTGGTGCTTTTAAAAAAATGTGTAGCTGTGGGGCTTTGTTTTGTTATAATTATTAGATGGCCTGCCCTTGCTTTTCTTTTTTTTTTTTTTTTTTTTTTTTTTTGAGACGGAGTCTCGCTCTGATACCCAGGCTGGAGTGCAGTGGCGCGATCTCGGCTCACTGCCAGCTCCGCCTCCCGGGTTCACGCCATTCTCCTGCCTCAGCCTCTCCGAGTAGCTGGGACTACAGGCGCCTGCCACCACGCCCGGCTAATTTTTTGTATTTTTAGTAGAGACAGGGTTTCACCGTGGTCTCGATCTCCTGACCTCGTGATCCGCCCGCCTCGGCCTCCCAAAGTGCTGGGATTACAAGTGTGAGCCACCGTGCCCGGCCCCTTGCTTGTCTTTAATGTTGACAGAGAGAAAATTATTCTGATAGCCCCAGAAAACAAATAGAATCTGATATATATTTTTAAAAAATAACTTAAAAGAATTAGTATGAAATAGAATAAATAATATACTTAGTTGTTTGATAATGAAACAATATTATATAAAAACATTCTTTCTAGAGAAATACCAAGAATCCTTGAGCTTTTTGTCTCTCTCTCTATATATAAGCTTTGAAGTAAATTTCAAGTCTTTTCTTTCACCTACATGAGAGTGATTCCAAAATTTGTAACTCTAACCTATAATTCTCCTACTGCTGTTTTATAATTGTAATGACTGCTGGTTATCTCTCTGGAGGTCATAAGGATCATGCAATCAAAAAGTATAGTATTTTTGAGCGTACAGAGCTATAATTTTTCAAGCTAAAGGTCTTCCTTCTCCTGACTTACTTGGCGAATCCACCACCTACCGTGTCACTCACACTAGAAACTTGAATGAATGATAAACAGCTTGATTTCTCCCTCTCTCTACTTTTCTCCATAAAACCACTCACTAAACTGTGCTACTATCTCCTACACTCGTTTTTCAGATCAATTATTTCTTCTCCCGTAGTATCTGGGGAAGCTGTAATTGTCTGTCTTCTAGTGTCCTCAAACAACTTTTTGAGTCCCCATACCTTGAGTTTCTCTAACAGAGTTCGTCCCACTGTCACTGAGGGTATTTTGTGAAAACAGGTTTTATGAAGTTTTCTGCTAATAAAATGTGGATGATGCCCAGTTGGTACTTTATATTATTACTTCCAAATTTATATTATTTTCCAAACCAAATTTTTATTATTACTTCCACTAATTACATTTAACTAAATAATTTTGTAGCTTATCCTGGAGAAAAATTTGGAAGGATGAGAAGGCAAAAGTGGGAGGCTAACTGTGAAGGTATAAGCTGTGAAGGTATAAAAATATATATCCAACTAAAGCCTTATAGTAGAAGGGGCATTGTAAGAATTTTATTTCTCACCTCAGAACAGCCACACTAGGAGCAGGAATAAAATGATGGAAGACTAAGAGTAAGAACATGTATACAGGAAGCAATAAAGTATTGACAAGCCAATAATCATGACTGAGAGACAAATGAGATAACCCAAAGTCCAGCTCACATCATCAAGGCTAAAAACAGTGCAGCAAGAGTGAACGCCCCCAGAGAGAGCAGAGCTGTTGCCTAGAGAACAAATGGAATAACTCTAAGAACATGCGAGTCGTTGTTTGATCTTACTAAAATTAGATGAGCATTGGCAGAAAGGGCAGGCAGGAGACTGGGGCGGGGGGGAGCTGGTGAAGGTTGGGGTCACAGACAGAGAGTCTGTATTATATTTTTCAGTGTTATGGGCATCTGTTTGATTATTACCTTCCAGGCTGGTGAGGCCAGTGATATTGAAAGGGTGGGATGAGAAATGAAAATGAATATATTTGTTTCCACACATTTCTTTCTTTGTATTTAAAGAAAGAGCAAATTCAACAGTCACAAAAAGTTAGATTTCATATTGTCAGAGGCAGAAAATTTATTATAATCGTGACAGATTTCAAATAAATATATCCTAACTATCTAGCAGCAAATCTATCTTGTAATGCTGGCAATCATAATGAAAAGACAAAATGCAGAAGAAACAAATCAAGTTTTAGCTTTACCAAAATGTGAACTTAGTGTAATATCGTTCTGGTTTAAATCTAATAATTTCACCTCAAATTTCTCAGACTTCTTTATCTATCTCCTCTAATAATATGTGAGTAAATAAATTTAAATGTCTTCCAAATGTAAATGAAATTCTCCATTTGATTGCAGTAAACATGAAAGCCTTGTTTATACATTTTAATTTCATTTGGAAAAAGAGCCTCTTCCAAAGCCCCAGGTCTCACCTCCCTTCTAGCCTGCTGAGTCATGTTTTCTAGCACAGAGGTCCCCAACCCCCAGGCCAGGGACTGATAGCAGTCCATAGTCTGTTAGGAACCCAGCCACACAGCAGGGTGTGTGTGTCAGGGGAGCAAGTATTTACCACTTGAGCTCTGCCTCCTGTCAGATCAGCAGAGGCATTAGTCTCTCATTGGAGCACAAACCCTGTTGTGAACTGTACACCTGAGGGATCTAGGTTGTGCACTCCCAGTGAGGATCTAGCTAATGCCTGATGATCTGAAGTGGAACAGTTTCATTCCCAAACCACCCACCTCCAGCTCTGCCACTTCTGTCTGCGGAAAAAATGTTCTTCCACAAAACCAGTTCCCAATGCCAAAAAGGTTGGGAACATTTGTTCTAGCAGAAGACCTTCCACCTGCATACAGATAGGGCACATCAGTCCTTAGTAGACAATAGAGGAGGTAGATACAGATTTTCATGCTGAAAAAAAAATGCTATATTTCTAGAGCAAGTATTCATTAAATATCCACACAAAACAGTAGTTTTGGAGTATGTATGCACAGAAAGCATTGTGCAGAATTCTTTAAAGAAATAAGTCTGTATATGTATATATATGGACTCAACCCTGGAGTAAATTATAAGCTAAATGTGAAAAATACACATAAAATGTGATATAAAGAAAAGGAAGGAAAGAAAATACTAAATTGAGATATGATTGAAATTAGCATCTGATCAAAAGTGTTCAAAATTTGAGAAAGAGAAAAATCAACTTGTCTTAGAGGAGTAGGAAGCAGTTCAAGAAGTACTGGCCTACAGTTGAACTATTGAAGACAGAGATCATAGCTGCAACCCAAAGACCCCCAAATTTCATCGTTTTAACAGTGTATGCTTTAATAAAAATGTTACATCAGAATTAGAAATGCAAATTGACAAATTAGAAAGAAAAAGTAATGCAAATATTCACTGCCTTAATGCTTGCAAAGAATGGCGAGCAGAAGACAATAGAATAATATTGTTAAAATGCTGAAAAAATACTCAATAAAGCAAATATAAGGAAATTTAAAAATATCTTCATAGAAAAAATTATTGGAAGAATGGTTGACCCCTCATCTATGATAATAACAAAATTTAATCATATCCGCCTAGAATTAGATACTCAGCTAGTATATTATTTTAGAACAAAAGTAAAATTAACATAATTATGCGTACATATAAAAACTGAGTTTATGACTCAGAGAATTTTGTTGAAAGAAGTCCACAAAGTCATTTGTAAACTCAACAAAGAATAGGAGTAGAATGCAAGTAACAATGGCAACTATCATTCCTAGGGAACAGTACATTAGACAATTCAGAAAAGCATTACTACCGATTCAACTAATATATTTATTCAGCTATGTAAAAACACCTAGTTGAATAGATCAGAGAGCTAATAAGGCAACTAAGACTTGCAAGAACAAATGTTTAAGGATTAGCTAATCCTTTTCTTTTACAAAAATTCTTCGAGATAATTGAAAGAGAAGAAACTCCTCAAATATCTGTGAGGTTAGCATTATCTTGATATTAGTATGTCAAAAGGACCGTATGAAAATCCTAAAATGCTAATCAATAGTAAACAAAATTAAATAATGTTAATAAAACATTGGATGACTAGAAACCCAGTGCTACCAATTTATGAAAGCATTCAATACAATTCAAAATGCATTTGCAGTTTTTAAAATTGCAATACAAGAAAATATTTTAGCAGGATAGAGTATCTAGCAAGACAATATGGCAGACAATATTATTGATAAAGTATTAGAACTATTTTCATTAGAATCACAAAAAATCAATTAAAAAATGAACTTTACACTTGAAGTTCTAGGCAGTGAAGTAAGAAAGAAAAAAAAAGTAAGCAATATTAGGATTAAACAGGAAGAAACAGCCTTGCTCTTTTTAGTAGAAGATTGTCATTGAAAATCCATGATCATCTATATACAAAATATAATGACTAATAAAATAGCAGGGCAATGTTGTTGGTTACAAGATCAATATGTTAAAACAAACTTAATAAAAACAAATCAGAAAATACAATTTAAGATAGGCTCTTTTCACAATGAGAAAATATATGTAAATCGACAAACATTAAATTCAACAAAAGAAATGTGTCTGAAAATATGATAATTTAATATAAGGAAATCAATGAAAATCATTGTTTTTGAATGAAAATAATCACTATTATAAACATAACAGTTTTCCTTGAATTGACATACAAATTTAATTACAATTTCAATGGAGCTTTGTTATTTTACTTGAGCTGATTCTAAAATCCAAGTAAAACGATAAAAAGCTAAGGCGACCAAAGAACATAGAGAAAGACACGGATGCAGCATTTATTCTACCAGTGCATTATAATGTGTAATACTTAAAACATGATATTAGTTTAAGATAGACATAGAATTGAAAGGGAAGAGACAATATAGAGAATCCAGGGATAGAAACATGCTTATATCAAATATTGGTGTATGAGTAGGTAGCTTATAAGTGCTAAGAAAAAGGTAGGTGGATCATTAAATGGCATATAGGAAATTGTTTATCCATAAGATAAAATGTCAATTATTACTTATGTCATTTAAGTAAATAATTAAGGCTATGAATCTGAAAAGTAAAATTTCAAATTTTCTAGAAATAATAGAGGAGAATATATGAGAATATATTGATTATCCCAAGATAGAGGGGAGGACTTCACAAATAAAAAACGTAAAGCATAAACTATATAACAAAGTGGTAACATATAGAACTGCATTAAATTGCCAAGTTATTTACAACAATAAATATTATACCCAGCATTATAAACAAACCATTCACATAGAAAGGAGATTTAAAATGTATTAGCGTTCAAAGAATTATGACACAAAACATGTAAAAATTCCTACACATAAAGAAATAAGATGAATACATAAATTTAAAAAGTAAAGGATGTAAACAGGCAAGGCATAGAAATGAAAATCCTGCAGGCCGTTAGCTGGATAAAGATATATCAACTTTTTTAACATCAGGGAAATTCATACTAATACAAAACTATACTAAATAAATTAGTAGAAAAATAAAATATTCCAGAAAAAGCAAGTAAAAATATATTGGTATAACATATTAAGTTGGTGCAAAAGTAATTGTAATTACCGTTTTTGCCACGAAAACGAATGGCAAAGACCACAATTACTTTTGCACCAACCTGCTATAATAGAGGCTACCCTTTAATATCTTGTAGTATTAGAAAGACCCGCTAATCCATCAATTTCAGTGGACGAATGTATGCGCTAGGGAACAAAATTTCTTTATTTGCTAAATCTGGGTAGCAGGTACATAAGTTTTCTCTACGGTTAAGATTTTCTACAATTATTTATTTTATTTTATTTATTTATTTTGTATAATTTTCTTAAGGGCGGGAGGCCGGAGGCGGAACAATCGGGGCGGGCGGGAAGGCGAGGCGAGGGGAGCTCCGGGGCGGGCAGAGGAGGAACGGGTGGGTGGAAGAGGAGGAGGGAGAAGGGGGAAAGAGACCCCGGGGCGAGTGAAGGACCGCGGAGGGCGGGCGAGAGAGGGCGCAGGCTGCCACTGCTCCAGCTGCTGCCTCTGCTGGTCTTAAAATGATATCCTATACAATTAGTTTTTTTTAAATTCATGAGCCATCACATTGAGGAAATGCAGTAATCTCTTGACTGAGTAAGTTGTGGCAGCAGAGGAAGAAGCTGTATAAGGTCTCCTGACTGGAGAGCACTTCCACTAGAAATCCTATGCCCTGAACCCTAATTCCTCTCTGGAGAAGCACCAAGATGCTGTTGGAAACCATTCAAAACAACTCCAGGCTTATTGAACACTCTTTAAAAGTGTGAGATACAGGTATGTCATTAACATTTGCCAAAATAGCCATTTATTAGTTGATGTTTGTTCAAATCGTTTTACTATCTGCCAGTTTATCCATTATTTACACTCTTACAAACAGTACCCTCTCATTGTATAAAAATATTTCTATTTCTGAGACAAACAGTCTATAATAGGGATAATTCGCTTGTATTTTCAGAAGTAACTGATATTACAAATCGGACTTGGAAAACCCAAAGTCTTTGCCAGCCTTTTCATAACTTTGAATTTGTGACAATGCATTTACCAAGGAAAATACTGGTGACAGACTTCTCACTACTACCATGAAACGTTTGAAAATGTTAGGCCTACAGTGTTTATGTTACCCTATATTTCTATTTACTCTTTAGTCTAAATATAAGCTTCTTTTTAAGGTGATGTGGGATTATATGCTGAGTTTGCCAGGCCCATCTTGGTTGATTTCTATCGGCCAGGGATATTCTTCTGTGTAATAATTTTTTCTGGAATTATTCTTTATTTTAAATACATCATTTTTACTATGTTGCTGTCATCATTATCACACTAAAATAAATAAGGATGGGTTTTGTATTACTTCCAATTTCTTACAAAGTCTCCATTAATAACGTTTGAAAATCAAATGTACTCGGGTTCTCACTAACAGATAATTAAATGGAAAAGATGATTAGTAATAATGAAACTCTCTTGTTTCTGTCCTTTCTCCATACAAAGTACTAACAACTCCTTTTAGGTTACAGTTTTTACATTAACACTTGAATAAAAGAACTAGTGCTATCAGAAACCAGCAGCTAGAAAAAGTGAACTCTTCTGGTGTCATAAGGGAGACGTCTTGACCTTGGCTGGTCACTTGTGCCAGCCAGTTATGTCCTTGTCCATGTTACAGACTGCGGCATGCATAAGTTTGCCTGGTCTCCACCTGGTGGTTCAGTGGTAAATATGGACAATTATAGGTTTGGTTTCTCTGAGATCCATGTAGAAATATGGGCTGATCTGTTCAGCTGAGGAACATAGGAAGTTGTCTGAATACTGCTGCTACAGAGGTGTGTGTGTGTGTTGTCATTTTTTACATGGCATCATCTATTGCTATTTATTTCGTTGCATGGTAACATATTTTATTTTTTAAGAAACTCTGATAGTAATGCATTTGGAAAAACACAAATAACAGAAAAATTTAGGCACTGAGTTTCTACTTCTCTAGAAAGTTTGTATTTTGGCATTTGTATTTTGTACAAATGCCAGTCAACCTTTCCCACATTCCATGAGGGTTGTGGTATTATTCATTACCACTTGAAATCTAGAACATTCACATTTTCATCTACTTCAGAAGTTAGTAGTTGTAGGAGGCAACCTCTGAGAAGTCCCTCAGGGATTTCTGACTGGCATTACCAACCTTGTATGGTCCTTTCATAGGAAGGTTGGTCAGTGTGGCTAATAGCAGAAGTCATGGTATTCCACATTAGGTATTGTGGTTTCTATCTTGAGCTCCTGCACATACGTGAGCACTCTCTCTCTCTCTCTCTCTCTCTCTCTCTCTCTCTCTCTCTCCCCCTCTATCTCTGTCTCTCTCTCTCTCTCTCTGTCTCTCTTTCTCTCTCTTTGCTTGCTCTAGGGAAAAAATTGTTGTTATGAGAGAAACCCACATCGAGAGAGATTAAAGCCTCTGGCCCACAGACAGATACGAACTGAGGCCTTTCTAGAAGTGAGCTTAGAAGCAAATTTTCCAGCCCTCCCTAGGCATGACTTGAAATAACTTTAATCCCTGCCATCAGCTTGATTGCAACCTTGTGAGAGACTCAGCCAGAACTACTCTGCTAAGGTATTCTTGGGTTTCTAACCTTCAGAAACGGAATCGTTTTTCTTAAATCCGGGGTCATCTCTTATGCAGAAAAAAACTGAGCTGTTTTACTTAAATTTGGGGGTAATTTATTATGCAGCAACAGATAACCGATACGTTGTTTAAAGGAGTCTGTGCACAAATTATTTAACACGTACAGCTACAGAAATTGCATTTGCATACCCTTCTGTGAAGCATGACAGTTTATTTAGATAAAGTAACTGTCCTTCTAACTTAATTTGTCTTATTTTTTCATTTCAAGTTTTCTTGTGAATGCACAAGAAAATGAAGTAATATTTGTTAATGTGTTGAATTAATATCAGAAATGTGCAAACAGTTAAACATGTCAAGTTTATGTCCCTATCTGAGGTAATTTAAGTAGAAAATTGGTTTAAATAAAGTTTCAATTTTAAAATTCTCTTCATGGAATTAATTTTTTGAAATATGTTTTGTTAAAGACAAACATCTAACAGTTTTTTGAATGCTTTTGTAATTTAGTTAAAAAGTTAACAGTTGGTTAAATTAGTTTTGAGTTGACAATACACATTAAATTCTGTTTAAAGTTCAATAATCAGAAAGTATTTCGGTTTGATAATAATAAAATGTATACAAATTAAGAAATATTTTAAGAACAAAGGTACTTAACGATTGAATTTCATGCAGATGTAATGTATGATTGTGTCTGGGGAAGTTGTAGTGTTCTAAAACCTAAAACTGTAGTTGTCCATGTTAGAAAATTTGGATAACCACACGCTACACCATTTTTGTAATAAAGCTGATATATTGAACGCCAAAACCTAACTCACATTGTACATATATGTTTCCTTATTTTTCTTTGTTTTTAGAATAGAATTGAGACAACCTTTAATAATGCAAAACCTGTATTTGATTAAACACTCAAAAAAATACGTAGAGACAATTCGTTTGATAAGTTTTGGCTATTGAAAGTAATTGTTGAATACCACTGAAAGAAAGTGAAATGAGTAGCTATAAAAATTTTTGGCTGAAATATTTATATATTTTAGTAAAAATTTAGAATGGAGAATATCCTCTATTTAATAAACTTTTTCCTGAGCTTACTAGATATCTTAGCATTTATAAAGTGAAAATTTTCTGAATTAAAAATATTATGGTGGACAGAAAATAATCAGTTGAAATTTTTAACAACTGCAAATTAATTGACCATAAAATGCAACTTTGTAGAAAATTGCAAGCAATTTTGCAAATGTATCAAAATAATATGTTAAGCATATTGATTAGAAAACATGCATTTGACATGTGTAGGATAAGTAAGAAACTAAGATACAGCTAAGAACTGCGCAATGTATAGAAATAACTGAGAGTACAGTGCTTATTTTTTAATACAGAGAGTCAAAATAAAGAAGTTTCTGGTTTTGCTTTAAAATATATGTGATTTTTTATATTTTTATTACACAAATTCAAATATAAATGCAAGTATTTTATAAGCTTACTGATATAGTAAAACAATTGTTGACTAACAAATGTTGACTAACAAATGTTAAAAAACTATTTGATCTAAATATTTTACTGATATAGTAAAACAATTTGTTGACTAACAAATGTTAAAAAACTATTTGATCTAAATATTTTTTTGTGTGTGTGTGTGTGTGTTTTTTTATTATTTAGGTTTTAGGGTACATGTGCACAATGTGCAGGTTTGTTACATATGTATCCATGTGCCATGTTGGTGTGCTGCACGCATTAACTCGTCATTTAGCATTAGGGATATCTCCTAATGCTGTCCCTCCCCGCTCCCCCCACCCCACAACAGTCCCCGGAGTGTGATGTTCCCCTTCCTGTGTCCATGAGTTCTCATTGTTCAATTCCCACCTATGAGTGAGAACATGCGGTGTTTGGTTTTTTGTCCTTGTGATAGTTTACTGAGAATGATGTTTTCCAGTTTCATCCATGTCCCTACAAAGGACATGAACTCATCCTTTTTTATGGCTGCATAGTATTCCATGGTGTATATGTGCCACATTTTCTTAATCCAGTCCATCGTTGTTGGACATTTGGGTTGGTTCCAAGTCTTTGCTATTGTAAATAGTGCCGCAATAAACATACGTGTGCATGTGTCTTCATAGCAGCATGATTTATAGTCCTTTGGGTATATACCTAGTAATGGAATGGCCGGGTCAAATGGTATTTCTAGTTCTAGATCCCTGAGGAATCACCACACTGACTTCCACAATGGTTGAACTAGTTTACAGTCCCACCAACAGTGTAATAGTGTTCCTATTTCTATGCATCCTCTCCAGCACCTGTTGTTTCCTGACTTTTTAATGATGGCCATTCTAACTGGTGTGAGATGGTATCTCGTTGTGGTTTTGATTTGCATTTCTCTGATGGCCAGTGATGATGAGCATTTCTTCATGTGTTTTTTGGCTGCCTAAATGTCTTCTTTTGAGAAGTGTCTGTTCATGTCCTTCACCCACTTTTTGATGGGGTTGGTGGTTTTTTTCTTGTAAATTTGTTTGAGTTCATTGTAGATTCTGGATATTAGCCCTTTGTCAGATGAGTAGGTTGCAAAAATTTTCTCCCATTGTGTAGGTTGCCTGTTCACTCCGATGGTAGTTTCTTTTGCTGTGCAGAAGCTCTTTAGTTTAATTAGATCCCATTTGTCAATTTTGGCTTCTGTTGCCATTGCTTTTCGTGTTTTAGACATGAAGTCCATGCCCATGCCTATGTCCTGAATGGTATTGCCTAGGTTTTCTTGTAGGGTTTTTATGGTTTTAGGTCTAACATGTAAGTCTTTAATCCATCTTGAATTAATTTTTGTATAAGGTTTGAGGAAGGGATCCAGTTTCAGCTTTCTACATATGGCTAGCCAGTTTTCCCAGCACCATTTATTAAATAGGGAATCCTTTACCCATTGCTTGTTTTTGTCAGGTTTGTCAAAGATCAGATAGTTGTAGATATGCGGCATTATTTCTGAGGGCTCTGTTCTGTTCCATTGATCTATGTCTCTGTTGTGGTACCAGTACCATGCTGTTTTGGTTACTGTAGCCTTGTAGTATAGTTTGAAGTCAGGTAGTGTGATGCCTCCAGCTTTGTTCTTTTGGCTTAGGATTGACTTGGCGATGCGGGCTCTTTTTGGGTTTCATATGAACTTTAGTTTTTTCCAATTCTGTGAAGAAAGTCATTGGTAGCTTGATGGGGATGGCATTGAATCTATAAATTACCTTGGGCAGTATGGCCATTTTCACGATATTCATTCTTCCAATCCATGAGCATGGAATGTTCTTCCATTTGTTTGTATCCTCTTTTATTTCATTGAGCAGTGGTTTGTAGTTCTCCTTGAAGAGGTCCTTCACATCCCTTGTAAGTTGGATTCCTAGGTATTTTATTCTCTTTGAAGCAATTGTGAATGGGAGTTCACTCATGATTTGGCTTTCTGTTTGTCTATGATTGGTGTACAAGAATGCTTGTGATTTTTGTACGTTGATTTTGTATCCTGAGACTTTGCTGAAGTTGCTAATCAGCTTAAGGAGATTTTGGGCTGAGACAATGGGGTTTTCCAGATATACAATCATGTCATCTGCAAACAGGGACAGGAAGATCTTAAATATTTTTAGTGCTCCTTTTTATTTCAAAACTTTTCTGCTTTATAGGGAAACAGAAATGATTACCCTAGTTATTTTAGGCATATTTCACAGTTGAGAATGTAGGCCAATTCCATTGATCAAAGATAAGTACCTCCACATTGAATAATAATTAGTACAGTGAGTGGTGTCAAAATAAGAATATACATATAATTTATTATCTATTTCTATAAAATGTGATTTAAATTCTGTAGCAGAAAATGTTTAAATATTTTGTAATTATCTAAAATTATTTGTGTATAGAAACTAGTTAAAACTAGAGAATTAAAATTAGTTGTGGTATAAATATAGCCAATATATTAAGCTGAAATATAGCTTTAATTTTTCCACTGCCTGGATAGAGGTAAATATTTGTCTTAGATTTCACTCTCTTTATACCAAATCTCTTCTCAAAGAGAGTCACATACAAATGTGTATGTTTTTATATCAGGGATTTGTAAAGGCACAATGATTTAAGCAATCAATAGGGAATGTAAAATCCTGAAACAATTCAGAAGAGAAGTGAGTAAATGCAGAGAAAGACAAAAAAGACCCTTAGAAATCTGAAAGATTATTTTTTTTCCCTTCCAGGAAGTAACGCATGGACACCTTAGATAATATTTTGAAATACGAATCTTTCCATAGTTAGTGAGTTTCTTGGATTATCTGCAAATACAGAAAACCTACAGCAAAATGAAATCTACAGGCAATTTATAATAATTCCAGAAGAAAAGGCTTACATTTTGTCCATTAGTTATTGACATTTCTTTCGCAACCAGTGAAATGTAGCATAGCCATTGCCTAGGATTATGCTTTGTTTGCCAATGGAAGAACTGCAGCTGAACAGCCCACATTTTTCTCCAAATATTCTCTCCTTCCCCACTTTTCCCCAACAAATACAAGGTTTTGAAATTATTGATTAAAAGTTGACAAAGGAATAATTCCAATAACTTAAACAATGCATCTCAATGTGCCATTATATTTTTGAGGTCTTAGAGAAGGCTCACATTAAGGCAGTGTAGCTTGTGGCTAATACAAAGTTAATTTGTACTACATTCTAATCATGAGAATAAACTATTGCAGATAAAGTAATTTATTCTCAAAACCTCAACATGCTACAGGGAAATATCAGAAAGAATGTATGAGGCAGATCTTCTCTTTTCATCTGGTAAAACTGAATTCAAAGGTGTAAGAAAAAGCAAATTCATCTCAGAGCTTACTGAGATAGATTTCACCTCTAACTATCTGATCAGATCTTTCTGCCTCTTTCCACATCAAACCTGGAGGAGCCAAACATAACTATGTGATTGGGGGAGGAGGGATACAATAACAAAGAGAGAAATAGTGGGGAATATGACCACAAGAGCCTCTTGCAGTGCAGAATTCTGAGTTAGACTTGAGGAAGTCTATAGTCACATGATTTCTCGCCTGTACACTTAGGGTGACCAATCACCTCAGTTTGCTTGGGGACTTCTCGTTTTAGCACTGGAAGTCCTACATCCCGGGAAGCCCTGGAGTCCTGGTAAACCTGGACTATTCATTCCCCTAGCTGTACTGGGAATTTTGTTAAATGAAATAAATAACAGAAAACTATGAGAACAAATATTTCAACCACAAAGGTGAGAATGGGGACGGTTTATTTAATCAAAAGCAAATTTTTAAAGTTAAAAATGAAGTCATAAGAACAATAAATTTACTTTCTGCCTGCAGAAGTTCATTCAGTAAATAACTTCTACTTATCTTGTATATCTGTTGGCTTAAATTCAGTCAATTACCAACCATGCTGGGAAGAGTGTGAAGAAAGTTTAAAACAAAAGAAATTTTAATCTCACTATGAAGATTCTGTTGGTCCATATATATTTTATATATATTTTTAGAAACAATTGTGACACTTTTCTATGTCACTTCCCTTATGTCTTTGCCTAAAGTAACAGAAAGATGTGATGTAAATATTTTAACCACTGTAATATTGCACATAATATTTATTCTGCTTAATTTCTGCCACAAAAGCAAAAACAGGACTCTGATTTAAGGTAAAATAAACACATTTCTTTGAAAGAGAATGGTCTTTTAAAAGACAAGATTTACTTAGCAATTATGTAATGGGTATCTATATGGAAATCAGTGCTTACGTGCTTTTGTAGTATTTCTGTGTTTTTCTACAATTTTAGGACAAATAATAAAATCAATTTTATGTATATATTCTGTTTTATATCCAAAACACACAGCAAGGGAAAGGCTTGTTTTTCCCAAGATCTTTGTACATAACAAAGTCAACCTACAGGAGCTGACTCAGTGTTACATCAGATATCAACCAAAATATTAATGATAAGACGATATAGACAGAGTTGGAATACAAAAGAAATGATTTGCTTATGTTTTCTATATCACATAATTTTAAAAATTGTATCAATCATTTGAAGTAGATTTTTAATATTTAATTTTTAAAGTATTTATTAACAGAAAATAACAAAGAATACTAAGGCATGTTGGCTAGATTATTACAAAAGAATAACCAAATATTTCATCAGGATGTGATAGTTTAGTTTTCAAACTAAACAGTGCTTTTTCCTGCCCTGTTATTTAAATAGTCATGAGTTTATTATTTCGGTCTCATTTCTTTAGCCCTTCTGGTCGTTTCTTTAGCACTTCTGATCATTCATATGGCTATGTCAGTAATCCTAGTAATTTTTGAGTGGGAAGCAGCATCTTCTACATTAATTGAGCAGCAACAAAAGAAACTAATAAATAACGCATTTTTTCTTTTTTGATAATCTAGAAAACAGAGCTGCAAGGAAATGTTTTGTGGTGCCTTCCTGCTGTGCAATTTTGAGTCCCTTTTAATAGACTCAAAAATATCACTGAAGCAGCTCGTGCAGATTGAAACCTATTAAGTCAGGTAACGCTTCATTTTCCACAGGCCTCTTGTTGAGGAGAGGTCAAAAAAAAAAAAAAAAACAACAACAACTAGGAGAAGAAACAGCGCTTTCTGTAATGCAGTTAACATTTGACATTAAGTGAAAAATATTCATTCCTTTCCTATCCAAAGCATAGCAATCTTTACAAACAGTAACATACTATATACTAAACATCATTAAGAAAACTTCCCTAAAGCTCTCCATTAATAATCCCCTTTGGGTGGAACAACTTTGAGGGGAACTTAAGTTTACCCAGACTCCAGAGGCTATAGAGTTTGTCTGGAAATATCATGAAGTCTGGATCCCTTGTGAGAATTTTCAGCACTTCAGCCTCCAGACTCAGCTGGAAACACTATAACCAAGGTCTTTCATGTGGTATTTCAACATTTCTCACTTCAGCCTCTGAAAGAAATGGAAATAAACCTTGTCTATGTTTATTATAACCCTAGAAGGAAGGTTGGATTTCAAGACTGTTCTAGGAGAGTGAAAGGTCGATCTGGAAGTGAAGAAATAACAAAAGTTATTCTCATCCCCCTTCAGTTCTTCTTCACTCTGACCTCCTGGTTCCTAATGGGGGTTCGTGGTGTTGGTGACATGGCATTCATGAATGGCATTCATCCATGCTTATTTTCTTCCCATGTACACATATACCTCCTTGCTACTTAACAGTAGACTTTAGGAGACACAGAATAGTACTAACAGTAGCTATTGTTTATAAGCAGATCATATCCATCTGTACATTATTGTATTCAAGTGGATTTTCAAAATCACATTGTAATTATAAGTACATAAATGCAACTAAATGTTATACTATTATGCATTGAGACATCATGATAAGAGCTAGCTCTCATTCTTACTTTCAAGTTAGATCTTTAACTTCTTAACTTGGCACATGCTTGAAGTTTAAAGTACTTTGATCCGCATTACCTTGTATGATTCAAGATTATGAGTAATGACTCAAAATCATCAGTGGTGGGGTGACTGGGTTACTATTTGGCAAATGAGGGCAATATTGCTTGATGCGATCAAGTGACCTGCCTAAGAAAAAGTAGTTTACTGAGCCTAAGAACCATGGCTGGAAATAAGGTCATTTGACTTTTTGTAAGTGGCCTATTCTTTCAATAAAATACTTTCTGATAATCTATCAGAGTCAAAAACAATATATAATATTATTTACATAGTTTTAAAAGTACAGACACTTTGCTTCAAATAGTTTCTTCAGAGTTGGAGTAATAGGACACACAAATATATATGACAACAATGCAAGCCAATGGTAAATTAATGAGCAAATAATGGTCATGATTATTGTCAAAAGGAAGAAATCTCATGCCTTGGGGTGGTAAGATAAGGCTTTGCAGAGGTCCTTATTTTGATGCAGTTCCTATCTTCAATATAAACTATTCTACACTTGCTGCAGGACATAGGGAGATGCGGCAAAAGTAGTAATAGAGTATCAACATTTTGACCACTTACTATGTAGCAAGGATTGTCCCATTGTATTGTGCAAATCCTGACAATAATTCTGTAGCACAAGGACAATGTTACCCTTATTTTACAGACAATGACTGTTCACCAGGGAAGTTACTACCCAGTAAACAGTCTTTAAGCAGAGGGTAGTAACCTACTCAATAAACAGCTAGAAAGTGGAGCCTCAGTACTGAAATTGAGCCCTGACTGACTCCATGGCTGGGAATTTTAGTTACAACATATATTATCAGGTGTGAAGAAAACAAAATAGATAGATCATTAATTTTTCTTTTAAGTGTAGGTCAGTAAGGCTGAGAAACCTATCCAATGAGTTTGTAGTGCTCAATTGAAAATGGATCTACATAAACATCAATAAACATGCAACCATTCAAAGCCACCAGAATGGAACAGAGACTATATGTGGAAAAAAATAGACTTTTGATTATAAAGTCAAGACCACTATTCTTGTGAAACAATTTAATCTGGATCTGTTTAATTTGCTATAATAACTGTTAATGATTGAATACCTCTTTACATTATATATATAAACCTTAACTGTTTTTAACATTTCTATCAATGAACCAAATAATTATCTTTAATCAATTGCATTTTATAATATGTATTGTGTGCCTGTAAGGGGAAAATATAATTTTTTATCTAAATTTCTCTTCACAAAAATTACCCAGGGAAAAATTACCATTTCAATATGGAAGAAAAACTGCAGAATTGGGAGATCTCTAGTTCTGGCCTTGCCTATTTCTTATATTACCTTGCCTATATTTTCTAAATGAGTCCCCTCATTTGTAAAATAGATGTAATATTAGGTCATGCTTCATGAGACATGAGATAAGGGAGAATAAATTTCTTCATTTTTGCCTGAAAAGAATATTATAAAATAAGTCATAATATCCAGAGTTCTTTTCTGATTGAGATGCGATCTGCCAAAAAAAAAAAAAAAAAAAAAAAAACGAAAACTATGCAAGAAGACTTGTGATGGGAAAGTCAAGCAAGAGTGTGAGCCTACTTGGCAGCTCTGATGCTGAGGCCAATCGTACCATTGACTGTTCAGTCTCTGTCCAGACTTCTAGAATAAGTATTACATTTCATAGCAGTGAATGCAATTTGGCACCATAAAAAAAATCTCATGTTTGACTGACAGAGTCCCTCACTTTTGAATTAGTTTCAAATGTTTCAGAAGTGCGCAGACACGACTATACCATCACAACATCATTTGCCACAGGAATTAAAATCAGAATATATGTAGATATCAAAACAAATTTAATTCTTTTTTTTTTTTTTTTGAGACAGAGTCTCTCTCTGTTGCCCAGCCTGGAGCGCAGTGGCATGATCTCAGCTCACTGCAACCTCCACCTCCTAGGTTCAAGCAAATCTCCTGCCTCAGCTGCCTCACAAGTAGCTGGGATTACAGATATTCGCCACCACACCTGCTAATTTTTTGTATTGTTAGTAGAGACGGGGTTTCACCATGCTTGCCAGGCTGGTCTGGAACTCCTGACCTTAGATGATCCACCCACTTCGGCCTCCCGAAGTGCTGGGATTACAGGTGTGAGCTACCACGTCAGGCCCACAAATTTAATTCTTGGTTTCTCTTGAACCCACATTTGAATGCTTTCCTTACAAGTTTTTAATTTTTACACTGCACCTGGAGTTGATGAGCAAGTAAGCCCCAAAATTGGGGCTTAGCTTGTGATATGGTTTGGTTCTGTGTCCCCACCCAAATATTATTCAAATTGTAATCTCCAGTGTTGGAGGAGGGGCCTGGTGGTAGGTGATTCAATCACAGGGGTGGACTTCCCCCTTGCTGTTCTCATAATAGTGAGTGAGTTCTCATGAGATCTGGTTGTTTGAAAGCATGTAGTACTTCCCCCTTCGCCCTCTTTCTCCTGCTCTCACGATGTGAGATGTGCCTGCTTCCCCTTCCACCATAATTGTAAGTTTCCCAATGCTTCCCCAGCCATGCTTCTTCCTGTAAAGCCTGCAGAACAGTGAGTCAACTAAACCTCTCTTCTTTATGAATTACCCAATCTCAGGGAGTTTTTTAAAGCAATCCAAGAACAGACTAATACAGCCCGAAAGGGCTCTTGGCTTTGCCCAGGAAAGAATTCAAGGGCAAGCTGGTGGTGTTAGACAGTAACTTTTATTGAAGCAGCAGTGTCCAGTACCAGCAGAGGTCCTGATCCTTGCAAAGCATGGCTACCCCACATGCAGTGTGCCCAGAGCAGCAGCTCAGAGGCATGTCTGCACTCATATTTATACCCACTTTTAATTGTATGCAAGGTAGGGGACAGATTGTGCAGATATTTCTACAAAGAGGGTGGTAAGTTCCAGGTTATTGGGTCATTGCCACGGAAAGGGGCAGTAACTTCCTGGTGTTGCTGTCACAATGGTAAGCTGATGGGGCACACTGGCGGTCATGTCTTATGAAGAGTGGCTTCTGCCCTGTCCTCGTTTTAGCTTGTTGTCAATTTGGTCTAATATCTGAGCCCTGCTTCCAGAGTTGAGTCCCTCCTGCTACCTCAGATTCATTTAATTTTTAAAAAGAAAGGGAAAGAATGGGAAAGGAAAGCATTTAGTATTAAGCCATTTTGAAAACTTTCTATATTATTGGACATGTGCATGACAAGTAATTCCTAAGAAATTATTCTAAGATCTTTCATAGTGTTGTCAATCTCAGAATTCAATAATCGAACTTTGCAATTATATAGTTTAGGGGCTACAGAATCAGTTTCTTTTTCTACCAATTGATAATTAGACAAAACAATAATTCAGATATTTTGTGGAAAATACCTCAAGCTATTTGATTCTCAAAACAAGGAGTTAATGACATAAGAACTTACAAAGTACTGTAGGCCATTAACTAATGAGAGGCAATCAATGATTTCTTCAACTAGCATTGTGTCTCCTCTTCTTAATTAAAAGAGTTAAACTTGCAGCAAATATTTTGAATTTAGGAAGATATCACTGTCTTCTTTGTATACTAAATTAATGAGGGTAGAAGAAAATAAATGTAAGAAAATCTTTCAGATGAAAGCACTGCAAATAAATAGAGCATTTGGATTATCATCAAGTAACCTTTCCTGTCCCTTTCATGTGTGGCTCTGGGAATGTATTAATCTTTAAATCCTTTTCACATTATAAATATTGCTTATGGCACAAATCATGCAAATTTATCCCCCTCTCATTACTTCAGAGCTTCCTAGATCAAGAGTTATCATTCAGACAACATCAACTGCTTCGACTAAACCGTATTATATATCTGCGTCAGCTCCTATTCAAACGCATGATGTAGCACCGTGACAAATCCCTCCTAGCCTTTGGCAAAGGTAGCAACGTGAGACTCTGTTTAGAAGAGAGGCTTTTATGGTTTAAGTGCACAGTTTCCAGGGAGTTAAGAAAATAATAAGCAACCTCTATGACCAGAGAACTTTAAAAATAGCAGGAAACAATGTCACCAGTGATAGGACCACAATGTGTTAAGAAGAATTGTGCTATGGCTACCCGTTAGAGAGGGTGGGAGAATTTTCAACTTATAATGAGCTGTCAAGATGTCTAGAGAAAAACAACATACTACAGTAAAATTTATGGTAAAATGGAATTCAAAAACACTATCTACAATTGCTGTTAAAAATTTATGAAACTGTCATATCAAGAGTCAAATATTCTCTCACACATACTCCTCATCTCTGGTGTCTCAAAATGCACAAAATCAGGGCCAACACCCAACTTCTTTATCAAACGTTTTAAATTTGTTTAAATCCTTTCTAGATTAGCAGCTCCAAGATGGCAGAGCAACTTTGCTCTCTTAAGCAGTATGTAGAAGTTGTAACTAAAAAGTTTAAAATATAATTTATTAACCAGTGAATCGACAGGATTCATTGTAACCCATGTTATGTCTTTTAGCATCATGATCTTGGATGTCCATATACTTGTTCCAACTATGCAATTCGTTTCGTAGATTATTCTTGAAAAATTCTTCTAATGTATAAAACAATTCAAGAAGTAAAAGCATCTTTTATTCAATTTTAGTATTACTGAACCTACCCTAAATTACCCAACTTGACTTAGAATGATTAAACCTAACACATAATCACCTTGATTAGGGACTGGTCACTCTATGAAGTGATTTCCACATGTTCTATTTCCTCCTGTATTACTCCCTACACTCCATGGGCTAACTAATCTTGATGTTATCATTTTGCAGGTGACACTAGTGAAGCTGGGGAATGTTGAGACAAGGTCAAGGCTGCACAGCCCATACATATAGTGACTGGGATTGGATCCCAGGAGCTGGAGGCCCCATGACTCTGATCTCATCTCTGTATGCCCTCAAGGGAACCATAACAAAGTACATATTAAACAACAAAAATTTACCCTCTTTGAAGATATTAAAAATAATTTATTGAGGTCAACTACTAAGTCCAGGGCAAGAACTGCCTCACTGGAGTAGGTGCCTAGTTACTGGCAGTTAAAGATAAAACTCATTAGACGATGTAAAGCTTGATATCTTTTTGAAGGAAAGAATTATATGACCTTACATGTGCATTTCTTATAGTTCTAGGTTGGCCTCACACACAAGTCAGTGCTAGAAATATTTTTTTCCAATGATGATGATATAATGATAAGGCAAGTGAAAATGACAAAAAAAGCTTCCCTTTCTTAGTTATGAACTAACATATACATGGTTTGTTGGATGACATGAAACAAAAACATTGGCAGAGAATTAATCTTTCCATTTATGTTCGTGGATGAGAAAATACTAGAAATTGGAAGAGCAAAGCTGAATTAAATATGGTCCAAAATACACAATAGTTTAATGATCAGGGACTTCCTTGCGAAAGTTCATCAGTGCAGTAATTTAATTTATTGTAAAGAAGATAAACTGGGCTACGTTTGTCATATGAACCTTAGGAGTAGGGCTGCATCCCAAACAGAGGAACTCTGCATCTTTAAATATGACTATGTGGCCTGGAAAGCCTTTGTAGCAATTCCTGGTGAGATTCAGAGATCAAACAGAAAATACAGCAAAAATACTAATAATAACCTTTCTAATTAGCGATTGGCACTTAGTAGGTTGGTCTCATTTTCAATTTCTATTACTGCATATGGGCCAACAATACAAATGGGAGTAACACATGATTTTACTATAAAGCAACTGATCAGTAACATCATAATTATTTTCTGAGCACACATTTAACCCACTGCTATATTCAATTAAAGGATCTTCTTAGAACTATATAGTTTCAGCTTCAAGTTTGGTTCAGAATATAGTTTAAATTGAAAGTTCTCTAAAAGCTTTCTGCAACAATTCTTTAAATGACTCGAACTTACACTGTAACACTGATGACTTCCCAGACCTACTTGCAATAGTAGGGCCAGCTTAATCTTGTAACATTAAACCTAAAGTTAGCATCACAGGAGAAAACAGTCTTACAGGTCCCCAGATTTTGTTCTCTGACTCCAGAGATCTTGCAGAGAGCATACAACTGGACTAGATCCAGAAGTCTCAGAGGCAGTGACAGCTGGGAAGCCTTGCTAGATTTCCACCCTCTGCACATGGATCCTTATAGAGCAAAGAGACCAGGAACCACTTCCCCTTCCTTATCACTTCTCTGAAACCACTCTACCCCACTCCACCTGTAAGACCCTCTGCTTACACCCATAAAGGGACTTCCTCCTGGTCACATGACTCTACATCTGTGTGGACTTTAGAAGTAATGTTAATAGGCACTTAATAGGCATCTCTCATTTCAAAAAATGTAACTGAAATGTAGGGTTTGAATATTGGTGACGTTCTTATTTGATATATGATAAATATAACTGCTTTACATTAAATATATTTACTTTTGTATTATTACTCTACAGATGTGTTTGTTCTCTTCCAAATTGCTTTTAAAAACCAATGAGTCAGTAAAGCAGAATCTCTCTTACACCTTTGAGTGTTCAAGCCAATTTCTCAAGCATATATCTTCCCAGTGTTTATCCTGTTTCCTTTCCTTCCATAAAGCTACCGGAACTCCTTATCCAATTTGCCAGTCTGTGTCTTTTAATTGGAGCATTTAGCCCATTTACATTTAAAGTTAATATTGTTATGTGTGAATTTGATCCTGTCACTGTGATGTTAGTTGGTTATTTTGCTCGTTAGTTGATGCAGTTTCTCCCTAGCCTTGATGGTCTTTACAATTTGGCATGTTTTTGCAGTGGCTGGTACTGGTTGTTCCTTTCCATGTTTAGTGCTTCCTTCAGGAGCTCTTTTAGGGCAGGCCTGGTGGTGACAAAAATCACTCAGCATTTGCTTGTCTGTAAAGTATTTTATTTCTCCTTCACTTATGAAGCTTAGTTTGGCTGGATATGAAATTCTGGGTTGAAAATTCTTTTCTTTAAGAATGTTGAATATTGACCCCCACTCTCTTCTGGCTTGTAGAGTTTCTGCCTTCTGCCGAGATATCAGCTGTTAGTCTGATGGACTTCCCTTTGTGGATAACCCGACCTTTCTCTCTGGCTGCCCTTAACATTTTTTCCTTCATTTCAACTTTGGTGAATCTGACAATTATATGTCTTGGAGTTGCTCTTCTCGAGGAGTATCTTTGTGGCGTTCTCTGTATTTCCTGAATCTGAATGTTGGCCTGCCTTGCTAGATTGGGGAAGTTCTCCTGGATAATATCTCGCAGAGTGTTTTCCAACTTGGTTCCATTCTCCTTGTCATTTTCAGGTACACCAATCAGACGTAGGTTTGGTCTTTTCACATAGTCCCAAATTTCTTGGAGAGGAAGGGGAACATCACACTCTGGGGACTGTTGTGAGGTGGGGGGAGCGGGGAGGGACAGCATTAGGAGATATACCTAATGCTAAATTACGAGCTAATGGGTGCAGCAAACCAACATGGCACGTGGATACATATGTAACAAACCTGTACATTGTGCACATGTACCCTAAAACCTAAAGTATAATAATAAAATAAAATAAAATAAAGCTACTGGAACATACCTCTACTTAAACCCCTTCTTCATGTAACATTATAATAAGTCACAAAAGTCCGAAACTCCTTGAACTAAATTTAGTTTCAGTAACTGTTAATTCTGGAGACACAGAGTCCTAGAAATCAAGTGTTGGGTAGCTCAGTAACCATGCACTACATATTTAGGTTTCTGTTACCCCTGAGAAAAGGCAGGGATATTTTTCAGTACAAAAGTAAATTACATGAAATCCATGAAAGTTAAACTAGTGAAAGGAAGAAAAAAAGGAAAAGAAAAGGGCTTGTTAACTTACTCCTCCAGTAGCTCAATAATTTGTAATTTCAATACATTTACAAATTTATTTGAAACCTATTTAGATAGAATACATTTCTGTATCTAAAGGGAACTACAGGCATAGCTCAAAGATGGATAGGTTTGGTCTGGAGTACCACAATAAAACAAATTTGCAATAAAGCAAATTACATGAATTTTCTGGTTTTCCAGTGTATAAAAAAAGTATGCTTGCATGATACTGTAATCTATTAAGTGCTTATTAATAGCATTATGTCTAAAATCAATGTGATACCTTAATAAAAAATAATTTATTGCTACAAAATGTTAACAACCATCCGAGGCTTCAGCAAGTCGTAATCTTTCTGTTGGTGGGGTACCTTGTCTCACTGTTGATGACTGCTGACTGATCAGGGTGGTTGTTGCTTAAGGGTGGGGTGGCTATGGCAATTCCGAAAATAAGACAACCAATGAAGTTTGCCATATTAATTGGCTCTTCCTTTCAGGAATGATTTCTCTGTAGAATGCAATACTGTTTAATAGCATTTCACCCAGAGTAGAACTTCTTTCAAGTTTTACTTGAAAGTTGTATTTGGAGTCAATCCTCTCAAAACCTGCCACTGATTTATTAAGCAGTGCTTTATGTTATAGTAATGGTTTATTTCCTAGTGGCATAAGTTTATGCAATATTTAAAATCTTGTGCTGTCGTTTCAACAGTGGTCACAGTGTCTTCACCATCAGTAGATTCCAACTCAAAAATCTTTTTTCTTTTGCCCATTATAAGAAGCAACTCCTCATCTGTTCAATATTTATGTTGAGATTGCAGCAATTCTGACACATATTCAGGCTCCATTTCTAATTCCAGTTATCTTGCTATTTCTACCACATCTGCAATTACTTCCTCCACTGAAGTTTTGAACCCCTCAAAGTCACCCATGATGGTTGGAATCAGCTTCTTCCAAGCTCTTGTTAATGTTAATATTTTGGTATCTTTTCATTAATCACCAATATTCTTAATGACATCTGGAATGGTAGGTCCTTTACAGAAGACTTTCAGTTCACTTTGCCTAGATCCATCAGAGGAATCACTATCTATGGCACCTACAGCCTTACTAAATGTACTTCTCAAATAATAAGACTTGGAAGTCAAAATTAATCCTTGATCCATGAGCTGCAGAATGGATGTTCCCTTAGCAGGCAGGAAAACAACATTAATCTCCTTGTACATCTCCATAAGAGCTCTTGAGTGATTAGGCGTATTGTCAATGAGCAGTTCAATTTTTAAAGGAATCTTTTTTCTGAGTAGTAGATCTCAATCATGGGCTTAAAGTATTCAGTAAACTATGCTGTAAACAGATGTGCTGTCATCCAGGAATTATTGTTTCATTTATAGAGCACAGGAGAGTTGATTTAGCATAATTCTTAAGGGCCTTTGGAATGGTAAGTGAGCATTGTCTTCAACTTAAAGTGACCAACTACATTATCCCCTAATAAGAGAGTCATTCTGTCCTTTGCTGATTTAAAGCCAGTCACTGATTCCTCTTCTCTTGCTATGAAAGTCCTAGATGTTATTGTTTTCTCACAGAAGACTGTTTCATCTATTTAATATATTGAAGAAACTACATCAATTAATGGGCAAACTAACCAGCTAACATCATAATGACAAGATCAAATTCACACAATATTAACCTTAAATGTAAATAGACTAAATGCCCCAATTAAAAGACACAGACTGGCAAATTGGATAAATTCAAGACCCATCAGTGTGCTGTATTTAGGAGACCCATCTCATGTGCAGACACATGCATAGACTCAATATAAAGGAACAGAGGAAGCTCTACCAAGCAAATGGAAAGCAAAAGAAAGCAGGAGTTGCAACCTAATCTCTGATAAAACAGACTTTCAACCAACAAAGACCAAAAGAGACAAGGCCATTACATAATGGTAAAGGGATCAATTCAACAAGAAGAGCTAACTATCCTAAATATATATGCACCCAATACAGGAGCACCCAGATTCATAAAGCAAATCCTTAGAGACCTGCAAAGAGACTTAGACTCCCACACAATAATAATGGGAGACTCTAACACCCGCGGTCAATATTAGATAAATGAGACAGAAGATCAACAAAGATATCCAGGACTTGAACTCAGCTCTTTACCAAGCACACCTAATAGACATCTACAGAACTCTCCACCCCAAATCAACAGAATATACATTTTTCTCAGCACCACATCGCACTTATTCTACAATTGACCACATAGTTTGAAGTAATGCACTCCTCAGCAAATGTAAAAGAACAGAAATCACAACAAACTTCTCTCAGACCACAGTGTAATCAAATTAGAACTCAGGATTAAGAAACTCACTCAAAACCACACAACTACATGGAAACTGAATAACCTGCTCCTGAATGACTACTGGGTAAATAACAAAATGAAGGCAGAAACAAAGATGTTCTTTGAAACCAATGAGAACAAAGACACAACATACCAGAATCTCTGGGACACAGCTAAAGCAGTGTGTAGAGGGAAATTTATAGTACTCCATGCCCACAAGAGACAGCAGGAAAGATCTAAAAACAACACCCTAACATCACAATTAAAAGAACTAGAGAAGCAAGAGCAAAAAATTCAAAAGCTAGCAGAAGGTAAGAAATAAGTAAGATCAGAGCAGAACTGCAAGAGATAAGAGACACAAAAAACCCTTCAAAAAATCAATGAATCCAGGAGCTGGTTTTTTTGAAAAGATCAACAAAATTGATAGACTGCTAGCAAGACTGATAAAGAAGAAAAGAGAGAAGAATCAAATACAAGCCATAAAAAATGATAAAGGGGATATCGCCACCAATCCCCCACAAATGCAAACTACCATCAGAGAATACTATAAACACCTCTATGCAAATAAACTAGAAAATCTAGAAGAAATGGATAAATTCCTGGACACATACACCCTCCCAAGACTAAACCAGCAAGAAGTTTAATCTCTGAATAGACCAAGAACAGGCTCCGAAATTGAGGCAATAATTAATAGCCTACCCACCAAAAAAAGTCCAGGACCAGATGGATTCACAACCAAATTCTACCAGAGGTACAAAGAGGAGCTGGTACCATTCCTTCTGAAACTATTCCAATCAACAGAAAAAGAGGGAATCTTCCCTAACTCATTTTATGAGGCCAGCCTCATCCTGATACCAAAGCCTGGCAGAGACACAACGAAAAAAGAGAATTTTGGAGTAATATCCCTGATAAACATCAATGCAAAAATCCTCAATAAAATACTGGCAAACCAAATCCAGCAGCACATCAAAAAGCTTATCCATTATGATCAAGTCGGCTTCATCCCTGGGATGCAAGGCTGGTTCAACATATGCAAATCAATAAACATAAATCATCACATAAAACCAATGACAAAAACCACGTGATTATCTCAATAGATGCAGAAAAGGCCTTGGACAAAATTCAACAGCACTTCATGCTGTTGAATGGTGTGTTTTTTAGTGCTATTAATTCAAATAATTGATTGAGAACAAAATTTTTTTATTATTATACTTTAAATTGTAAGGTACATGTGCACAATGTGCAGGTTTGTTACATATGTATACATGTGCCATGTTGGTGTGCTGCACCCGTTAACTCGTCATTTACATTAGGTATATCTCCTAATGCTATCCCTCCCACCTCCCCTGACCCCACGACAGGCCCTGGTGTGTGATGTTCCCCATCCTGTGTCCAAGTGGAGAACAAAATGTTTTTTAAGCACTTCCAGTACTCAAGTTTTTTGCCAGGACAGATAGGTTTGTTAGCAAATAAATTCACTTACCAACTAAACATCAAATTTCTCTGTTCTATTACTCTTAGGCTGAATAAATAAACTTAAATACTTAATCATTTTGTTATATCTTCAAGTGTTTTTTTCCAAGATTATCAGTTAAGTAGAACTAAGATGAAGAAATAATAAATTAGATGATTATTTTTAAGGATATATTTTTAGTACCTTGAGCATAAAAATCACAGACTGATAGAAAATGTGTTTATTTTCTAGTTTCAAAATTATTTTAGGCAGCTGAGAAACTAAAGTCTGAAAAAAGTACTCCAAGTAATACTATTTGTTTTTATAACTTTATATTTTTTTCTCATCGTTCCTACTTTTTCTCTTTATGCTATTTCCAAAAAATATACTGTAGATAGCTGAATGCTGTTAGTTATTTAAAATAACAATAATAATGGCAATAATAAAGAGAAACTAAACGTAAAAGTCACCTGGTAAATCTGTCTTTATCCAATTCATTCCCTGGGAAAATAATTCCTAAAACAATATATTTACAGGGTTTTGTCCATCTTGAAACGATATTATAATAGATAGTTACCAAAGATGTCTTACTGGTTTTCTTGCTATTCAAATTATAGTGTACCTGAAACAGTTATGTATCAGGAGACCAATGTGACAGAAACCTTATGAATATAATTTGTCATAAAATTTAGCAGTCTCACTCTCATCCCTCCTTATCTGTGTATTGATTACGATTGTAAACATTGTAGACTTTTCACTTATTTTTATTGTGTTTAATTTATCTTCATGCTTTTTAGTCTTGGGAAGTACAATAAAAATGTTTTCTTCTCTAGAAATGTGTCCTAACCTTTTTCCAGGTGATCTTAAAATTCCAGCAGATAGCTGCATTCAAAAAGTGCCTGGCTATTAGAATGCTCCCTGGCACAATATCCACCCAGGTTGGGAGCAGACTTTTGAATCTCATTCCACTCTCAAAAAATGTTGAGTTAGCAGTTCTTGTTGGCTGCCTGCCACTCATTTTTCTCGGTGCTCAGGGCTTGCATTTATGCTGAGTCCACTTTCTATTTTACATTTCAAGCCTTTATCTCTTCTTCCTTCAGTGATTTTTATGGATGAACAAACCAGGTCACCTCAGATAACCCACTGTCGCTCTCCATTCAATCTTCCCACTTTTTAAGAACTGTCCTAAAACTGAACTTCTGCTAAGAATTTCTGATTAGGACAGAAACACATGACCGTATTTTAGCAGTGTTGTCCTGCATCAAGGAGAGAAGTCAGGGGTCTCAGTTTTAGCCATGCTTAATACCTCTTTGACCGGCAGGACGTTTAACTTCTCTGTGTCTCAGCTACTTACAAAGCAAGAATAACAATGCCTGTCTTGCTCATCTCCCCAAATCCTAGAAAGACTGAAGTTATATATATATGAACATACTCATAAACTATAAAACACAAGAGAACAGAACAGAATTTACTTTTATGACTTTCTCATCAATCAGACATGATGCAGTAAACTGCACTCCTTAAAGATTCAATACTATTTTGTAGTTTCAAAGAGGTATTTTTTTAAATTTTTTAAAGAATAAACTCGAACATATCCTGTTTGAAAGAAAAAAAAACAAAAAGCAGGAAGCCTGGACGTTAAATTAAATCCTGTTTCTGATTCTAGTAACAAGAAAATTACTGAGTTTTTAGCTGCTATCTCTAACTTTATTTTGTGTCTTTTATGTTTCTGTTTGTATTACTACCAGTGAAGACCAGAAAATGTGACTGCTGTCAGAAAGACTCTAGTATCAAACGCTATGGTGTCAGAGCTACTGACAAAGAATATTATGTTTGTGGCTATATGAAATAACAAAAGATTTCTCTTAGCTAAAGTTCATTCCTTGAAAAAGACAATGAAGGCCGGGTGTGGTGGCTCACGCCTGTAATCCCAGCACTTTGGGGGGCCGAGGTGGGCGGATCACCTGAGGTTGAGAGTTCAAGACCAGCCATGACCAACATGGAGAAACCATCTCCACTAAAAATACAAATAAGCTGGGCATGGTAGCACATGCCTGTAATTCCAGCTACTCAGAGACTAAGACAGAAGAATTGCTTGAACCCGGGAGGTGGAGTTTGCAGTGAGCCAAGATAGCACCATTGCACTCCAGCCTGGGTAACAAGAGTGAAATTCAGTCTCAAAAAAAAAAAAGAAAAAGAAAAAGAAAAAGAAGAAAAGATAATGAAAATAATAATAAGTTAATTGATTCAATTCATGTAGCTAGTCACCACCTGAATACATCATGATGAATTCCACTGATATACAAAATTTTGAATTTGTTTACTGTTTCTTTATAACTTTAAGGTATAATTGATGTATAATGAACTACACATAACGAAAACGCAATTTGATAAAGTGTTTCTTATATATACAGCTTAAAAAAGATAGTATACTTAGAAGATATATCTCATCTTTTTTCCTGTATCCATCCATCTATTCATTTATTCGTATCTTCATTCATTTATTTACTATCTATTGAGCATTTCCCATGGGTCAGGCACTGTTATGAGTACTAGATGGTAAGCAAAACAATGTTCCTACCTTCTTGCAGCCTGCTTTCTAGTAGGAAAAATGAGGCAGTGCTAAGAGAAATAGCAGGAGCTAGAAAGGGAGTAGTGGCTACTATATTACATAGGAAAATCAGGAAAGTTCTTACAAATATAAAATCTGAGCAAAGAACTGGACGAAATGGAATAGTGAGCCATGTGACTTTTTGGTATTAGTGTAAACAGCAAATGCAAAGGCCCTGAGGCAGGTTTGTGCTTGTAGTTTTTGGAAAACGACATAAGGCCAGTGAAGCTGAAGTGAGAGAGGAGGAAAGAGAGAGTTGATGCAAGCAAGAAATCTTGGGAAACCAGATCATAGAAGGGCTTTTTGAGCCTTTGGGAGAACTTTGTCTGTTACTTTGAGAGCAATGAAAAACTGAAAAGTTTTGCGCAAAAAAGTGACCCAGTGTTACTTATATTTTAACTCATTTCAAGGCACTTAGTTGAGAATAGAAAGACTTAGAGTGGTTGCTGTTGCAGGGATCCCGGTAAGAGTTGATGGTGACACAAACTATGGTATTTACAATGCTGGAGGTGGTGAGGGTAGCCTCATTGGGGATATATTCAGTTTAGTTTAGTTTTGTTTTCATTATTTAGAAAATATTTTATTAGTTTCTGTAATCAAATCCATGTATATAAGACCTTACATATTTTATAGAGTGTGTTACCTCTATACAAATGGAAAATAATTAAGTTTAACATTTCTAGACCAATATGGCTGTTAATTTCTGTACAATGACAACTCAACATGGTAAACTGGGATACTTTTTCCGAAGTTGACAGCACAGATAAAGTTTCTAAATATTCAAATTATGTGTGTGTGTGTGACAGTGTGTGTGTGTGTGTGTGCATGTGTGTGTGTAAGTGTGTGCGTCAGCGTGTGTGTGAGTATGAAAAGATCAATAGTATCAGCATGTTATGCATCAAGTCATCTGAACTAAATCGTAGAGACATCCATCCCACTTCATTTTTAAAAGGGGGAAAAAAGGTAAAAATGAAGTCCCAGAAAATTGCTAAATTCTATTACTGTTGTGAGACCTGGCATCATTTTTTAGATTCGCTTCTGGATAGTTATCTGGAAAGAAAACATTCTAGAATAATGTTAAAAATAGCTCTAAAGTTTTTGATGACAAATTTAATAGAATTTTTCCAACATGTTTCCAAACCTTTTTTTTTTTTAAGTATAAACTTTACACTAAGGTCTCACAATGTCTTAAAGTCATCATGTAAAAACTATATTAAACTATACTTAGCTCTTCACCACATATTCTTTATTAGGAAGTCCAACCAAACAGCTTGATCTAACTAAACATAGTGGTAGTACCTCTTGAGCTCAAGTACTCACTGTCTAAATCCTCTTCCCTTCTCCTTCCTTTATAATTCCACTGAATATTATGTGCTATGGAATTTCATCTCAGTCCTGAAGCAAAACCATTCATACTTTAGTAATTTGGAAAATAATTCTTTTGTGGTCATTCTCTCTTAAGCATGTATGAAATCGAAGCCCATAATGATGTCATTTTATTTAGGGAAACATTAAATGTCTCTTAAGGGATATCTTAGTGTAATGTATAAAGTACACAATGATAATTATGCCTACTTCTCTTTTTATATTTTTCTGCTCCCTTATCAGAAATTCAACATTTATAGAGCCTTTTTTGTCTTCAGGATTTATCTACTTAAAAATTACTTGGGTTGCTCACGCCTGTAATCCCAGCACTTTGGGAGGCCAAGGCGGGCAGATCACGAGGTCAGGAGATCAAGACCATCCTGACTAACATGGTGAAATCCCATCTCTACTAAAAATAAAAAAACAAAATTAGTCAGGCGTGGTGGCGGGCACCTGAAGTCCCAGCTACTCGGGAGGCTGAGGCAGGAGAATGGCATGAACCCGGGAGTTAGAGCTTGCAGTGAGCCAAGATCATGCTACTGTACTCCAGCCTGGGCAACAGAGCTAGACTCTGTCTCAAAAAAAAAAAAATTACTTGATGAGCTATATTCTGGAGGGAATTAAGGAATAGTGAGTATTATTGAAGGAGGTTGCTAGGACACACTGCCGTCTTTTGAATGAGTAGGAACATATTTTGATAAAGATGATGAAAAAATATCCCTCACTGATTTGAACATGGGTAAATATTAGGCCAATTTATCATTAATTTATTAGTGACATAATCATCCTAAGCATAGTATGTTAGACCTTGAATGAAAGTATTTGCTTTTGATTTTGTCCCTCCAATAATAAATATATATTCTTTTCTGCCTTGTGCAAAAATATATCAAGAGAAAATAATAATAATGACATCAAGGAAAAATCAGAGAAGGCAAATACATTGATCTTATGCATCTCTTTTCAAGGATGTTGTCATAAGCATTTTTTTAAATGTGTGTATATTATTTTGGATTCCCAATGAAAAACCACAAGAAAACACAATTTCTTTCACACAGAAACCTGGAATGGGTTTAACCTTCCTCTTTCAGAGTGTGTGTGTGTGTGTGTGTATCTGTGAAACTTTTTAAATTTTTTCTTTGCTGCATTCCTAATATATTTTTAAGGGAATGTTATCAATCTCTAACATCATTTTAGCCTTAGCAAAAGAAATATTGAAATGCAAAATTGGTTTTTACCATTCTTGGTTGTCAGGGACTTTGCTTTTCTTTTGTTTCTGTATTACAAAAGAGCCACTTGTATTTATTTATTAGTTTCTATTGTGAATTACTATATTTGAAAACATTTGCTTTCTTCCTAAATCTATTTGGTGACACCTAATCTTATGAAAACACACCCTATCAAGCAATCTTAAAGAAATAGAAAAATATATGTGAATGTCAAATTGAAAGGTATTGTTTGAAACTATAGGATTGAACCACAAAATGTTGGCTCGTGCCATTGTTTTCTATCTGACCTAAATACTGAGCCTATTATCAGGATGGTTCTGTATGCCATCCATAGACACTTCCTTGGAGTTAGAGTTCCCCACCCCTCTGCCCCCAGCTAGACATGCCCTTCTGGACTGACTCTGTGGCACTGGAACTCTGTATTGTTTTTCATCAAATCTTGTCCCAATTTTCTTTATTTTCACAGAAGTTTCAGGTTGTACCTGCTCATGCATTAAACGTGGTGACACCCACAAAGACCCACTTTCAGACTACTTCATCTCTTTCTTGACTCTTTAGCAATCACAAATGTGTCTGAAACATCAGCCATAACTTCTGGGAAAATGCTTCACAAAATTTGAGGTGCATTAGAAATTCTCTTCAAAGTTGTGAAGTCTTTTGGAAAGGCTGCAAGATATTTCCATTTTAATATTCAATATACTCTCCAAACTTTACGTGTCTCCAAATATATTTTCCCTCTAATACCACACAAGTACTGAATACAAATATGATGATTAATTTTTTTTTTCACCAACTTGACTGAGCCACAGAATGCCCAGATTGATCAAACATTTTTTTTTTGCCTATTTTTTGTTTATTTTTATTTTACTTTATTTTAGATTGAGGGGGTACATGTGCTTGCTTGTTACATAGGTATACTGCATACTGCTGGGAGTTGGGCTCCTAGTGTACCCAATAGCCAGATAGTGAACATTGTACCCAACAGGTAATTTTTTATTATTATTATTATTATACTTTAGGTTTTAGAATACATGTGCACAATGTGCAGGTTTGTTACATATGTATCCATGTGCCATGTTGTTTTCTTGCACCCGTTAACTCGTCATTTAGCATTAGGTATATCTCCTAATGCTGTCCCAATCCCCCCTCCCCCCACCCCACAACAGTCCCTGGAGTGTGATGTTCCCCTTCCTGTGTCCATGAGTTCTCATTGTTCAATTCCCACCTATGAGTGAGAACATGCGGTGTTTGGTTTTTTGTCCTTGCAATAGTTTACTGAGAATGATGTTTTCCAGTTTCATCCATGTCCCTACAAAGGACATGAACTCATCATTTTTTATGGCTGCATAGTATTCCATGGTGTATATGTGCCACATTTTCTTAATCCAGTCTATCCTTGTTGGACATTTGGGTTGGTTCCAAGTCTTTGCTATTGTGAATAGTGCCGCAATAAACATACGTGTGCATGTGTCTTTATAGCAGCATGATTTATAATCCTTTGGGTATATACCCAGTAATGGGATGGCTGGGTCAAATGGTATTTCTAGTTCTAGATCCCTGAGGAAACGCCACACTGACTTCCACAATGGTTGAACTAGTTTACAGTCCCATCAACAGTGTAAAACTGTTCCTATTTCTTCACATCCTCTCCAGCACCTGTTGTTTCCTGACTTTTTAATGATGGCCATTCTAACTGGTATGAGATGGTATCTCACTGTGGTTTTGATTTGCATTTCTCTGATGGTCAGTGATGATGAGCATTTTTTCATGTGTTTTTTGGCTGCATAAATGTCTTCTTTTGAGAAGTGTCTGTTCATGTCCTTCGCCCACTTTTTTGATGGGGTTGTTTGGTTTTTTCTTGTAAATTTGTTTGAGTTCATTGTAGATTCTGGATATTAGCCTTTTGTCAGATGAGTAGGTTGCGAAAATTTTCTCCCATTCTGTAGGTTGCCTGTTCACTCTGATGGTAGTTTCTTTTGCTGTGCAGAAGCTCTTTAGTTTAATTAGATCCCATTTGTCAATTTTGGCTTTTGTTTCCATTGCTTTTGGTGTTTTAGACATGAAGTCCTTGCCCACGCCTATGTCCTGAATGGTATTGCCTAGGTTTTCTTCTAGGGTTTTTATGGTTTTAGGTCTAACATGTAAGTCTTGAATCCATCTTGAATTAATTTTTGTGATCAAACATTATTTTAGGGTATGTCTGTGAGAATACTGCGTATGTTTGTGAGAATACTGGGTATGTCTGTGAGAATATTTCTCTTCAATACGGATTGGCCTCATCCAATCCTTTGCAGGCCTGAATAGAAAAGGCTGACTAAGAAAGTATTATTTCTCCTTGCCTGTCTTCAAGTGGGGACATTGTTGTTGTTGTTGTTTTCCCCCAGCCTTCAGACTTGAACTCAGGCTGAAACTTACCTACTTGATTCTCCTGGTTCTCAGGCCTCAGACTTGGGCTGAAACTATATTATTGGGTCTCTTGCATCTCCAACTTGCTGACCATAGATCTGGGACATCTCAACCTCAAAAATCATGTGGGTTTGTGCTTTATAGTCAATCTCCCTCTATACACACACACACACACACACACACACACTCACACACAGTTGCATATATGTAAACTTCTGTTAGTTTTTCTTTTTCTGGAAAGCCCAGATTAATACAACAGATATTCAAATTTCCTAAAATATGATTTGACTGTCACACTCACAGTTTCAAATTTTTGAACAGCTTTTCCAATAGTTCTTCAAGTAGCTCCTGAAAACAGTAACAGTGATTAATTCTTTTACTAATAAACGATGACCTTAGAGGGCTGGGAAGGAATCACCTTATGTTAAGGGCAAGGAGATATCAGGAAAGTTCTTTATCGAACTTTATGCTTTAATGTATTTTCACTCTAAAACACACTTTCCCAAAACTAATATTTATATACATGCTGCTTTAAGAATAGTTTAATTTTAACAATTGGAATGTTTAGCTTTGCTGCCACTTTGCAAACATAAATGATTTGCCATATGCTTTGTGAAAAATAGATGGACTTTTATCCAGTTTCCTGGATAATTGGGTCTCAAGTAATTCAGATAGATTAGTTTTTTTTAATTTTAAATTAATTCTCATTTGATTACACTTGTCCGTATTTTTGAAGGGTCATTTGTGTTATTACTCAGGCTAATTGATGTTCGTGATGTCTGTGAATAAGAGGCAAGCTGCATCTTCCATTATAAATATTCTGATTACCCCTAACTTCGTATCATTAATAAAATGTTTAATACAGATTTAAGCTGTCAGCTAATGCTTGAAAGAATGATAATTTTAAAAAGAAAAAAACATAAATCAAATCTAATCTTTGCCATCAGTCAGTAAACCAAGCATTGAATTGTTTTGCTTTTTTTTTTTTTTTTTGGTAAATCAAAGTAATGTATAGATTTGCATCTTCATATATCAGCATTTGCATCACCAACACTGACAAAAACACAATGCAATACTCTATATATATCTTCATACTCCAACAAAAGTTTATTTTTAAAATAAAAAAGTATCTACATAGAACTGTTTATCATATTCTGTATAATTATAAGCCAAAAGACCAGCCAATAACAAAACAAAGCAAAAAAAAGTGCTCCACATGTGTGATACATTTTGAAATACTTTTAAAGCATGAGGTGGCAAAAATATGCTAAACAGCTAAGATTCCTAAGAGACTACCTGTTATTTCTTCAAATATTCATCAGCCTGTGTAGTAGTAACCCTACTGAATTACTCAGGAGGCTCTTGACCTTCTCAAGCTATGGAAGGAGATAATTAATACTATCTCAGTTTCTTGATTGGATAGGTTTATTCATGTTTAGGAGATCTAGATAAAGCTGGTATGTAACTGTACTTTATGTGATCTGAGTATTATATAAAATTTGACATCAAACTTCTCTCATGGTAAGACTAGTGAGCAAAATTATGATGATAAATAAGATACATAATCTCAAAATATCTTCTCACAAAACACTTATTATTAATAGTTGCATAGCAAAAAAGAGAAACATTTTAGTGCAGAAAGACAATGCCTTACTCAAGTGATCAAAATTAATTATATGTGTAATAAGATTATGTGCCTCCTGACAGGATGCACGAAAAAGAGCAAAAACATCACCACTCTGGTATTTCTGCCCAAATGTGCACAACCTGAATATAATCCTAAGCAAACATCATGCTAACTGAGGGACATTGTACAAAACTCCCCGGTACTCTTCAAAATTGTCAAGACCTTGAAAAACAAAGAGAAACAGAAAAACATTTCCAAAGTAAAGGAGATTAAGAAGACATGGTAACTAAATGCAACATATGATCCTGGATTGGTTCTGGAACTATAATATTTTTCTGTTACTATAAAGTACATTTCGGAAAAAAAGAGAGAAAGATAAAGACAGAAGGAGTAAAATTGCAAAAAAAAAAAAGGAGTGCAAATGTAATAATGTTGTAACATTTGGAGAATCTAAGTGAAGATTATATGGGAAAACCTTGCATTATTTTGAATAATAATAACTTTGGAAGTTCAAATTTATTTCAAAGTAAAAAGTGAAAAAAAGCATAAAAAATATTTACATTGGAGTCCATTACACTTCTGCTGTGCACAAATAGTTTTTCCTTCTGTGTTGTCACAAAAACATATTGCTAGTGATTCTCATTGGACTTCCAAGCCGGAAAGGATTTTTGACTTTATTTAGCCCATCCCTCCTCCACCTCATCATATTTTTATTCTTAGAGAATAAAGATACATAGGCCTACACAGATAAAGCCACTATCTCATGTTCATTCAAATATTAAATGAAGGAGTCATAACAATATATATTATTCATTTTTCATGTTTTCTTTAACAGAGTATGATCTTTATAAAGGTAATGTTAGAACTATTTATCTCTGTATTTACATTTCCCTAACATCTAACCTAAGATTTTGCATAAAGCACACAAAATGATACCCCTGACCATTGTAATTTATGATAGTCCTTTTACTAGAATTCCATTTCTTCATTATTTTAGAAAATCATCAAGTATGCGTGGAGTATTTTCTCCATAGCAAACTCCATGTCAGAAACATTATTACTATGTCCCATTCCTCTCCCTCACCTTCTTCAAGAAACTCACCCTTAACTTAAAGAAGATAGTTCTGTGAACAAAGAATTATAATATGAGACAAGTAACATGGTGGGACCAAAAGATAAAAGAAATATCTGAGACAGTAATTAATACTCTGCTAATTTAGAGAATTAACACATTGGTTAGCATACTAATATATGACTACATTGAAAACAAAGTTATGGTGGGACGTGGTGGCTCATGCTTATAATCCCAACAGTTTGGGAGGCTGAGGCAGGTGAATTGCCTGAGCTTAGGAGTTCGAGACTAGCCTGGGCAACATGGCAAAACCACAGCTCTACCAAAAAGTATATCTCTCTCTATATATATTAGCCAGCTGTAGTGGCACATGTCTGTGGTCCCAGCTACTCAGGAGGCTGAGGCAGGAGGCTCACTTAAGCCTGGTAGTTAGAGGTTGCTGTGAGCCAAGATTGCACAACTGTACTCCAGCCTGAGTGACAGAGTGAAACCCCATCTCAAAATAAAATGAAATAAAATTACATGAAGTCAACCTAAATGTCCATCAATGATAGACTAGATAAAGGAAATGTGGTACATATGCACCATGGAATACCATGCAGCCATGAAAAAGAATGAAATAATGTCCTTTGCAGGGACATGGATGAATCTAGAGGCCACTATCCTCAGCAAACTAACAAACAGAAAACCAAATACCACATGTTTTTGCTTTATAAGAGGGAGCTGACTGATGAGAACACATGGACATAGAGAGGGGAAACATGCACACTGGGGCCTACTGGAGGGCAGAGGATGGGAGGAGGGAGAGGATCATGAAAATAACTAAAATAACTAACGGATAAAAATAACTAGTGGATACTAGGCATAGTACCTGGCTGATGAAACACGTGCAACAAACCCCCATAACACACTATGTAATCTTTACCTATATAACACACATTCTATACATGTATCCCAGAACTTAAAATCAAAGTTAAGTAAAATAAAATAAAGTTGAGCAATACATGTACGGTTATGGTAGAGGATAGTTTCAGTAATCTCTAATGCTGGCTTGCAGACTGAGACTGGAATTAGCATAGTTTTGTTGGTCTAAGACAGCATTTTTTTTTTTACTATAAGTTTTAGGGTGCATGTGCACAATGTGCAGGTTTGTTACATATGTATACATGTGCCATGTTGGTGTGCTGCACCCATTAACTCATCATTTACATTAGGTATATCTCCTAATGCTATCCCTCCCCACTCTCCCCACCCCACAACAGACCTTGGTGTGTGATGTTCGCCTTCCTGTGTCCAAGTGTTCTCATTGTTCAATTCCCACCTATGAGTGAGAACATGCAGTGTTTGTTTTTTTGTCCTTGTGATAATTTGCTGAGAATGATGGTTTCCAGCTTCATCCATGACCCTACAAAGGACACGAACTCATCCTTTTTTATGGCTGCATAGTATTCCATGGTGTATATGTGCTACATTTTCTTAATCCAGTCTATCCTTGTTGGACATTTGGGTTGGTTCCAAGTCTTTGCTATTGTGAATAGTGCCGCTATAAACATACGTGTGCATGTGTCTTTATAGCAGCATGATTTATAATCTTTGGGTATATACCCAGTAATGGGATGGCTGGGTCAAATGGTATTTCTAGTTCTAGATCCCTGAGGAATCGCCACTGACTTCCACAATGCTCGAACTAGTTTACGGTCCCACCAACAGTGTAAAAGTGTTCCTATTTCTCCACATCCTCTCCAGCACCTGTTGTTTCCTGACTTTTTAATGATGGCCATTCTAACTGGTGTGAGATGGTATCTCATTATGGTTTTGATTTGCATTTCGCTGATGGCCAATGATGATGAGCATTTTTTCATGTGTTTTTTGGCTGCATAAATGTCTCCTTTTGAGAAGTGTCTGTTCATATCCTTTGCCCACTTGTTGATGAGGTTTTTTTTTCCTGTAAATTTGTTTGAGTTCTTTGTAGCTTCTGGATATTAGCCCTTTGTCAGATGGGTAGGTTGCAAAAGTTTTCTCCCATTCTGCAGGTTGCCTGTTCACTCTGATGGTAGTTTCTTTTGCTGTGCAGAAGCTCTTTAGTTTAATTAGATCCCATTTGTCAATCTTGGCTTTTGTTGCCATTGCTTTAGGTGTTTTAGACATGAAGTCCTTGCCCATGCCTGTGTCCTGAATGGTATTGCCTAGGTTTTCTTCTAGAGTTTTTATGGTTTTAGGTCTAACATGTAAGTCTTGAATCCATCTTGAATTAATTTTTGTATAAGGTGTAAGGAAGGGATCCAGTTTCAGCTTTCTACATATGGCTAGCCAGTTTTCCCAGCACCATTTATTAAATAGGGAATCCTTTCCCCATTTCTTGTTTTTGTCAGGTTTGTCAAAGATCAGATAGTTGTAGATGTGTGGCATTATTTCTGAGGGCTCTGTTCTGTTCCATTGGTCTATGTCTCTGTTTTGGCACCAGTACCATGCTGTTTTGGTTACTTTAGCCTTGTAGTATAGTTTGAAGTCAGGTAGCGTGATGCCTCCAGCTTTGTTCCTTTGGCTTAGGATTGACTTGGCAATGCAGGCTCTTTTTTGATTCCATATGAACTTTAAAGTAGCTTTTTTTCCAATTCTGTGAAGAAAGTCACTGGTAGCTTGATGGGGGTGGCATTGAATCTATAAATTACCTTGGGCAGTATGGCCATTTTCACAATATTGATTCTTCCTGTCCATGAGCATGGACTGTTCTTCCATTTGTTTGTATCCTCTTTTATAGTCTAGGACAGCATTTCAGCACAACTTGATTTAGACTGAACCTGTTCTCTTCAGTCACAGTCCTCACCACTGCCTATTGCCTGTACTGGACGCTTCATTCATTTATAGGCTGGCACCTGAGGATATTTGAATCGTGAAGCCTAATGTAGCAGGATAAGAAAGACAAGGACATACATAACAATGAAAACCAATTTTAAAAGGATCAGAAGTAAATATTCTATACTTATTTATAAAGTATATTTTAAATAAAAAAAAGAGAGATTACTTTTAGCTTGAGAGAAGTGAACATAGTACTTCCTTGAAGAGGTAGAATTTTTTTCCCAGGACTTGAAAGACGTTGATAAAGGTGGGTGTAGGTGTTGCTGAAAATAATGATAAAGGAAACCAAGAATAAACTTTAAAGATCTATAATTTCCTCGTTCTGGAATTTGTATGAGGCCATTAGAGTTTCTGTAAGATTTCTATGGAAAGGTTTCAGACTTTAAAATAAAATTCCTTATATTATTCTAAATTTGATATTAAAATACAGCCATAGAATTTTATGGCTTTAGTAGACTGCAGGTGAGTGAAAGAAAAGAAAGAGAGAGAGAGGAAAGAAAGAAAAAAAAGAAAGAGAAATAAAGAAAGAAACAGAGAAAGAAAGAAAAAAGGAAAGAAAAAGAAAGAAAGAGAAAAAGAAAGAAGAAAGAAAGAAAGAAAGAAAGAAAGAAAGAAAAGGCGGGAGGGAGGGAGGGGGAAAGAAGAAAGGAAGGAAGGAAGGAAAAAAGGAAAGAAGGAAGGAAGGAAAAGGAAGTAAAGAGAAGAGAGACAGGGACACATTGCATCACTCCTGCCTGCAGGTGAAATTGTATCTAAACATCTTGGAAAAACAGGGGCTCTAGATTCATCTTGCAAGGTAGGAATTCCATGCTCTTCTCTGCACTCACATTCCAGAGTTTAACAGGTCACTACCCACCTACTTACTCCCACTCAAACAAATGTAGATATTGTCAACACACACTCACACACAACCAAACATATACCCCACAAATATTAACATACTTGTCATTTTAGGCTCACTAACATTCATATAAATGTAAAATGCCAACAAATTTACAGTTAAGTATACAAGAACCAGGGCTCTCAGGATTACTCAGATAGTTTTAGAAACCAAAGAGGCTACATTATAAAAATCACCTTAATATATCAGAAATACTAATGTTTAAAATTTTAGTAAAAATGACTATGGAACAATGAAACAATGCCAAGGAGATAAAAAGTGTTTGTGAAATATTATCTCTGGCCAAATATATGTCACTGGAGATAACAAAAATAAGAGAATGCTTTACATTCTCATTGTTCTTCCATCTTCATTCTGAGAGAGAAGACAAAATATTATGAAGACAACAGAAGAAGGCATAATTGCTATCATATTTTCTTTCTTACAACCGTGGAAAAATAAACATTTTATAGCACTCCTTTCTTGGCATGATTTTCTTTGCCGGAGTTTTGGATCAGATCTATCATGAATATGAATAATGGCTTTTAAACACTGTTTAAGACCAAAACTCAAAACTTTGTGAATACTATCCATTCATGTTTAGAAGAAATAGCCAAATATTCAGAGTCAACAGAGGAAAAGAAAAAACATTCACTCATCACTACTACTCTAATATAAATGGAAACACAGCTATCTTATGCAAGGTTTCTACGTCAGAGACCTCTATGCTTTGACACATTCATTAAATGAAAGACTTCGCCTCTTTCTATTTAAAGCCTTACTTTCTTAGCCATCAGCAAAATGCAAAAATTATAACTCAAACTGCAAGTAATCGTTAAGTATCCCAGTATCCTGCTCAAACTCTCCATTTTGGATTTGCTTTCAATACAGGCTTTGTCTGTTCAAATCTGTGGCATCTAACTAGGATATGTAATTGTTAAACTGGTCTCTATCATTTGCACCATCTGCACCTCCTGAATAATAAAACTATTACACAATTAAGAGGCAGTCAATTAGGGATGATTACTAACTACACTAGACACCTATTAGAGTTGCTTCAGGGAGACCATTGACTCATTTTATGGATGCATTATGAATGCTTTTTTGTGTCTCTCCATGAGTACAAATGAAATTGTGATTTTCAACAACTGCACAAATAATTCAAATTACAATTTAAGATAGCTTATTTCAATATGCTCATTTACCTGGGTCACACAAATATTACAAAACTGAATTTCTAGTTTATGATTATGGAATAAACCAAATCAGAATCAGTGAATTTATTCTGAGTCTTCTTCCTTTTTTTCTTCCACCTTGCCTCCCTCCCTTTTTCTCTACGTCTTTCTCTTCCTTTCTTCCTTCCTTTCCTTTCTACACATTTCCAGTGTGACTCAAAGTGTAGAAAGTTAGCTATATAAGAATCCAGTTAATTGAAATCAAAAGATTTGATCCTAACCTTTTCTCATTTTATTTTTCACTTTTTATGTTAAGTAAAACATGCACATTGTAAAGTGTTCAAACAATACAGAAGTAACATGCTCTGGTTAAAGCACTGTTAAATTTTGGATGTATGCCTTTTCTAACTTTTTTGAAGTTTTTTATTGGATCAAATTAAATAACATTCATTGAAAATCTAAAGTGCACTGGACTCTGATAAATACCAAAGGTGAATGACATTATCCTTGACGTCAGATGCCAATCACGTAGTACAAGGAAATAGATTTATTTACACTATAATAAGTGTGTTTGCTAAAAAGTATACTGAAGAGTGGTGAATTAAATGGGTTTAAGTGTCAAAAATGATACTTTCATGACACTTTTGTAGAGAAAGTAAACATTAATTCTGTAAAGGTAAGACCATGAATTCTTCCCTGCAACCCTTCCTCTGTTAGACTGTATTAAAAAATATATAGTTTAGGTGCTATGTGAGAAATATAGTTGAAAGTGCACAAAATTAGCACTTTGGGAGGCTGAGGCAGGTAGATCACGAGGTCAGGAGATTGAGACCATCCTGGCTAACATGGTGAAACCCTGCCTCTGCTGAAAAAAAAAATACAAAAAATTAGCCGGGCGTGGTGGCACGTGCCTGTAGTCCCAGCTACTGGGGAGACTGAGGCAGGAGAATGGCGTGAACCCGGGAGGCAGAGCTTGCACTGAGCTGAGATGGTGCCATTGCACTCCAGCCTGGGCGACAGAGAGAGACTCCATCTCAAAAAAAAAAAGAAAAATGTGCAAAATTAACACACTGGACAACTACTTTTTAGTCTTATCTCATTTCTGATCTTCATTCTTGCCTAATTGTATCCATGACTGACAATTCATCAAAGGCATCGTGCATCACCAACTCCTAATTCAAATCCCATATTGCCATCTAGTTGAGGATCACTGAAGGATTGGCATCAATCAGGGATGAGAAAAGACTCAGGTTAGGGATAAGTTTTTTACTTATGCCAATTAAAAGATTTTAAAGGACTCCGTATTCAACAAATGATGCTAGGGCAACTGGCTAGCCATATGTAGAAGATTGAAGCCATACCTCTCCCTTTCACCACATACAAAAATTAAGATGTAAGAAATATGTAAATGTAAGACTTCAAACTATAAAAATCTGGAAGACAATTTAGGAAATACTCTTCTTGGCATTGGCCTTGTCAAAGAAATTTTGGCTAAGTCCAGAAAAGTAGTTGCAACATAAACAAAAACAGACAAGTGGGACCTAATTAAACTGAAAAGGTACCTCATAGCAAAAGAAACTACCAACAGAGCAAACAGACAACCTACAGCATGGAAGAAGATAATTGCAAACTATGCATTCAACAAAGACCTAATATCCAAAATATATAGGGGCCTTAAACAAATCAACAAGCAAAAAACATATAACCCCATTCAAAAATGGTCAAAGGACATGAATGAACACTTCTCAAAAGAAGATATATAAGTGGCCAACAAACATATGAAAAAAATGGTGAACATCACTAATCATCAGAGAAATGCAAACAAAAACCACAGTGAGAAGTCAAAAAATAACAGATGCTGGCAAGGCTGCAAAGGAAAGGGAACACATACTCTGTTGGAGAGGATGTAAATTAGTTCAGCCACTGTGGAAAGCAGTTTGGAGATTCTCAAATAACTTAAAACAGAGGTGCCATTCAACCCATCAATCCCATTACTCAGTATATACTCAAAAGAAAAGAAATAATTCTATCATAAAGACACAAGCACTTTAATGTTTATCATTGTGCTATTCACAATAGCAAAGACATAGAATCGATTCACATGCCCATCAGTGGTAGGTTGGATAAAGAAAATATAGTACAATGCTCCATGGAATATTACACAGCCACAAAAAAGAATGAAATCATGTCCTTTGCAGCAACATGAATGGAGCTAGAGCCATAATCCTAAGCAAATTAGTGCAGGAACAGAAAACCAAATATCACATGTTCTCACGTATAAGTGAGAGCTAAGCATTGAGCACACATAGTCATAAATATAAGAACAATAAAAACTGTGGACCACTAAAGGGTTGTGGTGGGGTATAAAAACTACCTATCAGATACTATGCTTACTATCAGGGTGACAGGATCTGTACTGCAAACTTCACCATCACCCAATATTCCCCTGTAACAAATCTCCATGTCTCCCTGTATCTAAGATAAATTTGAAATAAAAATAATAAAGACTTTTTTTATATCAAAGTATCTTAGATGAAACTGTCTACATCCAAATGGCCACTAAAAATGATTGCTTTGAAATGTCATGTACACAATAACTATTTGTTTATACAGTATCAGTCAATGAATAAACAAAGAACACTCTTGTATCAAATGTTTTACTAATCATTGCCACCATAGAGACATTTATATTGGATAGCTCAAAAAATTACAGAAAGAGAAGTAACATAATTCTTAGAACATGGCACAAAATGACCTTAACAAAACATGGGTGAAGGCTATGAAGTTTACATGAGAATGAGGAAGAAATGGAGATGATAAAAATGAATGGGAGAGAAAGACAGAGATCTCATTCTTAAAATTTACATTTAAAATCTCCCCAATTCTAAAAGGTTTTGGTAGGCTACTAAGCATTGGATAAAGGGCTATTCTTCAGGGTACCCATCCCTTTCTCTCTCCTGTACTCTGGGGCTCAGAGCCCTTACGTTATCAACATTTGCATATACAGTTGAACTAATAAGTTTCCTAGGGCTGCCTTAACAAATTTCTACAAAACGGGTAGCTAAAATAACAGGAATTTTTGGTCTCACGGTTGTGGAAGCTAGAAGTCCTAAATCAAGGTGTTGGCAGGACTCTGTTCTGGCTGATCGCTTGAGGGGAGAATCTGTTCCATTCCTTTCTCTTAGCTTCTGGTATGGGCAGTGGTAATTTTGCATGCTTTGGCTTGTGGGTACATCACTCCAATCTCTTCTTCTATTGTCACATGTCTTCACCTGCATGTCTCTTCTCCTCTTCCTCCTCCTCCTCCTCCCCTCCTCCTCCTCCCCTCCTCCTCCTCCACTCCTCCTCCTTCTCCTCCTCCTCCTCCCCTCCTCCTCCTCCTCCTTCTTCTTCCTCTTCTTCCTCTTCCTCTCCTTCTCCTTCTTTCTTCTTCTCCTCCTTCTTCTTCTTTCCTTTTTTTTTTGATGGAGTCTCACTCTCCCGCTCAGGCTGGAGTGCAATGGCATGATCTCAGCTCACTGCAACCTCTGCCTCCCGGGTTCAAGCAATTCTCCGGCCTCAGCCTCTCCAGTAGCTGGGATTACAGGCGCGTGCCACCACGACCAGCAAATTTCTTTATTTTTAGTAGAGACAAGGTTTCACCATGTTGGGAAGGATGGTCTCAATCTCCTGACCTCGTGATCCACCCGCCTCAGCCTCCCAAAGTGCTGGGATTATAGGCGTGAGCCACCGCACCTGACCTATTCTCATCTTCTTAAGAGGGCAACAGTCAGATTAGATTAAGGACTAACCCTGTCACAGTTTGACCTCATCTTAATTAATTACATCTGCAATGAACCTACTTTCAAATAAGTCACATTTTGAGGTTCCAGGAAGGACATGAATTTGTGGGTGGCAAGGGGGGACATTATGCTGCCCATACACAGACTCATTTTGCTCAACACGAGCTCACTTAGCTCCGATAATCTTTGTTAACTCACAGGCATTTGCTTTTAAATACTAATCCCTAACAGTAGAATAAACATGAGGAGTAGAATAAAATATTTTTTTCTACCTGTTAAAATACTTTCAAGTATCAATAGTTAAGGAATTATCTTAAGGTAGAAAGGAAAGGCCAGAAGGGCTGTCTTAGGTCCTTAAAATCACACCATTGATGCTCAAATCCTCTCTACCTAATTGTTCATTAGAGTGTGTATATGTCCCCAGGCCACACTCTTAATCAAATAACATAGACAGCAGCCACATCAGAGAATTCACAATGGCCTGCGGAATAATTGCTTGACCCCATGGCTAGATGGTCTGTAAGCAGACTTGCAAATTGGCAAGCAGAGCTTAAGTGTCAAAAATGGATAGTGATTTCACAGTAAATTATGTCGGATCACAGAGGGTAGTGCCATCATCAATTGTGACTTACAATGCTTCTCTGGCAGCAAGAAGAGAATATAAGCATGACCCTTATGTCTTGCACAAAAGTGTCAGTCGGGAAACAAAGCCTCCATTTTCAGGGCATGACCACATGGGACTGCATTTCAAAGACAAGCATAGAGATCGTTAAGCTCATGGAGGATGAGTGATGGACTAAGATTTACCTAGCTCTGGGGAACCAGAATCCAAAATAAAATTAAAAAAAAAAAAATCTTGGCTTCCAGTACCTAGTTGTCAGTTTTTAGTCAGCACTCTTGCAACACTAGGAAAAAAAGAAAAAAGCTACATAAAGCTCACCATTTATAAAATGGTCCTTGCAGTTTAAAACTAAATTAAGAAAAATGTAAAATTGAAAGAAGAAAACATCGCAGGATTGGTGCAGGGGTTTGGGACAGAGTGAGTTAGTTTTGGCAGAAAGATTGCTTCAGAACTCAGGTGACAGTGACTGCTAACAAATGCTTTGAGATTCTTGTTAAATAAATGCTTGTTTGGTGGGTATGTTTGAAGTTGGAACTGAAAAGTGCTCCAGTTGGCTGGATGTTTAACAAGCCTCTCTTTGGGAGTTCAGCATCTGTCAGGTGAATCAGAACAAGGGTTCTACTTACATGAAGCAGGAGAAAAATTATATCTAATGAGCTGCTAACAACAAGTGTTTATTGAGTTCTCCAAGGCATGTTCAAATCAGGCACAAGTTAAAAGGCTAATGTGAGCTTTTAATGATCTGAGAAAACTTCACAGAAAAAAAAAAAAAAACTAGATGGAAATTTTTATTAACAAAAATATTTGTTGAAAGTATATTACGTGATTGGTAGTCTACCAAGTGCTTTACTGATACTATTTAATCTTCACAACTGCGTTAGCCTGAATGCTTTTTGTTCCATTTAACAGATAAGGATACAGGTCATGTGTAATAGAGTAATTTGTCCATAGTCATATCACAAGTATATTGCACAGTTGGAATTAGAAAAGGACCAAGTTCAATTATTTTTTGGCTTAATCTATACTAATGTCCCCCCACCTGCCCCAGAAAATGATGCAGCTGACAAAAAGAGTTAAGGAAGTATTCAATCCTGCCTCTCCCATTCTGCAAATAAGGACCTTTAAAACCTAGGAGTGAAGTGATAATACAAAAGTCACATGGCACAAAGGACAGAAAATATATTTTTGTGTGTGTGCATATATATATAAAACCTAGGAGTGAAGTGATAATACAAAAGTCACATGGCACAAAGGACTGAAAATATATTTTTGTGTGTGTGCATATATATATGTGTGTGTGTATATATATGTATTTATATATTCTGATGCTATCAGAGGAACCATTTTTCTTTTCTTTTTCTAACAGTACTTAACATGGGACCTATGCAGAGATTTAAATGTTTTCATTAGAACCAGACTGAACCATTATGGATATAGCCAGGTCATAAATTTAGAACTAGGAACAAAAATACACTCAGTCATTTTAAGCCATGCTAATACAGACCAACAATCCTTTCTCACCTCATACTTGGCTACATGATATATGATGGTTGCCTTATTGAACATTATCTCTCTATGGCTTTTAAAACATTACCACTATTTTGGATCTCAGATGCAAAGAGTTGATCTAATCTCACTCCTCTGTTCATTGCCATTGGTCATCTTGAATTATATAAATACGTTTTTCCCTTTATCATCTCAACTTTTCTCTTTCTCTCTCCTGTAATAAGCACACACTAACTTGTTTTAAATTTGTTATTTAATATTGCTGCATAATATGAAATGCTTTGTATTTATGTTTTTAATCTACACAAATAATGCTGTAATACAACATTTCTAATTTTATCACCCAACATTTAATTATAAGAAATGTCAAATGTACAGCAAAATTGTACAAAGTGTACTGTGAGTATCCATATACCCATTACCCAGATTCAACCATTAATGTTTATTATCCATCTATTTATTCTTCTCTCCATCCATTAATCTATCATATTGGGGTCATTTCAAAGCACATTGCAGATATCAGCATACTTCGGTCTATTTATATCATATGTGTATCATTACCTAGAGTTTAGTATTTGCCTACAGTATTTAACATAAAACTTTAAAAATAATGGGCAAAATTTTTAATTGTACATCAAGTGTATATACCTGTTTAACTGAAAAACCATATCAAGATACAGAACATTAGTTTACCTTAAAAAGCTCTCCCATCTTTCTTCCCACACATTACTATTCCGTTTCTGCTAAAGACAATAATTTTTCTGATTTTTTATACTTTACATGAGCTTTCCTATTCTAGAATCCTAAACAACAGATTCTTACAATATGTGCTCTTTCAGGTGAGATATCTTTCCCACAGCATCTTGTAGCGTATTTGGAATTTTTGTGACTACTCCATGGTTCCTTGAGGTTTTGACCATTGTTTTTGATCTTGTTTCATATTGGATACATTCTATAAATCTATCTTCACATTCAGGGATTCTCCATTCTATTATACAGCTATCCAGTGAATTTTTAAATTTCCGATACTGTTTGTTTTCAGTTCCAGAAATTTTCTTTTCTTGTTTTCAATAGTTTATATTTATCTGCTGCATTTTTTCTTATTTTTAATAAATTTAAGTACGTTGCACATTGTAGCTTAATTAATTGAGTATAGTAATAATATGTGCTTTAAAACTCTAATTCAAAATCTGGAGGCATTTAAATATTTATTTTGGTTGATTGTTTTATCTCGAGAATAAGCCACATTTTCCTAATTATTAATTTGAGTACTTTGGATTGTATCTTGGACATTAGGAATGTTTTATTGTGGAAACTCCAACATCTAACCTAGTTCTCTGAAGAAATTTTTGATACATTGTATATGTACATAATTATGTTATAGGCATAGAATGTGTCATCAAGTCAGGGTATTTAGGGTACCCATTGCCAGATTATTTACCATTTCTATGTTTTGGGAAAATTTCAAGTACTCACTTCTCTAAATATTTTGAAAAATGAAATACATTGTTTTTAACTATAAATCCCCCTTACTCTGTAATATGGTTTTGCTGTGTCCCCACCCAAATCTTATCTTGAATTGTAGCTCCCATAATTCCCACATGTTGTGGGAGGAACCCGGTGGGAGATAGTTGAATCATGAGGGTGGGTTCCCCACACTGTTCTCATAGTAATGTATAACTCTCATGAAATCTGATGGTTTTATAAGGGTTTTTTCTCCTTTCACGTGGCTCTCATTCTGTCTCATCTGCTGCCATGTAAGACGTGCCTTTCACCTTCCACCATGATTGTGAAGCCTCCCCAGTCACATGGAACTGAGTCTATTAAACCTATTTCTCTTTATAAATTACCCAGTCTCAGGTATGTCTTTATCAGCAGCGTGAAAACAGACTAATACACTCTGCTATCAAACATTACAACTCATTCCTTCTACCTAACTGTAGGTTTGTTTTTCCATTAACCAATCCCTATTCACCCATCTCCCCCTACCTTGCCCCCCACCCGCCCACATACACCCTCTCCAGTCTCTGGTATCTAATATACCACTGTCTACCTCCGTGTCATCCACATTTTTAGTTCCCATGTATGAATTACATGTTCTCTGAAGACTTTTGATGTTTTTATTTTAGAAGGGAAATAACCCGGTTGGACTCAGACTGAAAGTCTGTGTCTTGAGCAGCAGGACAAACAGAGTTCAGCTCTTTTTATCTCCAACTGAGCTGTTTGCAGTCAGCTGTACCGCAGGCATGTGTCAGGGGTCAGTCAGAGAGGTGGCCACAGTTTATACACAGGCTGTCAACCTCTCTGGCTCTCTATTTTCCTAGGTTCCCTCCTCACTTTCCAGCACCTGTGGGCTACCCCACGTTCTATCCTCTGGTTCTTCAGGTTGGAAAGACTATAAGTTTTCTATCAAAGTTTGAATCACCCTCTGACTAAATTTTGGCCTGCCTTCATGTTAAAAATCATAAAACAGAAAACTCATTCCGCACTAGTTCTTTCTCCCAAATTTGAACTCTCCTTCCCACTCTCCATGCTTTTGTTTACTCTCAAAGAGCTTTCTTCTTTGTTTATTGTTCACGGTTTGTAGTTGTTATCTTTGTGAGGGTCAGCCATACCAGAAATGGCAAAAGTTTATTCTGTGTATTCATTTTACTGTATGTGCAAATAGTTTGTTACTTCGGACTGTTTTTTAGTACTGCATGTGGAGTTATATTTTACTAATTTTTCCCATAGCAAATCTTTAATACCCATAATTATGTTCATTTTCCCCTATAATTTATTGACATTGTGAATATTCTCAACTATTCTATAAACCAAAAACAAAACAAAGAATCCTATAAACTTTCTCTGCTATATCCTGCAAATGAAACTGGCCACAATACCCTAATATTGCGTAAAGTTTTATTTCTTATTATGGATTTTCTTTTCTTCTCTCTCCCTCCTTTCTCTGTCTGCCTCCCTCCCTCTCCCACTCCCTCCCTCCTTCCCTTCCTCTATCCCTCCCTCTCTCCCTCCTTCTTTTCCTCCCTCCCTCCTTCACTTCTTTCTTCTCTGTATTAGTCCATTTTCACACTGCTGATAAAGACATACCTGAGACTGCGCAATTTACAACAGAAAGAGGTTTAACTGGACTCACAGTTCCATGTGGCTAGGGAGGCCTCACAATCATGGCCAAAGGCAAGGAGAAGTAAGTCACATCTTACGTGGATGCTGATAGGCAAAGAGAGCTTGTGCAGGGTGACTCCTTCTTATAATACCATCAGAGCTCATGAGACTTATTCACTATCATGAGAAGAGCATGGGAAAGACCCGCTTCCATAAGTCAGTCATCTCCCACCGGGTCCCTTCCACAACACATGGAATTTATGGGAACTACAAAATGAGATTTGGCTGGAGACACAGAACCAAACTATATCATCCTGCCGCTGGACCCTCCCAAATCTCATATTGTCACATTTCAAAACCAATCATCCCTTCCTAATCATCCGCCAAAGTCTTAACTCATTTCAGCATTAACCCAAAAGTCCAAGTTCAAAGTGTCATTTGAGATAACGCAAGTCCCTTCTGCCTATAAGCCTGTAAAATCAAAAGGAAGTTAGTTACTTCCTAGATACAATGGGGGTACAGACATTGGGTAAATACAACCATTCCAAATGGGAGAGATTGACCAAAACAAAGGGGCTAAGGCCCCATGCAAGTCCAAAATCCAGCAGGGTAGTAAAATCTTAAAGTTCCAGAAAGATCTCCTTTGACTCCATGTCTTGTGTCTGGGTCACGCTGATGCAGGAGGTAAGTTCCTATGTTCTTGGGCAGCTCTGGCACTGTGGCTTTGCAGGTTACAACCACCCTCCTGGCTGCTTTCATGGGCTGGTATTGAGTGTCTGCAGCTTTTCCTGGTGCACAGTGCAAGCTGTTGCTGGATCTACCATTCTGGGGTCTGGAGGATGGTGGGCCTCTTCTCACAGCTTCACTAGGCAGTGCCCCAGTAGGGACTCTGTGCTGGGGCTCCAACTCAACATTTCCTTTCCACACTGCCCTAGCAGAGCTTCTCCATGAGGGCCCCACTCCTGTAGCAAACTTTTACCTTGGCCTCTAGGCATTTCTGCACATCTTCTAAAATCCAGGCAGAGGTTCCCAAATGTCAATTATTGAGTTCTGTGTACTGCAGGCTCAACACCACGTGGAAGCTGCCAAGGCTCGAGGCTTGCACCCTCTGAAGCAACAGCCTGAGCTGTACCTTGGACCCTTTTAGTCACAGCTGCAGCAGCTGGGATGCAGGGCACCAAGTCCCTAGGCTGCACACAGCACAGAAACCCATTCAACAAGTCTCTAGGAAGTTCCAAACTTTCCCACATTTTTCTTTCTTCTTCTGAGCCCTCCAAACTCTTCCAACTTCTGCCTGTTACCCAGTTCCAAAGTCACTTCCACATTTTTGGGTATGTTTTCAGCAATGCCCCACTCTACTGGTACCAGTCCACTGTATTAGTCCACTTTCATGTTGCTGATAAAGACATACCTGAGACTGGGCAATTCACAAAAGAAAGAGGCTTAATTAGACTCACAATTCCACGTGGCTGGGGAGGCCTCACAATCATGTCAGATGGCAAGGATGAGCAAGTCACATCTTATGTGGATGGTGGCAGGCAAAGTGAGCTTGTGCCAGGAAACTCCCCCTTATAATACCGTCAGATCTCTTGAAACTTATTTACTGTCGTGAGAATGACATGGGAAAGACAGACTCCCATAATTCAATCATCTCCCACCAGGGCTCTTCCACGTGTGGGAATTATGAGAGCTGCAAGATGAGATTTGGGTGGGGACACAAGCCAAATCATCTCTCTCCCTTCCTTCCTCCCTCCCTTCCTTCTTCTTAATTTATTTTACCACAATAAACTTTTATAGGTTATGTATTATATTAATTTATTTTTATCTCTTAGCCCTGTATAGGACATGTTTGTCTTCTTAGTGGAGATCTTCATCTAAAATTGTTTTTTTTTTCATCCAAGATTGTCTTTTTATAGTAAAACTTTTGAAACTTTGTATGTGTTGATTAAATACTAAGGTCAAATTTATGTGTACACCTATTTGAAAATAATACTCTTTATTTAGTTACTCTAAGTATTAATGTTATTCTTTGTAAGAAATCTGTGTCTAATTTTTCAGAAACTCTATTTTTCTTCTGTTCCGATAAACATATTTAACTATATTATATCTAGGTATGCATTTCCTTTTCTATTGTATTTTGCACTCCACACATTTTCTAAGGATTTTCTTCTTTATTTAATAATGTTAAAATCCCAGTGATAGTTTTTTCAAATACTTCCTCCCCTACTGTTATTTTATCCTCTTATCCTCTTTTGGAATTCTATTTACACCAATACTTTTTTTTTTTTTTTTTTTTTTTTTTTTTTTGAGACAGAGTCTTGCTCTGTCACCCAGGCTGGAATGCAGTGGTGCAATCTCGGCTTACTGCAAGCTCCGCCTCCTGGGTTCACACCATTCTCCTGCCTCAGCTTCCCGAGTAGCTGGGACTACAGGTGCCAGCCACCATGCCCAGCTAATTTTTTGTATTTTTAGTAGAGACGGGTTTTCACCTTGTTAGCCAGGATGGTCTCAATCTCCTGACCTCGTGATCTGCCCATCTTGGCCTCCCAAAGTGCTGGGATTACAGGCATGAGCCACTGTGCCCAGCCACACCAATACTTCTATACTGTTACTCTTCCTCTCTCTCCATATATATGTATACTTTTGAATTATGGCCTTATGTCTTCACATTGACTTTTGGGAAATTTTCTAAATGTAGTCTTCCATTTTACTCGTGTGTTTTATGGCTATATTTTTCAATTCAATAGCTTCTTTGTTAAAAATACTGTGTTTTAATATCAAGTATTTCCACTGGAGTCTTTATTTTTAACTCCATATCCTCCTTAATATAATCAATATTCTTTTTCCCAAGATATATGTTGTATCTATTTTGAATTATTGATTTATATAAAAGATTATTATTTGTTTACCTAGTGATATTATTATAGAGTTTCTTTTTATCATAGCAAGCTGTTCAGTAACAGTTTATCTTTGTCTGTGAAAATATTTTTTTCTATGCGAATATCAGGGAGACTGATAATTAGTTAAAAAAAAAATCACTGTTTCAGACATACCAGTAATTTCTGGCTGGCATTGGTTTGCAGTGTTCGGTAATGTTTTGTAATTTGTGTCAGTGCCTTGTGTTACTAGTTGACAATTTTTTAAGCTCTAATTATTTTATTTTATTTTATTTTATTTATTTCAATAGATTTTGGGGAACAGGTGGTGTTCAGTTACATGCATAAGTTCTTTAGCGGTGATTTTTGAGATTTTGGTTCACCCATCACTGGAGCAGTATACACTGTACCCAATGTGTATTCTTTCATCCCTCACCCATTTTCCATACTTTCCCCTGAGTCCCCAAAGTCCATTGTATATTCTTGTGCTTTTGGATCCTTGTAGCTTAGCTCCCACTTATAAGTGAGAACATATAATGTTTGGTTTTCCATTCCTGAGTTACTTCACTTGGAATAATAGCCTCCAAATCCATCCAAGTTGCTGTGAATGCCATTATTTCATTCCTTTCTATGGCAGAGTAGTATTCTATAGTATATATATACCATAGCTTCTTTATCCACTCAGTGATTGATGGGCTTTTGGGCTGATTCCATATTTTTGTAATTGTGAATTGTGCTGCTATAAACATGCATGTGCAAGTACCTTTTTCATATAATGACTTCTTTTCCCCTGGGTAGATACCTAGTAGTGAGTAGTATTGCTGGATCAAATGGTAGGTTTACTTTTAGTTCTTTAAGGAATCTCCACACTGTTTTCTGTAGTGGTTGTACTAGTTTACATTCCCACTGGCAGTGTACAAGTGTTCCCTTTTCACCATATCCATGCCAACATCTATTATTTTTTATTTTTTGGTTATGCCTATTCTTGCAGGACAAGGGTAGTATTACATTGTGATTTTGATTTGTATTTCTCTGATAATTAGTGATGTTGAGCATTTTTTCATATATTTGTTGTCCATTTGTATATCTTCTTTTGAGAATTGCCTATTTATGTCTTTAGCTCACATTTTGATGGCATTGTTTGATTTTTTTCTGGTTGATTTTTTTAGTTCCTTGTAGACTATGGATATTAGTCCTTTGTCAGATACATATTTTGTGAAGATTTTCTCCCACTCTATGGGTTGTCTGTTTACTCTATTTACTGTTTAATTCAGTTTTAGTTTAAGTAAGTCTCATCTATTTATCTTTGTTTTTGTTGTATTTGCTTTTGGGTTCTTGGTCATAAAGTTTTTGCCTAAGCCAATATCTAGAAGGGTTTTTCTGATGTTATCTTCTAGAATTTTTATGGTTTCAGGTCTTAGATTCATGTGTTTGATCCACTTTGAGTTGATTTTTTATAAGGTGAGAGGTGAGAATCCAGTTTTATTCTTCTGCATGTGGCCTGCCAATTATCCCAAGCACCATTTGTTGAATAGGGTATACTTTCCCCACTTTATGTTTTTGTTTGCTTTGTCAAAGAGTGGTTGTCTGTAAGTATTTGCCCTTATTTCTGGGTTCTCTACTCTGTTCCATTGGTCTATGTGCCTATTTTTATACCAGTACCATACTGTTTTGGTGACTATGGCCTTATAGTATAGTTTGAAATCAGGTAATGTGATGCCTCCAGATATGTTCCTTTTGCTTTGTCTTGCTTTGGCTATGCAGGCTCTTTTTTGGTTCCATAAGAATTTTATAATTCTTTTTTTCTAATTCTGTGAAGAATGATGATGGTATTTTGATGGGGATTGCATTGAATTTGTAGATTTATTTTGGCAGTGTGGTCATTTTCACAATATTGATTCTACTCATCCATGAGCATGGGATGTGTTTCATTTGTTTGTGTCATCTATGGTTTCTTTCAGCAGTGTTTTGTAGTTTTCCTTGTAGAGGTCTTTCAACTCCTTGGTTAGGCATATTCTTAAGTCTTTTTTTCTGCAGCTATTGAGAAAGGGGTTGAGTTATTGATTTGATTCTCAGCTTGGTCATTGTTGTTGTATAGCAGTGCTTCTGATTTGTGTGTGTTTATTTTGCATCCTGAAACTTTACTGAATTCATTTATCAGACCCAGTAGGTTTTTGGATGAGTCTCTAGGTATTTCTAGGCACATTGCTATATGTGCAAATAGTGTGTTGCTTTGTGTCTTTTAGTACTGCATATGGGCTTATATTTTATTCATTTTTCCCATAGCAAAACTTTAATACCCATAATTATGTTCTTTTTCCCTTATAATTTATTGATTTTGTGAATATTTTAAACTTTTTTATAAACGAAAAACAAAAAAAATCCTTTTTTTTCTCAGATATATCCTGTAAACCAAACTGACTCTGTTAATATTGTGAATTTATTTATATGATCCCTAATATGAGTTTGGTTATCTGCTTTCATCAACAGAATAGAGGGGCACATCTCTGGTTCTGTTTTTTGTGGATGCCAGTAGATTTAAAGGAGATCATGATTTCAGAGTAGCAAGAGGAAGTTGTACAACTTGCCCTTACTAGTCTGTTTTGCATTACTATAAAGGGATACTTGAGGTTGGGTAATTTATTAAAAAAATAGGTTTATTTAGCTCACAGTTATGCAGGATGTGCAAGAAGCATGGCACCAGCACCTGCTTCTAGTGGAAGCTTCAGAGAGCTTCCACTCATGTTGGAAGGTAAAGGGGAGCAGGCATTACATGCTGAAAAGGAAGGAAGCAAGAGGGAAAAGAGAGGAACAGCCAGATCATGTGGGAAAAAATAGAGAACAGCCAAATCTTGTGGGAACAAATAGAGAACTCAGTCATTACTAGGAGAACAGCACCGTATTAGTCCATTTTCACAGTGCTGATAAAAACATACCCGAGACTGGAAAAAGAAAGAGGTTTAAGGGACTCACAGTTCCATGTGGCTGGGGAGCCCTCACAGTCATGATGGAATGTGAAAGGCACATCTCACATGGCAGCAGACAAGAGAAGAGAATGAAAGCCAAATGAAAGGGGTTTCCTCTTGTAAAACAATCAGATCTCATGAGACTTATTCACTACCATGAGGACAGTATGTGGGAAACCGCCCCCGTGATTCAGTTTCCTCCCACTAGGTCCCTCCCACAGCATAAGGGATTTGTGGAAGCTACAATTCAAGATGAGATTTTGGTGGGAACATAGCTAGACCATATCAAGCACTAAGCCCTTTTTGCAGCATATTCCCCCATGATCCAAATACCTCTCACCAGACCCCCCATATAATAATAGGGATCACATTTCAACATGATATTTGGAGGGGACAAATATAAAAACTATGTCACTGCCTTTAGCAACTTTGTTGTGCTATACTCTCAATAGTTTGCCAGACCCCTTCTGCAAAGCCTTCCCTGTTAATTCCTCTGCAGTTGCTCCCCTCTGAGTTCAGTCCTTCCTTTATTGAAGCTAACAATTAGACTTCATCTGTCAATATCCTTGTCATGCTGTCCAGGTGTCTGTGCTCTTTTTTGGATGCACTCTTGACCCCAAGGATATTAGGCTAGTTCTGCTGGTTTTCTTCACTTAAAGTGGTAAAGGGCAGGGAGTGATGTGTCCCGTACTATGTGGCAGAGAGAACAGAATACAAGCCAATGCTCTTTCAGCCATTACCTAGTTGTGATAGATGACCTCTTTGGCACTGAGTTGTTGCGCCCTTAAAATGCTAAGTCAAGACTGCCTTCCTGCTGAGAAGGCAATGATGAGCAGTTTCTTGTCCCTTGCACAGTAGCATAAGTGTGGCCTTGGGCCTGAGACATTTTCTTTCTTTTTTTGTTTTTGTTTTTAAGATGGAGTTTCACTCTTATTGCCCAGGCTGGAGTGCAAGGGCACAATCTAGGCTCACCACAACCTCTGCCTCCCAGATTCAAGTGATTCTCCACCCTCAGCCTCCTGAGTAGCTGGGATTACAGTCATGCACCACCACACCCAGCTAAGTTTGTATTTTTAGTAGAGATGGGATTTCCCCCATGTTGGTCAGCCTGGTCTCGAACTCCCAACCTCAGGAGATCCACCCGCCGTGGCCTCCCAAAGTGCTAGGATTGCAGGTGTGAACCACAGTGCCGGGCCTGAGACATTTTCTTATAAAGAAATGAGGAGTCCTCATAGACTGTGCTCTGCATGTGACCTTGTTTGGAAGGACCTTTCTCTGTCTGGATGTGTACTCCTTTGTTTTGCTGATGGGTGTGTGTCATATGACATGTGGCCATTCTTGCTGCTATATCTGTTCCTGGCAGGGAGGCAATAGGCTCTTGCAGCACAAGAGGGATGCATGCAGAACATGTCCCTGAGATGGCAATGAGCCAGGACCTGCTGGTCACAGGGGACTGGTGGTCACTAGTGAAGATCTTTCTCTGTGTTTTCTCTATTGATTCACCCAGTGCTTGTGTGAGTTGTGTCTTTCTTGGAAACCCCAACACCTGCAAACTGTACAGTGATGACACACTGGAACTGATCCTCTAGAGGGTAGGCAAAATGTGTCACTTGCATGCTACTTCCCTTACCCCACACATTTCTCAGAGATTTCCCAGCTCATACACTGAACTTTCAACATCTAAGGCACCTCCAAAATTGGGTTGGAGAGCATCACACTAGCCCATTATTAATTTCCATCTAGTTAGAAAATGGTTATTATAATAAATAGTGTTTTATTTCTTTTTACCATTTGAAATTACTGTTACATAGATTTTGTCAATTTTCTCACTAGTTATGGATATTTTCTGTCATTTAATATGCATGACAAAATTTACTCCTACTGGCAGAATAATATCCAATTGGACAAATGTACCATAACTAATTCAACCATTTATATAGTTTTGGAATTTGAACTCTTTGACTTTTTTTTCTTTTTACTTTTATAACTGATGTTGTGATGAACATTTTTAGCAAAATGTACTAGTTTGCTGTGCCCACTGTTATGAATTACCACACACTTGCTAACTTAAAACAACATAATTTTATTATTTTACACTTCTGGGGGCCAGAAGTCCAAAATCAGTATCAGTGAGCTGAAGTCAAGGGGCAAGCAGGGCACCACTGCCTCCGGAGGCTCTAGCAGAGGACTTGCACATAACCTCTTCCAACACCTGGTGGGCACTGTCATTCCTTGCTTGTCGCCACATCACTGCAATCTTCAGTGCCAACATTTTTAAATCTCTCTCTGCTCCACCTCCACATCACCTTCTCCTCTGTTCTTGTGTGTGTGCTTGTGCTGAGTCTTCCATTGCCTTGTTCTTACAAAGAATATGCTTCAGAGAGCATGTAGGACTCACCAGATAATTCAGGTTAATATCCAAACCTCAAGATCCTTGACTTCACATTTGCAAAGTCTCTGCCGCATAAGGTAACATTTAAAAGTTTCAGCGATTGGGATATCTTTGGAGGTGGTTATTCGGTCTACTGCACTGCTCTTACGGTTTTACTCGTTATTTCTTCTCAGAATTAGCAAAACCAGATTGATGGGGGCTAAAACTTTAAGGCACCAATATGCATTGCTATCATGTTTTCCAAAGTCATAATTCTTATGTACATCCAGCACGGCAATGTATAAAGACACTCTTTTTATTGTCTGCACTTTGATTTTTATAGGTGAGAAATAAGGTATAGATTTGATCTTTTTCATTGTCAATAAGGAGGACTCGTTTTCTGTATGCTTGCTTATTAATTTTCTGCTTTTTAAACATTATATCTTTTGTCAACTCTCTTTCTCAGTATATTGTACAGTTTTTTAATTGAAATTATTGAAAGGATATTCTAATTTTCACACACACTGATCCAGGCTTTTGTCAAAGGCTAGAAATACCTCTTATCTTCAGAGATCAGAGGCATTGTATGTCAATACTATTGTGTTCAGTTTTTTCTTTAATTATATTTTAAATGGACAAGAATGTGCCCAACATGAGATAAACTAAGTACTATCTTCATTCACAAATCTGACCTTATACACACAGAAAGAGGCACCAGAGGTCTCTCTTTCTGCACACATCATGAAAAGGCCACGTAAGGACACAGTAAAAAGGCAGCTGCCTACAAGCCAGGAAGAGAGGCCTCACCAGAAACCAACACTGCTGGTGGCAACTTGTTCTGGGACTTCAAGCCTGCAAAATTGTGGAAACATAAGTTTCTGTTATTTAAGCTACACAGTCATTGGTATGTATTACAGCAACCTGAGCAGACTAATACAATGTGTGTGCTCCAAATAGAACTGTACTTAAATGTATCTTCTCCCTATTAGGACCTCACAGTTCAATTGGGGGTGTGGAATGCAAACATGTCAGCCACTTAATAAAACATAAAACATGATCTGTCTTCTTCTATTTTTGTATCCATGTGTCCTATTTACCCATGGTGTCTGTATCTAAGTGTATGTTTGTCTGATTCTTTGCATTTTCTAATCAATTATTTTGAACCATGCAGTTGTCCATTCCCTTATTCCTGAGACTTCTCTTAAATAAAAAAGACATTTTCGAATTTGAAAAAGAAAGAAGAAAGTTAATTTATGTTGATAAGTTTAGAAAATATGTTCCTAGGATATTTGAGCACAATATTATTGCAGAAAAATCTACAGCTGTAATATTTTGCTTACCTTAGGCATCTCCCTAATGTTCCTCACTCTGTAATAAAAGGCATTTGACTCAAAAGTCAGTTCTTTTAACTCTCTTTTTCCCCACTTCTTTAATAATGTCTATTTTCTCATTTCCTACAGTAGTGTTATTTGATTCGTAGCAGCAGTTCTGCATAGTATCATTTACCTGTATGCTAACCCAACAAATTCAAAGTTTCAGATTGTGAAATCTGATTTTGTAGCATTATGCTAAATGGCAATCAGATGGAAAAGACATTGAAATAAAAATGTACCAAGAAAAGTGAACCAGTAGGTGTTGCGTTATTTTCCTCATAAGTAGAAATTTCACGGCCAGAAAACGATAGCAAAAAATCTAATAATGTCGATTACAGCTCTAAGGTTTACAAGAGAATTTTTTAAATCCCATTTTAAGTCAGAGAATATTAAGATTTAGAGAGTTAGGCTATAGTAGAAAGACCACAACTTAGGAATCACAAGTCATGAACTAGGTTTATGGGCCAGTTATACCAATTATAATGAAAGGTTATAGACAATGTCCTTAACTTTCTGTGTCGTGGTTTCCTCTAACTACTGAGATGACTTGTTGTAAAATAGTAGTATGCTATATTATACTGAACAACAAATAGTATGGAAAATGGAATCAACTCTGGGAAGGCTATGACACTGTTGGAAGAGTCAAGGCTATAAAGGTCAGGGGAACTGCTGATAGCATTTCAGAAATTTTGAAGTACAGACATCACGGATGAAACCAAATAAAGGTCTCAGTTTTAAGTGGGTTGATTCACATTTTGACACTGGAAAGCTACTGGTGAAATCTACTACCTGCTGTCTTCCAAATTCCTTATGTCTGCCCACTAATGCCAATGCAACTCTCCATCTCTTCAATTTTTTTTAAAATTGTCAACAGGAGTTTTTCATTTGCAGAGCATAAACTGGAACCCCAATGGCAAGAGGGTCTAGAAAATGTAGTTTCCAGGCTTTTAGCTCCTCTAACAGATGATAGTTACCCCTCTCTGATTTTGTCTAGTGGTAATTTAGGAAGCAAAATGCTTTCCTTAGAAAAAGTCCTATGCGTTATGGTTGTTTGATGAAGTTAAAGCTTCTTTTCGTAAACCATAAATTAGAAAGCAAAGTTCTTAAAGAACCTCAAAAACAACAGAAAGGTGTTCAATAATCAAATAAATTTAGGAGACCGTGAATTGGAGAATATTAATGTTTTCTGCTTCAATTTTGATTGACTTACTGTTATTGGAGACTGATCTCAGAGGATGGTGTAGTATGCAGTGCTTTCCAGACCTATTTGTCCATGGAGTATATTCTGTGAAATAGAAACATGTATTCTACAGAACATAATCCATGAATAAATATCTTTCAAAAGCTCATGGCATACTGGAACTATTTAGTAAAAGCCAAATTGGAGTTCCTCAAGCTGTGAGAAAACTTTTTCATCAGAAAGGCCCCTGGAGAACTCTGAAGATGTGTGTAAGAGAAAGCTTTCAAGAAATCAAGATAAATAGCATTGCATACCAAATGGAGGCAGGGTAGAGGTGAGATAGCTCCAACTGCTATAACTTTATGGCATCGGGGCATTCAGAGCAGGAATTGCGAAATAAGTTCAGGAAGCATCTCTTGAAACCTTTTGCTTTGAATTTGCAGCCAGCAAAATGATGGAGTGCACACAACGCCCTCCCAGGATAATCTCAATGGCTTTAGTGAGCGTCAAGCTTATTTACCCCCACAGATCATTTATGTTGTGCTTGTTGTACAAATTCTTTCCTTTCTTTTAGTCTATCTACATCCTACTCATCTTTCAAGACCCCACTCAAATCCTGCCTCCACCATTAAGCGTGCCCATTGAGCTTTTCTTGACAATTCCAATCTCATCATTTACAGTGTTTTAGATTACTTGCCGCCTATTTTTCCTCTCTGTTTTTTTTTCTTTCCAAGGTTATATGTGCAGGTTTGTTTCATGGCTAAATTATGTGTCATAGGGGATTGGTGTACAGATAATTTTGCCACCCAGGTATCAGCATAATATCCAACAGGTAGTTTTTTAAAAATTTTTATTTCAATGGCTTTTGGGAGCAGGTGGCTTTTGGTTACATGGAAAAGCTCTTTAGTGGAAATTTCTAAGATTTTGGTGAACCCATCACTTGATCAGTGTACATTGTACCCAGCGTGTAGTCTTTTATCCCTCACTATCCTCCCAAACTTCCTCTCAATTCCTCAAAATCCATCATATCATTCTTATGGCTTTGTGTCCTCATAGCTTAGGCCCCACTTATAAGGGAAAACCTACAATATTTGGTTTTGCATTAATGAGTTACTTCACATAGAATAATGGTCTTCAACCTCCATCCAGGTTGCTTTAAATGTCATTATTTTTTTTCTTTTTTGGTTGAGTAGTATTCCGTTGTGTAGATATACCACATTTTCTTTATCCACTTGTTCACTGAGGGGCATTTAGGCTGGTTCCATATTTTTGCAATTGCAACTTGTGCTGTTATAAACATGCATGTGCTTATCTTTCTCATATAATAAGTTGTTTTCCTCTGGGTATATACTCAGTAGTGGGATTGCTGGGTCAAATGGTAGTTCTACTTCTAGTTCTTTAAAGAATCTCTATGCAGTTTTCCATTGTGGTTGTACTAGTTTACCTTCCCACCAGCAGTGTAAAAGTGCTCCCTTTTTACCACATCCACACCAAAATCTGTGACCAGAATCTGAAAAACAAATGCAACAAAAACAAAAATAAATACATGGGACCTAATTAAACTAAAAGGATTGTGCACAGCAAAATAATAATCAACAGAATAAACAGACAACCTACAGAATGGGAAAAAATATTTGCTAAACTATGCATCCGACAAGTGACTAATATCCAGAATCTACTGTGAACTCCAACAGATCAGCAAGAAAAGAAACAAATAATCCCATCAAAGGCCAAGGATATGGATAGACAATTCTCAAAAGAAGATATGCAAATGGCCAAAAAACATATGAAAAATATTCAACATCACTAATTATCAGGGAAATGCAAACTAAAACCACAATGAGATACCACCTTACTCCTACAAGAATAGCCATAATTAAAAAATAAAAAAGAATGCTTTATCATTATGTAATCCCTTCTTTGTCCTTTTTGACCATTGTTTGTATTAAACTTGAATGCAAACTGGTTAAACTCTTCACTTAAACGGCACAGAGAGGCTCACTAAAAAGTCCATCCAGTTCCAGCAAGGATCTCAAACAGGTCTTAATCCCCTCCCTAGAATCCCATTGCTTTAGTGTGGCAATGTTTAGTGAGGGGTAGGAAGAAAAGAAAACTAATTTTGTTTTAATTACAATACTTCCGGTATCTACAATTTGGAGAAGAAAATGCACACAAATAAATTACTTTTTATTAATGCAAGAATAGTCGATTTCAACTCCTTTGTAGGTGCCATTGTTTGTAAATGTGATGCTCAGTTTGTAGCTGATATAATTGGGTGCTTAAATTCATAGCAGAAAAAAAAGTTTAAGCCTTTGGAAGAAAAAAAGCTTGAGACCCATCAGCTCTGCCTGAGCATCCACTCACATGTGTCCTAAATCAGTAACGCCCTTAAACTCTCCCAGCTTTATTCAACCATCTCTTCTTTGAATAAATATTTATTGAGAATGTGTTATGAGACAAAACCTGTGGATAAGACAGTGAAGGAAATACAATCCCTAAGCTCAAATAGTCTCTGGGAGCAAAGAAGAGGTAAAGCTGACAAAAATGGGGAGAACACTCGTAGCTGTTTTTTTCGGGCTGAGTTTCCTATGCCATGTTTTGCAGCACAGTGTAATAAATACCAGATACTTGGGAAATATCTGATAAATACATTAATCAGTTTAAATTGATGTAAAATTTGACAAGACATATAATTAAAAACCTATCAAAAATCACATACAGTAAAAATAATACTTCCTCTTCAAATATAGCCTACATTATTTATATAATCATACACCAATACCTATTTATATTCAGCTGGCATTCATTGGAAATTAACCATGAAGCAGGATTTTCACAATTAATGTAGTATCATGTATAATAAGATGATGTCCAGTGGAGTAATGTCATATAGTTGAGATAAAGAGATTAAAGGTGAAAACTTACTTAATGTTATGAAGTAATAAATGGTGGGATAAGATTTCAAATTTAATCCTTTTGTTCAGTGCTACTACCTTCACACTACACAATGCTTTATACTAGACAACTGATAAAAAAAGAAGATCTGGGAAAGGAAACCAAAGTTTAACCTTTTGACAAAAGACAAGGTGCAAGAAAGAAAGGAAAGGAAGGCGGCTCATTTTCAAGAAAAATCAAGAGATAGAGCTAATCTGTGAAATTATGATGTGTCCTTGTATATGCCACCCCGCCCCCCACCACACATACACACAAAAGTTTCTTGATACCACCTGGAGAACTTTTTGTCTTATCCTGACATACATAATCTGTGTCAGAAATTTCCTTTATTCAGCCACTTGTAGTAGAGGGAGTACCATAGAGGGTTGCTATATGTTCTCCCAGAGCTATAGTAATGAGCAACACTATACTTTTCTTTTAAAAATAATTTTAAATAGAAAGTGTGTGTGCAAAATTAGGTTGCAGGACAAAAGTAATAAGATGAAGTTATAAAATCCCAAGAGACACTTTACAATATGGGGATGAAGCTCTAGTCATACACATACAGTAGGAAACTGTCTATTTTTCTACTGACTAGTATTTTCAGCTGTAATTGAAATACTCAAATTATTATAATTTGCATTCAAGTGTCATCACTACTTAAAAGAAGTAACTGTTGGTAGTTTATTTTAAAGGCCCCTTATTAGCATGCTGACAGTTTGATTTGACTGGAGCCAGCATTTTTTAATGTTTTATAAGAATTACCTAATACTTGCTTGAATTTAAAAATGAGTAAACTCGGTACACTAAGAAAATAATCATTTTAAATCATTCATTTAAATTTTTAAATAAATTTCATTGAATTAAAAATTAGCATATAATAATATTAAACACTAAAGATAACACGAATAAGACAGGTATATACAACATCCTTTAATTATTACAGACGAATCATTTTCTGTACTTGCATAAATTCTATCTGTAATTTGCAGATCAGGAAGGTCACTGACTAAAGGACTCATTTCCCCATGTGGACCATACTATTTGGTAATATGGGTAGAATTTGAATTTTCTTAGTATGAATAGATAGAACATTTTAGAATTCACAATGTTCTGATATAAACAACTCTCATAATAACAGTTTAAGGAAAGACCAAATGAGGTACTTATTGAGGGGATTACTTAAAAGACCACATCTCCGGCCGGGCGCAGTGGCTTATGCCTGTAATCCCAGCACTTTGAGATGCGGAGGTGGGTGGATCACCTGAAGTCAGGAGTTCGAGACCAGCCTGGCCAACATGGTGAAACCCTGTCTCTACTAAAAATACCAAAAATTAGTCAGGCGTAGTGGCGGGCACCTGTAATCACAGCTCAGGAGGCTGAGATAGGAGAATTGCTTGAACCCGGGAGGTTGCAGTGAACCGTGATTGTGCCACTGCACTCCACCTGGGCAACAAGAGTGAAACTCAGTCTCAAAAAAAAAAAAAAAAAAAAAAAATTCTTATGACCATAGCGGTGACTGAGGGCCTCTTGAAACAGAACTTCTCGTGTAGATAATATTCGTTAGCCATAGAATACATAAACAAATCCCATCTCTACTAAAATACAAATAATTAGCCAGCTCTGGTGGCACGCACCTGTAACCTGAGCTACTCAGGAGGCTGAGGCAGGAGAATCGCTTGAACCCGGGAGGCAGAGTTTGCAGTGAGCCGAGATCGCGCCACTGCACTCCAGCCTGGGTGACAGCAAGATTCTCTCTCTCTCTCTCTCTCAGTCAAATTTAAATTTGACTGTGAAAACTTTTTTTTATTAGTTTTTTGAAACGGAGTCTCACTCTGTTGCCCAAGCTGGAGTGCAGTGGAGCGGTCTCGGCTCACTGCAACCTCCACCTCCGGGATTCAAGCTATTCTCCTGCCTCAGCCTCCCAAATAGCTTAAATTACAGGTGTATGCCACCACCCTCAGCTAATTTTTTTATTTTTATTAGAGACAGGGTTTCACCATATTGACCAGGATGGTCTCGAACTCCTGACCTCAGGTGATTCACCTGCCTCGGCTTCCCAAAGTGCTGGGATGACTATGGAAACTTTTGATGAGGTTACCTAAGATACTTACCTTCTGGACAGCTCAATTTGCTTCAAATCTCAGTGACTCCTAAAGTACAAGATAGCAGATCCTGCTTCCCAGAATGAAAATTTGCAGTGAAGCAGAGTGAACCCAATCAAAACTCAATGACAGAATCCTGGAATAAAATGTTTTGAGTTAATAAAACTGACTAGTAACTAACCTAGGCTCATTACAATGGCTTAAGGGTCCAGGGTGAAGATTAGTGCTGACATCCAGCACAGCTGAGGCAGAGGAGTCCTCTGAATACAGCTGTTAGGCCAACATGTTGTACTTTGTGGGAGAATATGAAGGAGAACCGAGAGAGAGAGTGAGAGATAAATGCAGACCCTGTGTTTGGTCCCACGGACCTGGCATCCTCAACATTGTAGACAAGGTTTATGAGATGAGGCACTGTTAGTCTTCAATTCAGACTCTTTTGGACAGTGAGAAAAAATGGAAATGTATCCAAATTGCTTTCCTCTCTGCCTGCCTCAAAAAGACAGGCACAAATAGAAGTGACCCTTTGACCAGGTAAACACCTGGAATTCTTGGACAACTCAACAGTAGAGCAGCTCGAGATTGCAGTATTAGATTCTCTCTTCATAAGTTATAAAGGAGCTTTGGCAGTTAGTGCTATGCTGCTATATTTATTTCTTGAGTTTATGGAGCAGTTTATGAAAGTAAGCAAAAGAGTAATGAGTGGGAGGAGTTTTATCACATAAATTTTGAACCTTTTTAATCAGTTTTCAAAGGCAGCAAAGAAGGCATAAAAAAGTCAAGTGGTTTATTTAGGGTCACAAGACAAATGGGTCAGTGCTGTTCCTACTTTCCTAAGCAATCTCAAAAATTATAAAAATAAAACAATTGTTTCCAGAGGAAAAAGATATGTGAGTAAAAGGTAAACTTGATAAATGAAAAACTTTCTCTTAAGTTTTATTAATTCAACTAAAATATTACCTTCACAAAATATATAAGATAATTTTCTTGAAATCTACTGCTCATTTCAATACCTAAATATACATATGTCACTAACAGTAAGTAATTTCAATCTGAAAATTTAGACATGCGATATAGATGTATTCACTTACTGAATAAATATTGATTAAAATGTTATGTATCAGGGATTATTGAATTATTTAATCGATCACTAGCTTTAAAAGGTATCTAATTTTTTGTCTTGTAAAAGTATTCACTATAGGATCTTAGAAAAAGACTCGTCAATGCCTTTAAAATTGTATTTTTTACATAATGATCCAATTTGTTCACAAAATTTAATGATTATGACTGGTTTATTAGGTATAGCATTAACACTTACTAGTGTTTTAATTAGATCTATCCAAGAAGAGAGGGGTCAAGTGCTAGCTCTTGTTCCAAAAGCTGTATTTCTCAAACCGTTCTAGTATTTTTCGCTCAAGATATTTCTATGCCTTGCCCATTATAAATATTAAAGTATTTTGAAACACATTTTACTTGAGTATTAATGAACTCAGTGGTAGATTACACGAGTTATTAGCCATTTGATTATTTACCAGAGGCCAATTACTCTAACTTAATAGGTAAAATAATTGGATAACTTAGTGAAATGGTACTCAGAAAGTCACAATAGTTGAAAAGAATACCTTTCCAATATTCATCATTTCAGAATAAATAACAGGATTATATATATTTATTTTTACTTAGTTATTTTAAAGTGACTATTTAGAAAATAAGCATAAACATGCCTTTTTTACCAAGAGGAACTTTGTGTTCATAGAATTACAAATAAATTAGATATTCAACAATTTTTATTCCATCCAAAAACAGATTCACTTATTTACAAAGCTATGTGAATATGTGTTTCATTTACTTCAAGTTTGTGCTTCTAACAATATTGCCAGTTCAGGAAACATAGTCTAAAAGAATGGAAATTGCTGGTAGGTTATTTTTTTTTTAAGTTTATACAGCTTTGACCTATCTTGATGGACTGAAGGGATGGTGATGAAAATTGTAATCTTAATAAATCTCCCGCAGCTAGAGGTTTAAAACTCATACTGTTTCAAATTAGTGAGGACAGCAATATTTATTTGCTGCCGAATTCCAGTCAGCGTGGCATTTCAGCAGGAAACACTTTATAAGACTTAAACTTATGAGTAGCAAAGTTGAAAACTCATGTTAAAGAAAAGGAATAGAAACTAAACACAGTCAATGATTCATTCTAAATAGAAATAAATAAATAAACTTTATAATTTCCTTTTCCTTGTCTTTCTTCACTACCATTAGCTCCTTTTACAAATATAGCAATGAATCCTGGCATTAATAGAGGACTTATAATATTCCGAGAGCTTTGAAATGTATCATCTCATTGGACTAGCATGGATTTAGTTAGAAAAGAACAATAATCCCCAGTTGTAGAAGAAGTAATACAGGTAACATATCCTGCTGTTAAAAATTGCATCTTATATTCATTCATATGTTAGAGATAATAAGAAACTATTTCAGATGAAGTTGTCAGACGATTGGCTCTCTGCCAACAGTTCATTCTGATAGTGAACATCGAATCTACCAGAAGGTCAATTAGCCATAGTAATTACATGGTGCGAAAGAGAGATGCAGGTAGAATGGTTTGACAGTACCTAGAAAGAGAAAACAATCAAGCAGCCTCTTCTCATGGCTTCAACCTTCACATGTATTTCCCGTATTTCGTTACCAAGACTGAACACCATTCTTGGTTTTCCTTCCATCTCAATGGCTTATTGTCTCAGTCTCATCATTTGTCTTATTGTCTCAGTTAACATCATTTTCTTCCTCTATGAAGGAGAAGCCCAGAATTAATCCTCTAACCTCTTTCTCAGCTACCCTTAGACCTCTTGTGACTTTATTCAATCCCATAGATTTTTAACACAATCTCTACACAGATGTCTCAGATTGACAGCTACATACCCATCTTTTTCTTGAACTCTAGATTTACATAGAACTACAAATCTACTAAACATCTCAAACTTAACATGTCAATACTAACTCTTGATTTTCTAGCCAAATCAAGTATTCCCCTTTTAAATAAATATCATTACCATTTACCATGTTGTTGAGAAAACATCTGGTAGAACCGTTCTTGATTTATCTTTCTCTCATAGCCCATAACTAATTCATAAGCAAATTCTGCTGGTGGTAACTTAAAAATGTATTCCAATACTCAACATCTTTATGATTGAGCATCACAACCATTATCATCTCGAGCCTGGGCTACTACAGGAGCCTCCTGTCTGGTTTCTTGCCTCTACCTTTGCCCTGTGACATCTGTGGCTTACACAGTAACCAGAGCAATCCTGTCAGAATGTATATCGGATTAAGCCATTTTCTTGTCAAAACATTTTAATGTTTTTCTGTATATTTATAGTAAAATACAGAGGTCCTACATTGTCTAACTACTGGTTACATCTCCAATAGCATTTCCAACACCTTCCCTACTTACTAAGTTGCCGTCCTTGTTTGTCTTGAATATGCCAAGCACACTGGCACCTCAGGATACTTATACTTCCTGCCCCCTTTGCCTGGAATGCTTTCTACTAATATAGATCTATGGTTCCCTCATGTATTTGTTTGCCTGACTTTTCTTCTTGAATGCAAGCTCCACTAGAGCAGAAAGGTTTTCTGTCTTGTTTGCTGTTCTATCTTTAGTGGCAGGAAGGCAGAAGTGCAGGAAATAAGAAAGGAAGTCAGGGAAGGAGGCAGAGAAGAAGGGAGAAATGACGTGAATGAGTGGAAATGTGGCCTATAGTGGCAAGGGACTATGAGAAAGATTTTTTACCAGTAAAGTAGAAAGCAGGGCCCAAATATCTAAGACAGCTTGCTAAATTGTAGAAATGGTTGACGACTGGAACACCATTCTGTCAAACCCAAGCTTGCTAGACTAATTGGTTCTGTTACAGAGAAAATAAGTTCCACTGGGGCCACTTGTTAAGAAATAGAAATAAATAAGGACAGCATCTTTGAGAGACTTTTCCTGAGCATTCTATTTAAAGTGAAAACCAATGAAGAATATGGAAATTTTATCTCAAAATGATAACCATAGCAGAAATAATATTAACTGTATGTATGATGTAAATAACTGTATTGAAGATGATGGGGTTTTTCATCAATTCATTTACCATCCAATACATATTGTCTGTCATGATTCAGGCTTTGTTCTACCCTCACTTTTTGATAAACAAGACCAACTTCCATGGTCTCATAGAACTTATAGTCCAGTGAGAAAGAAAGATGGCACTATTAAATGGATTAAATAGTATCAGCTAATGAGTTAGTTCTAAATAGAAAAGTCCTGGAATAGAGCATCTGAGTGAATGGATAAAACCTCCATAAGTAGGTGATATTTAAATTTCATCCTACGGATCAAGGACAATTATATCACGTGAAACTGAGCAGAGTACAAAGCCTCAGAGATAAGGAACACAGGGGTATGTTCCAGAGGCAAAGACAAAAGCCTCCGTGGTTGAAGGGCAATAAAAAAAGAAGGAAAATTAACAGAATTGGAGTTATTAATGTGGACACAAGCCCAGTCATGAAGCACTCCTCAGGTTATGTTCAAAAATTTGAATTTTATTCTAATTAAAAAGGGGGAAACTTTGTGTATTATAAATGGTATCTAATAAAAGTAAAATATAATCCCAGCACTACGAGAGGCTAAGGCAAGACCCAGTATCTACAAAAATAAAAAATATATATATTCAGGCCTGGCATGGTGGCTCAAGCCTGTAATCCCAGTACTTTGGGAGGTCGAGGCAGGTGGATCATTTGAGAGTCAGGAGTTTGAGACCAGCCTGACCTACGTAGCGAAACCCCATCTCTACTAAAATACAAAAATTAGCCCAGCATGGTGGTGAGCACCTGTAATCCCAGCTACCTGGGAAACTGAGGCAGGAGAATCGCTTGAACCTAGAAGGTGGAGGTTGCAGTGTGCCAAGATTGCGCCATTGCACTCCAGCCTGGCTGACAGAGTAACTCCCTCTCAAATATATATATATATATATATATATATATATATATATATATTTATATATATTTTATATATATATATATTTATATATATATTTTTTATATATATATATATATTTTATATATATTCAGGCATGGTGATACATGCCTGTAGTCTCATCTATTAGGGAGGCTGAGGTGGGAGAATCCCTTGAGTCCAGGAGTTGGTTCTTTAGTTTTGAGCTGTGATTGTGCCACTGCACTCCAGCCTGTGCAAGACAAGGAGAGACCATGTCTCCAAAAAAAAAAAAAAAAAGAAAAGAAAAATAAATCTAAAACAATAACATCTCAAAAGAACTTTAAATAATAAATTTTATTATGTATAGAAGGAAATTGAGAGGGAGAGGTTACACAACTTTTCTAACATCAGAGTCAGTTAATAGTGGAGCCAGGATTCTCAGTATTTTCCATAGTCTCTTCTTTTAAAAGGAGATTACATTCTCATTCCCCAAAACTGCACTTATTATGTATAAAGGATACATTTTGAGGTAGATAAATATAGCCAAAAACAGGAGTAAAACTAGATTTATGACAAAAACGTTTAGGTGTAATTCTGAAGGAGTTCAACTTTTTCTACCTCAGCATCCATTCTCTCTTCACTGTTCCATTTGTTACATCTTAATATTATTTTCTTGGACATGTTAAGTATTAGACTATATTTGGCACCTTTTCATAAAGACCTAAAGGGTATAGGCTCTAGTGACTCAGAAGAAAGACTAAATTATCCATGAAACTAGAAATTCATTTTGGTTCTAAGTATCACATTGATCATCAAAATCAAATGGACTAGAACATATCTCTTAATTGTAATTGATTTCAAAAATAGTTGACCCTCAGGCTTTCTTCATCTCACAATCCAACATTACCATTCTATTACATTGATTGTGATATTCTTATGCAATCCCAGATTTCTCTTATTTTCTTACTTGTTACATCCAACCCACCAAAAAATGTTGTTGATTATACCCCCAAATCTATAGAATCACTCCAACATGACCCAAATCTGGGTCATCATAATCTTTCTCTACTATTGGAATAGACTTAACAAGTCACCCTGTTTTCACTCTTGTCACTTTGTAATGAATTATTCTTTGAGCAGCCAGAGTGAACTTGAACTTTTATAAATGAAAATGCTTTCTGGAAGCAGAAAGGAAAATTTGCTCCATTGGACAAGAGCTGGTCAAGCTTCCTCGTGTGTCACAATTGCTACCATGCCATTGGCCAACACATGCGTGAGTCCAAGCCCAAAACAGACAGGAGGGGCACACTGAGCATACAAAAGGAATTATGGATACCTGTATACCAAGAATTTAAGACCTAATTTACAATTTGTCATGACCTTAAAATATGATCCAATCTTTTTATTTTGATTTTCTCCATATAAGCCTACCACAGCTGTGATTTCCACTTTATTTCATACCACTCTTTATCTAAGCTATAAGAGTACAATCATTGTAGTCTTCTTTGGGTTTCTTTTAACACGTCAAGTTTGTTTGCATGTTAGGGCCCTTATGCTAGCTCAGGGATTGGTAAACTACAGCTTGAGAGCCAAATCAAGCCCACTGCCTGATTTTGTAAATAACATTTTGTTGGGACACAGCAGCACCCACTTATTTTTGTACGTTTGATGGCTAATTTTGTGCTACAACAGCAGAATTGAGTGGTTGTGACAGATACTGTCCTGTCACAAAATATTTCCTATCTTGCTCTTTATAGAAATAGTTTGCCAGCCTCTGTGATGACTGGCCCCTCTATCTGTAGTGCAGTTCCCTCACCTCTGCATAGTTTTTTTTTTCCTTTTTTCTTCATTTTATTCGAATTCCTGGCAAAATATATTGCCCTTTAGAGATTTGGTTGAACAGTCAATATAAAGCTACTCTCTATCCACTACCTAATTTAAATCTGTGCAGAGGATATTTAATTATATACTTGTATGTTATATTTAACATTTTAATTATTCATTTATCTATGTATTATCTCTTCTTCTTGAAATGTAAGTTCTCCTACAGAAGAAAGTTTTTGGTCTTCATAACTTCTTATAACAATGCCAGACACATAGGAGAGTCTCAAGAAATATTTATTGAATTAATGGATAAATAAATAGAATGAACATAACAACCATCTCAGAGGACATATGCTGCTTTAATCCAAGTGATTTCTTTAGGTATGTGTTAAAGAAGCAATATAGGAGGCAAAATAATTAATTAAATGATAATTTGAATAAACAAATTTGTTAACTGATAAACGAAACAGATTCCCAAATTCCAGAAAAGTCTGGAAATTTAACACCGTAATGAAAGTTAGAAATGCTCTCACAGGCACCTTAAAATGTTTGCTAAAAGTTTACTTCAGTCATTTAAAACATGGTAAGGTAACAGGCATCAAGTCCAGATTCAGTGGCTCTTCAACTTAATTGAAAGTGAAATCCTCTTGATGTAGAGAATGAATCCGCAAATCAACAGCTGACCTAGGTGACTCAGATTCATAGACATTGATAAAATGTCAAAGTGACAGTAAAATCATCTTGGCTTTCACATAGGTCCTGAGCTGTGATAGATTTGAGTCATTTAATTGTTACACTGTTAAGCCCTGAGATAAAATCATTGACTCCAAAGCAGTATATCTATTCCAAAGAAGGCAATCTGGAAAAACAAGTCACTCTTTCTGTCCAAGAATACTATAAAAGTTTAGTCTCACTGTGCACAAAATGAGCTAGGCAGTGACTAATTTATTTATTCATTCATTCATCTGGCTTAAACATCAAAAACACAGATGTAGAAGAATGTTTCTGCCTCTAAATACTTTATATTTGAGCCACAGATTGTTGACAGCTTAGCATCATTTTCTCTCTCTTTTGTATTTTCCTCTGCAACTGAAGAAAATTAAATTAACATACATGGTTGGTAAAAGAACGTGACATGCGTGCCAGAGCTGAGTGAGAAGCTAAAACAAATCAAGAATCCCGCCATTTTGGTGAAGTTTCTAGGTATGTGGTGATGTGGGGCATGTCACACATTTTGAAGAAGATATCTTCTAAATGAGGGATAGATGACGAAATTTCCAATCTCATTGCTGAGCAAGAGGCACAATGCTTGATATTCTTGGAGTGTATGTAGAGAAACATACATTTTAGTGTGTTGAATAATCACGTATACTATGAGAAGCAAGAGAAGATTCTGAACTAGGCTCAGAATCAGTGAACATTGATTTTTCATTTAGGCCTTGCTATGGTTTGAATATGTCCCCCCAAAGCATGCGTTGAAAACATAATCCCCAATGCAATAGTGCTGAAAAGTAGGGCCTAATGAGAGGTGTTGAGGTCATGTGGGCTCAACCGCCTTAGATGGATTAATGCTGATCATGAAAGGGCTTAAGGCATCTAGTTCTGTCTCTCTTTCCCTCACATGTGTGTGCACATATTCCTATTCTCTTGCCCTTCTGCCTTCTGCCATTAGATGACACAGCAAGCAAGCCCTCACCAGAGATGGGTCCCTCAACTTTGCACTTCTCAGCCTCCAAAATTGTAAGCTGAATAAATGTCTTTTCCAGTCTCAAATATTCTGTTACATCAGTCCAAAGCAGTCTTAAACAGGCCTTATAACCAAAAGATTCACTGTTGGTCAATGTGTCCCAAGCAGACATGGATCCTTCTGTCAAACCACAATAGTGGGATCACAGGGCATACTCCTTCTTCTGAATACGATTTTACTGTAAAACTTTTGTTACGTAGCATCTGGCATACTGCCAGGTCCTGGTTAAGATTAATCTTTGTCTCAGAGATGCCAAGCTTATGGAAAATGAGCTGTCCATCAGGAATGGAGTGTTATCTGATCTAATCTACAAAACTATAGACTTGGCCATGGCAACAGAATTTCATTGCCAAAGTGGAAATCATATATATGGTGTTGGGTTTCACTAGATAATATAGATAGAAGTAAGTTGCATGCCTTAGATTTCTATGGTTCCTAAACTACCAAAATCGCCATCTTTTCTTCTATCCATACCTAATGTGACCTTGGGAATTTTCTTTCAATAAATTCACTAATAAAGTTTAAAAACGAATAAAAATGCAGATAAACTTCTCACATCACCCAAAAGCAGTCTACTTCAACTTTATAACCCTACACTGGAGAAGAGAAACCAGTGGGAGAACATTGAACAGTGCAATTAGTTATCTCCTCTCTTTCGAAGAAGAAATAATGAGAGTTAAGTTTCCACTTTGATTCATAGCAATGATGAATGTTTGTTGGAATGGTCAAGGAAAAGACAAGAACAAGATGGAATACTAATAACAATAAGCTCTGTGGGAAGATCTGTATGAATGGGCTCTCTACAATGGGCATTGGGTGTGAGGATCTTTGTGTTCTATTTCAATTTCTCACAAAAGCCATTACAAAAGATATCCAGTGTAGAACTGGTGGTTGGAAAAACTCATTCTGAATGTGTAAACTTCTTTCCCTGCTGCCATGCCCCATTCCATGCTTGTACAATGGGCTCAAGAAAGTTACACTAGGAAAAACAGAGATGACCCCTGGGCTACATGGCATATATTTCTTCTCATCATTGTTGATCTTTCTATTGTCATCACTTAGTACTAACTTGTGGTAGGCTGAATAATGGTCCCCCAATATGCCTTCTTCCTTACTCTCAGAACTTGTAAATATTACTTTATGTGGCAAAAGAGAATTTGCAGATGTGATTAAATTAAGGATCTTGGAATAGGGAGATTACCCTTGTCTGAGTGAACCATTACCAGAATACAGCTCAGAAACTAGAAAGTTTTCCTACCTGTCTCTGCAACTTTGGCTTAGGATTAACTCTGTTATTTTAGACATCTTACTGCACATAGCTGGAATATTTCCACAAATAAATAATGGTTCTAGTCAACTGAAAGTTTAGTCTGTCGCCTGACCACTTTAGGTTCCTCACAACTTTGAGGGTGATTTTCCTGATAGAGGGACAAAGAAGTATTTCTGTATTTCAGGGAAAGCTCTAAAGTGCATTTAATTTTTATCACATAATAAATGTAAATATCACAGTAACTAAATATTAGCAGAACATGTATTGGCTTATAATCTTTCAGAATGAAGTTTTGTAAAACACTATTTTTATAGTGTTAGATACGTATGAACTCTTTCTATTTGCTATGGAAAAAGGACACGAATATGAGTTTTTATTAAATACCCTGCAGGCACTGGCTAACTGCTTTACAGAGGCGCTATATTATTTTTTTCAAAGATCTTATATCTTAGGCTTAAATTAAAACTTTGGTTCTGCAATCAGTTTCAACTTTATTGACTGTCACACCTACATTAATGTGTGCATGATATCTATTAATTTGCAAGATGTCTACAATAAAAGACAACTGAAAAATATCCCCTATTGCTGTATATTTATTATCTTGCTTTGCTACCTAAAAATTTAGTGTGGTGCTTGGGTTATAATGAATCATCAGTATTAGTTGATTAATGAGTTAAAGAAAATACTTCCCCAATTATTTTGATTCAAAGAAATCTACTCTTTTCTTAAAATTTTGGAGAAATTATCATCAACTGGCATGGCTGTCATATTATTTAGTGTTGCTGTCCAATTTTACACAGTCCCCAGGACCTAAGGCAGTGCTTTGCATAAAGAAAATGCTCAATGTATGTGAATAGATTGAAGGGATAGTTCACATATGAAGTCTAACAGGTCAAAATGATAGTGAAAGCAATGATATAGAAATATTACCATAAATAGAAATTGGCTCAGTGATTTGCCAGAAATGAATGACATAGCTTTTCACTTGTGGAAAAAAAATGCAGTCCTTCAGAAAAAAAAAAATAGGATTTTAGCCAAACAAGACACATCATGTTGGTCAGTATCTATCTGTCTGTCTATCTATCTATCTATCTATCCATCCATCCATCTATCATCTGTCTATGTATTAGTCCTTTCTCATGCTGCTATGAAGAAATACCCGAGACGGGATAATTTATAAAGAAAAGAGGTTTAATTGACTCAGTTCCTCATGACTGTGGATGTCTCAGGAAACTTACAATCATGGTGGAAGGGGAAGCAAACACATTCTTTTTCGCATAGCGTTAGGAGGGAGAAGTGGGGAAAGACCCTTATAAAACCATTAGATCTTCTGAGAACTCACTCACTATCATGAGAACAACATGAGGGTATCCCCCCCCCCCTTGATTCAATTACCACCCACCAGGTCCCTTCTACAATATGTGGGGATTATGGAAACTACAATTCAAGATGATTTGGGTGGAGACACAGCCAAACCATATCAGTCTACTACTTATCCATATACTTGGTATGTTTTATAAAATACTATTCAGTGATTTATTAAAGAATATCTTACTGAGATGATTCAGCTAACTTACTTACGCAGATCCTATCACCCTTTATTGGACTGATGCAGTTAAATTTCAGGACTTGCTGAAGTAAGTACCACCCTAGTGCTACACAGAAAAACTGAGTCCCAACCAGAGTCTGTCTTGTTAATCTTAAATACAACAGAAACCTCCAGGGTAAAATCCATTGCTTTGTATTATCTTAGTTTTCCTTCTAAAATGTTGGCATTTCAAAAAGCTTAGGTACAAAAAGTCTTCTCTAGATGTATCATTATCAGAATATGTCTTCTTACTCTACTTAATATTCTTTTATCTTCAGTAGTCAGAATTACTAAGGTAATACAATTCCTACTGAAAAGAAATCGAACCTAACTAAAACTTGAGGTGCCTATTCACAATTTATATTTATCATGGGCTTAAAAGAGAGCACTGTGATCAACCTATTTCATTTTCCCTGACTCTTCTTATGAGTCAAACTCTTTATATTACATGGGTTGCTGACATTACTAAGGACAATTTAGAAATAGTATATACAGAGCATAAGTTTGAAGCTTAAGGAATGATTAAATTCAAGAGAAATAGAAACCACTGTCTCAGTCAGTGAGCCATTTACCATTATGTGGCATTATCAATCAATATTCATTACATTTTTCTCATTATCAAAGATTACATAAAGAGGCTATATGATACTTTCCTAATCCCTAAATATGAGGTTTTCTATTTTCTTCATAGTTTTATACATTGAACAATATGATTGAATCCAACTGAAGAAATATCATTCTTCTCGTACTTTAGTGCTCATTGAAAATATATCCTAGGGGTTCTTTTGGTCAATGTAATCTATACCTAATGTCAGTGAAGAAAAAAAGTCATATTTTGATACTCACTGTCCCAGAAAGTGATTGGCCCATTGATATTGTTTGAAAAATAAAAGTACCAGGAATTTCATGGGAGGGACTCTCTTGTTTCTAAGGGCAATGATCTGCCAGAAATTCAGTCTTTTCTCAGAATTCATTAATTTACTGACAAAAAAAAATCATTTCTTTACAAGCTGTGGAGAATCAGTTAAGAAGATAATCCAACTGGAAATTTATAAACCAGCGAGTTAGAAGTGATTGTCATAAGTATTCTTTCTCATCTGTTCATTGTAAGAGTTCTCTGGCATACATAGTTAAGAGTGGAATTGCAATAACAGTACCATACCTACAATCAGCTAAAAGCCTTCATTAAAAGGATAGAATCATCAAATTAGAATTCCCTCTTTTTCCAAACATCAACTTCACAAACAGCTTGCTTCTGCTCCCATAATATTCTCTTCTTCTATTAATGTTAATGAATTGTCTCTTTTCTTTCTGAAGATAACAACTTCGTCTACTCTTTGGATTTGAGGTTCTATCTATCATCTATCTATCTATCTATCATCTATCTATCTATCTATCTATCTATCTATCTATCATCTATCTATCTATCTATCTATCATCTATCTAGATTTTTTTTCCCAGACAGGGTCTCACTGTGTCACCAGGGTAGAGTGCAGTGGCATGAACACAGCTCACTGCAGCCTCCGTCTTCTGGGTTCAAGCGATCCTCCAGCCTCAGCTTCCCAAGTAGCTGGGACTATAGGTGCATATCACCACACCAGGGAATTTTTTTTTTTTTTTTGACAGAGTCTCCCTATGTCGCCCAGGCTGGAGTGCTGTGGCACTATCTCGGCTCACTGCAACCTCTGCCTCCCAGGTTCACGCCATTCTCCTGCCTCAGCCTCCCGAGTAGCTGGGACTACAGGCACCCACCACCACGCCTGGCTAATTTTTTTGTATTTTTAGTAGAGATGGGGTTTCACCCTGTTAGCCAGGATGGTCTCCAATTCCTGACCTGGTGATCCACCCGTCTCAGCCTCCCAAAGTGCTGGGATTACAGGCGTGAGCCACCGCACCCGGCCAGAATTTTTTTTTTTTTAAATTATAGTTAGAGACAAGGTTTCACTATGCTACCCAGGCTGGTTTTGAACCCCTGAGCTCAAGCAATCCTCCCACTTTGGCTTCCCAAAATGTGGGGATTACAGGTGTGAGCTGTAATTTACCATAGGTGGCCAAAATCTACATTTTTTTTTAACAAATACACTTCTTAACCCCTTTTACCTTTTAACTCTTTTCTTTGTGCATTCTCTGCATTTGAACACATTTTAAAATTTTATTGCAAAAATTATTTGCTCCTTTTTACAGCCAGGCTTTTTTCTCAGTTAGGATAATATTCGGATTTATAGGATAGAAAATTCAAAAATATGAGAGATTTAGCAGATAGAAATGTACTTCTCTCTCTTAAAGTAAAATTGGAATTCTGACAATCCAGGGCTGGTATTGCAGCTCTGTAAAATTGTTAGGGAACTGTGCCCTTCCAATTCACTGCAGTCACAATGACAGGATGTGGTTCTCATCATCTTGGCCAAGAACAACAGCTCCATATTCTGCCATTGCATTTCATTTCAGATGACAGGATGGAAGACAGAACAAAGGACAAGGACAACAATCAGTGTTTGGCAATGTTCTTTCAGGAAGACTTTTTGGATACCCTCACCCAACATTTCTTCTTATAACTCAATGGCCAATTGTTGATTACAAAGCCATACTCAACTGAAAAAGAAGATGGAGAAGGAAATCTGTATTCCATGTAACCATGGGGTTTGCCCAGTTTGGTGGGTTGAGTTTCTACAAAATAAGAGAAAATATGAAGGCAGTAACTATCATCTTTACATCACTTTTCTGAAGATACATTTTTACTTTTCCCTCCACCTTTCCTCTTTCATTCTCTCTTGGATATTCATCCCCACTCTGTCATTGAAGCTGTTACTGCGAATGTCACTAGTAATCTCTTGGTTACCATATCTCTCCATTCTCTTCCTGCCAACTAGTTTTCTCAGTAGCAGATAATTGATGATTAGCTCCTTCTTGAGAGAACATCTCTTGTGACTTGTCAAACTCAATACTCCTCAGATATGCACACGTTTATTTTTTATCTGTCTCCTATAATGGCTCTTTATCTTTCCAAACTTTTAAAGTTGGAATAACCCCAGGGGTAGGTTCTGGGCCCTCTCTTCCTTCTACATTCTATCTTAGCATCATCTCTTTCATTTATATGGTAGTATCATATATATTATATATATATATGTATACACAAAAAAACCCGTGTGTACTTTTCTTAAGCTTCAAAAAACTGCCTCCTTGTTATCACAACTTTATTGACTCAGAGACACCTTAAACCAAAGCGTTTCACATAACATTCTCTCTTGGTCCAACTAAACTGTATTTGAATCAGGTTTCTCAATTATAGTGCCTATGGTCCTGTGTTTTTCCTTTAAATAAGTTACCGCAATTTTGAATTATGTATGTATGTATGTATGTATGTATGTATGTATGTATTTAATATTTGTCCCATTCTTCTCAGCTCAAAACCCCAAAAAAAAATGAGGACTGGTTCTTGCTCACCTTGCTATCAAAATCTCCAAGCACAGGACCTGGCATATGGTGTTACTCAACAAGTATTTGCGGAATGATAAAATGATTTAACCAGTGACATAAAGCAAATCTCATGATGAGCTTCCACAGAAAGTACACAGGGCACATGTGTCAGAGGAACTATTTAAAGTCAGACTCAGGAAATTATGCCATAGGGGAAGGAGTAAGAGCACTCAGCAGGACAGGAAAACACCACCGTAAAAGAAAAATAAGTAAGCTTTTCCAGAGAATGGAATGAAATGTGTCTAATAAAATCATACAGGAAACAAAGATCGTGAAAAGGGCTTTTAGAAACATTGGCAGGCTGGGCAGCGAATGTTCTCATAAGGAGACACAATGCTAACAACTGAGTGTGTGAACACCCCATACAACTTGTGTGAGAAGAGAGCCAGTAACTGAAGGCAAAGGGTTGGGGGCAGCCAGCCGCAGAATTGGCTCCATCCAGAGCACTCACCAACTTGCTGTCAGAGGAGGGACTTGGGTGGACAAAACCATAGAACACATTTGCAAGTTGCTATAGGATTCATTTCAACTATTCATAAACTGAAGTTGGAGTTTTTGCATTTGGTATGTTCATGCTCTAGAAAATCATGAAAACAACTTTTTGTTCCAAATCCCAAAATTGTAATTATAGCTAACATTGATTGGCAATTAACCTTTTTCTGGGAACTATTCTAAGTGCTTTATTTGTATCAATATATTTAATCCTCATAATAACTTCATGAGGAAAGTGGTATTATTCTCCCCATTTTACAATCAAAGACTAGGACTGAAGCACAGAGAAGTTAAGAAATTTGCTTTGGGTCTCACGGGTAGTAGAAGAAAAAAACTTTGAACACCAGCAGCCCTAATTCCACTAACTGGTCTCTTAATTATCATATTCTCTTAATTATCATATTTCAGAAAAAAACATTGAAGAATTAGAAATATTTTTAAATGCAAATATTAGAAGATCCTAACTTGTCGTTCACATTATTCACCTGAGCAGTGATACAAAATGCACAGTAAAATGACATCTTCTAACTCTGCAATCCCACTTTGTATGATACTGAATTTAACGAATAATAATTTAAATAAGGCTAAATATTTAAACAGCATCCCAGCCAACCAATAATTTTCATCAGCCTAATTAGTATGTCATAACTTTAAAATCTGTTTAGGGGAATAAAACATACCCTCATGAAACAAGGAGTAAGCAAGAGAGCATACCATATACATTAAGACGGTAGGCTATGTGATCATAAGAGGACAGTTACCACTGAAAGAACTAGAGAGACAAGATACTAATTCAAAAGAAGCCCATATGGGCAGTCTTCACAAATGATGGAGAATTTTAGCTGGTTTAAATATGAGATAGATTTAGATACACCAAAAGAACAGGGTCATGGAAGAATACATGAATGATAACAGTGACTATTTCCATGAATGAAATAAGAAATAAAAAGACCTTTGGTTCTGAAGATGGACATTATCTCAGCTACCTGGCTGCAAGGCAGCCCTGGCCGTAAGAAAATATAATAACTCTCCTCCTTTTTGTATTTTTCATTTATATGACCGCATGTGCATATTCCTCTTACCTTTGCAGGTTTCATTAAAACATATATTATTAAAATGTTAATGAGTTTTACTGTTTCCAGTGATAATTAGGCTAACCATATGCTGAGCCTATTTGCTGTTTTAGTTAAGCTGCCTCCAGTGGGAGAGATTATCAGCAGGATTCAAAGACATGGCCATGGCTGGGCGAAGGACATTGCCTATTCTTGTATCATGCTGGGAGATTTCCTCTTCCTTACCTGACCGCTGCCATTTTATTGTATCCATTAAGAGGATATGTTGGCAATACAGGGTTGGTGACCATTTTGTGTTCAAATATTCAAAAATTAACAATAATTTTTCTAATAATCTGTGAGATTTACTTAATCTATCTATATGATATTCTTTAATATTTCAAATTTCTAAAAAACAGCTAGTCAATTGTATTTTGTAAAAGAATTACAAACTTTATGCAACTTAAAATTTGAGCTGTGTTTTTCTCCTCCACTGGAAAGTGGTTCATGAGGACAGGAACCTGGTCACCAATGTAGCCTCAACGTGTAGTCAAAATGTCAAAGGCCATTAATGAATATTTATATTGAATTCAAAATTAACCTAATTAAAGGAAGGCAACAAAGATCTTAAAACTCTCAATATATTGCCCTTTTCAAAAGTAAGAGCAAAATATATAAAAATAAAAGGAAATTCAAATAAAATGAAGATAAATTTAGTGGCATTGATGTAAAGATGATATGAAAGAAGCATTAAAGTATAGAAAGAGCTTGGAAACTGATTTAAATTTCTCATTTTTCAGAGAAATCAGAAACTCAGAGAGGAAAGTGACTTGCTCAAATACACAAATATGTCTGCCACAACAGGGATTACAAATCAAGGTTTCAACACTCTTTGTCTATTCAATGTATCAAAAGTATGCCGTGCTTTCAGCTTCGAGCATATGTGGCTTTTTTCACATCTGTTGAGATGGGAGTTGCATATTCCATCTGCTTTACCTGGGGATACTATGTGAGCAGTTTATATTTTCCTACTTGCCTTTGACTTTGCACTCTGCATGCATAAAAATAATCCCATTTATACATGTCCTCATCATCCCACATAACTGCCTTGTTCAAGTAACTTGACCCAGGTATAGAAATTGTATTTTTTATTTAATTTCCTCAGTCCCATCACTTCTCTACCTACTTCTGTCCTTCTATCCCCAATCCCTATTTATTTTTATGAATACACAATAATTTTACATATTTATGGGCCCCATGTGGTATTTTGATCCACGAATACAATGTATAATGATCAAATCAGTGTAATTAGGATAGCCATCACCTAACATATTTATCATTTCTTTGTGTTTGAAACATTTCAGATCTTTTCTTCTAGTTATTTTACAATGTACAACAAATCATTGTTAACTGTCATCACCTACTTTGCTATTGAACACTAGAATTAGTTTCTTCTAACTGTATGCTTGTATACATGAACCAACCTCTCTTCATTGCCACTCTTCCCTAACAGCCTCTGGTCATCACTACTCTACACTCTACCTCTGTTAGATCAACTATTTTATGAGTGACAGTGGGTGCTTTCTGTGCCTGGCTTATTTCATTTAACATCACAAACCCTAGTTCCATTATGTGGCTGCAAATGACAGGATTATTTTCAAGGCTGAATAGTATTCCGTTGTGGAGATACACCACAATTTTTATCCATTTATCTGTTGCTCAACACCCATGTTGATTCCATATCTTGGCTATTGTAAAGAGTGCTGTAATAAACATGGGTGGGGTGCACATACACATACTTTTTTGCATATACTGTTTTTCTTCTTTTGGATAAATAAGGAGTAGTGGAATTGCTGGATCATATGGTAGTCCTATTTATAATATTTTGAGAAGCCTCCCTACTGTTCTCCATAATGGCTGTACTAAATTCCATTCCCACCAACAGTGTCTAAGAGTTCACTTTTCTTTGCATCCTTGCCAGCATTTGATATTTTTGCCTTTTTGCTGATATTCTAAGTGGGCAAAACGTTTCATTGTGATTTTAATTTGCATAACCATGATAAGTAGTGATGTTAAGCATTTTTTCATATACCTGTTTGCCATGTCTATGTCTTCTCTTGAGAAATGTATTTTCAGATTCTTTGCCTACTTTTTTTTTTTTTTTTTTTGAGACAGAGTCTTACTCTGTCTTTCAGCCTGGAGCACAATGGCATGATCTCGGCTTACTGCAATCTCCGCCTCCCAGGTTCCAGTGATTCTCCTGCAAGTTACTGGGATTACAGGCACACACCACCATGCCCGGCTAATTTTTGTATTTTTAGTAGAGACAGGGTTTCACCATATTGGTCAGGCTGGTCTCGAACTACTGACATCATGATTCGCCCATCTTTGCCTACTTTTTAATGGTAAAATTTGGGTTTTCTTTTTGCTATTGTGTCACTTGAGTCATTTGTGTATTCTGAATATTAGTCATTGTCAGATGAATAGACTGCAAATATTTTCTCCCATTCTATAGGCTGTCTCTTCGCTCTATTGATTGTTTCCTTTGCTTTACAGAAGATTTTTAGTTTAATATATTCCCATTTGTCTATTTTTTCTGTTTTGTTTCCTATGCTTCTGATGTGTTAGCCATAAAATCTTTGTCTAGGCCAATGTCCTGAAGTATTTTCTCTATGTTTTTTTTTCTCCTAGTAGGTTTATAGTTTGAGGTCTTGTATTTAAATCTCGAATATATTTAGAGTCGATTTTTGTATATGCTAAGAAGTAGGAGTCTAATTTCATTCTTCTGCATCTGAAGATACGGTTTTCCCAGCAACAATTTATTTAAGAGTATATTATTTCCCCCAATGTATCTTCTCTGTCAAAACTCTTTTGGCTGTAAATAATGTAGATTTACTTCTGGGTTCTCAATTCTGCTTCACTGGTTTATGTGCCTGTTTTCAAACCAATATCATGTTGTTTTGATTACTACAGCTTTGTAATATGTTTTCAAGTTAGATATTGTGATGCCTCTGGCTTTGTACGTTTTGCTTAGTAGTGCTTTGGTTATTCAAGGTCTTTTGTTGTTCTATACAAATTTTAGAACATTTTTTCTATTTCTGTGAAGAATGTCACTGGTGTTTTGATAGTAACTGCATTAAATCTGTAGATTGCTTTGGTTAGTATTATCACTTTAACAATATTTTTTTTAATCTATAAGCATAGGTGGTCTTTCCATTTGTCTCTTCCCTCTTCAATTTCTTTCGTTAATGTGTCATAGTTTTTGTTGTAGAGGTCTTTTACTTCCTTATTTAAGTTTATTCCTAGGTATTTTTTATAGCCATTGTAAGTGGGATTGCTTTCTTGATTTCTTTTTCAGCTAGTTTATTACTGGTACATAGAAAAGCTACTGATTTTTTCTTATTGGTTTTATATACTGAAACTTTACTGAATGTATCAGTTTGAAGACTTTTTTGGTAGTCTTTAGGATATTTTATATATAAGAAAATTTCTTCTGCAAAGAAGGGCCATTTCACTTTCTCTTTTTTAGTTTGAATGCTTTTATTTCCTCTTCCTTGATTGTTCTTTCTAAGATTTCTCATAGAATGTTGATTAAAAGTGGTAAAAGTGGGCATTCTTGTTCCAGTTCTAGTTCCTATTTAGTAGGATATTAGCTGTGGGTTTGTCATATGTAGGCTTTATTAGATGGAGATATGGTTCTTCTATGCCTAAATTGTTGAGAGCCCTAATTATGAAGGAAAGCTGAATTTTGTCAAATTTTTTCTCTGTCTATTGAAATTATAATGTGGTGTTGTAGTTCATTCTGTTAATGTCATATGTCGCATATTGATTTGCATATGTTGAATTATTCTTGCATCCCTGGTATACATCCCACTTAATCATGGCATAGTCTTTTTAATGTGTTGTTGGATCTGTTTTGCTAGTATTTTGTTGACAATTTTTGAATCTATGTTCATCACAAATATTAGCCTTTGTTTCCTTTTTTTGTTTTATTTTGTTTTGTCCTTGTCTAGTTTTGGTATTAGGGTAATTTTGACCTCTTAGAATGATTTAGGAAGAAATTCTTCCTCATCTCTTTTTGGGAATAGTTTGAGAAGTATTGGCATTAGAATTTCTTTATAAGTTTGTTGGAATTCAGTAATAAATGTATCAGTACTGGGCTTTTCTTTGTTGTAAAATTTTTTTTACAAATTCAATCTTGTTACTCATTATTGGTCTGTTCAGATTTTTTATTTATTCCTGGTTCGATCCTGGTAGCTTGTCTATGTCCAGGAATTTATTCACTCTCTCTAGGTTTTACAATTTGTTAGTGCATAATTGTTTGCAAAAGTCTGTAGTGAGTCTTTGAATTTCTTTGGTATCAGTTGTAATGTCTCCTTCCTTATGTCTGATTTTATTTGTTTAGGTCTTTTTGCTTATTTCTTGGTTAGTATAATTAGTAGTTTATCAATTTTATCTTTTTGCAAAACCAACCTTTCGTTTTGTGGATTCACTGTATTTTTTTAAGCCTATTTTGTTTAGTTCTGCTCTGATCTTTACTCTTTCTTTCCTTCTGCTAATTTCAGGTTGGTGTATTGATTTTTCTAGTTCCTTGAGGTGCATCATTAAGTTGTTTATTTGAAATCTTTCTACTTTTTCTATGTAGGGGTTCATTGCCAAACTTCTCTCTTAACACTGCTTTTGCCATATCCCATGGTTCTGATATGTTGAGTTTCTATTTTCATTGCTTTCGGGAAATGTTTTAATTTTCTTCTTAATTTCTTCATTGAGCAAATGATCATTGAGGAGCATGTGTTTAATTTCCATGTATTTGTTCAGTTTCCAAAGTTCTATTTGTCATTGATTTCTAGTTTTACTTCATTGTGGTCTGGAACAATACTTGGTATGATTTCTATTTTTTAAAATTTGTTAAGACTTGTTTTGTGGCCTAACATATGGTCTGTTCTGGATGTTGTTCTATGTGCTGATGGAAAGAGTGTGTATTCTGCAGCTGTTTAACTGAATGTTCTGTAAATGTCTGTTAGGTCCATTTGGTCTATAATGCAGACTAAGTCCAACATTTCTTTGTTGATTTTCTGTCTAGATGATCTGTCCAGAGTGAAAGCAGGGTGTCAAAGTCCCCAACTATTATTATAGTGAGGTCTGTGTCTCTCTTTAGTTCTGATAATACTTTATTTATATATCTGGGTGCTCCAGTATTGGACATTTATATTTCAGTTTTTACATCTGCTTGCTGAATTGGTCTCTTTGTCATTATATAATGGCCTTCATTGTCTCTTGTTATTTTATTTGATTATAGTCTACTAATATAAGTTTACTTCTAGAACTTTTGATTTCTGTTTGTGTGGAATGATGTTATCCATCCTTTTACTTTTAGTCTATTTGTGTAAAAAGCATATAGTTGGGTCTTGGGTTTTTTTTTTCTTTTTTTACCATTCAGTGCATCAGTCCATCTGTATTTTTTAATGAGGAATTTTAATCATTCATATTCAAAGTTGTTATTGATAGGTAAGGACTTAGTTTGGTCATTTATTGTCTTTGATTGTTATAGGTATTCTTTGTTCTTTTCCTTCTCTTCTTTTATTTTACCTTTACAGTGTGGTGGATTATTGTTGTGATAATGTTTGGGTCCTTTCTCTTTTTCATTTATATAAATTATGTAACATTTCTGTTCTAGAGAGTTTTGTACTTTCATGGGTTTTCAAGATGGTAGTATTGTCATTCCATATATAGGAATCCCTTAAGCATTATCATTCAAGTATAAACATTTTAAATTTTAATTAAAATCGATTTATCAATCCTTTTTATTTACAGATGATGATTCTTTGTGTCTTATCTAAGGATTCTTGAACACTCATAAGAACACAGAGATTTTCTCCTAAATTTTCTTCTGAAACACTTTTAGCTCTTATATTTAGGTTTATAAATCAGTTAATTATTGTAAAGTAATAGTGGAAGTTCATTTTTGCCCATACAAACACACAGTTGTTCCATTATCATTTGTTAGAAAGACGTTTGTTTTTTTCATTGAACGGCCTTTGAACCTTGTTAAAATCAAGTGACCATATGTTGTGAGTGTATTTCTGGATTCACTATTCTGTTCCATTAATCTATATGTCTATTCTTATCCCAAGAATGCACCATGACTATTGTGGTCTTATAGTTTTATATTAAATCTTGATATAAGGTAGTAGATATCCTTCACTTTGCTCTCCTTTTAAAAAATTGCGTTGGGTATCCTATACCATTTACATTGCTGTATAATTTTTTTATTGTGATTTCTTTTTTGGCAGTAACAGATCTCTTAAGATATAATTAACATACTGTATAATTCACCCATCTGAAGTGTACAACTATTACCACAGTCAACTGCAGAACATTTCCATGACCTCAGAAAGAAACCCCATATTTATTAGCTATCATCCCCAACTTTCCTATTCTCCCAGCTTTAGGCAGGCACCAAGGTACTTTCTGTCTCTGTAGACTGGCTTATTCTGGACATGTCACATAAATGGAATCATGTCATATGTGGTCTTTTGTGACTTGATTTTTTCACTGCAAACTTTCCAGTATAATGTTTTCAAGGTACATCCATGTGGTAGCATGTACTAGTACTTTTTTATGGACAAATGATATTCCAGTTTATGAATATACCACATTTTGCTTATCCATTTATCAGTTCATAGACATTCAGATTGTTTCCACATTTTAGCTATTATGAATAATGCTGCTATGAACATTTCTGTGTAAATTTTTGTGTAGACATGTGTTTTAATTCAGTTTTAAAATCAGCTTGTCGTTGTTTACCAAAAAGAAAAAAAGTAACTGGGGTTATATTGAATCAATGGTTCAATTTGGGGAAAATTAACTTCATAACAATACTGAGCTTTCCGATTCATGAACGCAGTATATTTCTATATTTATTTAAGTCTTCTTTAATATCTATCAACAGAGTTTATATTGACAGAGTTTTCAGGGTACAGTTGTTGCGCAAATATTTTTAAATGTATCCCTAAGTATTTTCATGTTTTGATACCATCTTATATTAGTTTTTAAAATTTCTAATGATTTGTTATTAGTACATAGAAATATTATTGATGTTCGGTTATTTACAGTATGTCCTGCAATCTTGCTAAAATCACTCTCTGGTAGTTTTTTGTTTACTTGTTTTTTGAATGTTTCTTATGCTATTTAATGTGATCATTCCTGTCATCTATGAATAAAGAGGTTTACTTCATTCATTCTATTTTTTTTTTCTTATAACAATTACTGGGCCCTCCAAACAATGTTGAATAAAAGAGAAAAGAGGAGGTATCCTTGCCTTTTCCCTAATCTTAATTGGAAAATATTCTGTCTTTTACTATTAAGTACATTTCCTGTAGATTTACAGATACCTCTTATAAAGTTGAGAAAGTTCTCTTCTATTTTAGTAGGCTTTTATTATGCATGAGTATGGTCAAATACTTTTTCTACATTTATAGATAGGCTCATATGTTTTTTCTTCTGTTTTCCTTCATTAATTTTGTGACATGCATTGATTAATTTTCAAATACTAAACTAACTTGCATTCCTGACATAAATTCCATTTGGTTATGATGTGTAATTCCTTTCATACAGTATTGCATTTGATTTACTCATATTTTGTTTAGGATTTATATATCTATGCTTACGACATTATTGGTGTATACTACTCTTTCTTTGTAATGTCTTGATCTAGTGTTACTGTACAAGGACATGAACTTTACAAACAGGGGTTGATAAATATAGTTTTATTCTGAACAATTTGTTGTAAAATTTATATTATTTCTCCCATAAATGTTGAATAGATTTTGCGTATGAAAGCATTTGGGCTTAGAGTTGTCTAAGCCAAAGTTCTGAGCTTTTAATTTAATTGACTTAATATATAGAGTGAACTATGGTAAACAGAATAGTGGCCTCACACAAGTGTCTGCATCCTCATTTCCATAACTTGTGAATATGCTACTTTTTATAGCAAAGTAGAATTATGAGAGCAATTTTAATATTAACCAGCTGATTTTAAGATAAGGAGTTTATCTTAGATTATCTGGAAAGGCTCAATGTAATCACGTGTCCTTAAATGTAGAATAAGAAGATAGAAAAGGCAGTATCAGAGTGATGCAATTCAAGAAAGCCTTAATTGGTCATTGCTGGCTTTGAAGATAGACAAAGGGACCATGAGCCAAGTAATTCAGATGCTATCATCTAGAAAATGGAAAAGGCAGGAAAGTTTCTTCCCCGGTGTCTCTAGAAAAAAGGCAGTCTGAATGACACCTTGATTTTAGTCCAGTAAGACTCATTTTAGATATTGACCTACAGAACATAAGACAAATTTTTGTGTAGTTTCAAGTCACTAGGTTTGTGGTAATTTGTTACACCAGCAACAGGAAACTAATACAAGAATTACTTACATTTTCTATTCATTATTGTATGTATTTTGGTAATTGTGTTTTCTCAGCTATTGTTCATTTCATTTAAGTTGAAAAAATAATTGGCATATATTTATTTATAGTATTTAATTTTTAATCGCTACAGAGTATGAAATGGTGTCCCTGTCTTCATTCCCAGTATTGGTAACTTGTATTCTCTTTTTTTTTAAATCTTGAACTGTCTAGCTAGACTTTTATATATACTTTTTAAATTTTTCAAAGAATTACCTTTTTTATTGATTTTTCTACAGCATGAGTGAGTTATTTCTACTTTTTTGTTCATTACTTTTTTTTCTTGAGTTTAATTTGATATTCTTTTTCGTACTTCCCAAAGATGAAAGTTTGTATCTTTGACTTTAGGTTATTATTCTTTCTAATATAAGAATTTAAAGTCACATGTTCTGAAATAAAGCACTGCTTTAACTGTATTCCACTAATTTTGATGTGTTGGGCTTTTATTATTATTTGGTTAAAGAATACTTGCTAATTGCTCATAAGTTCTTTAGAAATGAGTTAATGTCTAAGTGTTTGGTTCTTTTCAAAACATTTTTAAGGTTATGTTTCCTATTATAACTTTATTGTGGTCAGAAAACCAACTTTTTATTTTTATTTTGTTTTTGAAATTTATTGAGATTTGTTTATAGCCCATAATGTGGTCTATCTTGATGAACTTTCTGCATGAGATTGGAAAAAATATTCATTCTGCAGTTGTTGGGTGCTATGTTCTATAAATAAAAACTAGGTTAAAGGAGTTGGTAGGGTCATTTTCATCTTTCATATCTTTATTGGTTCTTTTTGTCTGGTAATGTAGTCATTATTGAATGAGAGAAGTTAAAGTCAAAAACTGTAATTGTGAATTTCTATACATCTCTCTTTAATTCTGACAGTTTTTGCTTCATTACATTTGATAATCTTTTATTGAGCTCATATATTTATAAAACTATTATACTTTTAAAATATATCCATCCTTTTATCATTATAAAATGTCCTTCTTTCATAGTCCTCTTCATCTTGAAGTTGAGTTTTTTCCAATATTGGTATTGTCATCTAACTTTCTTTAACTTACTGTTGTTTGCTTAGTATATCTTCTTTCATCCTTTTGCTTCAATCTTTTTTATTGTTTCTAACATGCATCTCTTCTTATAGACAGGATAAAATCGATCCTTTTAAAATTCTGTTTAGCAATCATCTTTTCCTGGTATAATTATGACGATGATTTTATTTAGGTCTTCTAACTGCTATTGTTTTTGTATCTGTCTCTTTGTGTGTGTATGTGTGTGTGGTGTGTGTCCCAACTTTTCTTTTTGGGGATTAATAAAACTTTTTAATGTTTTATTTTAACTACTCTATTAGATTTCTAGATATAATAAATATTATTGTATTATTATTTTTACTGGTTACTCCTGGAATTGCAACGTATACCTTTAACTTATCCCAAGTTAATGTTTTAAATTAGGCAAGGACTGCATACATTTGTGTTTGTTTGTATATCTAATTTATTTTTATTTCTTGAGGTCTAAGATAAAATTTATCTTGAAGAATTATATTCAAAAATATAAAATTAAACCCAATCCAAATTCACTTATGTGTATCATATAATAAATTTCTGCAGTTAGCAATGATAAATTACAAAACTCAGAGAAACCGTACATAGCTTTGCTATTTTTATTTATTTTATTTTTGAGACGAAGTCTCGCTCTATCACCGAGGCTGGAGTGCGATGGTGCGATCTCGGCCCACTGCAACCTCTGCCTTCTGGGTTCAACAGATTCTCCTGCCTCAGACTTCCAAGTAGCTGGGATTACAGGCATGCACCACCACACCAGGCTAATTTTTGTATTTTTAGTAGAGACGGGGTTTTGCCATATCAGCCAGGCTCATCTTGAAGCTTTGCTATTTTAGCAACTTGTAAATAATATGTTCAAAATGCAAATATTAGAATTAATACAGGATACTGGATACATGCTACCAGCAGCCATGCCAAAAACCCCTACATTTGACACACACACCCAAAACACTGCTTATAATCAATGCAATGAGCCACAAAGATCAACATCAGCAGCCTAGGACAATTATGGACTATTATTAAATAGGAATATAAAACAATGCACAACTTATGGTTGTGAACAAATGCTTGATAATTTTTGAATTACTAAAACATTAACCATTGAAATATATTTCTTTTTAGATTAAGAAGAAGGCAACCTCATGTATTTTTAGCAAAGAATTTTGTTGCAAGACTTTTCCTTAGTTCAGCTAAAGGTGGGGTCCTTGTTCCACAGTCATGAAAATTTAGGCTTGAAGACTATGTGAAGAGAGAAAAATGGGATTTATTAGGCATAAACAAAAAAAGGGGAAACAGGACGCTTAGTGAAGTGAGAGCCTGTGCTTCCTGTCCTTGGCCTTCCCTCCTCACAGATTAAATCCCAGATTCCACACAGGAAGAGGAGGGGCCAGGCTCCTCCCTGTTGCAAATGACCCGGGCTTCTGTGGCTCCACCTCAATGCTCAGGCAGAGTGGAGTTTTGCCAGGGAACTCTTCCCGCCTGGCTGTCTCAATTTGATCCTTTCTTCATTCTTTAATCTAAGATTAGAATCAGGCAAATATTTGAATCATTTTCATTCTTACATAATATATTAACTTACTTATTGCTTACCAAAAATAGAAAAAAAATTTTATTGTTTACCTATGCAAATATAATTATGCATTTATATAATTTATAAAGCTTTACTCAAAATGTCTTGAATTTTTATTTCTTTATTCTAGCAATCATTGAAATATAGCAATACTAGTTTAACTTTAAACAACAGAGAACACATCGACTTGTGCTAATCCTGATTAAAAACCTAAATTCATTTTCAATTAAAACAACCCAACTTTACTAAAGAATAATTACTATCTAAAAAAGGGACAGAAAAAGCCATTGTTTTGTGTTCTCAAATGTATTAAACAACTCTTGATAATAAGAAGAATTTAATGAGCCAATATGTGTGAAATCACTGTTTTAAAAGACAGGAATTTAAAATACTATGTTGAACTGTCATTCCAAGTAAAGCAAATGAGCTATCCACTTTGTTTTGTATGGCTTTTAGTTTAGTTTTTATATGTGCCTTTTGAAGTAGGCAGGCAGTTTTTGCTAACCTGGTTTTATAGATGAGGAGACTGAGAAATACAGTCATACAATTAATAATCTGTAGAGTGAGGCTCTGATGTTTGACCCTGAGTCCATGACTTTTTTAACAGACTTACATAGAGTCAACTGAAATATAAATTCTCTTGATTTTGACCTTAATCTCACCCAATATTGAAGAAGTCCTTTATAGAATCTGAAGGCAGCAACAATCTCATTAACTAGCTCTGCAAGACAGAAAAGCTCCTGGGCAGTTTTCATGCTGATCAGAAACATGCTAACCAAAATAAAAAGCATCAAAAACAGAGGATGGAAAACAGGAAGGAATAACAATAGAGCCAAAGGAAAAATAGCCCTATCTGGGGAGAGTTTTGAAGATCAAGTTCAATACTGGTGAGAAGTTGGTAGTACATAGGAATGACACAATTAGTGCTGCCCAGCCAATGTTTCTGTTAAGTTAGAAATGTTTTAAAAATTAAAATAATAATAACAATAACATACTTGGTAGTTTAGAGGAGCTCTGTGTTTAACTGGTGCATTTGATATATGTTGACATTATACCCAATGTAAGCATATATCTGCTGGGGTTTTATATGTACGGGGAGATGAGGAGAAATCAGTGGGCATATTTTTAAAGGCTGATTTGTGTTTTGTTTGTTTCCTCCAAACAGGGTGGAGGCAGTCAAAAGGCCACTGATCAAGGCCTTTGGGTAGTCTGCAATTTAAGACCAAATTACAAATTCTAATTACCTGGCACCAAAGAAGCCAATGTGTGAATGCTTGTCTAGAATTCAATACGCTCTTCAAGGGCTTCTCTTCTTGGATTCAGCTAGTCTCTCATCAGAAAAGACATGAAAAGATTTTGTGTTAATCAATTTTCTCATCTTCGATGAATTAAAAATATAAATGATGCAAGTCTGAAAAACATAAAATGTAAGCCAGTTAAAACATTATCTTTATAAAACATTATCTTTATAAAGAAAATTGCATTTATAATTGTAAATTGACTTTCTAATTTTATATTTAAGAAAGTAAAAGAAGGAAGATTAACATGTATTGACTATTATATTACCAAACATTTGGCTAGAAACTTAACAGGTCTGTTCTTTTATTAAAATAATACCACAAATGTATGCAGTAGGGATGAGAAAACTGAGTATTGAAGTAGATATGTACATTAAAAATTATTTAGCCAAGATTTACACCCCAAAGACATCTACCTTAAAAGCCCATGATCCTTTTAACCTATCACCATATTACATTCCTTTCCTCTTCTTTCTCCATTCCATACATAATAATTATAGTAATTGTGAGTGAGATTTTTTTTTATTTCTTTGAAGAAATAGAACCCATTCACGTCCACTCTTAACTAAATCACATTATATTGGGGTGAGGAGGGAAAGGAACACAGAGAGAGATTAAACAGGGAAGCTTTATCTTTTAAATAGCAATTCCAAAACCATATGGTTGCAATCATTTAGCATATAATCAAGATTCCTTTTGAAAGGTGACAAAATTATTTTATTAGAGTCAAATGATTACTTATATCATAGAATCAGAAATTGTAGCTCACAGAATCCTTGATTTCTGGGGGCAGATTAGACCATAAACTCAAATGCTCTTTCCCACTTATTCCAAGTCGTATTCTCCATTTGAACACTAATATCAAAGCTATTGTTACACTCTTAGTTTACAGTTTGTTTGTGTCACATTTTAAAACTATAAATGGTTAGGTGGCCACATGAATGAATGGGGCTTTGCAGCTGAGATTGTCACAAATGGCTCAACCTGGAGAAAAAAGAAAACTGGATCCTTATCTAATCCCACATTCAATGTTAAAATTACAATATATTCAATAGATTAAAGGTCCACAAGTGAAGAGTCAGACAACAAATGTAATGGAAGAAAAGATAGTGTAACACCTTGTGATATAGGAGTGAAGTAAGACTTTCTAAACAAAATCCACAAACACTGAACTATAAAAAAATTCAATTACAACTCAACATGAAGAATTTATCTTAAAAACACCATGAATAGGGGTGGAGCCAAGATGGCCAAATAGGAACAGCTCCAGTCTGCAGCTTCCAGCCTGAGTGACACAGAAGATGGGTGATTTCTGCATCTCCATTTAAGGTACCGGGTTCATCTCACTAGGGAGTGACAAACAGTGGGTGCAGGACAGCCAGTGCAGCGCACTGTGTGCGAGCCGAAGCAGGGCGAGGCATTGCCTCACTCAGGAAGCGCAAGGGGTCAGGGAGCTCCCTTTCCGAGTCAAAGAAAGGGGTAACAGATAGCACCTGGAAAATCGGGTCAGTCCCACCCTAATACTGCGCTTTTCCAATGGGCCTGGAAAATGGCGCACCAGGAGATTGTGTCCCGCACCTGGCTCTGAGGGTCCTATGCCCACAGAGTCTCGCTGATTGCTAGCACAGCAGTCTGAGATCAAACTGCAAGGCAGCAGCGAGGCTGGGGGAGGGGCGCCCGCCATTGCCCAGGCTTGCTTAGGTAAACAAAGCAGCCTGGAAGCTCGAACTGGGTGGAGCCCACCACAGCTCAAAGAGGCCTGCCTGCCTTTGTAGGCTCCACCTCTGGGGGCAGGGCACAGACAAACAAAAATTCAGCAGGAACCTCTGCAGACTTAAATGTCCCTGTCTGACTGACAGCTTTGAAGAGAGTAGTGGTTCTCCCAGCACGCAGCTGGAGATCTGAGAATGGACAGACTGCCTCCTAAAGTGGGTCCCTGACCCCCGAGAAGCCTAACTGGGAGGCACCCCCCAGTAGGGACAGACTGAAACCTCACTCGGCCAGGTACTCCTCTGAGACAAAACTTCCAGAGGAACAATCAGACAGCTGAACTTGTGGTCTCACGAAAATCTGCTGTTCTGCAGCCACTGATGCTGACACCCAGCCAAACAGGGTCTGGAGTGGACCTCTAGCAAACTCCAACAGACCTGCAGCTGAGGATCCTGTCTGGTAGAAGGAAAACTAACAAACAGAAAGGACATCCACACCAAAATCCCATCTGTACATCACCATCATCAAAGACCAAAAGTAGATAAAACCACAAAGATGGGGAAAAAACAGAGTAGAATAACTGGAAACTCTAAAAAGCAGAGCACCTCTCCTCCTCCAAAGGAACGCAGTTCCTCACCAGCAACGGAACAAAGCTGGATGGAGAATGACTTTGACGAGTTGAGAGAAGAAGGCTTCAGACAATCAAACTACTCCAAGCTACGGGAGGAAATTCAAAACAATAGCAAAGAAGTTAAAAACTTTGAAAAAAAATTAGACAAATGGATAACTAGAATAACCAATGGAGAGAAGGGCTTAAAGCAGCTGATGGAGCTGAAAGCCAAGTATCGAGAACTACACGAAGATTGCAGAAGCCTCGGTAGCCGATGCGATCAACTGGAAGAAAGGGTATCAGTGATGAAAGATGAAATGAATGAAATGAAGCGAGAAGGGAAGTTTAGAGAAAAAAGAATAAAAAGGAATGAACAAAGCCTCCAAGAAATTTGGAACTATGTGAAAAGACCAAACCTACGTCTGACTGGTGTACCTGAAAATGACGGGGACAATGGAACCAAGTTGGAAAACACTCTGCAAGATATTATCCAGGAGAACTTCCCCAATCTAGCAAGGCAGGCCAGCATTCAGATTCAGGAAATACAGAGAACTCCACAAAGATACTCCTCGAGAAGAGCAACTCCAAGACACATAATTGTCAGATTCACCACTTCAGTTGAAATGAAGGAAAAAATGTTAAGGGCAGCCACAGAGAAAGGTCGGGTTACCCACAAAGGGAAGCCCATCAGACTAACAGCTGATCTCTCGGCAAAAACTCTACAAGCCAGAAAGGGGGGGGGGTGATATTCAACATTCTTAAAGAAAAGAATCTTCAACCCAGAATTTCATATCCAGCCAAACTAAGCTTCATAAGTGAAGGAGAAATAAAATACTTTACAGACAAGCAAATGCTGAGTGATTGTGTCACCACCAGGCCTGCCCTAAAAGAGCTCCTGAAGGAAGCACTAAACCTGGAAAGGAACAACCAGTACCAGCCACTGCAAAAACATGCCAAATTGTAAAGACCATCGAGGCTAGGAAGAAACTACATCAACTAATGAGCAAAATAACCAACTAACATCATGACAGGATCAAATTCACACATAACAATATTAACTTTAAATGTAAATGGGCTAAATGCTCCAATTAAAAGACACAGACTGGCAAACTGGATAAGGAGTCCAGACCCATCAGTGTGCTGTATTCAGGAAACCCATCTCACGTGCAGAGACACACATAGACTCAAAATAAAGGGATGGAGGAATATCTATCAAGCAGATGGAAAACAAAAAAAGGCAGGGGTTGCAATCCTAGTCCCTGATAAAATAGACTTTAAACCAACAAAGATCAAAAGAGACAAAGAAGGCCATTACATAATGGTAAAGGGATCAATTCAACAAGAAGAGCTAACTATCCTAAATATATGTGCACCCAACACAGGAGCATCCAGATTCATAAAGCAAGTCCTGAGTGACCTACAAAGGGACAAACTCCCACGCAATAATAATGGGAGATTTTAACACCCCACTATCCACATTAGACAGATCAATGAGACAGAAAGTTAACAAGGATATCCAGGAATTGAATTCAGCTCTACACAAAGTGGACCTAATAGACGTCTACAGAACTCTCCACCCCAAATCAACAGAATATACATTTTTTTCAGCACCACACCACACCTATTCCAAAATTGACCACATAGTTGGAAGTAAAGCTCTCCTCAGCAAATGTAAAAGAACAGAAATTATAACAAACTGTCTCTCAGACCACAGTGCAATCAAACAAGAACTCAGGATTAAGAAACTCACTCAAAACCACTCAACTACATGGAAACTGAACAACCTGCTCCTGAATGACTACTGGGTACATAATGAAATGAAGGCAGAAATAAAGATGTTCTTTGAAACCAATGAGAACAAAGACACAACATACCAGAATCTCTGGGACACATTCAAAACAGTGTGTAGAGGGAAATTTATAGCACTAAATGCCCACAAGAGAAAGCAGGAAAGATCCAAAATTGACACCCTAACATCACAATTAAAAGAACTAGAAAAGCAAGAGCAAACACATTCAAAAGCTAGCAGAAGGCTAGAAATAACTGAAATCCAAGCAGAACTGAAGGGAATAGAGACACAAAAAACCCTTCAAAAAATTAATGAATCCAGGAGCTGGTTTTTTGAAAAGATCAACAAAATTGATAGACTGCTAGCAAGACTAATAAAGAAGAAAAGAGAGAAGAATCAAATAGATGCAATAAAAAATGAAAAAGGGGATATCACCACCAATCCCACAGAAATACAATCTACCATCAGAGAATACTACAAACACCTCTAAGCAAATAAACTAGAAAATCTAGAAGAAATGGATAAATTCCTCGACAAATACACCCTCCAAAGACTAAACCAGGAAGAAGTTGAATCTCTGAATAGACCAATAACAGGCTCTGAAATTGTAGCAATAATCAATAGCTTACCAACCAAAAAGAGTCCAGGACCTGATGGATTCACAGCCGAATTCTACCAGAGGTACAAGGAGGAACTGGTACCATTCCTTCTGAAACTATTCCAATCTATAGGAAAAGAGGGAATCCTCCCTAACACATTTTATGAGGCCAGCATCATCTTGATACCAAAGCCTGGCAGAGACATAACCAAAAAAGAGAATTTCAGACCAATATCCTAGATGAATATTGATGCAAAAATCCTCAATAAAATACTGGCAAACCGAATCCAGCAGCAGATCTAAAAGCGTATACACCATGATAAAGTGGGCTTCATCCCTAGGCTGCAAGGCTGGTTCAACATACGCAAATCAATAAATGTAATCCAGCATATAAACAGAACCAAAGACAAAAACCACATGATTATCTCAATAGATGCAGAAAAGGCCTTTGACAAAATTCAACAACCTTTCATGCTAAAAACTCTCAATAAATTAGGTATTGATGGGACGTATCTTAAAATAATAAGAGCTATCTATGACAAGCCCACAGCCAATATGATACTGAATGGGCAAAAACTGGAAGCATTCCCTTTGAAAACTGGCACAAGACAGGGATCCCCTCTCTCACCACTCCTATTCAACATAGTGCTGGAAGTTCTGGCCAGGGCAATCAGGCAGGAGAAGGAAATAAAGGGTATTCAATTAGGAAAAGAGGAAGTCAAATTGTCCTTGTTTGCAGATGACATGATTGTATATCTAGAAAACCCCACTGTCTCAGCCCAAAATCTCCTTAAGCTGATAAGCAACTTCAGCAAAGTCTCAGGATACAAAATCAATGTACAAAAATCACAAGCATTCTTGTACACCAATCACAGACAAACAGAGAGCCAAATCATGAGTGAACTCCTATTCACAATTGCTTCAAAGAGAATAAAATACCTAGGAATCCAACTTACAAGGGATGTGAAGGACCTCTTCAAGGAGAACTACAAACCACTGCTCAATGAAATAAAAGAGGATACAAACAAATGGAAGATCATTCCATGCTCATGGGTTGGAAGAATCAATATCGTGAAAATGGCCATACTGCCCAAGGTAATTTATAGATTCAATGCCATCCCCATCAAGCTACCAATGACTTTCTTCACAGAATTGGAAAAAACTACTTTAAAGTTCATATGGAACCAAAAAAGAGCCTGCATTGCCAAGTCAATCCTAAGCCAAAAGAACAAAGCTGGAGGCATCACGCTACCTGACTTCAAACTATACTACAAGGCTACAGTAACCAAAACAGCATGATACTGGTACCACAACAGAGACATAGATCAATGGAACAGAACAGAGCCCTCAGAAATAATGCCACATATCTACAACTATCTGATCTTTGACAAACCTGACAAAAACAAACAATGGGGAAAGGATTCCGTATTTAATAAATGGTGCTGGGAAAACTGGCTAGCCATGTGTAGAAAGCTGAAACTGGATCCCTTCCTTACACCTTATACAAAAATTAATTCCAGATGGATTAAAGACTTACATGTTAGACCTAAAACCATAAAAACCCTACAAGAAAACTAGGCAATACCATTCAGGACATAGGCGTGGGCAAGGACTTCATGTCTAAAACACCAAAAGCAATGACAACAAAAGCCAAAATTGACAAATGGGATCTAATTAAACTAAAGAGCTTCTGCACAGCAAAATAAACTACCATCAGAGTGAACAGGCAACCTACAGAATGGGAGAAAAATTTTGCAACCTACTCATTTGACAAAGGGCTAATATCCAGAATCTACAATGAACTCAAACAAATTTACAAGAAAAAAACAAACAACCCCATCAAAAAGTGGGTGAAGGACATGAACAGACACTTCTCAAAAGAAGACATTTATGCAGCCAAAAAACACATGAAAAAATGCTCATCATCACTGGCCATCAGAGAAATGCAAATCAAAACCACAGTGAGATACCATCTCACACCAGTTAGAATGGCCATCATTAAAAAGTCAGGAAACAACAGGTGCTGGAGAGGATGTGGAGAAATAGGAACACTTTTACACTGTTGGTGGGACTGTAAACTAATTCAACCATTGTGGAAGTCAGTGTGGCGATTCCTCAGGGATCTAGAACTAGAAATACCATTTGACCCAGCCATCCCATTACTGGGTATATACCCAAAGGACTATAAATCATGCTGCTATAAAGACACATGCACACGTATGTTTATTGCGGCACTATTCACAACAGCAAAGACTTGGAACCAACCCAAATGTCCAACAAGGATAGACTGGATTAAGAAAATGTAGCACATATACACCATGGAATACTATGCAGCCATAAAAAATGATGAGTTCATGTCCTTTGTAGGGACATGGATGAAACTGGAAACCATCATTCTCAGTAAACTATCGCAAGGACAAAAAAGCAAATACCGCATGCTCTCACTCATAGGTGGGAATTGAACAATGAGAACTCATGGACACAGGAAGGGGAACATCACACTCTGAGGACTGTTGTGGGGTGGGGGGAGGGGAGAGGGACAGCATTAGGAGATATACCTAATGCTAAATGACGAGTTAATGGGCGCAGCAAAACAACATGGCACATGGATACATATGTAACAAACCTGCACATTGTGCACATGTACCCTAAACCCTAAAGTATAATAATAAAACAAATAAATAAATAAAACGAAAAGCAAAAAACATTTTTTTTCTTAATTCTGGCTACCATTCAAGATCTCTTGAAACTGGTTTTCTCTTGCCCTCAGATAAAATATCGGTTGAGTCTCATAGCTTATGTCCTCTCTTGAGAAATTAAATATCTATATATACATATATACATACATATATATATACATATATATATACATATATACATACATATATATACATATATACACATATATACATACATATACACATATATACATACATATATATATACATATATATACATATTTAGACAGAGTCTTGCTCTGTCACCCAGGCTGGAATGCAATAGCACTATCTCAGCTCACTGCAACTGTACCTCCTAGGTGCAAGCAAGTCTCCTGCCTCAGCCTCCCGAGTAGCTGGGATTACAGGCACTTGCACCCCATGTCTGGGTAATTTTTGTATTTTTATTAGAGACAAGATTTCACCATGTTGCCCAAGCTGGTCTCGAACTCCTGGCCTTAAGTGATTTCCCTTGCTCCTCAACCCTGCCTTGGCCTCCCAAAATGCTAGGATTACAGACATGAACCACTGTGCCCAGCCAAGAAATTAAAAAATATATCTACGGTCAGTTATATTCACAAGAACGGTCTCAGTTTATTTATTAATTAATTTAATCCAATGTAATGATCAAAATAATCCAAACTTCTCTTAAACTGAAGCTCTTTCCTGCCTTCAGTGTGGTCTTGCTTTGAGCTGGCTGCCTGAACTGAGACTCTACAGCTGACTTCCACATTCTTTCTTTCACTTTTAGTTTCTATCCAACATCACTGATTTAGGAGAAGAGAGTAAGAAGGACAGTTAAAGGGAGCAGGGACTATTTGTAATGTTCCAGGTGAAACATGACAATGGTTACCACCTGGGCCAGATATCACAAATATCTCTGGAATTATTACACTAGTCTTCCCCTCCACCTCTCTCTCCTATTTTCTATGCTCAACACAGAAGCTAGGGTGACCCATTTCAAGAATAAATCATGCCACTCATCGGCTCAGAATCTTCTAACTGCTCCCCACTTTCTGAGTATAAAAGCTAAAATCTTTGGAAGTATATATATAATCTGGATGCTATCACCTTTCTCACTCAGCTTCTACAACCCGAGCCTCTGTCTCTTCAGTCTCTGTAAATGTTCCCACCCTGAATGTCCTTCCTTGAACACATGACATCAAGTATAGCCAAAACTTGGACACTTATTATTAATAATAATGGCTTCCTTTTAGTGAATGGTTATCACATGCCAAGCACAATACTAAGCATTTCAATTAAGATAACAGAAAAGAAATGGTTATCTCTGTTTGGTGATATTATGAATATTTTTTCTTGTATCACATCTGTGTTTTAGAATAAATATGTGTTACTCGATGTTAAAAAAAAAAAAAGCATATAGAAAGACATTTAACTATCCAGGGATACAAGACACTTCGGAGCTGCAACTCATATTGCCTTCTTTGTGATGCGATACTGAATATCTGTTGTATTTCCAACCACAGATGGTATCATTCAGTGGTGTTTAAAAGGATTTATCTTCATAAATTCTGTAAAGTACATAAAGATTCTTTTCATAGGGAATGTAGTTGTGTGTGACTCTCTATGATGAGTGTTAATGTACACGCTTGTTTTGCTAGGAAACTGAACATTTTTCAAAGATGTGTGAATTTATAATTTATTATGTGGATGAAAGATGTTCGCTTATTATATTCTTTTTCTTTCCAAAATTTACTGAAGGAGAAAAAAATTCCAACTCTTAAACCATTTCTGAGTACTAAAATGTAGAATTATGGCAATTCAAATGGAGTTTATTATACATGAAAAAAAGAAAATGGAAATAATAAATTCACGGAAAGCTTAAACTAAGTAAGTTAGTGATAAAATAATTTCTAACCTGGAAGTTTCCTGGTCTTGGTGTCAGTTAGAGGGATTGGAGGTGAAAAGCTACAGAAAGAAGATACAAGCTGAGAAAATGAAGACATTCTCATGATTAACAGGCCATTAGAAGTGAATTATAAAACATACCCTGGATCCAGAATATCATTTTACTTACTGTTAAAAATGGAGAATCTATATTTCAATTGAAAGAATGTTCACTATAAGCAAGACTTTCCTCTGTATCGTTAAATATGTGTCTGTGCAGTGAGAAGCATTTTAAGTTTATAATACTATAAATTAGAAGGCAAGAAGTTTAAGTCAGTAACTTATTTGACAACCTAACTAGAGATAAAAATGAAAGATTAAAAATAACATATACCTATAAATTGTAAGTTGTTCCTAAAATCATCATTCTGTAAAAGTGTAAATTCATTATAAAGGTCATCAGTTTATAGAAGTTGAAAAGTGAGTCAATTTAACTCTTAGGAAATATACATAGTGTAAAATATTATTGATACATTATTTATTTAGAAATTTATTTAAACAATTGCATGTATATGATATAAATATATATAGACATTCATACTATGTACTTTTAGAAAAGAAAAAATCAATATATGCATATGTGCATATGTGTCTGCATATATGTATATACACGTATGTATGAAATTAATATATACATTATATACAATATGAGCATGTTCTAATTTTAAAAAGAGTTAAAATGTCTTGAATTCAGTTCTCAGGCATGCCCTGTAATTTTTTAATCAACTCACTTCACTTGAATTTTTTTAAGTGCTTATCATTATCTGAAAGTCTTCTTTCCTTTCAAGTAGGTTGACTGGCTTATTCTCTGTCTACCTTCAACTAAAATATGAGCTTCCTGTGAATGTTTTTGAGTAACAAATAATCAGCTCCCAGGATAGGGCTAGGATCATAGTAGAGACGTCTATAAGTATTATTTGAATGAATAAATAAATGTACCATTGAACATCAATGCGTAAACTATAATTTGTGAGCCTACATTTTATTGTGTCGTTTTCTTTTAAATCCCTAAGGCATATTGAAGGAATCTTTAATAACCCAATATTATATATTTATATATTAAATTTCTACTTTAGGAACAATAATGTTGGTGTAGAAACAACTATAACGTAATTTTTGTTATTGTTATACTCACAGGTACTAATCTGATGAGACGCAGCAGTTGTTTTTAGTGAATAATTTAATACATCCTAATTATAACACACTCGGACTTTGAAAATAGATTTATAAGAAAAAATAACTTTTACTAAACCAAAGTACTTTATTTTCAAGTTTCGCTATACTTAGTTTGACAGCAATTGATTATGGGGAAAGCTATGAAAAAGTGACAACAAATTACCTTCCCCAAAATGAGTTAGGACTTTTCTTTTAAAATTAAAGATGGCAGAAAGAAGGCTCCTCTCTGGATTAAGCATATATAATTGTACCCAGGGTGACCTTGATTTCCCTGTCAAATTATATTTATCTTAAAATTTAAAAGGATTCTGTTTGTCTTTAGAAACAATTTACAGTGGCTGGACACAGTGGCTCATGCCTGTAATCCCAGCACTTTGGGAGGCCGAGGTGGGTGGATCACAAGGTCAGGAGATCGAGACCATCCTGGCTAACACGGTGAAACCCTGTCTGTATTAAAAATACAAAAAATTAGCCAGGCATGGTGGCAGGTGCCTGTAGTCCCAGCCACTCGGGAGGCTGAGGCAGGAGAATGGCGTGAACCTGGGAGGCGGAGCTTGCAGTGAGCCTAGATCGCGCCATTACACTCCAGCCTGGGCAACAGAGCAGGACTCCATCTCAAAAAAAAATAATAATAATAAACAATTTACAGTTTAGCAGAGGTGAATTAATAAGAAAAAAAAAGAGGGGAAATATAAACTGCAAAAAAACAAAAAGCAAAACAAAACACTGATAGAAACTATGTGGATAAAATGGACAGGCTTATTCTTTACCACTCAGTTATCAAGAGGTTGATGCAACTGAAGGAAATTTTGATGTGAAAAATCATACAAATGATTCAACAAGTCCATGAGTTGGTTCTCTGGAAGAAGAAATAAGGTAAACAGACTATTAATTAGACTAATAAAGATAAAAAGAGAGAAGATTCAAATAAACACAATCAGAAGTTACAAAGGGGACATTATCACCGACCTCACAGAAATACAAAAACCCTCAGAAACTACTATCAACACCCCTCTGCACACAAGCTAGAAAACCGTAAGAGATGGCTACATTCCTGAAAACATATAACCTCTGAAGAGTGAACCCTGAAGAAATTGAATCCCCGAACAGATCAATAATATGTTCCAAAATTGAATCAGTAATAAAAAGCTTACTAATCAGAAAAAGCCATGGACCAGATGGATTCATAGTCAAATTCTACCAAATGTAAAAAGAAGAGTTGGTACTATTCCTACTGAAACCATTCCAAAAAATTGAGGAGGAGGAATGCCTCAATAACTCATGCTATGAGACTAGCATAATCTTGATACCAAAACCTAGCTGAGACACAACAAAAAATAAAAACTTCATGTCAAGATCCTTGATTAATATCTATGCAAAAATCCCCAACAAAATACTAGCAAACTGAATCTAGCAGCACATCAAAACCTTAATCCACCATGATCAAGTAGGATTTATCCCTGAGATGCAAGGTTGGTTCAACATATGCAAATCAATAAATGTGATTTATCACATAAACAGAACTAAAAACAAAAACCACACGATTATCTCAATAGATGCAGAAAAGGCTTTTGATAAAATTCAAAATCCTTTCATGTTATAAAAGCTCAACAAACTAGTCATTGAAGGAATGTACCTCTAAATAATAACTTTGTCATCTATGGCAAACCCATAGACAACATCATACTTCATGGCCAAAAGCTAGATGCATTCCCCTTGAAAACTGGAACAAAACAGGAATGCCCTCTCACACCATTCCTATTCAACAAAGTACTAAAAGTCCTAGCCAGAGTAATCAGGCAAGAGAAAGAAATGAAAAGCATCCAAATAGAAAAAGAATAAGTCAAATTATCTCTGTTTTCAGATGCAATGATTCTATACCTAGAAAACTTCATATTCTCGGCCAAAAAGCTCCTTGATCTCATAAACAACTTAAGCAAATTTTCAGGATACAAAATTAATGTACAAAAATCAGTAGCATTTATATACACCAATAAAATCCAAGTTGAGAGCCAAATCAAGAATGCAATCCTATTTACAATAGCCACAAAAAGAAAAAAAAATGCCTAGGAATACAGCTAACCAGAGAGGTGAAAGATCTCTACAATAATAATTACAAAACACTGCCCAAAGAAATCAGAGATGACACAAACAAATTGTGAAAACATTCCATGCTGATGGGTAGGAAGAATCAATATAGTTAAAATGGCCATATTGCCTAAAGCAATTTATAGATTCAATGCTATTCCTATAAAAGCATCAATGACATTCTTCACAGAACTAGAAAAAGCCATTTTAAAATGCACAGGGAATGTAAAGGAGCCTGAATAGCCAAAGCAATCCTAAGCAAAAAGAAAAAAGCTGGAGACATCACATTACCAAACTTCTAACTATGCTACAAGGCTACAGTAACCAAAACAGCACAGAACTGGTACAATAACAGACACATGGACCGATGGAACAGAATAGGGAGCCCAGTAAAAATGCCACACACCTATAACCATTTGATCGTCAACAAAGTTGACAACAACAAGCAATGAAGAAAGGGCTCCCTATTCAATAAATGGTGCTGAGATAACTGGCTAGCCATAGGCAGAAAATTGAAACTGGACCCCTTCCTTTCACCATATGCAAAAATTAACTCAAGATGGACTAAAGACTTAAATGTAAAATGTAAAATTATAAAAACCCTGGACAATAACCTAGGAAGTACCATTCTGTACATAAGATCTGGCAAAGATTTCAGGATGAAGATGCCAGAAGCAATTTCAACAAAACCAAAAATAAACAAATGGGACTTAATTAAATGAAAGAGCTTTTGCACAGCAAAATAAACTATCAACAGAGTAAACAGGCACCTTACAGAGTGGGATAAAATACTTGCAAACTATGCATCCAACAAAGGTCTAACATCCAGAATCTATAAGAAACTTTAACAAGCAAAAAACGACCCCATTAAAAAGTAGGCAAAGGCCATGAACAGATAAAAGAAGACAAACAAGCAACCAACAAACATATGAAAAAATGCTCAACATCACAAATCCCACCAGTCAGAATGGCTATTATTAAAAATTCAGAAAATATAATAAAGGTGCTATTGGGGTTGCAGAGAAAAGACAATGCTTATACACTGCTGGTGGGAATGGAAATTACTTCAGCCATTGTGGCAAGCGGTTTGGTGATGCATTAGTCTGTTTTCACACTACTATAAAGAACTACCTGAAACTGGGTAATGTATAAAGAAAAGAGGTTTAATTGACTCACAGTTCTGCAGACTTAACAGGGAGTATGACTGGGAGGCCTCAGGATACTTGCAATCGTGGCAAAAGGGGAAGGGCAAGCAAGGACCTTTTTCACACGGAGACAGGAGAGAGAGAAGAAAGGGGGATGTGCCACACACTTTTAAAACATCAGATCTCCTGATAACTCACTCACTATCATGAAAACAGCAAGGGGGAAATCCATCCTTGATCCAATCACCTCCCATTCTGATGAATGTTGTGTTCTTTGTAATCTCATAACTCTGTCCTGGTAGATTGACAAATAAAACAGTAAATTAATTGCAGATACATGAAACTTGCCTTTCCTTTAAAAAATACGTTAATAATATAAAGAATGACAGAAATATTTGTCTTCAGTATTTTATATTCCATTCAAATTTGAAGTTTACTTTTTCTTATGGATTTTCTCATTATTATATTTCCATGATATTGAAATATTGATATTCTATAAAATATTCTATAAAAATGTTTCATAGGTATTAAATAACATTTTTGAAATATTTTGATGCAACTTTATTCAGTACATTAAAATATTTTGACAATTTCTTTGTAGGTTGCACCCTTTATCAATATAAAATGACTCATCGTTGTCCCTTTGAGTGGTTTTGCTTTGAATTTAATTTCATATGATGTTGATATTATATGGCAACCACTACTATATTATATTTGCATTTGCTGAATATATATTTTTTCACTTTTAACATTTTTTTGTCTATGATTTGGTTTTACTTCTACAAAGAGCATGACTGTTTTTATGTGCCCTTATATGAATGTTACTATTAAAACTTTAAATCCATTATATTTATTATTTTGCCTGGTATATTTGACTATTATTTGTCATCTTTTTTTTTTTCTCCTCAAGAATTTCCTACAAAAGCTTCATATTTTATCACAAATACTTGCTGGGTCACTGCCCAACCCTGCCTCATCTTCCCTCACAGTCATGCTGATACTAGTTGTCAATCTCATTGTAGAAGTACCTTCAGTTTACTTAGCCTACCACCCATACCTGTAGATACTGAAAACAAGGGTAACAGCCATTCTTTCCGTTGTGGCAACCTTGTGCTTTCCAGGAAACACAAGCATATTTCATATTTGCTTCCTAGACCAATGATTCACAACCATTTTTACACACATAAAATCATCTGGAAAGTTTTTACAAAAAGGCAATGTGTGGGCTACTCCCAACCTCACCCCTCTTCCCGACCAAGGTTCTGATTTAATTCCTCTGGGGTGAGCTCTCAAAATGATTATGTTAATAAAAATGTCTTCAAGTGATTTAATTGTAGCCAGAATCTCCATTATAGACTATTCACCAGCTTTCCCTTCTGCCCCGGCAGCTCCCACTTTGTCCTTCCCACCCACTCTGAGCTCTGGAACAGATTTCTTCTCATGTTGTAGCTTGCATGTTTCCTGACCTTTCTGCAAAGTTATCCTCTAAACAATATATTCCCAACATTCCTTCTGGCTTTCAGGCGTAGAGATGTCATCTTTTGCTAGTTTCCAACTCTGCTATCAATCAATTTTTCTTTTTATACAGTCATTGTAGTGTTCAGTAAAAATTCTGAAAACGATGGGGTGGGGAAGATATAAATAACCGGGTTGAGTTTTGAATCAGAACCAACTCTCAATATGGAATTGTTATCAAATAATTACTATTTGATGATACTTTCAAAGTTCTGAAGTAGAAACTGATTCCTATGTATTATTCATTCCTAGATAGTAATGACTAAACATCCAAAAAATTAAACTAGATTAAAAGAAAATTAAAATGTTTTCTATTTATAAGATAATGTGCATTTTAAAGAATGTTTCATAATATAACAGAAAAAGATCAGAACATATAGTTTATACAGTTTATGATATGATTTTTATTGAAATTATATCTTTAATTGCTCTAGGATTAATCCAGTGAAATTGTTGATAACAACAATACAAGTAATAATAGTAGTAGCATTTATTGATTTAAATTCTAGAAAAGTAATCATCTTTCAATTGCCAACATCATCATCATCATCATCACCACCACCAACATATTTAAAACCTACTAAGTAATTATTATATGCCAGGCTCCGTTCTAAATTCATTAACTTTTAAATCTTTACAATAATATAGTTATGTGAATATTGTTGTCAAATGTTGATGAAACAAAGAGAAAGAGAGTTTAAGTTGATTGTTTGAGGTCATGGTGTTAGACGCAGGTAGACAAACTTTTACCCTTGTTTAAAGCTACTATGAAGTCCTGTTAGCATGAATGATCTTTATTTTCTTCAGTATGCCTTTGGTTTTATTGTCAACATTTTACTATAATAAATGACTATTCTTATTAACAAGAATAAAATGTCAAGTAATAGTTATGAAAAATTTTAGCTCAAGACAAATAATTACTGGAAGCATTTATGTGGACACTAACAATATTAAAACATTTGTCAAGTTCATTTGAGATTCTTCATGTGCAAATGTCACATACAAATTTCTCTGAGAAAAAAAATCTTTTCCATTACTCTTCCAAATGATATTTATTTTTCTCTGCTTTTTAAATGTTGATTCTTGGTCTACATTACTTGGGACTATATGGCCTCAATTTTAGTTTTATGGAAATTAGATTAAGCTTGCTAAACACTTAATAATCAATTGCCTTGCAAGGAATAGAAATCACTTTCATTAATATTTCCCGAAGGATCAGATTTCAATGCAACAACAACTTATGGTTTGGACTGGTTGATGTAAATGTTTAACGTGTTTGGCAAACAAAGAACCAGCTCTTTCATTTTATTAAGATAGATATCTGTACATATCTTAAATGTGTGTTTGAGGCATATTGAAGAAGAAAAGAGGTGATGAGTTGCAAATCAAGATAGTATTGAAAATGGTATGTCCACAGTGCTAGATGTCAAGTACTGTGCTTGTTACTATTGACTAAAGATACTGAGATAAGCTCATCTAGTAGAAGGAGAAACCCACTAATAAATAAATGATAATTTGACATGATTTATATGATTCCGGGGTATGCAGATGGTGTTTGGAGAAAGCACAGAGAATGGAGATGCTAACTCGATACTGGAAACAGTGGAAATACTTTGAATATTAGAACAGGAAGTTGACCATGCCCATCACCAACATTTCCTATACCCTGAGCTAGAGTACAAGTGGAAGCCTATATACCATATGTCAAAATATTTAAAGCTTACAAGTCAAAGTAACAAGCTGTTAAATAAAATAGATTTCACTGTATATCCATAACAACATAATAGCAAATACATGTACAGCTATGGTGTTTACATAACACAATCAGTCAAACATCAGCAATGACTAATTATTACTGCATTTGTCTTGCTGTTCAGTGGATAGGCCAACCGTGTTCTCATGAGTAACAAAATGCTTACGAGATATAGGAAGGATTATATATTTTCTATTTGCTTTTTGTTGCTACATAGCAAATTAGCATAGACTTAGCAGCATAAAACAACAGAAATTTCAGATGTTACTTTTTCTGGGGGTCAAAAGTCCAGAAACTAGTTAGTTGGGTCCTCTGTACAGTCTTACCAGGTTGAAATTGAATTGTTGGCCAAAACTGCAATGTTATCTGAGTCCCCTTCCAATCTCAGTATCATTGGCAGAATTCATTTCCTTGTGGATGTAAGACTAGGGTTCTCATTTTCTTGTTGACTCTCAATCTGAAACCATTCTCCAGCTCCTAGAGTCTGCCTGCACTCCCATCCACATATACAAAGTATATTAGCATGTTTGGCAAACAAAGAACCAGCCCTTTCATTTTATTAAGATGGATTTCTGTACATATCTTAAATGTGTGTTTTGGGGCATATGGAAGAATAAAACAGGTGACAGGTTAAAAATTAAGATTACTTTTAATGGCAAAAACCACAATTATTTTTGCATCAAATTTATATATATATATAAATATATATATATAATTATATATAGATAGATGCTTGACATCTAGCACTGTGGACATACCATTTTCGATACTATCTTGATTTGCAACTCGTCACCTCTTTTCTTCTTCCATATGCCTCAAAACACACATTTAAGATATGTACAGATATCTATCTTAATCAAATGAAAGAGCTGGTTCTTTGCTTGCCAAACATGTTAAACATTTACATCAATGTTAAACATTTTATATATATATATATATATATATATATATATATACACACCAGGAGACTAGAATACAGCAAACTCCTTTAAAATAAGTGACTAAATATTACATTAGTATTTAGGAAACACATAATTCCTTGGATCCTTTATGTAAAATAAGAAAGGTAGCAGGGCATGGTGGCTCACGCCTGTAATCCCAGCACTTTGGGAGGCTGAGGTGGGCGGATTACAAGGTCAGGAGTTCAAGATCAGCCTGACCAACACGGTAAAACCCCATCTCTACTAAAAATACAAAATTAGTCAGGCGTGGTGGCGAATGCCTGTGGTCCCAGCTACTCAGGAGGCTGAGGCAGGGGAACTGCTTGAACCCGGGAGGCAGAGGTTGCAGTGAACCAAGATCAAGTCACTGCAGTCCAGCCTGGGCAGCAGAGCAAGACTCCATCTCAAAAAAGAAAAATGTTGATAACAATTTTAATGTTTGAGGAAGAGTAATTTTAATATTTTGATAGAATATCTCCAAGATGTCCCAAGAAGAAAATATCATTGAAAGTAAAACATCAAAATATAAATTTATGGAAAGAAAATTAATCTATGTACTTCATTCTGATTTCAAGAAATAAACTCTCCTCATGATCAAATTATCATCTTCTGTATACTTTACTTGATTCTTGGGCTAAGCCTGCTAAAATAAAATGGACCATAAACATTATTATTCTTCATGCCTATATTTTACATTTTTGGTAACTGTTGACAATGTAATTGCTGTAAAACAGATTTTTCACATTTATGTAAAATACAATGGATTTGTATTCTCCCAGAAAACCAGATAAGCCAGGAAGATTGGCCTAAAAGATCAAGTCTAGTAAACATTCACTCAATCTCATATCAAATGTTTAAAACTAATTCAATAACTGCTCTTAGGATTAATAAAGAAAAAGCCATTCAGCATACAATTGTGTTGCCTTCTTCTTTAGTAGTTTTACCACATCGAGGAGCTGTGTTGAGTTCTTGGTTAAAACAAAGAAAAATATTCAAGTGAGAGCTGACGTGTCCACAGAAGTATGACACATTAATTGGTTGATTAATGATGAATATTTACCCGTTGATAGGCTACACTTTGCTATTGGTGACTTTTAATTCAGCCTGAATAGGTGCACCTCTTTCAAAATAGACAGTGACATTATAGACACTAAAGCTGTCAGAATTTGATGAAGAGGAAATGTGGCCTCTGCCATTGGCTGATTAATGGCTTTGCCATGTAAGTGATGTCATACACTTCTCTCTACTATTTCATTTAATAATGCACAAAATGAGTGTCATAATAAATGCACATCCTTCTGGAGCTCAGTGCAGGAGGCATCAAAAGAACAGCTATTTATAAACACCTTTGTTCCTCCCAGGCAAAGGTTGGAGCCAGTTTATAACAAAATCTCACCTACATCTTTCAGATGCAAGCTGGAGGTCAGCAACAGAGAACACAGTGACTGTGGCAACTAAAAGATCTATTAAACATCTACATACGTGTTTGAAAAGATTGTAGACCTATCTTTTACTCATCTGGACTCTATAGTTGAAAATGTCGAGCTGGGGTTATCAGTCTCTCATTACAAAATTCACCAAGTAAAAAGGCCTAAGATTAAAAGTCATCAGGTCATCTTTGTTCTAATAATGTTGCTTCTGATTTCATCCTTGAGGCTTATTTTGTTAAAACAGAACAAATGTTACACTGTGTCTCAATGTAATTTTTACAAAATGCTCAATTTTGTATTCTAAAGACTGAAATATAGATATACATATTTTTATTACAACTATGCATGCCACTTTTTTGCTAAGTTATATTCACAATAATTTCTCTTGAAGTTGATGGCATTTTAAAAGTCTTAGGAATGCAGTATGTGGAGATTAAACCATAAAGGTTGTTGTCTGAGTTTTTGAAGATGATTTCAAAGTCACTATTAGTTTTCAGTTTATCAGGTAAGAGATAAACAATGAGGGAGGTTATTTCTTAGAACTCATCATTTATCCAGCCTGACCAGTACCTTAACAACTCCACAAAAGCTAATTAGAAGTTAAGGGAAACTAGAAAGGTTTTTGATTGCTTAAAATTTTTTTTTAGACAAGCCTACAGCACCTGGTATTCCCAGGTGGTCTCCCATCCAAGTACTAACCAGGCCTGACCCTGCTTAGCTTCCAGAGATCAGACGAGATAGGGCACGTTCAGGGTGGTATGGCCATAGACAATAGATTCAATGCCATCCCCATCAAGCTACCAATCACTTTCTTCACAGAATTGGAAAAAACTATCTTAAAGTTCATATGGAACCAAAAAAGAGCCCACATTGCCAAGTCAATCCTAAGCCAAAAGAACAAAGCTGGAGGCATCACGCTACCTGACTTCAAACTATACTACAAGGCTACGGTAACCAAAACAGCATGGTACTGGTACTACAACAGAGACATTGATCAATGGAACAGAACAGAGCCCTCGGAAATAATGCCGCATATCTACAACTATCTGATCTTTCACAAACCTGACAAAAACAAGCAATAGGGAAAGGATTCCCTATTTAATAAATGGTGCTGGGAAAACTGGCTAGCCATATGTAGAAAGCTGAAACTGGATCCCTTCCTTACACCTTATACAAAAATTAATTCAAGATGGATTAAAGACTTACACGTTAGACCTAAAACCATAAAAACTCTAGAAGAAAACCTAGGCAATACCATTCGGGACATAGGCATGGGCAAGGACTTCATGTCTAAAACACCAAAAGCAATGGCAACAAAAGCCAAAATTGACAAATGGGATCTAATTAAACTAAAGAGCTTCTGCATAGCAAAAGAAACTACCATCAGAGTGAACAGACAGCCTACAGAATGGGAGAAAATTTTTGCAACCTACTCATCTGACAAAGGGCTAATATCCAGAATCTACAATGAACTCAAACAAATTTACAAGAAAAAAACAAACAACCCCATCAAAAAGTGGGCGAAGGACATGAACAGACACTTCTCAAAAGAAGACATTTATGCAGCCAAAAAACACATGAAAAAATGCTCATCATCACTGGCCATCAGAGAAATGCAAATCAAAACCACAGTGAGATACCATCTCACACCAGTTAGAATGGCCATCATTAAAAAGTCAGGAAACAACAGGTGCTGGAGAGGATGTGGAGAAATAGGAACACTTTTACACTGTTGGTGGGACTGTAAACTAGTTCAACCATTGTGGAAGTCAGTGTGGCGATTCCTCAGGGATCTAGAACTAGAAATACCATTTGACCCAGCCATTCCGTTACTGGGTATATACCCAAAGGACTATAAATCATGCTGCTATAAAGACACATGCACACGTATGTTTGTTGCGGCACTATTCACAATAGCAAAGACTTGGAACCAACCCAAATGTCCAACAAGGATAGACTGGATTAAGAAAATGGGGCACATATACACCATGGAATACTATGCAGCCATAAAAAATGATGAGTTCATGTCCTTTGTAGGGACATGGATGAAACTGGAAAACATCATTCTCAGTAAACTATCACAAGGACAAAAAACCAAACACCTCATGTTTTCATTCATAGGTGGGAATTGAACAATGAGAACTCATGGACACAGGAAGGGGAACATCACACTCCGGGGACTGTTGTGGGGTGGGGGTAGGGGGGAGGGACAGCATTAGGAGATATACCTAATGCTAAATGACGAGTTAATGGGTGCAGCACAACAACATGGCACATGTATACATATGTAACAAACCTGCACATTTTGCACATGTACCCTAAAACTTAAAGTATAATAATAATAAAATAAAATAAAATAAAATTTTTTTTTAAATTCCCATCCTCTACCACGATGTAACAAGTGAATGTCAATGTAGAGAAAACATATATACACAAGACTAGATGGTGCAGACTATTCTCCACGGAACTGAGAATGAGGTGTTTTCAAGCTGATCATCAGTTTTATATAATTATCTCTAAGGCTTACTAGTCAGAAGTTCAAATTCAATGTTTCAGAAAAATTACATGAGATACTTTATTTTCAATTTAATTTTAATTTTGTATTCTGTTTTTCCTTAAAACATTAAACAATGTCCATTGAAAATATCATGATCAAATAATAAAATAAATGAACCCAACACATCAATGGCTTCAGTTGAGAAGCTCACACTCTGACCCATTTGGAAATTTGTAGGTGGTAAATGCTGAATTAGTCTATCCTTATGCTCACTCATCAAGTATACTATAATCTATGTATTATCTACCCCCATAGCTTTATACCAAACTGCTAAATAAGCTTTCTCATATTCTGATGGTTTTCATATACTATGGTCTTATATGATTTTTGATAACTCCAGTGTCCTTTGGGTTTCATTCTGTGTTAGTTCTCACACTGCTAATAAAGACATCCCTGAGACTGGGTAATTGATAAAGAAAAAAAGGTTTAGTGGACTCACAGTTCCACATGGCTGGGGAGGCCTCACAATCATGGCAGAAGGTGAAGGAGGAGCAAAGTCTTATCTTACATGGCAGCAGGCAAGAGAGAACTTGTGCAGGGGAACTCCCCTTCATGAAGCCATCAGATCTCATGAGACTTATTCACTATCATGAGAACAGCATGGGGGTAACCACCCCCATGATTCAATTACCTCCCACCAGGTCCCTCCCACAACATGCGGGAATTATGTGAGCTACAATTCAAGACGAGATTTGGCTGAGTACCACAGCCAAACCATATCACCTTCCTTCACTCATCTTGTTGTTTACTTACCATGATTCAATTATCTCCCATCAGGTCCCTCCAAGAACATGTGGGAATTATGGGAGCTACAATTCAAGATGAGATTTGGGTGGGGACACAGCCAAACCATATTACCTTTCTTCACTCATCTTGTTTACTTACCCCTATAATAGAATGTCTTTTTTTTTTTTTTTTGGTCTGCATATCCTCATGAGAGTTCTAGTGAAAGCCAAGAGCTAAGCCTCTGACAAGAGAAGCTAAGAAAGCCAAAACAGTTGACCTTTGGCATTTAGTAGGAAGAGGCCAGAGGTCAAAAGAGATGATCTGGATATAAATTTTGACTCTGCAGCCAGTGCCCAACATAGACTCTCTGTGACGATTTAGAATTTGAAAGTGGGTAATGGTATATTATTTCTAGAATCAGTGGTCACAGTGGAATCAGAGACAGTTTCTGACATCTGTGGTAGTGACAGTGGCAATTTAGCCAGACCTTAGCTATTTTTGTAGCCACCCAGTGAGGGTGACCAGTGGTTCTAGTTTGCAAAGGACTGAGGGATATTTCAAGGTATCAACTTTCAGTGCTAAAATAGGGAGATCCCTGGGAAAACCAGGATGAGTCATTACCTTGCATCCAGCTCCTCAAGTTTCTTTCTCATTATCTGAAGTTGATTCTTCAGCCTCCCGGTGGATTCTGTGACCTATCTATGTTACTTCCTTAAAAAGTCCTTTCTTGTTAAAATTAGCAGCATCTCTTATTGATTTCTGCATTACAAAACCCTCACTGGTATAGAAATTGGGTACAGAAAGTGGGTTGCAGGCAAGAAACTCTCAGGGAAATCAGGTAATCTGGTATTGGTTACCTGCCAAGTGAAAATATAATTACTATTTAGAGAAAAGATAGGAGATGAAACAGAAAGCTAAGTTCTTACTGGTTATAGACTGAAATTAAGTGTTTATTGAGGGTCGGCCTTAAGAAAACAAAATGATAGTTGCTATAGAAAGAACATGGAATTTTGAGAACTCTGATTGTGGAGCACTGCTTTGAACAAGTCTAAACAGCTAAATACCCCACCTCTAACTACCTGGTAAATACAACCTCTAACTACCTGGTAAAATAACTAAACCCTAAGAATCTTCCAGGACTATGATAAAGAATCTCTCATTCTTAGCAGCTACAGAATAAAAGTGATAAAAATCTAAATGCAAAGTTCAAGTCTTTGTGTTGCTGAATTATAAATGGAGTCAAATTATAGTCTTTCCTAATATTGTCTGCAAAATTTCAGATATTGATAAGAGGTGGGATCCTGATATTGAGACAGAGTTACAAGGCAGGATGTAGTGCATTTGGGATGCTCCAATGCCCAATCTCCACCAAACCGCCTTTGTCACCGAAAGAACTTCTGCTTTGCTTGAAAATGCTTATGACTTCCTCACTTGAAGGAATTACCCTGAATCTAGAACCAAATCTTCATGAGCTCTCAGCCAGTCTCCCACTCCTTTTTTCTCCATTTCTATTGCTAGAATACGCTCCCAGCTTATTTTGGAAACAAATGTTTACACTTTTAAAATGTTAGGCCAAGCACGGTGGTTCACACCTGTAATCCCAGCACTTTGGGAGGCCGAGGAGTGTGGATCACCTAAGGTCAGGAGTTCGAGACAAGCCTGGCCTACATGGTGAAACCCCATCTCTACTGAAAATATAAAAATTAGCTGGATGTGGTAACAGGGGCCTGTAATCCCAGCTACTTGGGAGGCTGAGGTAGGAGAATCACTTGAACCTGGGTGGGCAGGTTGCAGTCAGCCAAGATCGTGCCATTGCACTCCTGCCTGGGTGACAAGAGAGAAACTTCGTCTCAAATAAATAAATAAATAAAATGTTAGTGGAGTTTGTTCATTTGATTTGCAAAATTCTGGTGAAAACATCAAAAAAGATCCTGAGAGTATTTGATGAAGGATAAGAGAATATAATGTTTTGGTTAAGTTAAGTTGACTTCATCACTGTGAGTGCACTTAACAAAGACTCGATTCCACGTGTTGATTTTAGCAGTTACAATATGGATTCCATCGTAGCTCATGACATCACTGAGATGATAAATACCATTTGGTAGATCATAGAATAAGAAATCAAGAAGCTAAGAAAGATTATAAAAACTGAGTGAAATTTTCTTGCTCAGTCATTCAACCATTAACTATGGTTAGTGAGTACCCAGAATGTACCTTCTACACCAAAGCCTTTTAAAACGCATTGGTAGGAAAAGAACAAACGTTTCTAAAAATTGTTTTAGTAGCTGGTAGGTGATGGGGCCATCAAAATGGTCTCCCTGACATAATGAGAAAAGATTCCAGAGTTGAGGAGGTCGAAGACCAACATGACTTTCAGAGGTAAGTTGAGTGTGGGGGCCGTGAGAGGCAGCAGACCACCATGGGAACCTAAATGTTGAGGCTTACAGAGGTAATTGACAGCACTTAACTAATTATAGGGGCTGTAGAGCACATATCATCAAGATGGACATCCCGTCGAGGTCCTACTTGATTTTTATAACCAATCATGGTAGATGCTTGTGACTTCTCACCCAATTTCTATTTTAAAATTATTCCATGTACCTACAAACCTGGAAAAGGCCTGGTAACTTTGAGAAAGTAACTCTTATCTTTACAAATGGTAATGATAAGTTTCTATAAATCTTCTTCCTTAAGGAAGGAGATAGGGAAATACAGAGAAAATGGTGATTTTTTTTTTTTTTTTTTTTTTTTGCAGTGGGGGATGCTGGATCTCCTGGCTTCCATTAACTCTTGAAATTACAGAAGGTCAATGTGATCTAGAGATACAACTTATAAGGGGTAGCAACAAACTGCATTTTAATATTTGTTTATAACATTATAGGCTTACTGGGAGTCAAAAAATATCACATGCACACTTACCCAGTTCATGAATGCATGTTTGAAGTATGTCCTTAGAAACTGGCAGGTTCCCATATTAGCCCCCTGGACCACAAGCTGTTCCGATGTGAAAGGTTATAAAGAAGTCTCTGGAATGTTTTTTAAAAGTCAAAGTAAATAATACTATAATAGACTTGACTCTTGGATAACATGAGTTTCAACTGTATGAATCCAATTACACATTGATTTTCTTCCACTTCTGCAACATGTGACACAGCAAGACCAATTCCTTTTCCCATCAGCCTACTCAACATGAAGACAACAAAGATGAAGACCTTTATGATAATCCACTTTCACTTAATGAATACCAAATATGTTTACTCTTCTTTTAGATTTTGTTAATAATACTTTTTTCTAGCTTACTTTATTGTAGCAACACAGCATATAATATATATAAACTATGCTTTAATCAACTGTTTTTGTTATCAGAAAGCCTCTGGTCAACAGTAGGCTGTTAGTAAAGGTCTTAGGGAGTCAAAATCTATACACAAATTTTTGAATGTCAAGAAGTCAGTCCCCCTAATGCCTGCACTGAGCAAAGGTCAATTGTGATTATATTTCTAGTGGAATCACAAACATTACCACCAATATCAAAGATGTAAAATTTGCAAGGCAGGACTCCAATCACATTTCTTCTAGCTCTCCAGCTCAGCTAGTACAGAAGTAGATAGGTTTTGGAGACCAGCAAAGACTATCAATAAACATAATCAGATAAAGACTTTAATTGCAGCTGAGGCTGCAAATGAGTAAAACCTTGATACCTGGCATGAAATAAGTATGTTCTTTTTTCTATATCTACTTTGCTGTCATTTCGAAGGAATATATATTTTCATTATTTTGTCTCAGGATCATCTCAGCTCTCTTACTCTGAGACACAGTTTAGTTGGCAGGAACCCTGACCATTTCACAATCCAATCCATAGAACCTTGTACAAGTCTTCATCATTTACCATATTATCGTAATTGTATTTTGAGACTGTGAAGAAATTGATGTCTTAGACACATTCAAGTGGCAGAGCAATTAAACATCATGAAAAAATAGAGGTGTTTGCTATCTCTGAAGTTTCTGCGGATCAAGGAATCTGTGTTGTGTCAGGATACTATCTATAAAGTAAAGGACTCATCACTGCTCCTGTACCACTTATTGTTATGTAATGGTCTCCTGAATTTAGAGTTAACATGCAACACATTTGGATGAGAAGCTTGGTTACATTAACCAGTAACTAAGGAGGCTGTCAACTATGGGTGTGACCCAGGGCCAGAAAAATATCTTCAGCTGGTTTTGATTAAAGTGCAAACTGCCCTTCTTTTTGACCCAGCTAATTCTATGACAGACGAAAATGCTGAAAAAAAGGCTGTATGAAGTTTATAAGATTATGAGGCAAAGGTATGCTTTATTGGGCATGAGTTTATTTTCTTTTTGAGACAAAGTTCTGGCTCTGGTCGAGGCTGCATATAAGACCACATAGCCTCAGCAGTCAGCCAAGAATGGAATGCTCCCCCACCGAACTTGTTGAAGTTCAGCATAAATATCTTATTTATGTTATAAATAAGTTGTATAAATACTTTATTTTACTTTTATATTAGCCTACTGAGGTAGGTGATATTGCCCATATTCTTTGCCCAGAAATAAATAAAAGTTAATAAAGTTATACATACATACATACATACATACATACATACATACATAAAACTCATAAAAGATCCCAACAGGGCAAGTTAATTGCATTCCAAATGAACTGCTAACTGAAGTGAGAAAAATCCTCTCATCTGCAGAATAACTAAAGTTGATTTCATATACCATGATTTGTTTCTGTTGTTGTATTTTTTAAATATTTTTCATTGTCTCTGGTTTCGTCTTTTGCTTTTCTCTGTTCTTCTAAATTCAAAGAACAGAAGGCATCCTGGGAGGTATACTTTTTACAAACCCTTTAAACCTTTCGAGGGAAACTTTGAATTCTTCACAACTAGGCACATGAAATTGAGATGAAATATCTTTGAAAACAGCAAAAGCTCTTGCCTCCGGAACTGAAAGCAGTGTTGGTAATGAAACACAATAGCTTGTTTTTCTGTGGCTTTCATAGAAGTACCCAACCTACTTCCCAAACTGTCATGCATAATTTGATACAAATGGGGTATCTGCCTTTTTGGATGAAACACAGAACAGAACTGGCAGGGAGAAAACCTGTAAATTATTGTGAAGGTGGTCGACTCCCTGGGACTCAGGATAAAAGTAATTAGCTGGGAAGTCCATACTTTAATTTGCCTGAAGAGAAACAAACGAAAAAAATTATATACTCTCTCTCTCTCTCTGTTTGTGTGTGTGTGTGTGTGTGTGTGCGTGTGTGTGCGTATTCACATTTTCAGCATGACTGTTGCTTTAATCTGCCAGGGTTCAGTTTTCTCTCCCCCACTTTGAGTAAAATCCAGGTGCTGCTGCCAATATTATAATACTTATTCAATAGGCAGCAGTGGGTGGCAGCCACTTTTTCTAACCTCCTGGATCTCTCTCATTCCTTGCCAGACAAAGCGTTCACCCCTTACATTCACCGAACTTTGCAGAACAAGTCAGCTGTAAGATGATTTTGCGTGCCTCTTATTTTGCAACTCCTAGTAATTTGCTCAACAAATAACAGAAAGCCCAGTTACTTGCTGCTAGCATGAAGGCAGTTTCCTCTAGTTAGAAATACAGAATTCATCACATAGATCTCAATTCTTAAGTATAATGCTACATTTTTCAACATTTAATTTTTTCTGTGCTAACTATGGTCATAGTATATTTTCATATTTCACCCTTTCCTTCACATTTTCTTCTCATTGCTTTTCTGAGAGCAATGCATTTTATATTTATTTTTCATTTGAAAAATGTTGACAAATTTTTTCTCCTGTCAAATCGAGGTTGTGACAGACAAAAAAGTGTAAATGCATATCTGTGTAAATTTTATAAAGTAGTCAAAATGATAGACTGCATTTTAATAAAATTGAGAAATTAATGTGATGGGTGAGTGTACTTCTCTCTCAAAGATTGTTTGAAAGATAGGCGTGGAATCTAATAGAGTAGACTCGTAATGGAGTAGACTCTTTAATTCATGGATACCGACACTGTCTTGCATTTTAAGGTGAAATTATACGCTAAAATATAACTTCAAATGGCCTCATCCCCCTCAAAGGCAGCAGTACAGAAGAAATAGAAACGTATGGACACATATACACCATGGAATACTATGCAGCCATAAAAGGATGAGTTCATGTCCTTTGTAGGGACATGGATGAAGCTGGAAACCATCATTTTCAGCAAACTATCACAAAGACAGAAAACCAAACAACTCATGTTCTCACTGATAGGTGGGAATTGAACAATGAGAACACTTGGACACAGGGCAGGGAACATCACACACCGGGGCCTGTCAGGGAGTGGGGGGCTGGGGGAGGGATAGCATTAGGAGAAATACCTAATGTAAATGACGAGTTGATGCATGCAGTAAACCAACATAGCACATGTATACCTATGTATCAAACCTGCATGTTGTGCACTTGTACCCTAGAACTTAAACTATAATAAAAAATAAAAATAAAATAATAAAGTATGTTCTATGCATATGAATATACTTAGCTTTTAAAATTATAATATATATATAATTTTCAAACTTGCTTTTTAAAAAATATAAAAATAAATATTTCCTTGTCGATACACAAAAAAGGAACATATGCAACGCAGATATCTCCTTCCTGGCATCCTTGTCAGACCCTTCTTTTTCTGGAGCCCCTCTCATGGGACTGGTACCCAGGGCCTTACTCCCCATCCTCTCTCACCAGTCTGGTACAGCTACCAATATCTCCTACATTAACCCCAAACCAGCCACATCTTTACCCATGATTTCCAACTCCTGCCCTCTGACATGAGAGTGGCCCTAAACATACTGCCTTTCTCCCAGCTTCAGTGAGAAAGGATATTCCAAATATCTCTCCACACCTTGTCTGCCCCTTTCAGTATAATGAGATGTAAAGTGGGGATATTCTAACTTGCCAGGCCCCTCTCTTTTCTTTGCCAACAGTCACCTCTCACATTGTACTCTGCTCATATTCACTAGGAAAGTGAATCCTTCCCGCTCATGCCTGGAAGCTCGGGATTCATATTCTTGTCTTGGGGAATGGCAAATTGCAGGATGTTACATACCTTGGGGGAGCCACATTAAAGAAAAGAGGAATGGTGACTTCTCGCTATGCTGTCTGGAGCAAGTTCCTCACTACCTTATGATAGTACTTCATGACTTGAATGACTTCTAGAGGAGTCAGCACCTAAGAAACAAGAAATTTTGTTTTCTTCTATTTTTTTCAATGAACAAATAACTTGTCCGAGATTTTTTTGTGTCTCTCATTGTGTATAATGCCATATTGGGCATATGGCAGGTGCCTAATGCTTAATACCTTTAAAAGAAAGCAGAACATCAGGTAGAAGGAAGAATTTTAGTTTTGAATCTTTAAGTATCTTGATTTTCTTATATTCCTGAAAAATAAAGAAAACATTCTCTCTTTGTAAATATTCTCTACTTGTAAATAGAGAGTAGTCAAAGCATGAAACACTGTCCAGTTTATACTTACCAATGAAGAATCTTTATGTTTCTAATATATGCATACATTAACTTAATACCTTTATTTTGAATTAAAAAAAGATTTAGGAAGAAAAGAAAAAGGAGTAGTTCTTGTCCTTTTAAGAAGTAGAAATACACTTGTCTACTTCATTTTCCTGCAGGGCAAGACACTGAGAAACCGAGTTTAAAATCAGAGGAACTATTTTGTGAGTATTTTAGCCACTCTAAGGCTGAAATATGTTAATTAGGTGAGATAAAATAAATAGTTCTATAGACACTGCCCTCAAAAGCATCTGTTAATTCTAACTGGGCAATAGTTAAGGGAGATGAATATAGGTCGATTTTTTACACATTTGTTTAGACATCTTGTTTACAAATTTATTTAGAAGTCTTTGTTTAGGAACAAAGAAATTGACTTTGCCTAATCAAAGTTTAATTCAAATGAATTATTAGGCATTTCACAAAAAATGTTACTAAATTTTTTATAGTATACTTGACATTCTGTGATAGAAATCTTACCTAAACTCTCAACAGATCACTGTAGTGACCCACCTGCTAGGGTGTCTGTACTCATTTCTAATTACATACATACACATTCGAAAGAAAATGGAGTCATAATCAATATATTTAGGCAGAGGGCGAAAATCATTCACAAAAATTAGTAAATTTGGTCTTATGATATACATACATCAAAATACAGCTGGTTGACCAGATGTTTCACTTATTTTCCTGGATATATTATGATTGTGGTGGGCTCTTTTTTTCAGCACTAATATAGTTCAGTTTCTTTTTCTAAAAATAACCTTATCAGATGCCAACTGTAAATGTGTATGTCAGTTTTGGGGAATTGAAAATAACATATGTTTGACTATGAAATAATGTTTGAAGGAAAAGTAAGAAATTTACTGATAGTTTCTAGAAATACCACTGGAAAGCCTCTGATCCCAATTCTTTATTTTAAAAAATATTTAACAATTACCCAGTTCTAAATTTCAGAGACTGTAACAGCAAATGTGTTCAATTATCCCACAAATGTTAGAGAACACAGAATCCAGGCACCTGGAATACTGATGCTTTTGCCTTCATGCTTCTTAAGCTTAAGGACCCCTTCTCTTTATGTCTTATCACCTCTGCCTTTCTCCTTTAAACCAGAAAGGAAGGGGCCCCCCAATGTGATTTACTCCAGGCCTTAAACCTACCTCAGGTTTGGCCCTGAATTGTGCCTTTGAAGGCTAAAGGAGGTCCAGATGAAAGAGAGACTGGCTGAAAAAGCCCACAGAAAAATGTATTACAGAGATTAACATGCCACAGCCTCTTCATCAAAGACTCTAGGCAAAAATCAACAGGCAACAGAGCCTGCATCCAGAAGTTGTAGAAGAATGCAGAGAAAAAAGACATCTGGACAGAGGAGGGGTTGAAATAATTTCTGGATCTCTGTTCTCACTAAAGGACAGTTAGATAATGCAATAGTATAAGAAAGTTAAGAAAAATATCAACTAGAATTTATAAAGTTAATTATACAGTTGATATGGTTTTACATGGATATATATATTGTACAGCATTTTGTTAAAGAACTATTTTTGGTATACCTATTATGCTTTAGGCACTGTTATTTGTTGAATAAATACCTTATTTCACCTTTATATTAGTATACTGAGGGTAGGTGATATTGGCCCATTTTATGAATGAGAAAACATACTGTTAGAGGGAAATGGACTTGATCTTAATTGTGAATGGAAAGAGCTGAGAAGGACTGATATGGTCTGACTCTGTGTCCCCATCCAAATCTCCTCTCAAATTATAATCCCCAGGTATTGAGGGAGGACCTTGGTGGGAGGTAATTGGATCATGGGGTGGTTTCTCCCATGCTGTTCTTGTGATAGTGAGGAAGTTTTCATGAGATCTGATTGTTTAATAAGTGTCTAGTGCTTCCTCTTTCACATTTTCTTTCTCCTGCCACCAAGTAAGACATTCCTTGCTTCCGCTTCACCTTCTGCTGTGATTGTAAGTTTCCTGAGGCCTCTCCATCCATGCAGAACTGTAGGTCAATTAAACTTCTTTTTTTTATGAATTACGCAGTCTCAAGTAGTATCTTTATAGGAGCATGAAAACAGACTAATACATGGATTAGAGCTAAAACCAGATGACATCAGATATTCAAGTTGAAGTCTGGTTCCAAAGTCTAGGATCTTTGCACTAAATCCCATTGGTTTCCAAACTGTCCTACAGTAAGCTGAAAATGTAAATTATAAGCGCATTCTTGAAAGAGACTGTAAAAACTATTTTTATATAAATGTGACTTTAAAATAATAGATCCATATATTTACTATACATCAGAATCACCTGGCCAAAAATAAATGCAGATTCACTTGTCTACTTTCAGACAATCTTACTCAGTAGGTCTAGGGTGGTCTTTGGTTGCACTAAGCACACCTGAAACTCTGGTATTTCAATCATTGTTCTTCACTGAAAACAACTGAAGCTGATTTTGGCTGATGTAATCAGAAAGTAAACTTGTTGGAGGGTATGGTGATACATTTTGGATGTGTTTCCTCGCCCAAATCTCATGTTGAATTGTAATCCCCAATGTTGGGTGTAGGGGCTGGTGAGAGGTGATTGGATTAATGGTTTAGCACCGTCCAGTTGCTGCTGTCCTCATGTCTTGCTCCTGCTCTGGCCACATAACCTGCCTGCTCCCTCTTTGCCTTCTGCCATAACTGTAAGTTACCTGAGTCCTCCCCAGAAGCTGAGCAGATGCCAGTATCATGCTTCCTGTACAGGCTGCAGAACTGTGAGACAATTAAACCTCTTTTCTTAAAAATTAGCCAGTCTCAGGTATTTCTTTATAGCAATGCAAGAATGGCCTAATACATATAGTAAGGGGAATAATGGCCTCTCAGAGATGTCCAAATCTGAATCCCTGGAACCTGGGAATATGTTACTTTATAGAGATAAAGGGCCTTTCAGGTGTGATTAAATGAAGGGCCTTGAGAATAGGAGATTTTTCTGGATGACCTAGGTGGACCCAATGTAATCACCAGGGTCCTTGTAAGTGAAAGAAGGCAGATGAGTCTGAGTCAGTGCAGGAGATGTAATAGGAAAGAGAGGAAGAAGCGCGTGAGGATGAAAGTTCAGAACAATGTGATTTCAGACTCTGATGATAGAAGGGGGGACCAGGAAACCTCTAGAAGCTGGAAAAAGAATGGAAAGAGATTCTCCCCTAAAGCTTCCAGAAGAAGCCCATTTTGGACTTCTGAACTCCAGAATAGTAAGATCATAAATGCATGTTGTTTAAGCCACTATACTTGAGATAATTTGTTCTAGCAGCAACAAGAAACTAATAAAGAAGTGAACCGCATTCATGCTTCTCTGCACTTTTAAAATATAGAGTCATATTTTTGGGTGTAGTATCTGTCCTCTGAGGGATGTGAGAAGAGCTCTTCATATTTCTTTACCAATTAGTTTGCCCCTCCCCTAGCTTATGTTTCCTTCCAATGCCTTTAGTACCGATGAACTTTGTCACAGGATTGCCCTCGGACTATCCGAGCAGAAGTTTATGCTGAGATTTTCAGTGTCCCAAACCCCTCCTAGACCCCAAGAAGCACACTATACCATTCAGTAATGATGTCCTTATGAACATTCTCTTTTCCATGCAAATTTCCTCAGTTCCCCATTAGGCGTGATAACCACCCAATTACATCATACCACTTATATCAGATATTCAACTAATGTGTTTCAAATAAATGCATAAATGAATGAAAAAATGAATAGAAATATCCTTGGCATGACTAGCTCTTTTCATTTTGATTGGTGTAAAATCCTTCCAATAAATGCATATTATTCCAAGCAGAGTACTCTAAAAAAATAAGACAATTCTCTCAGTAGTTTGTGTTTTTCTTTTACTATTAATGGGGTGTGATAAGTGGGAATGTACTTTGGATCTCTCTCTCTGGCACACTTACACACATGAATAACATCCACTGAAGTTTCTTCTCAGCCACAAGTTGCCCTGAGAGAAATTTCATCATTGATGAAATGACAATAGTTTGTCTGGCTCCACAGTTAATTTGTAAATCACTCACAAAAGACCCATAAACTGTTCAGTGTATTTAGCTTTTAATATGGCAACTGAGGAAACCATGTCCATTTGAACAGAAACTGACAGAAAACCAAGAAAGAGCCTGACTTTCAAATTACACAGGCCAGCACAGGATAGAACCAAGCTTTGCTTGGCTTACTAGGAATGATTCAGCTTAATGACAAAACAAAGAGACTGACTTTTAACTTGCCCATGTCTACCACACCATCTCTAATTTTGTTATTTTGCACTTTCAAAATAGAATTGTTTGAAGATACAGGAATAAAGAACAGTTTATAAACTAGGTGATTTCTTATTTTAATTTAATGAAAAATAATATCACTATTATTACTTATGAGAAAAACAAATTACTTACAAATGAGGGTATCTTTATAAAACTGCAGTATTTATCATTTTGGGTTGCAGTAAAACAAATCAATAAAGGAAATAGAATGAAATAAAACAACTTGATTAAAGAGATTTAAATTTAAGATAAAGGGGGCATTTTAAATAATTTAAGAAATTAATTTCTTAGTCAACAATTGGTGGAAAATTACTGCTATAAGTGAAGAATAAAAAATTGAGTTAGAACACTACTCCATGTTATACACTGCGATACACACTAATGGTTTAAAGAACAGACAACTAAACAAACCACTGTTAAAGACAAATATCAAATAAAATTCTGAGTAGCTTTGAATTATGAAAACTACCTAAAAAGGGCCAAAACCAAAAGCTATATATCAACAGATTTGACTATGTCAAAATTTAAAACTTCATTAAGAGAAAGTCAACTATCAAAAAATTAAAATATAAATTATGGTTTGAAGCCAAAATTGGTACCATATTTAATAAACAAATATTTATTATCCAGAATACATAGTATTCTCATATATAACTTGGAAAATGAAATGTACTAAATGGAAAATGAGTCTAAGATTTAATTAGTCAATTCACAGTAGAATAAATACAAGTGAAAAAAATGAAAGTAGTTCAACTTTATTCATAATCAGGGAAATATATACTAAAAACACAATGAGGTGGGAGCCAAGATGGCCGAATAGGAACAGCTCCAGTCTACAGCTCCCAGCGTGAGCGGCAGAGAAGACGGGTGATTTCTGCATTTCTGCTTGAGGTACTCAATTCATCTCACTGGGGAGTGCCAAACAGTGGGTGCAGGACAGTCAGTGCAGCACACTGTGTGCGAGCCGAAGCAGGGAGAGGCACTGCCTCACTCGGGAAGCACAAGGGGTCAGGGAGTTCCCTTTCCTAGTCAAAGAAAGGGGTAACAGACGGCACCTGGAAAATTGGGTCAGTCCCACCCTAATACTGCGCTTTTCCAATGGGCTTGGAAAACGGCACACCAGGAGATTGTGTCCCGCACCTGGCTAAGAGGGTCCTATGCCCACGGAATCTCGCTAATTGCTAGCACAGCAGTCTGAGATCAAACTGCAAGGCGGCAGTGAGGCTAGGGGAGGGGCGCCCACCATTGCCCAGGCTTGCTTAGGTAAACAAAGCAGCCAGGAAGCTCGAACTGGGTGGAGCCCACCACAGTTCAAGGAGGCCTGCCTGCCTCTGTAGGCTCCACCTCTGGGGGCAGGGCACAGACAAACAAAAATACAGCAGGAACCTCTGCAGACTTAAATGTCCCTGTCTGACAGGTTTGAAGAGAGTAGTGGTTCTCCCAGCACGCAGCTGGAGATCTGAGAACGGACAGACTGCCTCCTAAAGTGGGTCCCTGACCCCCGAGCATTCTAACTGGGAGGCACCCCCCAGTAGGGACAGACTGACACCTCACTGGGCCAGGTACTCCTCTGAGACAAAACTTCCAGAGGAACAATCAGACAGCTGAATTTGTGGTCTCACGAAAATCCACTGTTCTACAGCCACCGCTGCTGACACTCAGCCAAACAGGGTCTGGAGTGGACCTCTAGCAAACTCCAACTGACCTGCAGCTGAGGGTCCTGTCTGGTAGAAGGAAAACTAACAAACAGAAAGGACATCCACACCAAAAACCCATCTGTACATCACCATCATCAAAGACCAAAAGTAGATAAAACCACAAAGATGGGGAAAAAACAGAGTAGAATAACTGGAAACTCTAAAAAGCAGAGCACCTCTCCTCCTCCAAAGGAACGCAGTTCCTCACCAGCAACGGAACAAAGCTGGATGGAGAATGACTTTGAAGAGTTGAGAGAAGAAGGCTTCAGACGATGAAACTAATCCGAGCTACAGGAGGAAATTCAAAACAATAGCAAAGAAGTTAAAAACTTTGAAAAAAAATTAGATGAATGGATAACTAGAATAACCAATGGAGAGAAGGGCTAAAAGGAGCTGATGGAGCTGAAAGCCAAGTTTCGAGAACTACGCGAAGATTGCAGAAGCCTCAGGAGCCGATTCGATCAACTGGAAGAAAGGGTATCCGTGATGGAAGATGAAATGAATGAAATGAAGCGAGAAGGGAAGTTTAGAGAAAAAAGAATAAAAAGAAATGAACAAAGCCTCCAAGAAATTTGGGACTATGTGAAAAGACCAAATCTACATCTGATTAGTGTACCTGAAAATGACGGGGAGAATGGAACCAAGTTGGAAAACACTCTGCAAGATATCAAGGAGAACGTCCCCAATCTAGCAAGGCAGGCCAACATTCAGATTCAGGAAATACAGAGAACACCACAAAGATACTCCTCGAGAAGAGCAACTCCAAGACACATAATTGTCAGCTTCACCAAAGTTGAAATGAAGGAAAAAATGTTTAGGGCAGCCAGAGAGAAAGGTCAGGTTACCCACAAAGGGAAGCCCATCATACTAACAGCTGATCTCTCGGCAGAAACTCTACAAGCCAGAAGAGAGTGGGGGCCGATATTCAACATTCTTAAAGAAAAGAACCTTCAACCCACAATTTCGTATCCAGCCAAACTAAGCTTCATAAGTGAAGGAGAAATAAAATACTTTACAGACAAGCAAATGCTGAGTGATTTTGTCACCACCAGGCCTGCCCTAAAAGAACTCCTGAAGGAAGCACTAAACATGGAAAGGAACAACCGGTACCAGCCACTGCAAAAACATGCCAAATTGTAAAGACCATCCAGGCTAGGAAGAAACTGCATCAACTAACGAGCAAAATAACCAACTAACATCATAATGACAGGATCAAATTCACACATAACAATATTAACTTTAAATGGAAATAGGCTAAATGCTCCAATTAAAAGACACAGACTGGCAAACTGGATAAGGAGTCCAGACCCATCAGTGTGCTGTATTCAGGAAACCCATCTCACGTGCAGAGACACACATAGACTCAAAATAAAGGGATGGAGGAAGATCTATCAAGCAGACGGAAAAAAAAAAGGCAGGGGTTGCAATCCTAGTCTCTGATAAAATAGACTTTAAACCAACAAAGATCAAAAGAGACAAAGAAGGCCATTACATAATGGTAAAGGGATCAATTCAACAAGAAGAGCTAACTATCCTAAATATATATGCACCCAACACAGGAGCACCCAGATTCATAAAGCAAGTCCTGAGTGACCTACAAAGGGACTTAAACACCCACACAATAATAATGGGAGATTTTAACACCCCACTGTCAACATTAGACAGATCAACAAGACAGAAAGTTAACAAGGATATCCAGGAATTGAACTCAGCTCTGCACAAAGTGGACCTAATAGACATCTACAGAACTCTCCACCCCAAATCAACAGAATATACATTTTTTTCAGAACCACACCACACCTATTCCAAAATTGACCACATAGTTGGAAGTAAAGCTCTCCTCAGCAAATGTAAAAGAACAGAAATTATAACAAACTGTCTCTCAGACCACAGTGCAATCAAACTAGAACTCAGGATTAAGAAACTCACTCAAAACCGCTCAACTACATGGAAACTGAACAACCTGCTCCTGAATGACTACTGGGTACATAATGAAATTAAGGCAGAAATAAAGATGTTCTTTGAAACCAATGAGACAAAGACACAACATACCAGAATCTCTGGGACACATTCAAAGCAGTGTGTAGAGGGAAATTTATAGCACTAAATGCCCACAAGAGAAAGCAGGAAAGATCCAAAATTGACACCCTAACATCACAATTAAAAGAACTAGAAAAGCAAGAGCAAACACATTCAAAAGCTAGCAGAAGGCTGGAAATAACTAAAATCCGAGCAGAACTGAAGGAAATAGAGACACAAAAATCCCTTCAAAAAATTAATGAATCCAGGAGCTGGTTTTTTGAAAAGATCAACAAAATTGATAGACTGCTAGCAAGACTAATAAAGAAGAAAAGAGAGAAGAATCAAATAGATGCAATAAAAAATGAAAAAGGGGTTATCACCACCAATCCCACAGAAATACAATCTACCATCAGAGAATACTACAAACACCTCTAAGCAAATAAACTAGAAAATCTAGAAGAAATGGATAAATGCCTCGACAAATACACCCTCCCAAGACTAAACCAGGAAGAAGTTGAATCTCTGAATAGACCAATAACAGGCTCTGAAATTGTGGCAATAATCAATAGCTTACCAACCAAAAAGAGTCCAGGACCTGATGGATTCACAGCCGAATTCTACCAGAGGTACAAGGAGGAACTGGTACCATTCCTTCTGAAACTATTCCAATAGACAGAAAAAGAGGGAATCCTCCCTAACACATTTTGTGAGGCCAGCATCGTCCTGATACCAAAGCCTGGCAGAGACATAACCAAAAAAGAGAATTTCAGACCAACATCCTTCATGAACATTGATGCAAAAATCCTCAATAAAATACTGGCAAACCGAATCCAGCAGCACATCTAAAAGCTTATCCACCATGATCAAGTGGGCTTCATCCCTGGGATGCAAGGCTGGTTCAACATACGCAAATCAATAAATGTAATCCAGCATATAAACAGAACCAAAGACAAAAACCACATGATTATCTCAATAGATGCAGAAAAGGCCTTTGACAAAATCCAACAACCTTTCATGCTAAAAACTCTCAATAAATTAGGTATCGATGGGACGTATCTCGAAATAATAAGCACTATCTATGACATACACACAGCCAATATCATACTGAATGAGCAAAAACTGGAAGCATTCCCTTTGAAAACTGGCACAAGACAGGGATCCCCTCTCTCACCACTCCTATTCAACATAGTGTTGGATGTTCTGGCCAGGGCAATCAGGCAGGAGAAGGAAAATTAAGGGTATTCAATTAGGAAAAGAGGAAGTCAAATTGTCCCTGTTTGCAGATGACATGATTGTATATCTAGAAAACCCCATTGTCTCAGCCCAAAATCTCCTTAAGCTGATTAGCAACTTCAGCAAAGTCTCAGGATACAAAATCAATGTACAAAAATCACAAGCATTCTTGTACACCAATCACAGACAAACAGAGAGCCAAATCATGAGTGAACTCCCATTCACAATTGCTTCAAAGAGAATAAAATACTTAGGAATCCAATTACAAGGGATGTGAAGGACCTCTTCAAGGAGAACTACAAACCACTGCTCAATTAAATAAAAGAGGATACAAACAAATGGAAGAACATTCCATGCTCATGGGTTGGAAGAATCAATATCGTGAAAATGGCCATACTGCCCAAGGTAATTTATAGATTCAATGCCATCCCCATCAAGCTACCAATGACTTTCTTCACAGAATTGGAAAAAACTACTTTAAAGTTCATATGGAACCAAAAAAGAGCCCGCATTGCCAAGTCAATCCTAAGCCAAAAGAACAAAGCTGGAGGCATCACGCTACCTGACTTCAAACTATACTACAAGGCTAGTCACCAAAACAGCATGGTACTGGTACCACAACAGAGACATTGATCAATGGAACAGAACAGAGCCCTCAGAAATAATGCCGCATATCTACAACTATCTGATCTTTGACAAACCCGACAAAAACAAGCAATGGGGAAAGGATTCCCTATTTAATAAATGGTGCTGGGAAAACTGGCTAGCCATATGTAGAAAGCTGAAACTGGATCCCTTCCTTACACCTTATACAAAAATTAATTCAAGATGGATTAAAGACTTACATGTTAGACCTAAAACCATAAAAACCCTAGAAGAAAGCCTAGGCAATACCATTCAGGACATAGGCGTGGGCAAGGACTTCATGTCTAAAACACCAAAAGCAATGGCAACAAAAGCCAAAATTGACAAATGGGATCTAATTAAACTAAAGAGCTTCTGCACTGCAAAAGAAACTACCATCAGAGTGAACAGGCAACCTACAGAATAGGAGAAAATTTTTGCAACCTACTCATCTGACAAAGGGCTAATATCCAGAATCTACAATGAACTCAAACAAATTTACAAGAAAAAAACAAACAACCCCATCGAAAAGTGGACGAAGGACATGAACAGACACTTCTCAAAAGAAGACATTTATGCAGCCAAAAAGCACATGAGAAAATGCTCATCATCACTATCCATCAGAGAAATGCAAATCAAAACCACAATGAGATACCATCTCACACCAGTTAGAATGGCCATCATTAGAAAGTCAGGAAACAACAGGTGCTGGAGAGGATGTGGAGAAATAGGAACACTTTTACACTGTTGGTGGGACTGTAAACTAGTTCAACAATTGTGGAAGTCAGTGTGGCGATTCCTCAGGGATCTAGAACTAGAAATACCATTTGACCCAGCCATCCCATTACTGGGTATATACCCAAAGGACTATAAATCATGCTGCTATAAAGACACATGCACATGTATGTTTGTTGCGGCACTATTCACAATAGCAAAGACTTGGAACCAACCCAAATGTCCAACAAGGATAGACTGGATTAAGAAAATGGGGCACATATACGACATGGAATACTATGCAGCCATAAAAAAATGATGAGTTCATGTCCTTTGTAGGGACATGGATGAAACTGGAAAACATCATTCTCAGTAAACTGTCTCAAGGATAAAAAACCAAACACCACATGTTCTCACTCATAGTTGGGAATTGAACAATGAGAACTCATGGACACAGGAAGGGGAACATCACACTCCCGGGACTGTTGTGGGTTGGAGGGAGTGGGGAGGGACAGCATTAGGAGATATACCTAATGCTAAATGACAAGTTAATGGGTGCAGCAAACCAACAGGGCACATGGATACATATGTAACAAACCTGCACATTGTGCACCTGTACCCTAAAACCTAAAGTATAAGAATAAAAAAAAATAAAAATAAAAAATAAAAATAAAAAGAGCCTGATGGAGATCAGGAAACTGCTCCCACAGACACACAGTGGCATGAGGCCACTGGGGTTGTAGGCCCCTGGGGTTCTGTAGTGAATTACAATGCAGCCATGGCTGATTGACAGAGATAAGCACACCTGGACTGCTTTCCAGAATGGCTGTGCTAGTTTATCCTTCCAATAGGTCTAGACAAGGGCTGTTGCTTCCTCTTATCCTTGTCTACAGCATTGGTCATATTATCACATTTTCTAAGTTTTCTTAATGTGATGTCATAGCTTATTTCATTTTGAATGTCTTACAAACAAATCTCTTTATGCGGGGCATGGTGGCTCACGCCTGTAATCCCAGCACCTTGGGAGGCCAAGGTGGGCGGATCATGAGGTCAGGAGATCGAGACCATCCTGGCTAACATGGTGAAACCCCATCTCTACTAAAAATACAAAAATTAGCTGGGCGTGGTTGTGGGCGCCTGTGGTCCCAGCTACTCAGGAGGCTGAGGCAGGAGAATGGTGTGAACCCAGGAGGTGGAGGGTTGCAGTGAACTTAGATGGCACCTCTGTACTCCAGCCTGGGCGACAGAGCTAGACTCCCTCTCAAAAAAGAAAAGAAAAAAATCTCTTCATATATGTGTTAACCATCTGGATTTCCCCTACTTTCAAAGGCCTATTTATGTCCTTTGTATATACTTTTTTCTTTAGATTGTTTGTGTTTTATTAGATTTGCAGGACTTCCTCAAATATTCTAGATATGAAATCCTTGAAAGTTTTAGGCATTGCAGATATCTTTTGCTAGTCTGTCACTTGTCTGTCCACATTATCTAAGGATGTCCATGGACTATTTAATTAATTTTGATATGATTCAACTTATCAATTCTCAGCCTTCATATGTTTGTGTTTTTTTTAAATTTAATCTTTTAAAAGCAATGATTCTCTAAACAAAGATTTCAAAGGTTTTATTCTATTGGCTTTTAACCTATATTTTTTCTTTTAGCTTTCTCTTTTCATACTTACAATTTTAGTACATTTAGAGTTTACTTTTAAATATGTTGTATAACTTTTCATTGGTGGTTGTAAATACAATTTCTCTAAAAATTATGACTCTAAGATAATATAGCTAATTAAAAAACCAATATATTAGGTATAAACACTCAACTCAGCACATTTGTCTCTAAAGTTGTCATGTTGGGGTACCTGTTATATCTACAAATGTTTAAAACCCCTCTGGAACTGCTCCTTCAGAATTTCCTTCAGTGATTACATAACTTCTTGGAGAATATGCTTAATTGTGAAAAATTGAATCTGGATTTTGAACATCACTCAAAACAAAGTGGTTGATTAAGGTCAGGAAAAAAAACACAATGAGGTATCTCATTACAGAGATAAACATTCGGAAGAATTGGAAAATGATGTGGGGAAACAGAACCTCTAATATTGATGGAGAATACATAAGTAAACATTTCACTGAGCCTATTTGGTAATATACACCAATAACTTAAATGGTTCTATCTTTAAATCCAGAAGCTCCATTTCAACAATTCTATTCTTCGTGAATATTTACACATGTGCACGATCATATGAATATGTAAGAAGGTTTATTGTGATACTGTCTCATCATTCTGAAATATTGGAAATGACCCAAGTGTCCTTCGAAAGGGGAACTGTATGTTATGTATCCATAGAATAGTCATAATATGAAATATGATGCAGGTATAAAAAAAAGTCTTTATGAATTGACATTAAAACATCTCCAGGTCATTTTTGTTGTATATCAAACCGAGTCTCCTAACACACATATTATGATCCTATTTACATCTAAAAAATAAATGTTTTGTGTAAATTGTACACATGTAAATGCATAGAAAGACTGTTGATCAGCGGATATCTCTTGGGAGGAGATTGAATAAGGAAAAGAAAATGGAGAAGATTCCATATTTATGACTTTCAATATAGTTTGAATATTTTATAATGCAAAATATATGTATTTTACTATGAAAAGACAAAAATAAATCTATTTTAAAAAACATTTCCACATTTTGAAGCCAGGACCACAAAACTCTGCTTTGAAGTGAAAATACTGAAATTTTTAATAACTTAAATTCCCTTTGGTTCATACCATTTTTCCTTGCCAGGAAGCAGGAGCATGGCTGTGATCATTACGTAAATTATGTAAATTAAATATATGATACAAAATATGTAACAAAGACAACATTTTTAACGTGATTGCTACTAATGTCTTATAGTCTACTTTGCAACACATAGCGTTTCACTTGAAACCATTCCAAGATTCCATGACTATATTAAATTTAATTGTAACTTTAAATTTTTGAAAGTGAGAAGAGTAATCCATTGATTGTTCCTATTTCCCCTCTGTACTAGGTTTTTAAATTCTTGATCAATTGTGTTAGACACCACCTTGGGTTTGTCCTCCCCTTCCTCAGCAAAGCAATCCAGTAACGAGACTAAATTTAGGAGCACTTCCTTTCATTCTAGCCTTCCTTGGCTTGGTTTCACATCAGTGGCTCCATTATGCACTCCTACGGACCTGTAAAATAACTTCTTTCTTTGCTTTGGAATTATTTGACTCTCCTGCATTAAATAGCCATCCTCCTAGGCTAATTCAAAGTATATCTAAGATAAAATTCAACCTTAAAAAATAAAGCACTTACATGGACATCTCAGGATTAAAGAAAAACATCCCTAAGTTGACTTTGCATATAATGTTTCTATGATTGCAAAAGCAGAAGGAAGAATTTCATCAAGACCCAGTGTGAGTAACAACAAAATAATACGATTGTGGTGAGCCTTAGCCCAACGGCGACATCCAGGAAACTGACAGAGCCGAGGCAGCTCCTAGGATGTCAACGCAAAGGTTGACAGAGCCTGCCAAGGAACCAGATGCTGATGTCAGACAGAGACAGGAAAAATGGACCACAGTTTGTTATCTGTTTCCTGTGATTAGAATCAGCATCACCCGTCACTCTCTTTTTCAAATTAATTAATAAAGTCTGGTGTGAAGAATTTCAATAAAATATTTGTTCAAAAGGGAGAAAAGAAACATCTGCTTCAGAATTGTTTTCCCCTTTAGTCAGAGTCTGTAAAACGTGTGTATGTTGGGTTTTTTCTGTGCCTACATTTGGTGGACATTAAAACAATGTTTAAGCACAGTAAAATGTAGTATTGTTTACCTCCTATTTTAGGAGATACTTTTCTCAATATTGGTGCCAGTGTCAACATTTAATATATAGTTTTTACCTTTTCCTCCTCTCTCTTTCTTTCCTTTCCCTCCCTCCCCTCCTTTCCCTCCCTCCCTCCCTCCCTCCCTCCCTTCCTTCCTTCCTTCCTTCTTTCCTTCCTTCCTTCCTTCCACAAAGCAGATCTATGTCTTGGATGTTTTCTTTAAGAAGTACAACTGGCCAGGCGCAGTGGCTCACACCTGTAATCCCAACACTTTGGGAGGCCGAGGCGGGCACATCACGAGGTCAGCAGATGGAGACCATCCTGGTTAACACAGTGAAACCCCGTCTCTACTAAAAATATTACAAATTAGCCAGGCATGGTGGCGGGCGCCTGTAGTCCCAGCTACTCAGGAGGCTGAGCCAGGAGAATGGCGTGAACCCGGGAGGCGGAGCTTGCAGTGAGCAGAGATGGCACCACGGCACTCCAGCCTGGGCAACAGAGCGAGACTGTCTCAAAAAAAAAATAAAAATAATAATAATAATAATTAGAAGTAAAACTCTGTATTAAGACCAATCACACCTTTCATGGCAGCAAGCTCAAATGAAACCATGGTAAACTGTGAAAACCAGAGGTGTCTGTGACCTAAAACAATTTTTTAACCTCTTACATGCAAGAGCTATGTGAAGAATGCGGGTTTTCTTTTCCCTCCAACCTCTTGCATGACAGTTACTCGTTGATTACAAAAAACACAGTATGGCCAAATGCTAGTACAAATTGTAATCAAGTTTAGAGTTTGTAAATTAAAAACCTATTACATAATAGAAAAGTTTCCTCTTTTCTGTAGAAACATGATGAAAGCAACACATACTTGAATAGTGATTTACAGTCTAGCTGTACACGTGTACGTGTATACTACCTTATTTAGTCTTTACAACAAAATTGAGAGATGCAGAAACTGGCTATCATAGACTTACCCAAAGGCAAACAGCAAAAAAGTCATGGAACTCAACTTCTGGATTTTCTTTTCCAATTCCAGGACTTTTTCAGTTACACTACCAAAGCTTCAGAAAAAAAAAAAAAAAAAAAGCACCTATTAGAGAAAAAAATACATGAAAGATGTATACAAATATTGGTACAACTTTTCAAAAGGCTGGGTCAAATACAGTTCTTTCTTAAGGAAGAAGAATTAGATGAATAGACAAACACACATTATTCCAACCGGGAGTTTCATTATCTCCTTTTTCCCCATGTGCTTTAAAGGATGTGTCAGACTGCATTAGGATTATTTAAACAAGGATGTGCCATTTGAGTCACTAATATTAGATTACTTTGTCATCCATCATCTCATAGGTTTTACAATCCTATTTTCATAAAAAGAGAGTAACCGATGCACTCAAGTTCAGTTAGGAGTAGCAGAGCCAGTACACAATTAAGGCATTCTTTATCTGAGTCCATTCACTGACTATCTCTTCCTCTATCTTAGTTATCTCTATTTATCTCTAGTCATCTACTTATCTAGCAAAATATAATTCACTACAGTATCCTTTTCTGAGAAAATTATATACACATTCTTCCACCACCTCTATGAGGGTGCACACAGACAATACCTCAATGACACGGTCTAGAGAGGTGGCCCCTGAGGATGTCTTACCGGTGGCATTTTAAGATGGATGCCTGTGCTTTCTTAGTCAATAGTCAAAGACAGAAAAATAAACCAATTACGTATGAAATTGAGAATACCGATTATTTACTATTAACATATACACAAATTTAGCTTATTTTAAAGGAGAGGTCATCATATACTTTTCTGAGAAAGGAGCACTCTCTCCAGATAGTTAAAATATTTAGAAACATGATTTCTCAGTGACAGTATTATTTATGGTTTGAAGATCTGCCCTGAAGCCATTTTGAAATCTGCTTATCAATCTTTTAAATGCAACGGAAATCTTCTATCTGCTTCTCATGAGAGTCAGTAGAGCAATTAAGGAACTTGTAGAACATTTTTTCCTAATCCCAAGTCATGCTCCTTTTTAAGTGGAGAGGGCTCTGTACATGAAGAAGCTTCAGGATAGACTATTCCACATCTAAAGTAAAATCAGAGAGGGCTAGAAGGTTTCTTCCACAGCTGTTGAAGATAAGGCTAAGAAACTACATCCAGTGCCTAAGACAGAATCACATCCAGTGCCTAAGACAGAATCGCATCCACCATGAGTGATAACAGAATTTACCTGAAAATTTAAAGGTTGGGGACTAACCTGTAACCACTAGAATTACTTTTTTTTTAATCTAGTGGTTTATTTACCTAAATTATTTTGTTAAGTAAATTACGAAATGTGTAAAGCATAAAACCATAAGGTGCTCTTTAATTTTAGTGATATTATAATAAATTTAAAGATATCTTAAGTTTACCCTATATGAGTAACATATAAGACGAGATTCATCAACTGATGACAACGACATAGTTGTATTTACAACTGGCAACACATATTCAGGCACTTTGACAATTTCTGGCCATATATGCTATGTACACCGTGAACATGGAATCCAAGTGACAAAACTGGGGCAAATATAACACTTCGATCAGCTGATAATGACTTTATATGCAATATTGTTATTTCACAAGTAGCTCAGTGACTTTGCATAGCATTTAGTTTCAATAACCCCAGGTTTGATATTTAACTGAAGGATTTCATTTATTTTTTTTAACATTGGCCTTTCTGAATATTTATTTTAATCTTACTTCTCTGTTATTGTATCTTTCTTAGTCTGCTCAGGACTCCATGGACTGGGTGGCAGGTTAGAAGCTAGAAATCGGGTGCCAGCATTGTTGGTTTCTTGCCAGAAATGCCTTCTTGCTATGTTCTCACATGGCAAAGAGAGAAAGAGACAGCAAGCACTCTGTCGCCTTTTTTATGAAGGCCACCAATCCCATCGTTGGAGATTGAGGACATTAATTTCTACTCTCATGACCTCATTTAAATCCAATAGTCTCCCAAAGACCCCATCTTCAAATACCATGACACTGGGGGTTAGGGGTGGTTACAGACTGCAGGTTTACGTCCTCTCAAAAGTCATATGTAGAAACCTAATTACCAATGTGACGGTATTTGGAGGTGGGTTCTTTGAGAGATGATGAGATCTGGAGGACAGAACATTCGTGAATGGGATTAGTACTTTTATGAAAGGGATTCCCGAAAAGTCCCTCACTCCTTCTGCCATGTGAGGACACAGGGGAAAGACAATCATTTACGAAAAACAAAACGGGCCCTCAGCAGACATTGAATCTGCTGGCACCTTGATCTTGTATTTCCCAGCCTCCAGAACTATCATAAATAAATTTCTGTTGCTTATAAGCCAGCTAATCTATGATATTTTGCTATAGCAGCCTGAGCTGTCTAAGATAGATCTCAACATATGCATTTTGGAGAGAAACAATTCAGTCCATAGCATTTCATCCTGGACTCCAAAATTCATGTCCTGTGTCATTCTCATATCCGAAATACATCCTTTTCATTCCAATAGTCTTTTAAAAGTATGTTAACAATTCTGAACATTTATAGCAATGATTTTATGATATGTGGTCATAAAATATTATACTAAAAATCATGATTAAATATATGGAATTAATTTCTATTTTTCCACTTAAATACAAAAATATACAGAATTATTAACATATTTTTAAATAATTTGAAATCAGTAGAAATGTGTTTAGCATCCCTACCTATGATAAGGTTAAGAAGCTGATGAGCATGAGCAAACATAACATCTTGCATATTAAAGCAGTGAACTGGTAATATGATTATGCCAATGCTAGACGTATTTAGTTCACACACATTTACAACTAAAACAATATTGGAAACAACCTAAATATAAAATAATCGGGCTTTATACTTTCCTAGGAATATCTATTACGATTACCAAACTATACTTCTGCAGAATTTTAATTATTTAAAATCAAGCATAATATGCGGTGTTATGTCTTTACATGTTTGAACACAGAACATGTGAGTGTCATAATTTTACATGTGTGTATGTGATCTACTTAAGAATAACTGTTTTTTAAATTTAGTACCGTTAACCTTCAGCAACATTGGAGTGAGGGGCACTAACTCCGTAAGCAGTTAAAAACCTGTGTATAAATCTTGACTCCCCCAAAACTTAACTACTAATAACCCACTGTTGACTGGCAGCCTTACTGATAACACAGTCAATTAACACATATTTTGTATGTTATATGCATTACTTACTGGAATTCCTTTAAATTTTTTAAAATAAATTAACTTCTTTTTTTCCTTCTCTCTATACATACACAAACATATGTACACAAACACACTCACACACACACACACACCCTACTGGTTTTGTCGTTCTCTAGAGAACCCTAATATGCTATCTTTCAGAGAAAAGCAAATGCTAAACTATCTATGTACCAAAACTCAATCCCTGATACCTGGTCTAAAATAAAGAAAATATTTGAAATTATAACTTTCAGAAAATACAAGATAACGCCTAAATAATTTGCCACTAGAAACAAGGAAAATACGTTCTCTGCAGACATGATCGGCCGAGGGCTTAATCCCAAAAAAACTCCAATTATGCTTCTATTGATATTTTGTTTCCTATAAAAGAAAAATAACGAATAAATAGAAACTGAAAAGTATTTTGTTCTGGGGCAATCCTTTGCTTACAGTTTCCATCATAGGTATGATTATCTATCTGTGAAAGATAAGGACCCATCTTGGTGAAATTTCTTAGCAAGTTGGCAACTTTATCTTTTCCTGTTTGGTTTATCTTTCCCATTTCCTATAATATACATCATATTTTTTTCTGGCTGTGCACTTAACAGGCTTCCCAAGTTTAATTTTTGTCTAGTGGGAGCAGTATGTTTTCTTGGTTTTGAGGTTGACACTCTTATTGGATACTGACCATATGTTTTTGCAATATATATTATACCAAGTTCCTGTTTTCTCAGTGCATATTTTTATATGTAGGGGTTAACTAGAGTAAAATAAACAGATTAAATTATATTTCAGTCATAGCCTGGATTAATTTTCACTTAAATTTACTTCAAACTAAATGTTTCATCCCTATTCATCTTTATTCATTCAACTGTATCCCATGGATGCTCGCCATTTAAACACCTGGTAGTTTTCCCTTCTTGGCAGATTCTTGGACTCGTCCTAGCTTTTCAAATGTTGTAGTAGAATTAAGAACATTATTATTCTCAAAGGTGAGGAGGGCTTGGGGGAAATTTTAATGTAACTTATTTTCATTGCCAAAGATATGCTATGGGTTTAAGAGGTAAATTTCATAGCTACAACCCCTCTACTCTGGGTTCCATACTTGTTATGAATGTAAATCTTCACAGTGCCTTTGTGAGGACTTAGAAGGTGGAAGTGTCATAGAGCTAACAGAAAGCATCAATAAATAGCAGTGGCTTCAATGTCTGAATAATGCTTTCACTATAAACTAAGAAGTTTGGAACACCCAAAAATATAATTCATGTAACACAACATTAACATTGCATTTTACTTTACTTGTGTACACCCTGAATACATAGTTTAATAACTTAAAAATTGTGAGTTGTATTCATATGTTATTTCCACAAAAAGTGACAGCATTTTGATAATTTTCCCTTTCCAATCCATGTTAATTTCTATCTGACTATGCTGTACTTTAGCATAGTATGATCAGATAGACCATGCTATGTTTGGTAAAACTATTTTGTACAATTTAACAATTCATTCAATAAATTCTACTGCTAAACTGCAGTAATGATAGATTATTATCAATAACAATGATAGGTACAAAAATAATAGGATGAATGAGATTTAGTATTTGACAGCACAACGAAGTGACTATAGTCAATAATAATTTAATTGTACATGTTAAAATAACTAAAATCATATAATTGGATTGTTTGTAACACAAAGGATAAATGCATGAGGTGATGGATACCCCATTTGCCATGATGTGATTATTACGCATTATATGCCTGTATCAAAATATCTCATATACCCCATCAATAATACACCGACTATTTAGCCACAAAAATTAAAAATTAAAAAGATCAATAGTGATGGAAAAAAAAAACTACCAGCCTTCTCTCTGCATCACTGCAGTGATGTGTCCTACGTTCTAACAGAGCAGAATCCCCTATTAGAGGTAGGTTTTGCCGCAATCTAGATTAGTTTTTTCTGGATAAAGATTTCACACCAAACAGAAAAAGACAAGAGCAAATCACAACACGTTTTGCAAACAGCTCCTGCAACCACAAATGTAATATGTTCAGTGTGGAAAGCACTGTTAATGGTGCATACATTTTCTCAACCACATCCACAAGTTAATCAAAACCACTGTCAATGGCATTATTTTTGCAAATAAAGATCATACATATGTACACACACACACGTGACAAACAGTAGATGTAACACTCTGTAATACTGTATATTTAAATAAAGATTAAATATGTAAGAAAATTGGCCTAATTAAATAAATATGCACATGGGGAATTCAAGGTTACATTCTAAGGTCTGTACTTCTAACTGCTAACTGACACTTAAGAGAGCTAGCGTAAAAGAGATAGTATCATTTGGCAAAGCACTAAAATAGAGTCAAACTGTTTCCACAACACCACAAAAACACATTAGTTTAGTGAGCTACAGGTCTATCAAACTTTGGCTTGGTACATGCATATAATAAATACTCTATGTCAATTGAAGCTAAAGAAAAAATTTATTTGGCAAAATATAGACAAAACCTCTGTTTGAATTACTGTACCTCATCCCATTTCCCATTTTAATTGATTTTTCAGCAAATTTTGTCCTCCCTGGAAGTACACTCTTAATTTACAGCACTTTTTTTTTTTTTTAACTTTTAAGTTCAGGGCTATAAGTGCAGGTTTGTTGCACAAGTAAACTTGTGTCGTGGGGGTTTGTTGTACAGATTGTTTCATCATCCAGGTTTTAAGCCTATTTCCCATTAGTTGTTTTTCCTTATCCTCTCCCTCCTCCCACCCTTCACCCTCTGAAAGGCCCCGGTGTGTGTTGTTACCCTCTATGTGTCCATGCGTTCTCATCATTTAGCTCCCACTTATAATTGAGAGTGTATATTTGGTTTTCTGTTCCTCTGTTAGTTTTCCAGGGAAAATGGCCTCCTGAGCCATCCATGTTCCTGAAAAGGACATGATCTCATTCTTTTTCATGGCTGCATAGTATTCCATGGTATGTATGTACCACATTTTCTTTATCCAGTTTATCACTGGCAGACATTTAGGTTGATTCCATGTCTATGTACAGCACATTTCTTTAAGACAAAATAAGTGATCAAGGATAACAAATATTTTATACATATATATGTGTGTGTGTATATACATAAACAACTCAGTGATTTTTTTAAAACTATAATATACTAGTACCAACTTACATACTTTGTACTTCCACTAAAATTTGTTTCAAATTTAATTATGTGTATCTAAAATTTGTGTAATTTAAACAAATCATAATTAAAAATCATACACAAAGTATTATGTACAAAAAATGTTTGTGTCTGTGTATGCACATTCAAATATTTATCTTAAAGTACCAAACCATTCATTAAAAATATATAGAAGATAAATTATCTTTACATTCAGTTTAAGAGTTTCTTAAAACTTTAAGTCAAGATGTTGAAATAACTGTTGAGAGTTATAATCATAAAACTGTATATGTAAATGGATTTCTACTTTTAAAATGTTTAAAAACTTCTTTTCTTGCACACCATTGTCCATAATATTGAGCAGGGAAGAATATATTTTCCACATAACTCTGAGAATGCAATATTGAGCTTGTTTTCTATATGCAGAGGAAGGTAATGTCAATGGAGCCTATTAGATGGGGATGCTCTCATGTTTGATGTTAGCAGGTTGTTTTACCTTTAGTTTGGTTAAGGTTGGTTGCTGAGCTGGAGATAAGCAAAAAGAAAACTCCCATCAAATAACACAGTTGGAATAAACTGAAGATATACTAGAGCTTGACTCATCCATGCCATGCCTGTGAATTCAGATATAAACCATAAATTCAATTATTTTGTAAAGATATCACAAAGTTTGTTTACATAGCTGAAAAGATCTGACTTAATAAAATCCAGTAAGTAGGAAAAGAAACATTCTTACAGTTTTAAATCTGTTACCACCATAATAGGTCCTGGAATGTTAAGATGAACGCAAATTTTCTCAATCTTACTTTACTATTAGACTCATTTTTGTTTGTACAGATACGTAATTCTGAAATACTCCATAATTCTATAAAAATTTAAAAATATTCATTTTCCTTCCCTCTGCCTTATGAATAGTATAATTATATAACTTCACATAAAAAACTGTGATAGTTCAGGTTCTTTGAGCAGCAGACTCCAAGGCTAGATTAAACATGCAGTGATTTTGTTGGGGAAAACCCCTGAGGAAGAAGATAGAAAAAGAGTCATGGAATAATAGGAGAGCTGTTGGTCCACAGTATGGGTCTTACACCCAACTGAAGAAGACAGAAAAGGGGAGATGTTGTAAATATTATAAACAGCTTGCAAAGTAAGGCAGTTTGGCAAAGTCATCAAAGGGTTCTTGAACCAAAGTCAACCAGCTCGGGAGTACTATGGCTTCCAGAAACAAACCTGTCTTGGTATCCCCATCCTGCTCAGTCCATCGCATGGAGCAGCCTATGGGAAATACAGGTTTTGGTCGGTGTGGCAAGGGATTTTTGTTCCATGCAGCAGGAAGCAGCTAGAGCTGTTGCTCCATTACAGTCCCTTCAGTTGGAAGCTCGAAAGGAACATTTGCATGGTTGCCACAGATACAGTTCGCTAAAGAAAATATTCTTCAACCTTGATCTTATATGTGACAAACTAGAATCAATCCCTGAAATAAGAGTCACGATCTAAACTGTAAATTCTACAAGATGGAAGAAATCCAGTTATACTGAAAAGCACATGAAATGATGTCACGATATGAATAATATGTCACTCTGCGTGGCGATCAGCCTAGTCTCACTCATGCCCTCTCCCTCTAGTGTGGGAAAACAAGAGGAACCTCCAAAATCTCATAACTGCACAAAGAAATTGGTGGAAATTCACTTCATTTTGAAGCTCGAGGTTTCTATGTGGTTGATTTAATCAAAATATTAATGTTATTTTTCTAGAAGAAGAAAAAGTGAAAATATAAAAATCATGCTGATTGGATTTGAATAGATTGTATTGATCATATATGAATGTTATCTTTCATCCAGATTGGAAAGTACTGTTTTGAAATCCAGTCCTTCACACTTCCAAACTGATCATTTTTAATAAATAAATGTCATTTTGACTTTTTTTTTTTTTCTGGTCAGGAAGAGAAACAAGAAGTTTCTTTCCGCAAACTTCCTAAAAGGTGCCATGTGTTTTCTTAAAACCAAGGTGAGCTAACTCAATAAATTCTATTAAAAAATTGCTTAGTACTGACTATTAATGTAGAGCCCTAGAAAAGCATCTTTTGATATGTTTCTATAATATTTGCCTTGATCGTTTTTAAAGAAATAATAATATGAAGCTACCAAACCATGAGAAATTCATCTTCAATACTTTAATGTAATTAGTTCCTAATACCCTTTCTAGTTTCTCTGGATATTCTTAAGTTTTGAAGCCAATTTAAAGCAATGTTTTAATTATTAAAACATGTAGCTTAATGGGAGTTCTTTAGCATTTTAGTGAAAACACCTAACAAATCCCTTTCACTCTCAATCTTCTGATGTCTGTATTTAATTTTCATCTTTCCACAAACCAGGCATGCATTTGCCACAGAGCCATGAAGTAAGATAATCGCTGTTACACAGTAACACACATCCTGGACCTGCAATTTTGTGTCTCAGGAGGAAGAAATCAAATCTTCCTTCACAGACCTTTGGGGCAGCAGGCACTGGGTATCCACTGAGGATACCTAATACATTTCTCCAGTACATTTCCCTGTTTTTTCATTCCATGTGCTATTTTATTCCATAATAATAAGAAAAATACGGTACTTAGAGCCCGAGTTTTACAAACAGCGAAGCAGATACTGTTATTTTGTCAGATGATTAAGCTGTCTTTTAGGACTAGTTCAGGTATTTTCCAAGGCATCATAATTCCTTTGGTCACGAGAGTGTGACATATTTAGCTACATATTATGTGGCAAAGTAGAAACAGAGCAGGATGAGGTTCTCAGAATGGACACATAATCTGGTTTGCAAACAACAGAGGATTTAATTCATTTCTTTCAACAACTGGTCAGGCTAAATTCAGTCTTTTGCTTCCTTCCTTTAAAAAATTTTGAGTATAAATTTAGCTGGGTGTACCATCAGAAGTCTATCCCACGTGCTAACATAGTTCAATATTCGTTTCATTGTGTTTTGCTTTATTTTAGGAAAATTCTAAAATAGAACTACCATATGACTCAGCAATCCCACTTGTGAGTATATATTCAAAGAAAATGCAATCAGTTTGTCAAAGAGGAAATTAAATCAGTATGTTGAAGAGATATCTGCATTCCCATGTTCATTGCGGCATTATTTACAACAGCCAAGATACAGAGATGACCTAAATGTCTGCTGACAGATATATGGATAAAGAAATTGCAGTACATTGATACAATGGGATATTATTCAGCCAAAATGAGGAAAGCCTGTCATTTTCAATTATATGGATGAACTAGAGGACATTATGCTAAATGAAATAAGCCAGACACAAAAGGACAAATACTGTATTTTCTCATTCATATTGTGTTATCTAAAAAATGTTGAACTCATACAAGCAGAGAATAGAACAACGGCGTCCAGGGTTTGGACAGGGTGTATGAAATGGGGAGATGATGGTTAAAAGGTAAAAACTTTCAATTCTGATGTGAACCAGTTCTAGAAATCTAATGAACAACATGGGTAGTGATGATAACTGTGTTAATTTGACTGCAGTAATGAATATACAATCTATATGCATATAAAATCACATTGTACATCCTAAATATATTCAGTCTTTATTTTTCAAGTAAATATTTTAGAATTTAAAAAAATAGAAACTCTTTTATTGATTGACAAGAGAATAGTTTCTAAGAGAGCTAGATTAAAATATACATTATGCTAGCACTGGATAAGTGAATCAAGTCTTATGTTAACATTAGTTGACCAACACTGTTTTCTAATAGGTTTATCAGAGGCATATGTAGATATTGGATAATCTCATTTTTGTTCTCTTTCACTTAGATCAGAATCTCTTGACATTCAAAAAATGACTGAAATGTGTGCATTTCAAGAAGTGGAAAACAGGTTACAACCTTTTGTCAGATTCCCAAAGAGATTCTTGATCAGAAAAGATTCTGAACCTCTGTGTAGAAGTAACATGTTTTTATCCAACATTGCACAGTGGTTCTTGACTGTTCTTTCGAACTAATGTTCTTCATTTTGACTTGTACAAATTGTGGAAGTCCAGTAGGAGTATAGAGGCAGACTTTGTAATATATTCCAAAACATTTACAAGTTGAAAAATCTGCTTCAATGAGTGAGCTGCTGTGGTAGAATTCCAAGATGGCATTCCAATGTTCCAATCCCCAGGTTATTCAATAATATGACTCCAGGTATTGCTGTGAGGGGATTTTGAAGATGTAGTTAAAGCCCCAAATTGGTTGACTTTTTACAATACGGAGAGCATTTGGGTGAGACTGATCTAATCACATGAGCCCTTTAAAAGCAGAATTTTCTCGGGCTAGTAGCAGAATGGGAATTGGAAATTTAAAGTGCAAGAAGGAACCAATGTGAAGAAGATTCTCCATTGCTGAGATGGAGTGGGGCACATGGCAGGGATCTAAGAGTGGCCTCCAGAAGCTGAGAGTGGTCCCTGGTTGACAGCCAGGAATGCAGTGGATACCTTAGTCTACTACTGCAAGGAAATGAATTCTGCCAACAGCCTGAGTGAGCTTGGAAGCGTATCTTTCTCTAGTCAAGACTCCAGATAAGTACACATCTGACAACAACTTATTTTCAGCTTTATAAGATCCTAGAGAGCCAAGTTAAAATTTGCTAGAATTCTGACCCAGGGAACTGTGAGATAATAAAATTTTGTCATTTTAAGTTGCTAAATTTATGGTAATTTGCTACATAGCAAAAGAAAAAGTTGCTAATAAGTAACTTCAAATCTTTCATTTGTTTTCACGAAATCTGGATACCTACATACTTAAATTTAAGAAATTTAGAGCTATTGATAGCTTAGTGGTTTTTTTTCCTTGCCACAGAAAATATATCAGGCTAAAATAAAATAAGAAGATAAAAGAAAGGTGAATTAGTAAGTTATCTTTTGGTCATTTTCTATTTAAAACCAAGAGCAGTCTGGGGGAAAAAAAAAGTCAGTTTCATCATCCTAAAGGATGAACAATTATACTTAAAGTTATTGGAAAGGGATCACCACTACAATTTCAGTTTGTTTAATGACTTCTAGTAGTTTTTAATGTTTAAATTCTGCTCTCTGAGCTCACATTCTTATTATACATTTGTTTTAAATATAATCAATTTATGATTATGAATTTATGTATGAAGTTTTAAAACCATAAGAATAAATTTGGTTGCATCTTATAAATATAGATTTCCAAACACATTTAAAAGAAATTTATGATTCTGTGCTCAGAAAATACAGAAAAAAAAATCTGTATTTTTCACATAACTGTAGGTGGTTCTTACAGACACAAATATTTGGGAAATTTTCCTTATAGCTATTGCAAACTTATTGGAAAAATCTGACCTGCTTATCTCTACTATGTTGCATATAAAAGAAAGATTGCTGATGCTCAAAGGAAGTTCTCATCTTGCAGGGAGGAGAACATAGAAGCATTAATGGATATGTAAATATACCATGTAACATATGGTAACTTAAGAGCATAGCCAATGGGAATGAATATTGGAATCCATTTGGCTAAAGGCTTTACTTTACCACAGACCACTGTGGTCAAAGAAGATCTGCTTTATTCAGTGAACCATAAACCAGACTGTTTATAAAGCATGAAACCAAGAAATTCTGAAGTGCGCTCACCAAAACAATGTTTCCAGATAGCTTCCAGATATCACAGGGCATAACTGCAAAAGACGAAGTTTGCTTTTCAGCCTTTTTTTCTGTCAACTGCACCCATTGAGTGTTTTGTGCCTCACTCTTCTTCTGTTCCCACTTTTTCAGGCATTCAATAAATCTCTCTCAAAACCTTACTATTAAGAAATTTACCTGATAATCTCAAATTTTCACTCACTTTCCATAATAACATTTTATTTTAACCTTCTAAAAAACTTAATTCAGACAAAATATGCAGAACTAGTTCTACATATAGAGATAATCTAATGTCTTAAGAATGAATTCTAGCAGGGTTTTCTTTCATATCTACAAGCAGTTTCACAAAGAAGTATTTTTACAAGCCCAGTTTCAAAATCATTTCATGAGTAAGCTCTAGCACTTGATTTGGCTTTTTTTTAAGAGCTCCTGTATATCCCATAAATTAATTAATAAGCATTTATGGTAAACTTCTCAACAGCTAACCTATATCAGATATTCTTCAATAACAGAAAATATTTAATTTATTCTTATAAAAATAAATATCTGCTTATTTACTTTGTGTTTATTTCAGCCCAAAGCACCATCTATAATGCATTTTATGCTTAGTATTGGCCCGGCGCTCTGGCTCTTGCCTGTAATCTCAGCACTTAGGAGGCCAAGGAGGGTGGATCACCTGAAGTCAGGAGTTCAAGACCAACCTGGCCAACCCCCCTCTCTACTAAAAATACAAAAACTTAGCTGGCGTGGTGGTGGGTGCCTGTAATCCCAGCTACTCAGGAAACTGAGGCAGGAGAATTGCTTGAACCCCGGAAGTGGAGGTTGCAGTGAGCCGAGATCATGCCATTGTAGTCCAGCCTGGGCAACGAGAGTGAAACTTTGTCTCAAAAAAAAAAAAAAAAAAAAAAAAAAAAAGAAAACAGAAAAAAGAATTCCTTAGCTTTTTTACATTGTTCTTAATGTTTAATATTAAAATTGTGTACATGTTTATGCATTTTAAACATATGTATTGTTAATCACAGATGTCACCAGATTCTGGAAAACCTTCCCTAAAAATTTTGAGTCAGTATGTATATTTTTACCCTTGTTTTATTAATGAAGAAAACAAGATTTCAAAGGGGTAAAAAAATTTCTCTCGATCACAAGGCTAATCGCCAGGCAAATTAGGATTTGAATAAAATCAGTCTCATATAGAAATCAATGCTTGCTTTTAATGCCACAATAATTCCAGTTAAGAGTCAAACTTCTGTCTGTAATTGTAACTACACATAGCACAAACCTCAATAAAAAATGTTTGTCAAACATGCAAATATAAATTATGAATATTCAAACAAATATAAATGATGAATAGCTTAAATTACTTTGTACACACACATATAAATCCAAAAATACTGCGTGTGTAAACTTTTTTAATACACAAATATTTCAGAGCAATAGATGATAGCTGGTACCATCCCAACCAGAGTATTTGCAGTTACATAATGTTTTATTGACAATATGCACTCATAAATGCAAAGTTATTTTAATTATGCAAATGAATTCCAACAAAATAAACCTAATACATTAATATACATCCTTAACGTTTCTTATCAGTAGAATTAAGTTTTATTTTTAACAATGCCCACTAGGGGATGCTGGCGCATTGACACTAGAAAGTGGAGGACATTGGCTGTCCTGTCAGGTCAAGTAAAATACTGACAGTGAACCCCCCTTTGCAGTAATTTATTTTTGTAGGTAGTTTTTAGAGAATAGAAGTCATTCACACATATTGGCACAGAATGACAGTCCTACAAAAAAATTGGAGTTTTAAGCCGACTGAATGTTTTTGCATTTTAATAATATTTTTAATAAAAGCACTTGGATTCCTGTAAAGCGGATTTGGATGAAACCATTTAGATGTCCAATACTTTTAATCAAGAGTTATTGTTTAAATGAGAACACATGGAGACAGGGAGGGGAACATCACACACCAGGGCCTGTCGGGGGGTGGGAGGAAAGGGGAGGGAGAGCATTAGGACAGATGCCTAATGCTGGCGGGGCTCAAAAACCTAGATGTGACGGGTTGATAGGTGCAGCAAGCCACCATGGCACATGTATACCTATGTAACAAACCTGCACGTTCTGTACATGTATCCCAGAACTTAAAGTAAAATAAAAAATAAAAAATAAAAAATGAAGAGTTCTTGTTTATGGAAACATGACTTATAACTATTCAACTATTAATAAGTTTTGTATTAAATAGCACAGAAACAAACAGGCGTATGTGCTAAATTATCTATATATAATTTATACATAAATCACTATTGTAGCTATTTTGGAACCTGAATTCACTATTGTTGGTAATCAAAGGGGAAAATATATAGTAATTACTTTTAAGCAAATAAAATAATAAGTAAAAATATGAAATACTATTTAATGTCATTGATTGTAAGTTATTTTATATGTAATTAAATCATTTCTATCTGAGGAAAATGCTCAAAGTAACTCAGTAAAATACTATGTACCACAAGTTAAGTATTTTTAATGAAAAAACAAGATAAAAATGACCTGAATTTCATCATGGAGTTCTTAAGGGAAAAGGTCGAAGAATTTTACAGGAGCACATAGTTTTGTTGCATAATGTCAACCCCAAATGAGCTTGGGATTGTCCCCAAATGTTTATGTAATTGAATTACATTAAATTTTTCACTCAAGCTCATTCTTCCATTATCGGTCCAAATGTTTATTAACCTTTTTTTAAAAAATTAGTGTTATTACCTTTATTTATTCACAATTGCCTCTAAGTTTAAAGCGAGCCTCATCATATTAATAATCAAGCATTTAATGAGGACATTTGCATTCACTCAATTCAGATCCCTCAAAATCTCATAGACTTTAATCATATCTTTTATCTTTCATTTTTCCAGATGAGTCATATGAAATATTTAACCTTGTTATCATATGCAAATTCCTTGAGTCTACTGATGTGGCAATCTATTGACATGCATCTAATAAGTGCCTGATTTGCCAGTAACACTATGCCAGGAGTTTAGGTGCATAGAAACATAATAAATTGCTCTGTGTCCTAGCCTTTTCCTGACCCATGTCTTTTCAACTTGAGGTTTTAAGTGCAAGCTTCTTCCAACCACTGAGCCATCCTCAATCAAACCTGGCAGTACATTACATAATCTTATCCTCACCAGCAGATGAGGCTTATCATGAAACTCACTGTCTTATATCAGGATATAGTACCAACTCTGTCCTTGTTTTAGTTGATCTGTCAATAGCACTTCATAGTGCCCTTTCTTTTCCACAAAATACATACCTTTTTTTTTTCTTATGGATTTCAAAACTCTACGATCTTTTCTCTTAGCTCAGGAGCTACTTCCCAATGTCCCTTGTTTTTGTCATTTTCCTCTGGCTCTAAATCTCCGGAATCTCCAGGGATTGGAACCAAGAGTTTTATCTTTACCATATACCAATCCATGAATCAACTCCAAAACAGATCTCTAGAAACAGACAACACTGACTACTGCCTGAAGCTTTCTCACACTAAGTTCCTGATGTGGGTCCATTAATTGTGGAGCACAGAATATATTGCACCTTATGTTTGTAACTATTGATCATCTTTTGTAAGAAAGCCTCCTTTAAAGCTGAGCTCTTTCTCTAACTCCTTTGGGTCTTCACTTATTCCTCTATTCTCTAATTTTTAGCCTGGTATTAGAGTCTTCAGGTAACTTTCAACCAAGCCCACATGCTTTAAAAAATATTTTCAGGTATAATTAAAGTACAATAAACTTCACATATTAAAACTGTACGATTTAATCAATTTTAGCATATGCATGCAACCTTGAAACCATCACTGCTATCAATAAGCATTTTCGTCACCCACGATATTTCCTCTTGACACTGTTCTTACAGAAATTATAATCTCAAAATAAAGAATAAATGTGTTTTATAATATGAGAGACATCATTGCATGAAAAGCAGTAACGGGAGATAAATAACGGTATAGATGATAAGTGATATAAAAATATATAGGAGGGAGAAATTATTGAGGGTAGGATAATTGGAAAAGGCTTCATCATTACCTATCCAGTGTGTTTTCTTACATTATTTTTCTATCTGAATGTTTGTTATTGGTATTACTACTTTGTGCTTTTTTCAGGTATTGATATAAAATACCCAATGCATTTTATGTTTGGATTCTTTTTGTCTTTATAGAGGAATACATTCTCTTCTCCTTTGGCTGCTTAATCCCTTCTCATGAAAAATAACCTTGACCTTTGCATTCTGGATGTATCAAACATAAATAATTTTAGAATTTGATCTCAAATGGCCCTTTTGCAAACTCCAAAATGTTGTGTAAGTCCATTTTCTCTTTTGCGTTATTCTCACAAACATACTAAAGCGTGATTTGATGTCTTCTATTTATATTAGTGGTTCAAACAGTTTTAAGCATACAAATTATTTTTCTTCCTGTTTTTTAGAACATCCTGTTAGGTAGTGCTTCTTCTGTTACCAGTGACATAAATGATCTTTTGTATCGTATAACTTAAAGGTTAAAGGGTCAGCTGACTTTTGGTGACATTAGATTATAAATTCAGATGATGTCATTGGACCGTCTTTCCTCAAGTCTCATCTCTGCTTCCCTTGCCTTTAGGGTTGTCAGATAAAATAATGTTTCCTTAAATTTAAATTTCAGAGAGACAATAAAGAATGTTTAATATAAGTGTATCACATACATTCCATGGGACACGCTATGTTTAGTCTTGCTGTTGTCATTTTTTTTCCCCCTGTAAATCGACACAAATATCAAATTGTTCTCAGGTGGACTTTCTTCAGCTGTCCACCCTTACCAAAATCTCTAAATTTATGCCCCGCAGATTAGTCACTAAAGAGAAAAGTGAGTGTCTTTTTTCTTAAAGTCTCCAATTGGGTCTTATTGGAACAAACTGAGTAATAGTCCTCAAACAATTACTATGACCTAAGAGATAAAATATACTCATTTGTTAGGTCTGGATCATACAAGGCAGAAGGCATGAATGTGTCAGCTTCACCAAACCATGTACACTGAGAGCCATTGAGAGGCTACTGCCAGAAAGAAAAACAAGGTCCAGTGGGGAAATGTATATTAGACAACAAAAAGCAAAATATGACTAGTGGAGAACTTTCTTAATATGGTTCTACTTTTAATATCCTTGATTCATAATAATAATAAACCTAATATAAATTCAGGTATATTTTAAAGTGATGTGCATTTTATCAGCCACGGCTAATTCACTCTTTATATTGTATTGAACATTAATAAATATCCACAGCTCAACGTGTGGGCAGCATGGATTAACAGGCACCTTGCAGTAATTGTGTGGCAAAGAGAGCAGTTGAGTTTCTGTCAGGAAAATAGCATTTCTCACATTACACAACCCTGGAGTCTGGTCTTATCTCTATCTCTTATACCTCTGAACAAAGTAATTCAACTCTCTAAGAATCTTGAACTGCAATCTGGGAATTTAATAACCTGCTTCATTGGATTATTCAAATGAGGTAAGACAATGTTTCAAATTACCATAGCATAGCAGCTGGCATATTGTAATCTCTCAGAAAGGTTAACTGGATTATTATCAGCAATGACCTTAAAATAATCTTTCAAGTTGATATGATTTGGCTCTGTGTCCTCACCCAATTCTCATCTCAAATTGTAATCCCTACATGTTAGGGAGGGACCTGGTAGGAGGTGATTGAACCATGGGGTTGGTTTCCTCCATGTTCTTTCCATGACAGTGAGTGAGTTCTCATGAGGTCTGATGTTTTAAAAGTGTGTGGTGGTTCCCCACTCCCCTCTCTCTCCTGCTGTGCCACAGTAAGATGTGCCTTGCTTCCTCTTTGCCTTGGGCCATGATTGTAAGTTTCTTGAGGCCTCCCCAGCCATGTGGAACTGTGATTCAATTGAACCTCTTTTCTTCATAGATTACCCAATCTCGTGTCGCTCTCAGTGTGAAAGCTGACTAATACACAAGTAATACTCTTGACTTCTATATTTTCCTGCCTCAAAACACTTTTTACATGTTCACTAATTTATTATGTGTTATGTTTAGGGCCATCTCTTCCAGTAAGTTTTTAACTCCTTGAGGTCATTATTCATTAGTATGTTCTCAACATTTTCACGTGAACTTATTTTAATGCCTGTTAGGTCAGTTTTATACTTATGAAAGTGATTTTTCAAATCACAGTGCAGGATTTTTTATTTTATCCCTCTTGAATTCCAAAACCATACATATTTTTTATAACTTGGGCTGACTTTATCTGATACCTCTCTGTAGATGCACCTTGGAGCAATACCTTCATAGAATTTTCTATGGTCATGCTTAAATTCCATTTCTTGATAACATTTTCTTCATTGTATTGTTAGTATAATATTATTATTTTTACTTTTCTTCACCAAAACACAATAGCCCCTTATCTCCTGTGGCTGAGACCCTAGGACATCCTCCAATTTCTTTCTTAAAACTTAGTATTTTTTCCACCAAGGAGAATATAGTTTGAGTTGCATGCTTAGAAAATTCAATGCACACCCTCCTTCTATGGAAAAATTACAATATTTTATATATGGCCAATTGGATCATTAATTCTTTGGAACTAATCATATGCTACAGAAGATAATAAATGAACATGTCTTCACAACATTTAATTTAGTGAAGATAGAAGAAATGTGCCTAGATTTACATTTTTAACTCATGTCAACCCCATCGAGTTAAATTGATAATAGATAAGCAAATACAGTTATTTGATAGAAGACTGATCGACAGACTAGATAGGTAAACTATACATGTACATCATCTAATGTACATGAGAATACATATAATAAAGTTATTAATCAAATAATATAAATCTTCAAAGGAGACCTGAGTGTTACATTGGATAGGTGTTCAAACTTATTGATGTTGACAAATTCCCCTTTCTCACATATAGCAAATATTCATATTGACAAGAAGTATACCTCACTTAGAATTTCAAGGTTTTAAAATTGAAAAATGTTTCTTCTCATAAAAAAATGCTGAGAAACCTCAGTTAAAAAGTCTAAAGTGCAATGTTATGGAAAATGCAAGTGATAGTAAATCTGATATCTTGCATTTGAAACCGCATTCTAATGCTACTGCTTAACCTTGGACACATTATTTGCTTGCTCAGATGGAAAGTTAACAATAAGGTGGATTCAAATTCAATTTCATCACTACTTGTTATGCATCTTGGAGAAGTTATTTTTCTTCTCTGAACCTTATTTCCTGTTTGCATAAAATACTAATACAAAAACTTAAATTGAGAACCATTATGAAAATGAAATAAACTTCTATAAAATTTTGTGCATAATATCTCTCACATAATGTGTATTTATTAGTTTCTTATTTCTTCAGGTTCTTAATCAGCATCATTGGGATTTCAGTGAGAGCAGCTTATTATTAAATCCACAGAGATATATTAATGAGATAATATGTATTAAGAGTTTGCCAAATACAAATGCTGTTTTTTCCATTACAATACTAACAATCACCACACTTAGGACTACAACTACCCTTGCAATAGAAGTAAGGTACAGTTGAAAAAATGCTTAACCAGAAATAAGAAAATCTGAGTTCTAAGAGTACTTCATTTTTAACTTATTCTCTAATATTGGGGTACAGCATTATATAGAGAGTTCTTTTCATTTCTGGTAATCAGTTTATTATTATATTCTATATCTGTAGCTATGTTTATATCATTACATGCATTAAACCTTTATTAATTCTAACATACTATAATTATGAGTAAGGCATTGGATGTTCGGTAATATTAGTGCCATCTGAAAGCCATCAATGGATGGGGCAAATTGCTGTGTTTAGGAAAGTCTCTCAATGGAGGGAGAGGGAAGAGAAGGCAGGAATATGCAGGAGGAGGGAGTATGCAGTCTCTGCTGAATCAGTATCAGTTGTCTTATTTGATGCTAATTAACTTTCAAACCAGAATCTACCAACACGAAGCAAATGGCTGCTGAATAGTTTTGCCAGGTCAGCTGAGTTTTTCTTTCTGAACTTCAGTTTAACACTCTTCTTGATTTTCTTTTATTTTGAAATTTAAAGATTTCAAATTTTATTGTAGGCAAGAAAAAAATGTTATCAGTGACTATACATTTTGCTGGTATGATAATCTTTGGTAATTTGTTCAATGTTAACTTTCTCTTTTTTCCCATGAATGGTTAAAATGTTTTTGGATATTGAATTATAGGCAATGCAATGTAATTATAATGCAGCTAAAATACACTGCCTTTACGGTTACCAGTAATGAAAGTTAATGCCATCTTGTGAAATGATCTAGTAGAGTCTTTGTCAGCACTTCCACTAAAACCTCAGTTTTTAGTCATTTATAGCATCACCAAACAGGACTTCAGAGGAAATAACACCATCTGTTATTAAGAGTGATATAGCCCAAGGTTAGGGCAGACACGCAAAAATCCTTTGATCTTCAGTATTTCTTTGCTTCTATTTACTATGAACTTGCCTAGTTGAGTTGATGAAAAGTATGCAATGATCAATTTGGTTTAAATCCAAACCTTGGTGGAAAAGCTGTGAATCAACTGAAGGAACTACTGATTTGTCAACTCTTGTTCTGTTTTGCCTGTGGTGTGATAACATCATGTTTGTACACAAAAATTGTAATTTCAAAACCTGTAAAAGTCTTTCCTTTCCTGAGAAAATCTCATAGAGTTAGACCCTATTTATTAATGTTTTGTAATAAGTAACTCCTAAGAAGACAGTCAGCAAGTCAGAAAAGAAGCTGAATCCTGAAGGTAGAAACAAACATCGATCTTAACATATAAAAACGAGAGTGAGTGAATGATATATCAGCAATCATAGAGTTGGGTCAATATATTAAGTTGAAAAGAAACAATAGAATAAGAAGCTCAGATACCATGCCGACTTGAACTGTCATGTCACAATCTTGGAAGACTGTGTTACCAGAAAAAATAGCTAATTCAACTCATTAGAATACAAGCATAAACTATTACTATACGTTGTCATTATTCATGGCATTTCATGTAAGTATCTTAGAACAAGCTTAAAATTTATTAATTTTCACATTATTCTTCCAAATTTTGGAAAGTTAATATGATTACAACTACAATAAGCAATTATTTAAATGATTTTGAAAATATTCTTAACCAAAGATCTATACAAATAAGCTATTTCTGTGGCTCTGAAAGTAAAGTATATATTCTTCTTACCATATACCTTCTTTCATTCTCTCTGCCTTTTAAATTTTTATTTCTTTTGTCCATAGTCTTGCCCTGAATAATTATTAGTCCTCCAAAGTATGTTGTCATCCTCTTAACGTGACTACTTCTCAGGCATGACAGCATCTGATGAAAACAAAAACAAGGTTAAAGGCTTTTACCAATTCCTCTTCTAACAAACAAAAGGTGACTTTTTTTAAGAAAGTCTATTTATTGTTTTGAGAATCCTAGCACACAATTTAGCAAATGACTGCTTCATAATAATAACTTATAATTTTCTGCTGCCTTAAAATTTACAGAGTGCTCTTACACACATAATATCATCTGATCTTTGCCTCAACCCACTGAAAAAGGTTGAAATAAAAGTGACTTGCTTAATTCATAAAATTAGGTCATCTGACAAGTTTTAAGTAAAAACTTACATTTAAAAATTCATATTTTAAAATTAGTAGTTTTTTGACCAAAAGACTAAACTCATTATTTTGCAATCACTATCCTTTACGAAATGTGAAAATTTTCTTTAACCATAAAATATTATTTGTTTAGCACTAGCAAGTGATTCCATGGGAGGGAAGATGGGTGAAAACTCATCCTAAATCAATAAAAGTTATACCAAAATTAATTTGTAAGATATCTATTTATTTCATAAAAGATTAGTAAGACTGTCTTGCAATAATACATCTTCCCTCATGAAATATTCGACCTTAACAATGGTTTTAAGGTGAGTTTCACTGGAAAATTCTCTATATATGAAGCACTGGTTTTTCAAAATATATTTGATTTGTCATACTATTATATGTTTCTGGAGGAACATCACAGAGGTAAAGAAAAATTCGCATCACATCATATCAACAATTCCCATTAGAAATGTAATGAATCACTTCCAGCTGGCAAGATGGCCGATAGGAACAGCTCCGGTCTGCAGCTCCCAGCAAGATAAATATAGAAGGTGGGTGATTTCTGCATTCCCAACTGAGGTACCCAGCTCATCTCACTGGGACTGGTTAGACAGTGGGTGCAGCCCACAGAGGGTGAGCCAAAGTGGAGTGGGGCATCACCTCACCCAGGAAGTGCAAAGGGTTGGGGAATTCCCTCTCCTAGCCAAGGGAAGCCTTGAGGGACTGTGCTGTGAATTCCCATGGTCTTCACAACCCTCAGACCAGGAGATTCCCTTGGATGCCTACACCACCAGGGCACTGGATTTCAAGCACAAAACTGGACAGCCCTTTGGGCAGACACTGAGCTAGCTGCAAGAGTTTTTTTTAATACCCCATTGGTGCCTGGAACACTAGTGAGACAGAACCATTCACTACCTGGAAAGAGGGCTGAAGCCAGGGAGCCAAATGGGCTACTTCAGCAGATCCACCCCACAGAGCCCAGCAAGCTAAGATCCACTGGCTTGAAATTCCCACTGCCAGCACATCAGTCTGAAGCCTACCAGGGACACTAGAGCTTGGTTGGGGGGAGGGGCATCCACCATTACTGAGGCTTAAGTAGGTGGTTTTCCCCTCACAGTGTAAACAAAGCCACCAGGAAGTTCAAATGAGGCAGAGACCAGCACAGCTCTGCAAAGTTGGGGTAGCCTGACTACCTCTCTAGACTTCTCCTCTCTGGGCAGGGCATCTCTGAAAGAAAGGCAGCAGCCCCAGTCAGAGGCTTATAGATAAAACTCGCATCTCCCTGGGACAGAGCACCTGGGGGACAGGGCAGCTGTGGGGGCAGCTGCAGCAGACTTAAACATTACTGCCTGCCAGCTCTGAAGAGAGCAGGAGATATCCAAGCACAGCACTTGCGCTCTGCTAAGGGACAGACTGCCCCCTCAAGTAGGTCGCTGACCCCCCATGCCTCCTGACTGAGAGACAACTCCCAGCAGGGGTCGACAGACACCTCATACAGGAGAGCTTCGGCTGGAATCTAGCAGGTGCCCCTCTGCGAAAAAGCTTCCAGAGGAAGAAGCAGGCAGCAATCTTTGCTGTTCTGCAGCTTCTGCTGCTGATACCCAGGCAAACAGGGTCTGGAGTGGACCTCCAGCCAATTCCAGCAGACCTGCAGCAGAAGGGCCTGACTGTTAGTAGGAAAACTAACAAACAGGAAGGAGTAGCATCAATATCAACAAAAATGACATCCACGCAGAAACATCATCAGAAGGTCACCAAAATAAAAGACCATGGGGTAGATAACTCTATGAAGATGAGGAAAAACCAGTGCAAAAGGGCTGAAAATTCCAAAAACTAGAATGCCTCTTCTCCTCCAAAGGATCACAACTGCTCGCCAGCAAGGAAACAAAACTGGACAGAGAATGAGTTTGACGAATTGACAGAAGTAAGCTTCAGAAGGTGGTTAATAACAAACTCCTCCAAGCTAAAGGAGCATGTTCTAACCCAATGCAAGGAAGCTAAGAACCTTGAAGAAAGGTTAGACGAATTGCTAACTAGAATAACCAGTTTAGAGAAGAACATAAATGACCTAATGTAGCTCAACACAGCATGAGAACTTCATGAAGCACACACAAGTATCAATAGCTGAATCAATCAAGTAGAAGAAAGGATATCAGAGATTGAATATCAACTTAATGAAATAAAACATAATGACAAGATTAGAGAAAAAAGAACGAAAAGGAACGAACAAAGCCTCCAAGAAATATAGGACTATGTGAAAAGACCAAACCTACGTTTGATTGGTGTACCTGAAAGTGATGAGGAGAATGGAACCAAGTTGGAAAACACACTTCAGGATATTATCCAGGAGAACATCTCCAACCTAGCAAGACAGGCCAATTCAAATTCAGGAAAGAGAACACCACAAAGATGTGCCTCGAGAAGAGCAACTCCAAGACACATAATTGTCAGATTCAGGAAAAAGTGTTAAGGGCAGCCAGAGAGAAAGGTTGGGTTACCCACAGATGGAAGCCCGTCAGACTAATAGCAGCCTTCTCTGCAGAAACCCTATAAGGCAGAAGAACATAGGGGGTCAATATTCAACATCCTTAAAAAAAAGAATTTTTAACCCAGAATTTCATATCCAGCATAAGCTTCATAAGCGAAGGATAAATAAAGTCCTTTACAGACAAGCAAACATAGGCACTATGAAGAAATTGCATCAACTAATGGGCAAAATAACCAGCTAGCATCATAATGACAGGATCAAATTCACACATAACAATATTAACCTTAAATGTAAATGGGCTAAATGCCCATTTAAAAGACACAGACTGGCAAATTGGATAAAGAGTCAAGACCCATCGGTGTGCTCTGTTCAGGAGACCCATCTCACGTGCAAAGATATACATAGGCTCAAAATAAAGGGATGGAGGAATATTTATCAAGCAAATGGAAAGCAAAAACAACAAAAAAAGCAGGGGTTGCAATCCTAGTCTCTGATAAAACAGACTTTAAGCCAACAAACATCAAAAAAGACAAAGAAGGTCATTACATAATGGTAAAGGGATCAATGCAACAAGAAGAGCTAACTATCCTAAATAGATATGCACCCAATACAGGAGCACCCAGATTCATAAAGCAAGTTCTTAGAGACCTACAAAGAGACTTAGACTCCCATACAATAATAGTGAGAGACTTTAACCTGCCACTGTCAGTATTAGACAGATCAACAAGACAGAAAATTAACAAGGATATTCAGGACTTGAACTCAGCTCTGGACCAAGCAGACCTAATAGACATCTACAGAACTCTCTACCCCAAATCAACAGAATGTACATTCATCACAGCACCATATCACATTTATTCTGAAAGTGACCACATAATTGGAGGTAAAACATTCCTCAGCAAATGCGAAAGAATGGAAATCATAACAGTCTCTCAGACCACAGTGCAATCAAATTAGAACTCAGGATTAAGCAACTCACTCAAAACTGCACAACTACATGGAAACTGAACAACGTGCTCCTGAATGACAACTGGGTAAATAACAAAATTAAGGCAGAAATAAAGAAGTTCTTTGAAACCAATGAGAACAAAGACACAACATACCAGAATCTCAGCAACATACCAGAACACAGCTAAAGCATTGTTTAGAGGAAAATTTATAGCACTAAATGCCCACAGGAGAAAACAGGAAAGATCTAAAATAGACACCCTAACATCACAATTAAAAGAACTAGAGAAGCAAGAGCAAACAAATTCAAAAGCTAGCAGAAGACAAGAAATAACTAAGATCAGAGCAGAACTGAAGGAGATAGACACACGAAAAACCCTTCAAAAAATCAATGAATCCAGGAGCTGGTCTTTTGAAAAGATTAACAAAATAGATAGACGGCTAGCCAGACTAATAAGAAGAGAGAGAAGAATCAAATAGACACAATAAAAAATGATAAAGGGGACATCACCACTGATCCCAAAGAAATACAAACTACCATCAGAGAATAGTATGAATACTTCTATGCAAATAAACTAGAAAATCTAGAAGAAATGGATAAATTCCTGGACACATACACCCTCCTAAGACTAAACCAGGAAGAAGTTGAATCCCTGGATAGACCAATAAAAAGTTCTGAAATTGAGGAAGTAATTAATAGTCTACCAACCAAAAAAAAGCACAAGACCAGAGGGATTCACATCCGAATTCTACCAGAGGTACAAAGAGGAGCTGGTACCATTCCTTCTGAAACTATTCCAAACAATAGACAAAGAGGGACTCCTCTTTAACTCATTTTATGAGACCAGCATCATCATAATACCAAAATCTGGCAGAGACATAACAAAAAAGAAAATTTCAGACCAATATCCCTAATGAACATCAATGCAAAAATATTCAATAAAATACTGGCAAACCGAATCCAGCAGCACATCAAAAAGCTTATCCACCATGATCAAGTCGGCTTCGTCTCTGGGATGTAAGTCTGGTTCAAAATATGCAAATCAATAAATGTAATCCATCACATAAACAGACCAATGACAAAAACCATATGATTATCTCAATAGATGCAGAAAAGGCCTTCAATAAAATTCTACACAACTTCATGCTAAAAACTGTTAATAAACTAGGTATTGATGGAATGTACTCAAAATAATAACACATATTTATGACAAACCCACAGCCAATATCATACTGAACGGGCAAAAGCTGGAAGCATTCCCTTTGAAAACTGGCACAAGACAAGGATGCCCTCTCTCACCATTCCTCTTCAACATGGTATTGGAAGTTCTGTCCAGGGCAATCAGGCAAGAGAAAGAAATAAAGCGTATTCAAATAGGAAGAGAGGAAGTCAAATTGTCTCTGTTTGCATATGACATGATTGTATATTTACAAAACCTCATTATCTAGCCCAAAATCTCCTTAAGCTGATAAGCAACTTCAGCAAAGCCTCAGTATACAAAATTGATGTGCAAAAATCACAAGCATTCCTATATACCAATAATAGACAAACAGACAAATTATGAGTGAACTCCCATTCATAACTGCTAGTAAGAGAATAAAATACCTAGGAATACAGCTTACAAGGGATGTGAGGGACCTCTTCAAGAAGAACTGCAAATCACTGCTCAGAGAAATAAGAGAGGACACAAACAAATGGGAAAATCATCCCATACTCATATATAGGAAGAATCAATATCGTGAAAATGGCCATACCGCCCAAAGTAATTTATAGTTTCAATGCTATCTCCATCAAGCTACCATTGACTTTCTTCACATAATTAGAAAAAAACCACTTTAAATTTCATATGGAGCCAAATATAAGCCTGTATATCCAAGACAATCCTAAGCAAAAAGAACAAAGATGAAGGCATCACGCTACCTGACTTCAAACTATGCTACAAGGCTACAGCAGCCAATACAGCATGGTACCATTACCAAGACACATATATGAACCAATGAAACAGACAGTGGCCTCAGGAATAATGCCACTCATCTACAACCATCTGATCTTTGACAAACCTGACAAAAACAAGCAATGGGGAAAGGATTCCCTATTTAATAAATGGTGCTGGGAAAACTGGCTAGCCATATGTAGAAAGCTGAAACTGGACCCCTTCCTTACACCTTATACAAAAATTAACTCAAGATGGATTAAAGACTTAAATGTAAGACCTAAAACCATAAAAACCCTGGAAGAAAACATAGGCAATACCATTCAGGACATAGGCATGGGCAAGGACTTCATGACTAAAACACCAAAAGCAATGGCAACAAAAGCCGAAATTGACAAGCGGGATCTAGTTAAACTAAAGAGCTTCTGCACAGCAAAAGAAACTATCATCAGATTGAACAGCCAACCTACAGAATTGGAGAAAATTTTTGCAATCTATCCATCTGACAATGGGCTAATATCCAGAATCTACAAGGAACTTAAATTTACAAGAATAAAAACAACCTCATCAAAAAGTGGGTGAAGGATATGAACAGACACTTCTCAGAAGAAGACATTTATGTGGCCAAAAACATGAAAAAAAGCTCATCATCACTGGTCATTAGAGAAATGCAAATCAAAACCACAATGAGATATCATCTTACGCCAGTTAGAATGGTGATCATTAAAAAGTCAGGAAACAACTGATGCTGGAGAGGATGTGGAGAAAAAGGAACAGTTTTACACTGTTGGTGGGAGTATAAATTAGTTCAACCATTGTGGAAGACAGTATGGCAATTCCTCAAGGATCTAGAACCAGAAATACCAATTGACTCAGCAATCCCATTACTGGGTATATACCTAAAGGATTATAAATCATTCTACTATAAAGACACATGCACACATATGTTTATTGCGGCTCTATTCACAATAGCAAAGACTTGGAACCAACCCAAATGCCCATCAGTGATAGACTGGATAAAGAAAATACGACACATATACAGCATGGAATACTATGCAACCATAAAAAAGGATAAGTTTATGTCTTTTGCTGGGACATGAATGAAGCTGGAAACCATCATTCTCAGCAAACTAACACAGGAACAAAAAACCAAACACAGCATATTCTCACTCATAAGTGGGGGTTATACAATGAGAACACATGGACACAGGGAGGGGAATATCACCCACCGGGCGTGTCAGGGGTTGGGGGCTAGAGGAGGGATAGCATTAGGAAAAATACCTAATGTAGATGATGGGTTGACGGGTGCAGCAAACCACCATGGCACGTGTATACCTATGTAACAAACCTGCACGTTCTGCACACGTACCCCAGATCTTAAAGTATCATAAAATAAATGTAATTAATCACTCTTATTCTTAACCTTGGTCAATGATTTTGAGCTAGTTTTTCTCCTTTTAGCTTTATCTCCTATCAAGCTAACCTTTTATTCCCTTTTTATATTGTAATTTTTGGAAGAAAGGCACTATGAACACTCTTGAGTTTAAGGAATGGAGAGTTATGTTCCCCGTGGGAAATAAATTTATCAACTCTAGCACAGTGCTTGTGTACAATTCATTTTGTCTTTAGACTTACAGATTTCATTTCCAAAGCTCCTTAGGTCAGCATCTTATTCCCCCACGCTTTTCAGTGAAGTTGCCCCATACATGCATTATATATTCAGATTCTTTTGTCAGATTCTTTGTTCGAGCAATTAAATTCCCCAACCTTCTATATATATAATATATATATGTATACACATATATATACACATGTGTATATGTGTATATATATAATCTAATATTTCATATATGAATTTGTTAAGATGCTAATTCTTCCTTTTCAATTTTTATACATCTTTGTGGTTTTATCTTATATACCTGCTGTCTGATGTTTGTTACTAGTGTTCATTGTGTCTATTTCTTGTTCCTTACTTTTGAAAGACTTCAAATGTTTCTTCATTAAGCATGCTCTTGGTTTTGTGTTTGAAATACATATGTTTTGCCATATTAACAAATATCCATTCATTTTTACTTAAGGAATATATCATTGCATTTCCTCCCTTGCCATTTCACTGCTTTATTAATAGATTTCCAACCATTAATATACACTAGTATTCCTGGAATAATTTCCACTTAGTCACGTGTTTTTATTTTTATGTTTCACAGGATTTTGCATTTGTGTTTCTTTTATAATTTTTATTAATAGTGATAAGTTAAATTTCCTTTTTTTATATTAAATGTTGGGCTCAATATTATAGTTGCTTCATACATGAGTTTGGCCATTTTCCTTCCTTATTTTTCCCCCATGTTCTGAAATAGTTTAAATAGCAATGGAAATATTCACTTTTTAAATGTTTGGTAAAATTCCCTTGTAAAATAGTTGGCTGTGGTGTTCTTTCTTTTGAGATTAGTTCTTACATAGCACCCTGTATTTCCCTTGTGGAACATGATCTTTGTAGACTTTTATCTCTTCAGCAGGCAATTTTGGTTAAATCTATTTTCCTAAGAACTTAGCCTATTCTTATCTATTTCTTTAAGTTTATTTGCTAGTGTTATGCAATTTAAAATTTTCACTGCTTCATTTAACTTGGTTTTTCTTCTTAATTTTTTTACATTTTGATTTTATATTGTTCTTAAATAAGTTAAATAGGTTCAATTTTTTACTTTGTTATTTTTATTCAAAAAAGCATTTGTGTCTGTTTATAATTCTGTTTTTCTTACTAATTTCTCTTTTATATTTATTAATTGTTTCTTCATATTCCCTTTAAGTCTTTAGTTATTTTTATTCTAACTTTTTTTGTTTTGAAAGTTTTCACTATTTCCTTTATGTTTTAAATTAATATAATAACTGAAGACTAAAAATTTTCCTTATGGCATATAGTTTACTAGATCTAATTGGTTCTGAGTAATAGTATTTTTATCTGTTATTTTGTTTTTCTTAAGTTCTACTTTTTATGTTTGTATTTTCTCAATTAAGAGTAGTTTATAAAGATTATTAGAATGTTAAGTTATCTACAAAAGGATCATTTTGTTTCTGATTTTGTTATTAATTTGCAAATTTAATTTGGTATTGTGATCACAGATGTTTTGCTATGTTTACTCTTTGGCATTTAAAAACTTAGAATTTGTTGCCAAGTAATCTATGGTTAATGTTTATGAATGTCCCATGGACACCTGAAATAAGGCTATATTTTCCATTTTTATCATTTTCAGAATTAGTTATGTATCAGTCAGTTCTAATTTTGCTTACATTTTACATTCTTAGTTATATAATTTTTCATGGACTGAGAGAGAATTAAAGTCTCCTATCAATAGTGAGTTTATCTGTATTTTTAAAGTCTATTCTTTAATATTTGCTTTATGAATGTTTATGTTATGTTATCTGGAACACTGTCATAAAAACTCTGGGATAAAAATGTGAATTGCATTTCTTTTGTTTGCATTGGCCGAATATACCTTTGTTTTTCCTTTTATTTTTAAACTTTCTAAGTCACTGTCTTATCTGTGTCTCTTTATTCTAGATTTATGGCCTAGATTTGGGTTTATTTTGTATGCTATTTTATAAATCTTGCCTTTAAACACGTGCCTTTACTCAGTTTATATTTATGGTATGACTGATATATTTCATACTAGTTCTGTCACACTATTTTAGGTTATAATTTCTATTTTTGTAGTTTTAACTTACAAGTCTTGGCATGTATTTAAGTTGCATTGCTGTGTGTGTTGGTGTGTGTGTGTGTGTGTTTGTGGGTATGGACCCTCTAATATATAGGAATATTTGTATTAATTGTGTACTTTTAACATTATATTTTATACAATAAATCAAAGAGGTTACCTAATACACATGTACTTCTCTATTTCTTTAACCTATTATTTACTTAATATAAGCACTAATAAATTAACATTCTTCTTCTTCTTTCTTAATGTTTTTTCTACTCCTGTAACCCATTTCTCAACAATTCATTCTCCTGAGTACATTAAAATATGTTTATGAATCTATTACTTGCCTTCTCAGCTGTTAGAAAAGAGACAACACTAACATACTCTATCTCCTAACTTCTTTACACCTTTTTCTCCTAAGTTTTTTGTGTCATTTTTACATGTCAAAAAATCAACATTTATATGTTGTTTTGCAATCTAATCCTACTTTTTTTTCACTATCAGTTTTACACTTAAATATCTTTCAAGCGCCTAATGGCTGTCTGTCTTAGTTCATTTTCTGTTTCTTGTAACAGAATGCCTGCAACTGGGAAATTTATTAAGAAACAAAGTTTATTTCTTACAGTCTTGGGGCTGAGAAATCCAAGGTTGAAAGGCCACATCTGGTGAGGCCTTCTTGCTGGTGAGAACTCTCTGCAGTAGTCCCAAAGCAGCCCAGGGTATCAAGGGGTGAAGATACTGAGTGTGCTAACTCAGGTCTCTTTTCCTCTTCATATAAAGTCACCAATTCTATTCCTGTGATAATCCAATGATCCATTAATCCATGCATGGATGAACTCGTTCATAAGGGCAGAGTCCTCAGGACCCAATCACTTCTTAAAGGCTCGACCTCTCAATACAACCACACTGAGAATTAAATTTCAGCCTGAGTTTTGGAGAGGACAAATATTCAACTATAGCATTCCACCCCTGGCCTCTCAAAACTCATGTTCTTCTCACATACAAATACATTCATTCCATCTCCATATCCCCAAAGTCTTAACTTGTTCCAGTACCAACTCCAAATCCAAAATTCCAAGTCTTATCTGTGAGCATGTGAAATAAAAACAAGTTATGTGCTTCCAACATTCAATATAGGCATAACGTAGACATTTCCATTCCAACAGGGAGAAATAGTTGAAAAGCAAGGAATAACAGGCCCCGAATCAAGTCCAAAATCAAGCTGTGCAGACGTTAAATCTTAAACCTCGAGAATAGTCTTTTTTAACTTCATGTGCTGCCTCCTGGAGTGGGACAGGAGTTGGGCCCCCAAAGCCTCAGGCAGCCCAGCCCCTTTTCTGGGTGCAGCCCACAGGGCTACTTGTACAGGTTGGAGTTCAGTGCCTAAAGCTTTTCCAGGTGGGTGCTGCATGCTGCTAGTGACTTCTCAGTCTGGCGTCCTGGTGGTAGTCTTGCTCCCACAGCTCTGCTAGGCATTGCCCTGGTGGACACCCTCTGAGGCAACTTCAACCCCACAACCTAGCAAGGCTCTATGCAGTAGCTCTGCCCTGTGACAAGTCTCTGCCTGGGGCCTCAGGCTTTTGAAAACAACTTTTGAAATCTGGGTGGAGGCTTCCAAGTCTCTACAGCTCTTGCTTTTTGCAAGCCTTCAAAATTAACATGTGGATGCTCCTAAGGTTTACGGCTTGTACGTTCTGGAACTGTGGCTGTGGAGCACTGGAGTAGGGTGTGGGGAACAGGGTCCTGAGAAGGCTGGGCAGCAAGTCTATGAAGAGTTCTGGGCCTGTCCTCTGAAACCATTCTGCCCTTTTAAAACTCTCGGTCTGTGATTGAAGGGGCAGCCTCAAAGATCTCTGAAAGATCACTGGGAATCTTTCTTCCACTGTCTTGAGCAATCGCACCTAGCTCTCTTCTATCCATGCTAATCTCTTTAGCAAATGATCACTGAGCTCCAACCTTGGTTTCCTCTCCTGAACTTTTACAAAGCTTCTTGTGGCCAGATACTTTAGTTCATCACTCTCAAGTTTGGCCTTCCACAAAGCCCTGGGGCATGGACACAGTGTGGCCAAGTTCTTTGTTAAATTATAACAAAGATGGCCTTTCCTCTAGTTTCTAGTATCTTGTTCCTCAGTTATATATGAAATCTCATCTGAATGATCTTTACTGGCCATATTTCTATCAGCATTCTAGTCACAACCACTTAACCAATCTCGAAGGAGTTCTAAACTTTCCTTAGTCTTCTTGTCTTCTAAGCCCTCACCAGAATCTGGGCCTGGTCCTTCAAATTCTTTCAGCCTCTGCCCATTACCCAGCTACGAAGCTGCTTCCACATTTTAAAGTGTTTGTTAACTAAAACAATCCCATTTCTGGTACCAATTTCCTGTCTTAGTCCATATTTCTGTTGCTTATAATAGAGTATCTGGAACTAATTTATAAAAAAACAAAATTTATTTCTTACACTTATGAAGCCAGGAGGTCCCAGGTTGAGAGTCCAAATCTGGTGAGGGCCTTCTTACTGGTAGTAATTCTCTATAGAGTCTCAAGGTGGAACGGGGTATCACATGGTGAGGAAGCCAAGGGTGCTAGCTCAGATCTCTTTTCCTCTTCTTATAAGGCCACTAATCTAATTCCCATGATAATCCATTAACCAGTTAATGGATTAATCTATTTATGAAGGCAGAGCCCCCATGACCCAATCACCTCTTAAAGTCTTCAACTCTCAATAGTATCTTACTGGAGATAAAATTTCAGCATGAATTTGGGAGGGGCAAATGTGCAAACAACAGCAGTCCTTCTGTACATAATTTCATCAGACACCGCTTGATTGGCTGTAGTTTATCTTCAAGCACTGTTCTGAAGAAGAGACCCTGGGGTTAAAATTCCTTGATTTCTAATAGGTACATGACTTTCCATAGGCTTGATATTGTTGGAAAGCTTGACTTCGTTGAACATGTATTATTACGTGCTTCATGTTCGATAAAATTTTCCCATGAATTTCTGATTGGTGTTGCTGTATTTTCCATGGCATTAAATTTTGCTGGGAGAAATTAGTCAGCCAGATATTTTGTTCCCTCTACACACGATACACATGTAATGACTCACATATTTGTATTCTATGCTTGTCCTGGGGCCATGAAATTCTCTTTCATATTATTCCAATTTTAATATGTATCTGAAGAGATCAGCATTCAAGTCATATTTGAATAGACTTAATTGTTATTAGAATAATTAAATTGGCTAAATTTTTCCATAAATATTTAGAAAATTTCAATTCAGGTACATGAAATAAGACTTTTCAAATCAAAGACATAACAATTTTCTAACCAATGAATTGAGAAACTAGCTTAAAATGTAATATATAATTCGTGTGTTAAGTGAAGTCCCCTAAAACACTTTTATTTGAAGCAGGCTAGTATAACTCAACGTACCTATTTCCAGAGTTATCATATTCACAGACATTGATTAAAATTTCAAAATTTTCCATTGGTCTCACCTATACACTTTTTTTCTATTTAATAATGAGATTTCTTAGGCTATAATATTAGTATTTTCCGAAGTACTTCCTTATAATCTACTGGAAGAATGTTGAAAAAGCATTCCTGCCAACCTCTCTAACAATTAATCGGTTTCATATCAAGCATAATGTTATTATAATTAGGAGAACAGTGATAAAATTTTTCTTTCTTCGCTCTGCACTGTGATTCATAGCTATCTTGTTAGGGTTTCATCAGTCAAGCTATAAGTTATATGATTTTGATAAACAACTCTCTTTAAGAAATTATTTACTGAGCACATGCTATCTTCTAGGTGCCATTCTAAGTTTTGGGACATAAAATAAAATAAAATAATAAAATAAAATGAAATAAAATAAAATGCCAAAACCCCCTATATTGAAAACTGGTGCTGGGTCAAGTATGACACAGCCATGCCCCAGCTGTTAGGAACAGCACACCCTAGTGGCTCATAGCTGCATTGATCCCTGGGATTGGCCTTCGCCATTGCAACTGCTTGGCTCAAAGTTAGTTTGCCCCTTTCTCCAACCCCCTACTGCACCCTCACTAGAAGTAACCACTGTGAAAGGGCATCTCAGCTCCAGAGCTTCTTATAGGACCAATAAAATTTCAGTTGCAATTTCATTCCAGGTCAGCTTCTCCATGTGCTAATTCTGCTTTTCTAACTATCTTAGTAATATAGGGCTCAAAAACACTGCCAAATAAATCTGCAAATTACCTTTCATCTCAGAGTCTCTTTCTAAGGAGTCCATTTTCAGATCCTTCCCATGATACTTATGTCCCACTTGAGAAACAAGATAATAAATGAAAAGGCAAATCACTGGGAGTAAAAGATGTTAATAATTATTATTAATGATATACACAGTTTAAAAGTTAAACACATACCTGTGTGCATTTGTACTTACGTGTATATGTGTTCTCTGTGTATTTATGCTAATATTTGAAACATATGTAAATAAAAATCCCAAAGCTTCTATTATCAGCCAAGTCTTAATAGTTTGTTCACTGCTCTGAGCTAAACAGATGTTATACATGCAAATAAAATTAGAAGACCCAAATGAGGAAAATGGGATATCATAGGTTTCTGGTTTGAAAGTGTCTAGTAATTGCAATAAACTTTGAATAATAAAATATCTTGCCAATATGGGAGGCCCCATAGCAGTACTCTAATGAAGTAGTGATAACATAATTTATGCTATCATGAAACTATGAGCTATGAAGATCTTCACCTGAGGGATCAATATTCCCTAGATTGCCTTAAACTTTTTTTTTTTTTTTTTTTGAGACGGAGTCTCGCTCTGTCGCCCAGGCTGGAGTGCAGTGGCGCAATCTCGGCTCACTGCAAGCTCTGCCTCCCGGGTTCACGCCATTCTCCTGCCTCAGCCTCCCGAGTAGCTGGGACTACAGGCACCCGCCACCACGCCCGGCTAATTTTTTTTTTTTTGTATTTTTAGTAGAGACAGGGTTTCACCTTGTTAGCCAGGATGGTCTCGATCTCCTGACCTCATGATCCGCCCGCCTCGGCCTCCCAAAGTGCTGGGATTACAAGCATGAGCCACTGCGCCCGGCTAGATTGCCTTAAACTTTGATAGTAGCTGCTGGCAACATGTGCATCCTGGATATCCTCGGCCTCTAAGCTCTTTCCACCTGCCAAATTCGCACACAACGAGATTCCCAAACAGGGATGAGACCGTGAACTTAGCAGAGCTACTTTATATGACATCTAAAGAGGCAACCCATCTGAAATCTATGAATAGATAGAGCCTAGTATCTGGTTGATTTTAGTTTTGTTTCAAACAGTTGCTCCCATCAAACAAGTAGGGGATCAGTGAGTATGTAGAAAATAGTCATTATGAAGTTTTAAAAAAACAGATGGGTCTTTCAGAAATGCATCATCTTTTTAAAAATGACACTTCAAGAGGGAGGTGCATTTTCAGTAATTCGACAGACGAGTAGTGTCTCAAAGGCTGATAAAACACCTTAATAACCTGTACTAGCTCCCCAGTCATTACCATTGTATGGAATTTTGGGATAAGTTCAATATTTATAAAGCCAAATTTTCACTATTTTTACATGTTTTCTCTTAAAGAAAAAAAATCATTCCTCAGGGCTCCACTAATTTAAATCTGATACCTGTGGACACTGACTTGGCTAGAATTTACTATTTTTTTCTTTTAATATGAGAAAAAATATTAGCAAGAAAACTAGTAATTTGAGGATATTCTCAGTTGGTATGTTTAAATGCTTGAGGAAAAAGGTCAATGTTAAGCTCGTAATTAAATGTCATAATTAAAGATGTGATAATTACAAGTTACAGATTTTCATTAAAGTAACTCCCAAAGATCTTTACTTTATAATGCCATTTTGAGTTACTGCTACTCCTGTTATAATGTAACAAAAAGGCTTCTAATATGTGTTACTGTATTTGTATATGTTGCTAAATCACACTGGTCTACTTACCCAATTAATAAAATGTGTTAGACATTCCTTCTATATGCCTTCCTCAACATGGGTGCAGTGATGTGTGAGCTGAGCTCTGAAATATCTATGCTAACAAAACACAGATAAATTTCACATAAGCTCATAAATTTCTATTCATCTTTTCAGATAATATTGAGAATCCACCTGATTATATATAGACTTACTTGTCCAAGTTGTATGAAGCCTATCATTTGATTCGTCCAGTATATTGGTATATTTTGCCTCTCCAGCCCAGAGATGCCATCATGGGGCTCTCCCTTAAGAAAATGTAACAACAAAGAATATACAACTGTTTATAATATTTTAAATTAAAACTCAGAAAATCCATGATATATTTCATACTTCATAAAAATCTCTCGATACTCAACTTGCCACCAAAAGAGCAGCTTCACAGAGTTCACATTTAATATCTCTCAACAGAAAAACCTAAACTTCTGTAGAATTTCTCCAATATTTCACATTATGATAGCCGTGGTAGAGACAGAAGAGTTCATCTGGGGCCACATGTCAGTAGAAGCTTGAGAAATATTTATTTGAGAAATAGGATCGTGCCTCTCACAGTGGGACTCCTATGGAGATTCATTAAGCGTGCAATTAACAAAAGTACATTAACAAAAGGCAGCCTCTTCTACTTAAATAGAAAAACTCAATGAACTTCTGCCACGGGATAGTTTAAAAAGGAAGGCATAGATAAGCACATTCTTTAAATATTCAGAAAATTGCTTTTTGAATTATTTTTTAATGATGGAAGTTTTCTTTACACATCTGGAAACTAGCTATACTTGTAAAGAATTATACTATTGGGTACTTAAATTTTTAAAAGTGTAATAACTGTTTTTCACATTCCTCCATGTCATCATTGTGAACACTAACACTGATCCAGGCCGTGGTGGAGATCTCTTCCGGAGACTGGATTTGCCCTTTACTGGGTGGCTTTATTTCTTTTATTTCCTTTTGACGTATTTGTTTTCACTTTTGTATCTGTTAGATTCACAGTCATTATTCACTAACACCCATGAACCTGCTTCTTCCTGCCTTCCACTATTATTAGGTGCCTAAACTCTGCTATACCATGTAGTGATTTGCATTTATCTAATTTATGTATTAATTACAGATGTGTGTACAGAAGTATATGTAGACACACACATATCTTCATGTATATATGTATATATCTCTCGTGTGACACCTAAATATTGATGTTTTATTTTTATACCTATTTACAATATGTTATAGTTATAAAATATACATATCAAATGGTTTTATATTTATAATTCATATAAGCTATTCATGAATTAAATTAGTCAAAAATTAATGCATTTCTAATATAAAAATGTGTAAGCATTTCCAAAACGTGGTGAAAACACAAATTTATTGCAGTATTAATGTTCAACAAGTGATACAATTTGTTTGTTCGTCCTCTTCAAATGTCATGTTGAAATGTAATCCCCAGTGTTGGAGGTGGGGCCTGGTGGAAATTGTTTGGATCATGGGGGCAGATTCCTCATGAATGGCTTAGTGCCATCCCCTTGGTGATGAGGGGGTTCTTGCTTTGAGTTCATGTGAGATCTGGTTGGTTAAAAGTGTGTGGCACCTCCCCCCTCTCCTGTTTGCTCCCTCTCTCTGGACCACGTGGTATGCCTGCTCCCTTTTTACTTTCTGCCACGATTGTAAGCTCCCTGAGGCCATCCCTAAGGGCAGATATTAGTGCCATGCTTCCTGTACAGTCTGCGGCACCGTGAGATAATTAAACTTGTTTTCTTCATAAATTACTCAGTCTCAAGTATTCCTTTTCAGAGACACCAAGAACGGATTAAAGCAACAAGCATAGTCATTTTGATAGAAAGTATTAGCCTTTACTGACTCTCCTACTTTCTTCTACTTCTGTTTCCACCAGTGGTGCCTACTCATCATTGCCACCTCTGTGGCCTGGTCTAACTGTGCTCCTGAATTCTTCATTACCTCTGTTTGGATCACTTAGAACCACTGCTTCTGGGCAGCTCCTCTGCCCAGATCTTTTAATGTTCCCCCTCACCTACCAACATGGGAGAGATTACCCGGATTTAATCTGTTTTCTATAGAGGCATCCACCTGCTTCACAGGGCCCTCCCACAAGATCCAAGCAAAACTTTTCTTTTTCTTTGGCAGCCTGGGAGATGGGACAGACGATCATGAGGAAGTCGTTGCTAGAGCTGAGTGACAGCATAAAGAGGGCTTCTGTTTTCAGGGACAGTGAAGGAGGAACATGGGGCAGAAACAAACAAACAAACAAACAAACAAACAAACCAAAAAACACTCTCCTGCTGAGAATGACTGAAGCTATGAATCAATCCCTGAAATAAAGTGCTTAAGGAAAATATTGGCGTTCTAGAATATCGGAATGCCCAGTCTTGGTGTTGCAATTTTATGGAGAGCACATAAACCAGAAGTATTAAACTTGTGTCTAAGTTAAGAATCAAAGGATGTGGGTTAGATTCGGAGATAGTTTCCTGTGAGCAAATTAAAAAACTTTGCTTGTTTAAGATCTTTGTTACTCATTCTCTGGTTCTCAATTGTACTTCAATTTCCAAATGTGTCACACAATCGATGGATGGATAAGTGAAATATGACCATCATATAACATGAGCTGAAAATATTTATGTAAGAATAAGGTTGCATTTCCTATTTTCCTGAGTAGGTTTAACTTTAAGTTATGTGTAGCCCCATCAACTATGCTGCAGAGTTTCTACTTTTCATTTACAAATAGTTATGAGTTATTACCTATTGTTCTATTATCACGCCAAAAAAGTAAGATGGATATGGCTTCAATTTGAGCATAGGACATGAGCCTACTGGCAATGTGATTTTCTTTACCCACTGTTCACTTCCACCTCTTTCTTCATCTAAGCATCCTCAGTTTCCCTCAACTGATTATACAGCCAATGACATAATGGCTGAATATCTTATTTAAAATTTTGGTAAAGCCATTTAATCTCTCTAGGGGTAAATCTCTGTAGCCAAACTGTTACAATGCTTTTAAAAACACTGACTGGCTCAGTTTCAATCCTCTGGTTATCCACAAATTCCCTGTGAAACATAACTAGATAATTTTCCAATTTCCAATTGGTCACTTGGAATTGGACCTACCTGATACCATTGCTCTTCAAGCTTATAGAGAACAGCTCTGGTGAGTCTTCATCACATGATCTCTTTGTCTGAGGAAGAATAGTCCTGTTCATTTTCTTTTAACATATAGTATATAGAAAGAAAAATTCATAAATCATAATAGTTCATCTTGATAATTATTGAAAAGTAAACACATCTGTGTAACTACCATCCAGATTGAGTGATAGGAAGTTACCAGCTTTCCAAAAGACTGCCTCAGGCCCATCCCAGATGTTATTCCCCCCCAAATAGACATTATTCTGACTTCTATAACCATTGATTAGCTTTTTTCATTTTTGCTTTTGACAAATTGCAGAGCATATGCACCCTCATATCTAGCTTTTGTACTCAAATTTGTGTCTCTGAGACTTTTTCATATCATTGCATGAACTTAAATTTTAATTTTATGATATTATCAATATATGGGATGAATATACCACAAATTATATTTTCCATTTATGCCTGGTGGACATTTATATTATTTCCACTCTGGGCTATCATGAATAATACTGCTCTGTATATTCTCATACACAGCCATTTTAAAATATAATTCTGCAATTATGTTGAACATACACATAGGAGTATACTTACTGGGTCATAAAATATACATATATTAAACTTTAGAAGATGTTACAAAACAATTTATCAAAATGATTGTACCCAATGGAATTCCCACTAACAGTGTATGAGAGTTCCAACTGTACCATGTCCTCACCAACATTTGTTACTTGCAAGTACTTTGTTTTGGTTTATTTTGCTACTTTGGTATGTGAGCGGGTAGATAAAGTTAATTTCCATGGTTGAGTTTGAAATGTTAGAGAAACTTTGCATTTCTGGAATAAACAAACATAACCCTGAAGAATTACCCTTGTAGAAACGACTGAGTTTAATTTTCTCATTTTTTTAAGGAAGTTGGCAACTGTGCTTGTGAGAAAGATTGGCCTGTGACATTCCTTTCTTTTTACTAGGTATTTTGATATCAATGTTTTCCTGACCTTAGAAAATAATTTGTGAATTGTTTTCACATTATTTATTCCTGAAATATTTTGTGTAATATTTATGTTGTTTCTTTCTTAAATGTCTCAAAAAATTCACTGATGAACTCTTGGGCCTGGATTTTATTGTGGAAATGTTGAGATTCAAGGAAAAACACAAACCCAAAGTGTTTCTTTGTTCTTTTTTTTTTTTCTTACTCTCATGCATCTAGCTCCACTTAACACAGCATCTTTTGCCATCAAAATCTGTGGGGATTTCTACCCACCAGCAACCAATTAATTCTGCAGCAGACACCAGCTGAGTGGCCTCTAATTCAATTCTTGCTCTGTCTACCTGAAGGTAACATCAGAGCTCACAGGTTGATGATGCAGTACCACAAGACTGCCCCCTACTTCAGGTGCCATTTGTAAGTACAGGTTGTGATCTGTGCTTCTGACTGACCAGCTATAAGTTGGGGTTTTCACAACCTCCTCTTTGGGTTTTATTAATTTGCTGGAGTGGCTCACAGAGCTCAGGAAAACACTCTACTTATCTTTATGGGTTTATTATGAATAATACTACAAAGAATACAGATAAATAGCCAGATAGAAAAGATGTGTAGGGAGAGACATGGGGGAAGATGGGCAGAGCTTCCATGCTCTCTCTGGGCATACCACTCTCTAGGAACCTTCAGAGGTTCAGCCTTCCAAAAGTTCTTCTGTCTTAGCCCTTTTGGGTTTTTATGAAGGCTTCATTACAAAAGGCACAATTAGGCTGGGCGTGGTGGCTCTTGCCTGTAATCCCAGCACTTTGGGAGGCCGAGGCAGGCAGATCATCTGAGGTAAGGAGTTCGAGACCAGCCTGGCCAACATGGTGAAATCCCAACTCTACTAAAAATACAAAAAAATTAGCAGAGCATGGGTGCAGGCACCTGTAATCCCAGCTATTGGGGAGACTGAGGCAGGAGAATCCCTTGAACCTGGAAGGTGGAGGTTGCAGTGAGCCGAGATTGTGCCATAGCACTCCAGCCTGGGCAACAAGAGTGAAACTCCATCTCAAAAAAAAAAAAAAAAAAAGGCACAATTAATTAAATCATTAGCCATTAGTCATCAACTCAACTTTCAGCCCCTCTCCCCCAGAGACTGAAGTTGGTCTGAAAGTCCCAACTCTCTAATCTTTCCTAATTCTTTCTGGGTGACTAACCCCCATACTAAAACTATCTAGGGACCCCAGCCACCAGTCATCTAATTAGCACACAAAAGACACACATCACTGCAGACCTTCCCAGGGTTTGTGGAGTTCTGGCCAGGATACAGAGATGAAGACTAAATATATATTTCCCAATATAACAGAGAAGTACGTTAATTAAGTATCCAATTTTTAGTAGATATGGTATTTCAAAATATTTGTCCATTTTATGTAGATTTCCAAATACATAGTATACAGAAGTTAAAATAGAGACCAGACAAATAGAACGAACTTTTGTAACAATAAGATATCGAATTCTAAACAAAACCAAAGGCCATACCAAATAAGGGTTAAGTCATGCATTTCTACACTTAAAAAATAAACTATGTTCAAACTGCCACAAGATTTTTTTCTTTTTCTTCTAGCAGCCTTTAGATAAATAATATTGAAACAATTGCAGCCCATTGACTACCAGATGATCACTAATTGATGCTCCACCCCATTTCACAGACCATAATTACAGCTTTGATTGGACAAGAGATGAATTTCAGTAACTCTCTGCTGATAAAACAACACTTACCATAGAATAGTTTTAGCAGGTTTACAGAGGCAGCACACTGCGGGCCTTCATGACTTTCATGACCCAGCTTCACCTTTTGATGTATAGGGCCTAAATGTAATATATTTAAGTGTTAAGGCTCTACTCCAAAGTGAACATGGGGTACATGTAACATGCATATTTGCTTACTATGCATGTGTGCCCCCTCCATTAATATTTATATCTCCTCCTATAACCTGTTAAATATGCATACATAGGGTGGAACTTCCTGTTCTACCCTTCCCTTCCATCAAGTGTCTGCTTTCAGTTTCTGCCAAAGGCTGCTCTTCTCAGCCTGTAGGATGGCGAGGCTGCAGGCTGCAACCCTTTCTAAGCAATAAAGCATTTCTTTCCAAATGTATAGATCTCATCATTTTTGTTTAACACAGACATTCATAATATTATTGTGCTTTTTTAATATATAAAATTTAAGGTCCACTTCTTATTTTGAATATTGGTGATCTGTGTATTATTATGTTGAATGCTCATTTTAGCAGTTTTATTTTCAAATAACCTTTGGCTTTGTTTATTATTTCTACTACAGATTTGTTTTAAATCTTATTTTCCCTTCCTTCTATACTTTATGGTGTTTAATTTCCTAGACTTATCCTAACTTCTTTCTAAACACAACTTTCCCTATATCCCACAAATTTTTTTGTTCTCTTTCTTTCTTGGACCATGATTTATTTAGAAATGTATTGTTTAATTTCCAAATAGTTTAATGTGTTATAATTATCTTCATTTTAATTATTTTCTGTTCTGGAAGGTGAGTTAATAGCTGATCTGAATTCTTCTCTGTAACCTCAGAAAGACCTGTACATGAATGATACATGTAGAATTAGTTTATAATAAGTCAAGAAATGTATAGGAATATACTAGGTTCACAATGAGTGCTATGTTTTGATGAGTACCTGTACTTTATTGTTGAGATTGCTTATTGAGTAACCTGTTATGGATGATACTGAGCTACTCTGGACAATGGAAGCAAAGCACACATTCAGGAGGGTATTATGCAATCAACATGTCATAAAAGCTGAAGGAGCCCCAGAGAGGCTAGCTTCTCTAAACTAAACTGGTCATTAGCATGCACCTCCCAAGAGCATATTGGAGACATGGGATGGTGTGCCTGATATTACTGCTGTGCTCCTGGTATTCATGCTCTATTGCATATATTTATCTTTTGTTAAAGCTAAGTAAACTTGGTATGGATGAAGCCTCCTATGCCTTGTAATATTGATTTACATTTAAATTCAAGACGACTACACCTAGACAAATTGAATGAACAATACTTTAAAACTTCTTGAGACTTGTTTTACAGATCTGCATATTGTTAATTTTGGTTAAATGTCCCATGTGCACTTAAAAAAAAGTGTATTGTGAAATTTAAGGCTGAAAAACAATGTGTGTTGTGAAGTTTGAGGTTTATGGTTCTATATCTATCAATTAAGTCTACATAATTTACTATGGATATCCTTGCAGAATTGTTTGCCTGCTTGTTGTTTTATTAGTATCAAAAGACGGCATTTTAAAATCTCCCCTTCTAATTGCAAATATATCTGTTTCTTCTTTTATTTCTGTTAGTTTTTTTTTTCTTTTTTAGGATATGTTTTTAGATGACTACAAGTTTTAAAGTGCTAAATTATTTCATAAGGCTGACTCTTTTATTTTAGGAAATAGATCTTTCATAATATACACTTCCTTAGAGCTACCTCATTGAATATTAGCACAGCCATATAAGTGTTTTCCTGAATTGTGTTGCCGAGCATATCTTGTCCTCCTTTCACTTTCAAACTTGTGTTGTTATAGGAATAGTTGTTGAATTTTTTCTTTTAATCAGGTCAGGTAATTATTATCTTTACCTTGGCTTTATTTTTTTCTACTGTAAAACAAGCCAGTAATTTAATTATTGCTCCTTTGAACATATTGTAGCTTCTGTAATTTTTTCTTATTCCTCTTTGGCTTTCAGTAATTTTGTATAATCTATCTCAGTGTGGTTTTATTGTAAATATTCTGCTATGTGCAATTAGATATTTGAGAATCTGTGGTTTGATGTCTTTCATCAATTTTGGAACTATCTCTCCAAATAATGTTCAAATATTGTTGTTACCACATTCTATTTCTTTTCTCTTGATACTTTAAACTCATGCATGCTTGAATTTTTTAACTTGTCTCATATGAATATCTAAGCTTTTTTTCTGTATTTATAAGTCTTTCCCTCTGTCAGTTATGATAATTTTTACCTAGTTAGCTTCCAGTTAATCTTTTCTATCTTGTTTCTTTTTTTATCTCAACATTTATTGTTGAGATCTATACATTTATTGAATTATTTATATTTTCTCTGATATTTTGAAATATCAATTTCACCAGGTTCTAAGTTCTTTTTATTATTATTATACTTTAAGTTCTAGGGTACATGTGCACAATGTGCAGGTTTGTTACATATGTATACATGTGCCATGTTGGTGTGCTGCACCCATTAACTCATCATTTACATTAGGTATATCTCCTAATGCTATCCCTCCCCCCTCCCCCTACCCCACAACAGGCCCTGGTGTGTGATGTTCCCCTTCCTGTGTCCAAGTGCTCTCATTGTTCAATTCCACCTATGAGTGAGAACAGGCAGTCTTTGGTTTTTTTGTCACTGTGATAGTTTGCTGAGAATGATGGTTTCCAGCTTCATCTATGTCCCTACAAAGGACATGAACTCATCATTTTTTATGGCTGCATAGTATTCCATGGTGTATATGTGCCACATTTTCTTAGTCCAGTCTATCATTGATGGATATTTGGGTTGGTTCCAAGTCTTTGCTATTGTGAATAGTGCCACATTAAACATACATGTGCATGTGTCTTTATAGCAGCATGATTTATAATCCCTTGGGTATATACCCAGTAATGGGATGGCTGGGTCAAATGGTATTTCTAGTTCTAGATCCTTGAGGAATCGCCGCACTGTCTTCCACAATGGTTGAACCAGTTTACAGTCCCACCAACGGTGTAAAAGTGTTCCTATTTCTCCCCATCTTCTCCAGCACCTGTTGTTTCCTGACTTTTTAATGATCACCATTCTAACTGGTGTGAGATGGCATCGCATTGTGGTTTTGATTTTCATTTCTCTGGTGGCCAGTGGTGATGAGCATTTTTTCGTGTCTGTTGGCTGCATGTCTTCTTTAGAGGAATGTCTGTTCATGTCCTTTGCCCACTTGTTGATGGAGTTGTTTGTTTTTTTCTTGTAAATTTGTTTGAGTTCTTTGTAGATTCTGGATATTAGCCCTTTGTCAGATGAGTAGATTGCAAAAATTTTCTCCCATTCTGTAGGCTGCCTGTTCACTCTAATGGTAGTTTCTTTTGCTATGCAGAAGCTCTTTAGTTTAATTAGATCCCATTTGTCAATTTTAGCTTTTGTTGCCATTGCTTTTGGTGTTTTAGACATGAAGTCCTTGCCCATGCCTATGTCCTGAATGGTATTGCCTAGGTTTTCTTCTAGAGTTTTTAAGGTTTTAGGTCTAACATTTAAGAAGCCGAAAGAACAAAGCTGGAGGCATCACGCTACCTGACTTCAAACTATACTACAAGGCTACAGTAACCAAAACAGCACAGTACTGGTACCAAAACGGAGATATAGATCAATGGAACAGAACAGAGCCCTCAGAAATAATACCACAGATCTACAACCATCTGATCTTTGACAAACCTGACAAAAAAAAGAAATGGGGAAAGGATTCCCTATTTAATAAACGGTGTTGGGAAAACTGGCTAGCCATATATAGAAAGCTGAAACTGGATCCCTTCCTTACACCTTGTACAAAAATTAATTCAAGATCTATCATTGTTTCTAATTTTCTGTTTAGCTCATTTAAATTAAAAATTTTAGTTGTAACTATCACTTCTAATAATTACATAATTTTTTAGATTGCAGTACATCAGGCTCATTTCAATGAATTTATCTAATCTATGGTATCTTGTTCTCTCAAGTCATGGCTCCTTGGACATGCTCTGATGCCTTCAAGGAGCTATATTTAAACACATCGTATCCTGAATTCTAATTTTTTTGTGTGAGATTGCAGGTTTAATAAAATCATACAGCATGGTCAGATGCAAAAGTCTCAAAGTTGTTTCTAATTGTGCAATTAATTTAGCAGCTTTTAATACTTTTACTTTTTTAACATCAGTTGCTAAACTTACATGGGAAAAAGAAAATAAGAAAAAAGTAAAACAGACAAGAGATCTAATACTTGAAAAATATTTAGTATATAGCAAATATTTCAAACACACCAAAGTACTTTGTATTAGTTCTTTTTCATGCTGCTAATAAAGACATACCTGAGAATGGGTAATTCATAAATGATAGAGGTTTAACTGACTCACAGTTCTACATGGCTGAGGAGGCCTCACAATCATGATGGAAGGCAAAGGAGAAGCAAAGGCACTTCTTACATGGTGGCAGGCAAGAGAGCTTGTGCCCGGGAACTCCCGTGTATAAAACCATCAGATCTCATGAGACTTATTCACTACCACAAGAAAAGTATGAGGGCAGCCACCTGCATGATTCAGTTATCTCCACCTGGCCCTGTCCTTGGCACACAGAGATTATTACAATTCAAGGTGAGGATTGGGAGAAGACACAGCCAAACCATGTCATACTTAAACCCCAGAACTCCACGTAGCACGAGAAAAGTGGGAGTTATGGATTCTAGGAATTACAGATTTCTCTTCTGTAGGGCTACTATGTTGAGGATAATAAGTGATTCTTTCAGAAAAAATAAAAGATAATATTCAAACAAAAAAATTATTGAATTATAGAGGATAAAACAGATCACTAGAAATCATTTATCTCTCATGTTGCAGAAGTTACCTCACACACAAGGCAGAGTGCCTAGCTACTTCATGGAAGAGCTACAGATAGAAGCCATACTTACAGAATTTTTCTTTAATTCTCTTTTAACGGTTTAAACTGTCCTTCTTGATAGTCATAAACTGAGTGAGGGATGAAGATACCTGCACATTGAAATAAACATTTTTTTTTCCATTTCAATGATAAATTTTAAAAGAAAAAAAAAGGCAGGGGAGAAAAAAAAGTTTGCATTAGGGTCCTGACAATTTTCAATTTTTACCTGGCAATGAGGTTGATTTAACCTTGTGTGTGTGGTGCACAGGTTTGCTACACCCATCCTATGTCTTAGTGCTCCAAGTGAAGCCTTCCATTACACACTAAAAGAATTGATAAGAGTGTGAAATAAATGGACCCAAACTGTGGCTGCATACCAGTGTTGCAAAGGAAGCAAGCCTGTCTGAGCAACAAAACCAGAAACTGGCGCAGGGCAGAAAGCAGGGAAGAGCACCCAGTCAAGTGCTAATCAGGCCACCTCCCCTGGCAGGCTCCCACAGATCATCTGTTAAAGGCTACTGTCACATGCAAACGTGTGTTTATCTGATCACTGAGACAGTGCTGAGGTTTGGCTTACTGCCTCTTGCAGATCTCAGAAGAGTTAGCCTCACTGAAATCTCTGGGTGAGTTTTCAATTGCACATTTTATGTTCTTTTGCTAGTTCTGACATTTCCAAATATTTCTCACCAATTTGTGGCTGAATGCAAGCCATCATGACATGCCCCAGAGGTGCCTAGCTAAGGCATGAATCACATAACGTCTATATTCACATTCTACAAAGTCCTCAGGGATTGTTGTAGATGTGCATGTGAATTAATGTCCTTATAAAACCTAGCTCAGTATATTATTATTCAAACTTGATATCCAGTCTGTTAATGATTATTGGTCTGCAAGGCAATAAAGAATGTGCTCCTTTATAGATGGAGGCCTTAACACTGCAATTGTGTGTCTTAAATTGTTACCTTTTAACTTAGGATCAAGTTCTTATGGAAATCGAGAGAGCTCTATTGTGTTTTAATCATTAATTGAGCAAACAAATATTTATTGACTACATACGACATGAGGGTCACTACACCAAGTTCTGGGATATGACTTTCAATGACCTCTATCGTGTTTCAATCATTAATTCAGAAAATATTTATTGGCTACATACAATATGAGGGTCACTATACCAAGTTCTGGGATATGACTTTCAACAAGGCAGATGTGTTGTCATCTACAAGTAGGTCAGAGTTTAATGAAGTAGTGGAAATATCACTAGATTGGCTGTCATAAGACTCAGATTGTACTTTTAGGTACTTCACAAACAGCATGGCACAGATCACTGCTTCTCCATTCATTAAGAGGAAGTAACTTACCTGAAGATAAAGAGATGAGCCTCATTTCTCCCAAGAAAAACAAATAAGAATTGGGCCTTTGTATAAATTTCCATTTTTCTTTTCACTACCTGCATAACCTTGAACATATTACCTCACCCTAATTTTTTTAATCAGGAAAATGTGAATGATGATAATAGTCCTCATTTGGCTGGATTATTGAGGATATTAGATGCTCTAGATATATCACCTAGACTATTGTGCTTGGCCTACAGTGTTTGGTAAGTGTTTGCTTTTATTATTCTGAAACTAAAGTAGTTGTTACATCTCTAGCAATTTAATTCAGCACACATTAATTGAAGCCCCACAATGCTTGTGGCATGTATGAAATAAGACTCACTTCCTTTTCTCATTAGGATATTCACTATCTGGGGTGAAGGGCAGTACTTGTAGCCAAATAATTAAATCAGCATTATATTGTGCTTTCAGAAATAGAGTTATATGCAAAGTTATGTTCGTGCAAAAATGTGTGAAAAATCAAGTTTACCTAGATAAGCAATTATACAAACATTGTGAAAGATGCAATCACTAAAACTCTAACAGATGAATAATTCATCAGAGAAGAATCTAAGATACATTCCAAGCCATCTCCATTACACTTTCTCTCTCACACTCTCCCACACATACAAACATGTGCACACGCATACAGTAATACTATAAACATTAGATAACATTCAGAATTTATGTCTTTACTCTACCCTCTTTCCATTAATTTCTCCTTGCCAGGGAATATAGATTACAGGGAAACACATGGTTATAATCAGACTTAGGTTTGATTTCTGGATCCTTTTATATAAGTCTACTATCCCCCAATCCTAATTAATCTAGAGAATCTGTGTGTCCACTTGCTCAGTAGGTATAAGTAATCATGCGACATACTTCTACAAATTTCTGTGCATTGAGCAGTCTAGATGAAATGAAAGTAATTTTCCAAGATCATCTTTTAGCAGATCCAGATTTCATGCTTATCTGATTTCTCACCTATATATGTTTGCAAAGATACATAACTCATCTGCAAGCTGGAAAATGAGAGAAGCCAGTAGCATGGCACAACCCATCAGTCTCCAAGCAGTAGGATATAATATTGAATAATATCTTCATTGCTGCATTGTTCGTAGAATTTGAGACCATTTGACAATATTCAATAAATATTCACTGAGTGCCTACAAGCACTACTCTAGACATCAAGAAAGCATCAGTGCACAGGACTCTCAAAATCTCTGCTCCTTTTGAGCTGACATTCCAATTGTAATGGATATAAAGTGAAATCTCAAACTGGTAAGCCTGAAATAAATATTAGTTTCTATCACCTTTAGCCTTATTATTTTAATTATTTCAAGATAACCCCTGATGTTCTCTGTAACAATATTTCACCTTTATAAAAATACTAGGTAACCGAGTGTTGAAAAGACAGTGTGCTTCATGTGTACAAAATGCGAAGAGAAAGGGCAAGAATGTAGAAAGGAAGAAAACTATAAAGGGATGTAATCAAGTCAAAATTAATTCAGTGAATTAAATTGCAATTGGCAATGCATTTCCTCCTTCTGGTAAACCAAATATTTCAGAAAAGATTATTTATGAATTATTTTTGAGACTTTTCTCTCACTTTGTGTGATGGTTAATATTAGGTGTCAACTTGACTGGATTAAGGGAGGCCTAGATGGGGCTGGTGAAGCATTGTTTCTGGACCTGTCCATGAAGGTATTTCCAGAAGAGACTGGCGTGTGAGTCAGTGGACTGGAGGAGAAAGACCCACCCTCAGTGGGTGGGAAGACCCTCCTCTCCTCTAGCCACAAGGTTGAAATTGTTGAAAATAAAACACAAGCCCTCATCATGGCATTGGCTGACTTACAACAAAAGGTGAACTCTCAGCATTGTAGGGTGTTTACTGTTAAAGTGAGGACATCAATTAGAAAAGTACTGTTCAATAAACTGAGGGTCTGGCTAGAACGAGGCTTGGGGAAGCAGGGTGGATATTCAACTTGCTTTGTTCCTTCTCTTTCTCCCTTTTAGACTGGATTGCCTTTTGTTCCTCCTGTCCTTAGACATCAGGCCCCAGATTATTCAGCTTGTAGACTCTGGGACTTGTGCCAGTGGCCTTCCAGGAGCTCTCAAACCTTTAGCCTCAGACTAGGGGCTGCATTGTCAATTCCCTGGTGTTGAGGCTTTTGGACTTGGACTGAGCCATGCTATAAGCATCTTTCATTTTCCAGCTTGCAAATGGCGTATCATGGTACTTCACCTTTCTGATTGTGTGAGCCAACTCCCCCCAAAAATTCTCTTTTATATAAATCTATTGTTTCTTTCCCTTTGGAGAACCCTGACTAATAGAGATTTTGGTACCAGAAGTTGTTCTAAAGGAACGGAATTTTAAAGATGAATTTTAATCAGTTTTGAGGTTTCTACAATTGGCTTTCTAATCTCATTAGACCTTCAAATGCTAAGGACTCTACTTCATATATTTGTGGAAAACCAAGAAATGTTGGTTGATTGCTCCTGACATCACTAAACAAATAGATGGAATTAAAGGACAAGCTCAGGAATTTGGACTCTCAGCTGCAGATGCGCATAAGTAGCCTAAAAGCTTGTAAGTATTCTCTGAAGGAGAATCTTCTCTCCTGTAGCCACAAGGTTAAGATTGTTGAAAATCAAACACAAGCCCTCATCATGTCATTAGCTGACTTACAACAAAAGGTGAACTCTCAGCCTCTTAGTGTGACTACTGTTAAAATAAGGACATTGATTGGAAAAGAATAGGATACTGTACATTGGAATAAGGATGTATGGGAGGACTCCGATGAAGCGTGGGGACAATGAGCTCCTAAATTCTGATGAGCCTTTTCTGCCAGGGGAGGTGGCCTCCCTACTCCCAGTGGCAGTGGCAACAGCCCTCACAGTGGTATTCATCTTTCTGCCTCTGTCTGGAGGAATTAACCATGCATTGCCTGAGGAAACAATAATGGCATCCCCTGAGGCAATTGACAAGCAAGACAATGCTGGTTCTCCTGGGGACCCACCCCCACCATGCCTCTTTTCTTCTAGAACAATGACTGGACTCAAGTCCCAGAAGCCCCTAAAAGTGAGGTACAATGAGGAAGTGTGCTATACTCCAAAGAACTAGCTAAGTGTTCTATTTTGTATACAAGCAGAAAACTGGGAAAACATGTATGGGAATGGAAATTAAGGTTGTAGGATAATGGGAGAAGGAAATAAAGCTGGATCGGGTTGAATTTATTAACATGGCCTCACTAAGCAGGGATTTAATGTTGCAGCTTGGGGAGTTAATAAAAGTCCTAATTATTTGTTTGGTTGGCTGAAATATGGATCAAAAGCTGGCCCACCATGAGAGCTAGAAATGCCTTATCTTCCTTGGTTTAATATAAAGGAAGAGATTCAAAGGCTTAGGGAATTAGAATGCTAAGGTGGATTTTTCACATAAAACCTACTCACCCACACTGGGAGGGTCCAGAAGATACACCTTTCATTAATACTCTGAGAAATAGATTTGTGAGGAGAGAACCAGCATCCTTGAAGACCTCTGAGATTTCTCCTCTGTATTCCAGACCATACAGTGAGAACCACAGTCACTTAATTTTAAAACCTAAATGCATTGGGAGTAACTGGATCCCAAGGTGGCAGGGGCCAAGTGGCAGCACTCAATTGCCAAAGGCAAGATGGACATGGTTACAGCAAGAGACAGCAGAGGAAAAACAACAATCAGAATAGTCTGACCCATGTAGATCTACAACACTGTCTAATTAATCATGGTGCTCCTTGAAGCAAAATAAATGGAAAGCCTGTTACGTTCTTACTTGATCTGTATATGCAGAAAACGTCTAGATCAAGTGAAAACAAGCCTAACTTGAATCATAAAAATAGAGAATCATAGGCTGGGCGCAGTGGCTCACGCCTGTAATCCCAGCACTTTGGGAGGCTGAGGTGGGCGGATCACAGGGTCAGGAGATCAAGACCATCCTGGCTAACAAGGTGAAACACCGTCTCTACTACAAAAAAAAAAAAAAAAATTAGCCTGGCACGGTGGCGGGCGCCTGTAGTCCTAGCTACTTGGGAGGCTGAGGCAGGAGAATGGCATGAACCTGGGAGGCGGAGCTTGCAGTGAGCCGTGATCGCGCCACTGCACTCCAGCCGGGGCGACAGAGCGAAACTCCCTCTCAAAAAAAAAAAAAAAAAAAAAAATAGAGAATCATAGACCCTCAATCAATTTCCAGACTTGAGCCAGTTTATAGACCCAGAACCCCTTGAATGAAGGGGAGGCTGAATCCCCTTGAGGAAGGACCCCAGTATACTGCCAACAGTTTAAACTGTCAATCTTTTACATCCTTCCCCAAAGGAAACTCTGACCTTTTACTGGAGTAAATATATACTGGGGAAAGGAAAATAATCAGAACTTTTTGGGACTGCTGGATGCTGACTCTGAACTGACATTGATTTCAGGGCCTGAAACATCACTGTGGCCCTCCATTTAAAATAGGGGGTTATGAGGGTCAGGTGATTAATGGAGTTCAAGCTCAGGTTCAACTTACATGGGTTCCCAAACCCATCTTCTGGTTATTTCCCCCAGGTCCAGATGCATAATTTGAATAGACCTATCAGCAGCTGGCAGAATCCCCACCTTGGTTCCCTGATCTGTAGGGTGAGGACTATTATGGTGAGAAAGGCCAAATGAAAGCCATTAGAACTGCCTCCACCAAGAGTAGTGTTTCTATACATCAATAATGATGACATAGCTGAAAATGAAATAAAGAAAGCAATCCAATTTACTATAGCTACAAAAAGTAATACCTAGGAATAAATTTAACCAAGGAGGTGAAACATCTCTACAATAAAAACTACTCAACATTGATTAAAGAAATTGAAAAGTACACCAAAAAATAAAAAGACACCTCATGTTTATGGATTAGAATAATTAATATTCTTAAAATGTCCATATTACCCAAACTGATCTACAGATTCAAGGCAATTCTTTTTTTTTTAATTTTTAAAAATTTTTTTTATTTTTACTTTTTTGAGATGGAGTCTCGCTCTGTCCCCCAGGCTGGAGTGCAGTGGTGCAATCTCAGCTCACAGCAAGCTCCGCCTCCCAGCAAGCTCCGCCTCCCAGGTTCAGGCCATTCTCCTGCCTCAGCCTCCTGAGTAGCTGGGACTGCAGATGCCCACCACCACGCCTGGCTAATTTTTTCTATTTTTAGTAGAGATGGGGTTTCACCATGTTAGCCAGGATGGTCTCGATCTTCTGACCTTGTGATCCACCCATCTCAGCCTCCCAAAGTGCTGGGATTACAGGCGTGAGCCACCGCACCCGGCCCAGATTCAATGCAATTGTTAACAAAATACCAATGGTATTCTTTGCAGAAATAAAAAAAAAAATCCTAGAAAACAATTTGTATGCAGCCACAAATGCCTCTGAATAGCCAAAGCATTTCTGAGCAAAAACAAAACAATGCTGGAGGCATCATACCACTTGGCTCCAAAATATATTACAAGGCTATAACAACCAAAACAGCATGGTACTGGTATAAAGAGAGACAAATAGACCAATGGAATAGAATAGCAAATGCTAGAAATAAATCCACATATTTAAGGCAATTGATTTTAACAAAGGTGTCAAGAACATATACTGTGGAAAGGACAACCTCTTCAATAAATGATGCTGTGAAAACTGAATATTCATATGCATAAGAATGAAACTAGACATCTATTTCTCTACATGTACAAATATCAACTCAAAATGAATTAAAGACTTACATATACGACCTCAAACTGTAGAGCTAATACAAGACAACATAGGAAAAATACTTCAGAATTTTGTTCTGGGCAAAAATTTTATGGATAAAACTTCAAAAGCATAGGCAACAAAAGCAAAGATAGATAAATGCAGTCTTATCAAACTATAAAGCTCCTGCACAATAAAGGAAACAAGAGAGTGAAGAGACCCCTATAGAATGGGAGAAAATGTTTGCAAATTATTCATCTGACAATAGATTAGTATCCAGAATATGTAAAAAACTCAAATAAGTCAACAGCAAAAAGAGACCCCACAAATAATTCTATTAAAAATGGGCAACGTATCTGAATAGACATTTCTCAAAAGAAGACATACAAATGGCCAACAATTATATGGAAAAATGCTTAACATCACTAATCATCAGGGAAATGCAAATCAAAACTGCAATGAGATGGCTAACTTTGTTGGAATGACTCTTATCAAAAAAATGAAAAATAACAAATGTTGGCAAGGATGTGGAGAAAAGGGAACTCTCATACACCGTTGGTGAGAATGTCAGTTAGTACAGATGTTATGGGAAACAGTATCAGATTTTTCAAAAAAACTACAAATAGAAATACTATACAATCCAGTAATCCTACTACTGGGTATTTATCTAAAGGAAAGGAAATCTGTATATCAAAGAGATATCTGTGCTCCCATGTTTATTGCAGCACTCTTTACAATAGTCATGATATGGAGTCATCTTAAGCCTTTATCAGCAGATGAATGGATAAAGAATATGTTCATATATACACAGTGGAATACCATTCAGCCTTGAGAGAATAAAATCCTGTCATTTATGGCAACATGGATGAACCTGGAGTACATTATATTAAGTGAAATGAGTCCATCACAGAAATACACATATCACATGTTCTCACTCATATGTGAGAGATAACAAGTTTAGCTCCTAAAAATAAAGAGTAGAATTGTGGCTCTTCAAGGGTGAGAAGGGTAGGGGGGAGGGAAGGATAAGGAGAGGTTGTGTAATGGATACATAATTATAGCTAGAAGGAAAAGTCTAAGGCTTTATAGCATTATAAGGTAATTATAGTTAATAAAAATTTATTGTATATTTTCAGATAGCTAGAAGAAAGGATTTAGAATGTTCTCTACACAAAGAAGTAATGTTTCAGGAAATGGATATGCTAATTATTCAAATTTGATCATGACATTATATACACGTATCAAAATATGACTCTGTAACTCACATGTGCAATTATTTTGTATCACTTAAACATTTTTTAAAACTACACACTAAATAAAATAAGTTATCCTCTAAAATGTAATAGATGTGTGTGTGTTTATAAGGAAATATTCATGAAGCATTCGTTATGTATCAGATTCTATTCTTGACCCTGTAGATTTTGCATAATTGGGTGTTAGTATACGTTCTAGGGTGTTCACATTGCCCATGTCAGTGCATGCTGAGTTCAAATTCTTGCCAGTTTTTACATTTCCTGTCTTCTGTTTTTCTCTTCAGGTACATGGAACAGAGGCTGTTAGGAAATTTGCCTTGCAACTAAAATTTAAGCAAAGAAACAACTTGTCATCTACCTGTTTACCTCTAACAGAAGCTTATACACATACGCATGGGCTTGGAGAAAATGATATTCACTTAAAAACAATATAATAATGATATGTACAGAGCCATATAGCTCCAAAACCTTTTCAAGTGCTATGTCCATTTGTGAGGACATATTTATCAGTCTAGTACTACCTTGTAACAGTACAAAAGTACGTTCACATTATTTTTCTAAAGGAGCTTAGTTCCTAGAGGGAAAAGTCTACTCTTCTCAAAGTTTTTTAATAATAATTAACATACCCCACATGATGTTTGTGAAACTCAAGTAAGGAAAACAATGGAATATGCTACATAAGAGCAACATATTATTGTCAAAGTTTTATTTCTTTTTCTCTATCTCTCTTTCAAATAACTCATAATCTGCTCTGGTTTTTAAAAGTAGTTTAGTTGTAGAATACTCCGTTCACATAATTTATTTATTTACATTAATCACATAATTTATAAATCATAAAATATAATGATAGTGTTAATAATATAAACAATGATCTAAAAGTGTGTGTCACTCTTATGAAGTAGGTTAATAGACAATACATGGCTTGCCTAATTGCACATAGAAATGACTGTTTGGGCCAAGGATTCAAATCTGGGGCCATGCAGGCAGAAGTCCTGTTCTCTTGATGTTCATTCTATGCTGTTTAAATAAACCCCATTCACATTAATCATATAAATAAATATTTGATTGTTAACCTATTACCATTCAGAGGAATGAGCTTTCATATTTGACTACATGATTTATGATTACCTGGGACCAATTTATGACTTTTCACTCAAAATAGGGGATAACGTAAGCTGTTTGTGCAAAAAGAATTAGAGAATTGTTGGAGGATTAGTGCTTCTTCTAGCCCTTCTGACCACCAATCCAAGCACAGTTATGAGTAAACACATTTTAAAAAATGATGAGGCGAGAACTCTTTTGGCATATCATTTCCCTTAATTAGTCTGCCAACAAGCATAAATGCCTGCTCTCAAAGCCTGAGTAGCAGTGAACCCACAGTAGCACAGAGTTCTAATGCAAGATTTGACCTTGGCCTTATTGCTCAACATTCTATAGGTGATGACAATGAGTTGAGTCCTTTGATGACATAGATTGTTTACTTAAAGTCCTTCCATCGAAGGCTTAACAACGTAATACAGAGTTGAATAAAGTGGTTTGCAGCCCTGTTGTCAAAAAAAATAAAATACACTGTCCACAGTGTCCTGGAAAACTGTTAACACATTGTTAGTAGTTTCCAAGCAAGGATATCGTTAAACATATTTCACGTTAATGTAGTCTAGCTCAGTGGCAATTTTCTCCTAGTAAAGAAATATGAGGTTCTTAAAAGGTTTAAGCAAATAATACAGAGTGGGCTTGAAACACTCACTAGTCATGAATTGAACTTTCACTCCTTGTAGTTTAATAACCAAATAATACATTTTATAACTAATTACAGAGAATTTTTTATGTGTTGACTTCCAGTGGTTCACATTTTTTATAGACATATAATATTAAGAAATAAAGTAAGAGGTATCACTATTTTATGTACATTTAGCTGGACTTTTTAAGCAAAATTAAGAGGTGGAATGTGATTGCTTGTTCACTCTACAGTGAGTTGTTAATCAGCAGAAGTTAATAAGATTCAATTAAGAATTAAATACTTATGAGAAATTTAATAGTGTGTTCCTACCAAAAATAAAAATAAAAGAATTTCTCTGTAACAGTAGTATAGAGGTAAATAGCTATCAGGCCTCAGGCATGATGAAATAAACTAACCTAGTACCAGAGTTAAGAAGAAATTTCCTTGGTGTGGCTATTTTTCTCAATTAGGGGCATCATGGAGAGTTCATTCCTTTCTTCTAACACATCCATCATTCGATGCAGGAGGAAGCAGGAGGCTCGACTAAATGGACCATTGACCAGTTCTGGTATATAAATTCCTGTTTGGAGGCCATAGAACTCTCCAAATTCTAATATCCAACAGGATTTTTGTCTTGGCTCTGGAGACTAAATCATCTCTTTGACCAAAGGAGATAGATTTTTGCTGCTGAAAAGGAATGCACCCTCTGGAGCAGAGGAGAGAAATTCTATACCACCCAGATGAATGTGTCCTCATTTTATCTATGAGTAATTTTAAATCCACTGTATTATTTTTCCCCCAGAGAGTTTTTTTGTGTTGTTAGTTTGGTTCATATCACATCTTTTGGATTTGAGGGGTTGAAAATGTAAAAATTGAGTATTTGGCCCAACTGCTGAAGCTTTAGAGAGAATAAATCCCTTCCAATACGAGTGTTAAATGAGCCACAGCACTGATTTATTGTCTGCTAAACACTGGAGAATGTGGAGTATTTGTTAGGGAAACAAGGCAATGAGGGAAAACTGAAATGTTGACATGAAGATTTTCATATTAAACTCTAATATTTTCCATCAAGCAGCCATGCATTTTCTGGTGATTAAAACCGAAAATTAGAAGTAGGAACTTGCATCCCTATTCACTACAAATAAATTAACTCCACTGTATAACTGGTACATCCTTGAGAACACTGTTAGAAGCAAAAAAAAAAAAAAACACAATGGTAAGACAAGGTATACACACACAAATGAGTATTTAAGAAGACAGGCAGTAAATGTTTCATTGGATTATTTTTCTATGAAATCAAGAATAAATTATCAAGGGTCAAAGGATCTTAACAATTACCTTTCCCAGATGTCTTATCTGGAATTTGAGTTCCTTTGCAATATTCACTCACTTAACATTCACTCTGCCTTGCTCTGACTTATGTTCAAGAATAGCTAATGGCCAGGCACGGTGGCTCATGCCTGTAATCTTAACACTTTAGGAGGCTGAGGTGGGAGGATCATTGCAACAGGAATAGCTAACTATATTGAACACATTTTTCTGTAAGGAAATATGTACATGCACAAGTATCTCATTTCTTGATGAGACATCTCTGTTGTAATAAAATTATTTATATTAAAGCAAAGTTAACATCCTTCTTAGTGTTTACTGTGTACCAAGTCTTGCCAATTTTCTGGGCATTTAATCAAATAAACAAACAAAACAACCCTTTAGGATCAGAAAGACAAACCTCTTCCTCTGCTATGGATTTGCAGTGTCTGTGTGGCACTTTTGACTAACAGAGCAACCCTTGTGTTTGTGGGCAAAAGAGAAATGTTTATAGGTTTCAGCTATATCACAAACCTAGGTGACACAAATGAACAAACAAGAGTGCATTTGAAGTGGAGAGACAATCAATAGACAACTGGCATAAATGGAAAACTAGAGGCAGAAAAATCAGATTGAAAAAAACATTGCAATGCTACAAGAAAGAGTTCATTCAAGCCAAGTCAAGGACAGAGGAAGTGTATAAAGGGATGAAGAATGCAAGAGACATCTCAATGATGAAATAAATAAACTGATTAGGCTTTATAAGAACCATGTGATATATTAAAAAGCATATGAGCTTTGGAATGACTGAAGTAAAATTAATTCTTATTTGAATCTGAGCTCTATTATTTGCTTTCTGTGTAAATTTAAAAAAATGAAAAAGTAAAAACTACTAAATTTTGTCTCAATCTCAGATTCTTTCTTATATAAGGTTGTAAATAATATCGAGATGCCTAGCACAGAACTTAATACATAATGGCTGCTACATGAATAACGCACATCATTGTTAACTATTCTAGTAGAAAACTTTGGTTTTCTCTTTCAGACTTTATTTGTGGTAAAGAACACCTATATCTTGTTTACTCCTTACCCTTCTCTATTACCCTGCTAAAAATCCACCTTTTCTGTCCTCTCCTGCCATCTTGCACATACATACAGTACCCATTAATCATTAAGGATTAGAATTATGAGTCAGGATCAATATAAATCAAATATTAACTTCTACAGAAGTGTTTATTAGTACAGTCTTATTCTATTACAAATAAAGCTAATAGAAATAATGTCTGTGCAATAATTTTGACTTAATATGAAAGCTAATTATTAAAATTATGTTTCCAAGATAATTTTTTATGACCTATCACAGACAGGTTGCAACTAAAAGGCGCATTATATCATTACTCCAGGTTCAATACTTCATAAAACAACAGTCCTTTGCAGAGAGTAAGTACTTTCTGCAGAAAAAAAATGGTTGAAATTTATATTTTAAGATGTCTCATGGTCTATATTCTTTCCCCGTTGGGTGACACTCAATGAACACTCCACCTTCTGAATGACCATATCTTTATGGTAGAAGCTGGGTAGAAGGATGACAAATGCCTTGACTGCACGTCTTATGTTCAGGGAATTCCTCAGGGATTCCATCAAAATAGTTCTGCCTCAAAAATGGCTAAGGGCAAAGCTTGTGATAAAATTAGTGTTCTCTTTCGGCTTTTTGCCACAATTTACGTTCACTCATTCAAGAAATTTTCTGAGCTTCAAAAACATATTTGTATCAAATTGGAACAGTTATTATAACATAAAATTAACCACTTTCAGGCCCTGGTGTTCATCTTTCAGAATCCAGGCAAATTTAAACCTTTTCTTATGTATTTCTTGATTCAGTAGAAATAAATTCTTCCCTTCTTTGTCCTCCTTTGGAAGTAATTGATGTCTGTCTTATTTTGCTTATTATATTCAGCCTTTCACTGTAACTGGGGATATTCATCTCTCAATACCAGATTATGCACTCTTAAGGCTTTTGTGCCACTCAATTTCCCATATAGCTTGGCATTATATCTTGCAAGCATAGGGGCTCAATAAATGTGTGGTGAATTGAATTGATCTGAGACAAATCACATTCCAGAGCAATGTGCATGGATCTTCAATAGAGAAATTATACAGAAGAAAGATAATTTAAGCAAATCGTTCTTTCAAAAGCCTTAACCTTGACCATAGCTAGTCCCTTTTTGATGGTTAATTTTATGTGTCATCTTGCCTGGGCACAGGTGCCTAGATATTTCATTAAACATTATTCTGGTTGTATCCATGAGGATGTTTCTGGATGAGATTAACCTTTGAATACAGATTGAGTAAAGCAGTTTGCCCTCCCCAATGTGGGTGGACCTCATCCAATCCCTTGAAGGCCTGACTAGAGCAAAAGGTGGAGTAAGGGAGAATCCGCTCTCTGACTGACTTGTGTTTGAGTTTGTACATGAGTGTTCTTCTGCCTTGGAGCTCAGACTGGAATTTACTTAGATCATTAGCTCTTCTGGTTCTCAGGCCTTTGAACTCAGACTGGAAATATACCACTGGCTCTCCTGGGTCTCAAGTTGCCGATTGCAGATTGCAGTTTGGGACTTCTCAGTCTTTGTAACAACGTAAACCAATACCATATGCATATAAGCTATATATATGCATATATGCTCCTAATTTGTTGTTTCTCTGGAGAACTAAGACTAACACACCCTCATAATAAGTTTATCAATCCAAGAAAGAGAGACAATTGTGCTTAAAATGCGCATGCTACATTGGCCTAGGTTCTCTTGTCTCCATTTTCACCCTAAAGTGTTGACAATGAGAACAAAGAGTCAATTATAATGCTTAAATCATATATTATCTATATCTGGGCATTCAACTGACATAAGTAACACATTTTTTGCATGATCTTCAGTGATGCCCCTTGTCTTGTCACATTAAGAATAAATAAGCACCGAACATTCTGGGTGCCCCACTTCCCCCTTACTGTCTGCCAGCTATAGCTAACATAACCCCAAGGGACAGTGATCACCCTAAACAGAAATTCATTACAACTTACAAGTTGGAGGTCTGAAATATTTTACCTGGAAAAATCTATCATACAATACCTTCAGACTACTTGTTTACATCTCTTTAAAAAGTAGAAATAACTTCAAACGTAATCATTAACAACGAGATAGCAACAGAAAAAGTAAATATCCTCCCCTCAACCTCACGCCTATGGGATTAACAAGATCAACCAGGAAATTATTTAATTAACTAAGGTTAAAGAATACAAGTGGCATTTTGGTTTCATTGTACAAACGATGCCACAACAAAACCCAGGTAAATCAATAAATAATCACACACATCAATTGTGTAGAGAACATATAGTGCAAATCACTTAATAAGATAGTTTTAATCATCAGGAATAGCAACCTTCATTTTATCTTACATTTTATTCAAATTCATTATATTTTGAAAAATTTTACATCCCATATGAGAAACTAGCTTCAAAAATACAATTAAACTTTCCAAATGCCTCAGGGAGTATGTCCTTTTCCTATCCTCCCACCATAAAATTAGAATGGAAGCTGATGGCTATTTAGCTGAGAGGATCCCTGTGGGTGACTGGAAAGCTGCTGGGGAGGAACAGAGGAGACATTACCTCTATTAGGAAGGTCACCATTATTTTGAAGGGAATGGGTTTTTGCCTCAGTGCCTATAATACTAATGTGTAGATCCACGAGCTATACATTGACTTAGCATTTCAGGAAAGTACAGGCCATGCCAGTGTGATACATTGACATAGAATGCCAGGAGACACCTATTCAGATTTATCAACATTTACTCTAATACTCTCTAAAGTCAAGCTACTTAAACATTGAAGTCACATATATCCATGTAACTAAAGAAAAAGACTTTCTGTAAAGCACTAAAGGACCATATCTAGGTCTTTATTTTCTCTTGCCAAAACCATAAAGTTTGTGTAAAGATCAATTGAAAGAATACAGGGCAAAGTGTCATAAAAAGATTGGAATTATTATAATCATAAATTATTCCTCTAATGGCTGTTGCTGTTCTATACAGCACTATAATGAAGCAGGATTCTGTTACTGTCAAGTTTTTTGATCAATAAAAATAATGAACTAAAGTAATTCACATTATCATTACATGGAGCTCTTCCAAGACCCAAACATTGTTTATTTCACTGTGAATGCAGACTTGGATATTTTGCAATGTTAGGATAACCAGTTAATTTCCCAAACTATATATTCATTTTTAAATGAAAGGAAGAGGGCTTTTGCCTTGGGACCAATGATAACTAATGTGTAGATACAAATTCTAACTCTATGAGTTAGTTTTCACTCTTCGACCCACATTCAACAACAAAAATATACTCAAGACACCTGTTGCAAAGATGCAAATTTACCTTGATTAATAAAATTATCACAAATATTAAGCTACATTTATAACTTGCTTTTTATAATTCATTGCTCTTTGTTTCTTTTGGCTAAACAAATACCAGTCCCCTATAGATGTTTAGATTTGATTGACAAATTCAATGAGTGATATGTACTGATGTATATGTTTACTTACAATATGTACTGGAAAAATATAAACGATGAGAGTGAGAAAAAATAGTTCCAAGTTTAATGTAAAAAGGGCTTTCTTTCAAAGTTGATTATTCCATTCTTCTTTTCTTTGGAGTAATTTCCAGTCATTGTTGGGTGGGGTGATTGAGAAGAATTGATTATTTAAATAGGACTGCATCTTTGGAGGTTGCACTTAGGGCAAAATGAATATTGGATATCCTGGTAATGGAAGCTCTCCCTAAGGGTATTTGAGTTTTCTTTCAGAGTAGGTTAAGTGCCATGATTAATACTCTGAGTAAGTATCATCTGCTATGTTATCAAAAGACATGAAAAACTTGACATAGAAAGATGATAATTCACATTTGCCACAAACTAAATGCAGTTTTAGCCCTTTTCCAAGGCTAGGGTACATCAAATGCTGCTTGAAGTTTGACTCAATAGACAAATTATCCCTTTCTTCTTTTCCTCCCTGCTCAGATTGTTATCTGGGAGAGAATCATTTGCAGGAAAAAAATAACTTATCAGAAAGGAGAAACTGCACAGAAGATCCAAAGGCTCAACTGTTCCCATACGTACTGGGCTTCTGACTCATTCTGGTTCTCAGGGAAGAGGCAAATCTCTGTTTCACAGCAATTTTCAGAGGCATTTGGGGGCTCTTGGGCTGCTATGAGCCAGTGGCTGCTGTGTGCATGCAGGAGGAGGTCATCTTGCAGAGGAGTAGAGATGTTAGCTTTGCAGGGAAATAAAGAAAGATAAAGAAGGAGCTACTCTGCCTTGTGTATGTCATTTATCCCTTCCTTAGATTGGCAAACAATTTTCTTTCAAGCAAAGAGAAATAATACATTTCAACATTGTCAAACATATTTATCAACATATTTATATGCAATCTGAGTCGTTCGTAATGATTTTCCTTTCTCCAGGCATTGGCAAACATAGATAATCAATGTTACCCAGTGACTACAAATAGTTTTCTCAAAAGTCTGTCTTCCCTTTTCAACAGACAGATTGTCAAACTACCAAACAGTAATGCTCAGCGTAGCAAAAAATATCACCTAATTGACTAATTGCAGATTAACACTTTCTAGGCATCAGTAATGTTAGAAAGCTTTAATGGCTGTAGTTTATTTTCCTTAAAGACAAAGAACAGCCCAGGATCCATTAAAGAAGTCACTTGCTTATATAATACCACTTAGCAGATATTTTCTCTTTCTTCATGCAAACTTAGGATTCTTAGTACCAAGCAGATGTCTTGGGGACAAAGGCAGTAATTTGAAATATTATTACATTTCTTCAAAACAAAACAGAAGCAAATTTGAGCAATAAGAATATGCACATATATAGTAAAATAATTAAGAAATGAGTAGAAGGGTGATCATTTACAAAAGTATAAAATAAGTATTAAGATTCCAGTAATTCATAAATAATGAAGATAATATAGGGAGTCTGGCTAGAGTACAGACCACTTAAAAGTTCCTGGTTTCTTTCAAGATTAAATAACTTCTCAGAAATCAGTATGCAGTTCTGCTCCTTTCCCCCCATACTGCAATACACCCACCACTTCATTATTCATAGAGACCTGGGTCATATGACTGAAGATGACTCTGTTCCCAGAGCTGAAACTTCTGGGGATTGCTGATCAATTCCATTATTTCTAATACTCTAAACCACCTACTCTCACCTAGGATTAGTTTGATCCCAGACTCCAGGGGTTCCTAGGGTTCTTTTGAAAGAAGGGTAGAGCGGCTGGTGGAGACAGGTTGATTTCCATCCAATGGGAACATTTTTATTTATATTATTAAAATCTACACATTAAACTTATGAAATTTAAGGTGACGTCAAACTAAGGTGAGCTGATAAATCTTGAGGGAAAAGCATACATTATCAGAGATTTTACTCTTATGATGCTTAAGAGCATTAGTGTTGTCATAAGAAAACCTCGGTCATGGCTTTGACATTTACCAGCTGCATGGCCTCAAACAAGTTATTTTTTTGTCTCAGTTTCTTCTTCTGCAAATGGGAATAATAATTCACAGGACACTTTGTGATGATTACACAAAGTGATGATCACAATGCTTGCCATATTTCACATGTTCAAAAATAGCAACTATAATAATATTTTTATAATAATAATAATGATGATGATTTTTAAGGACTTTAAGGAATTATACAGGAATGTTTCTCCCTATATGACTAGCTCAGTATGATTCTTGGGGCAGTAATTAGAAGATCATTTTAGCTGGAAACTACATGATCTTCTGCTTCTGACAACTTTTTTTCTCATCACTGCTTTGCTTTACATTTCTAACTCTGCCTTCAGTAGGTACTTGCCTGCTGAAGACGCTATTTCTTAAATAACAGATGAACTTGAAGAATGATGATCAACTTTATTTAATAATTTACTCAGTTTTCTCCTCAATTTTGTTTCCACCTAAACTCATGGTCCTCATTTCCCCATGATACTTTTAATTGTAAAAGTTTCTCCAACCTCTGTCGTACTGCACGGTCACAATCCAATAAATGGAAAATAAATTTAATCAGTCAACAAGTGACCTTTACTGTATGTCCCAGCCACTGTTCTAAGGACTGAGGAAGCCTCAGTGACAAGACAAGACAAGCTTTCCCTCTCTGATGTCCCTCATGAAGAATGACTGCGATTTTCAAAGGGAGCTTCTTTATCGTTGTCAACTGTAGTCAAGTATGCTTTGAATGAAGATTTTAGATTCATTTTTCATTTTGTCCTCTCTGGTGCAACATGTATTTACCTTCAGAAGATTTTTAATGATAGCCTTTTCCAGAAGATCCTTGTTCATATTTCTCCAAAGATGGAGTTTACACATAGAAGTGCATGCTTAGACCCACCCAAGACCCAATAAAGCAAAACAAGAAAAAAAAAAACTATGCAGATTCACAACCATTAAAATGTTCATCTAATCCCAGACTTAACTGAAAAGGTATATTTTCTACCATATGGATAATGGAATTTTGCACAGAAGTGCAAATTTTACTGCTGGGAAGTAACGGTAAAGGCGCTAAGGGAAAGATTGAGGAGGGATAAACCCCTTCCTTAGGAAACTTTAAGGAAGTGCTTGAGAACCAATGATTTAATAAAATCAAGCATATCAGCACATTCAAAAGAATAAAGTTAAATGAAATGAGAAAGAGAAGAGGGTCTATGTCAAATACTGTATTCATTTATATGGTAACTGAGAAAATTATCTCCATTGAGAAATTAAATGTCCTTAAAATCAGGCCCTCTCACTACTGTAATTTTCCTAATATTAATTTAGTTTGGTCAAAAATTTAGGTCAAAAAAACTTGTCAAAAGAATTTACAATCAGACAATGAGGATTTTTTAGTGAGCCTCAAAGCAAAGAATGCTGTCTTTGACTGTACAAACTGCATGGGAAGGTAGGCATGGATTGAGTCACAGCTGAACCTTGGGCATTCAGTGGGCATTGTGACACCACTGGATACTAAAATGATTACATAAAGGAGGTGGAAAATACAGCAATGGCCCGTAAAGAAAAGAGAAACAGGAAAATTTTATTTTTGAAAATCTGTTAGCATCTTATTTGCAGCAAAAATTATCACCCACTTATTATTTTAGTACAATTAGGATGGTAAGGTTGAAGTTATCAAGATCAATATATACAGATTGAAAAAATAATTATGTTCTCCCAATTTTGCCCAGTATCTTCAGTCAAGCAAGTAATAGGGAAAAAAGAAGAAATACCACATATTTTCTTATATTCTTCTTATCTGACCTGTTTTAAAATTAAGGTGAAATAGAACTCTAGTAATAGGATCTTTAGAACTAAATGAGCTTAAGTGTCACAGCTATGTCATATTATCCTGAAGGGAAAGGTAATTATTATTGTGACAGGCCCATTTCTTATTATCACTAATAATCTAAAATTACATAATTGTCATGTAATTATTATCTACCATAAACAGCCAGTAGTGATACTGAGAACTCCTTGTTATGCTCCAACTCCAAGGGCAAATAGTCTTGAATTACATTCATACTGTTTATTTTATTCATTATTCAATTGCTTGTTCAATGTTCCAAAATGAAAGATCTCACAGAATTTCTAAAAACTGCACTGCCTTTCAACAAGTTATGCAATAGGTATTTGAGCCAATCATGTCTGTATTATTTGATGCATACTGACTTTACCTGGGTATTTTTTACACTCTCTAAGCATAGATTACTCATTAGTAAAATGATGATAAACATAGTACCAATGTCACACAACTGTTGCAACAATGTCACACTATTGTTGCAAAAATTATTGAATAAAAACTACTTAGCAAAAAAGCTCAGCCAATGTTGTTTCATGAATCAATTTGATCCCAATAAAAACCCAGCACACCCTGTGTATGTGCGTGTGTGTATGAATGTGTGTGTGTGTGTATGTGAGTGATGTGTAAACTAATAAGGTGATGTAAGGAAATTTAAAGGACCTAGATTAACCAAGATTATTTTGAAGAAGAGCAAAGTTGAAAAATCTATACTACCACACAGTGATTTAGTATAACACTATAATGGTAAATAAATTATGGTATTGGCTCAAGATACCGAAATAAAAGAAGATAATAGAGTCTAGAAATAGACGTCCACACATATTGTCACCTGATTAATAACAAAGATGTCACTACAATTCAGTTGTGGAAAAGATGGCCTTTTATACAAAGGATGCCAGTATGATGTGAAAAACTGAATCTTGAGGCCCTAATTCGCATCATACACAAAAATATTAAAGATCAATCAGAGATTTAAATGTAACAATTAAAACAATAACATTTCTAAGAGAAGACATAGCACAATACCTTCATGACATTGGAGTAAACAGCTTGCAACTAACCCTAAAAGGAAAAAAATAATAATAATTGGATTTTATTAAAATTAAGAATTTCTTCTCATCAAAAGGTCATTAAGAAAGCAAGAAGATAATTCAAAGACTGAGAAAAATACACTTCCAATGTATGTATCAAATAAATGATTTATGTCCAGAATAAAGAAATTCCACCATAAAAAAGTAAAAACAAATTCAATTAAAATTAGGCAAAAACGTGAATGGCACTTCAAAATACAGGATATCCAAATGGCTTTTGAGCATAACATATTTATTCATCAAAAGAGAACAAATTAAAACCTCAGCCTGTACCATTCCTACCACCAAAATGGCTAGTATTAACAAGTCTAATGGTACCAAGTAGTAAGGACATGGAGCTACTGGAGTTCTATTACATTGTTGGTTGAAGTGTGAATTGATATAGGCAAACTGAAAAAATATTTGGAATTATCTGCTAAAGTTAACTAAATGTATACCTACCATATGATTCATCAATACCACTTTGAGGTACATAGCCAAGAAAAGAATGTGTTAATATCCACAAGTAAATAAAAATATCCCAAACAGTTTTTTTTTCAAGTAATGGTAATTTTGTACAAGAATGTCCTGTTTTGCACCACTGCACTCCAGCCTGGGCAACAGAGCGAGACTCCGTCTCAAAAAAAAAAAAAAAAAAAAAAAAGTCCTTTTTTTAAATAAATCCCAAAACTGGAGGGTGGAGCCAAGATGGCCGAATAGGAACAGCTCCAGTCTACAGTTCCCAGCCCAGCCGGAGCGACACAGAAGACGGGTGATTTCTGCATATCTGCTTGAGGTACCGGTTTCATCTCACTAGGGAGTGCCAAACAGTGGGTGCAGGACAGTCGGTGCAGCACACTGTGCATGAGCCGAAGCAGGGCGAGGCATTGCCTCACTCGGGAAGCGCAAGGGGCCAGGGAGTTCCCTTTCCTAGTCAAAGAAAGGGGTAACAGACAGCACCTGGAAAGTCAGGTTAGTCCCACCCTAATACTGCGCTTTTCCAATGGGCCTGGAAAACGGCACACCAGAAGACTGTGTCCCGCACCTGGCTCGGAGGGTCCTATGCCAAGGGAGTCTCGCTGATTGCTAGCACAGCAGTCTGAGATCAAACTGCAAGGCAGCAGCAAGGCTGGGGGAGGGGTGCCCGCCATTGTCCAGGCTTGCTTAGCTAAACAAAGCAGCCAGGAAGCTCGAACTGGGTGGAGCCACCACAGCTCAAGGAGGCCTGCCTGCCTCTGTAGGCTCCACCTCTGGGGGCAGGGCACAGACAAATAAAAAGTCAGCAGGAACCTCTGCAGACTTAAATGTCCCTGTCTGACTGACAGCTTTGAAGAGAGTAATGGTTCTCCCAGCACGCAGCTGGAGATCTGAGAATGGACAGACTGCCTACTAAAGCAGGTCCCTGACCCCCGAGCAGCCTAACTGGGAGGCACTCCCCAGTAGGGACAGACTGACACCTCAGTCGGCCAGGTAATCCTCTGAGACAAAACTTCCAGAGGAAATATCAGACAGCTGAATTTGTGGTCTCACGAATATCTGCTGTTCTGTAGCCACCGCTGCTGACACCTAGCCAAACAGGGTCTGGAGTAGACCTCTAGCAAACTCCAACAGACCTGCAGCTGAGGGTCCTGTCTGGTAGAAGGAAAACTAACAAACAGAAAGGACACCCACACCAAAAACCCATCTGTACATCACCATCATCAAAGACCAAAAGTAGATAAAACCACAAAGATGGGGAAAAAACAGAATAGAAAAACTGGAAACTCTAAAAAGCAGAGCACCTCTCCTCCTCCAAAGGAACGCAGTTCCTCACCAGCAACGGAACAAAGCTGGATGGAGAATGACTTTGATGAGTTGAGAGAAGAAGGCTTCAGACGATCAAACTACTCCAAGCTACGGGAGGAAATTCAAAACAATAGCAAAGAAGTTAAAAACTTTGAAAAAAATTAGACGAATGGATAACTAGAATAACCAATGGAGAGAAGGGCTTAAAGGAGCTGATGGAGCTGAAAGCCAAGTATCAAGAACTACGCGAAGGTTGCAGAAGCCTCGGTAGCCAATGGGATCAACTGGAAGAAAGGGAATCACTGATAGAAGATGAAATGAATGAAATGAAGCAAGAAGGGAAGTTTAGAGAAAAAAGAATAAAGAGAAATGAACAAAGCCTCCAAGAAATGTGGGACTATGTGAAAAGACCAAACCTACGTCTGATTGGTGTACCTGAAAATGACAGGGAGAATGGAACCAAGTTGGAAAACACTCTGCAAGATATTATCCAGGAGAACTTCCCCAATCTAGCAAGGCAGGCCAACATTCAGATTCAGGAAATACAGAGAACGCCACAGAGATACTCCTTGAGAAGAGCAACTCCAAGACACATAATTGTCAGATTCACCAAAGTTGAAATGAAGGAAAAAATGTTAAGGGCAGCCAGAGAGAAAGGTCGGGTTACCCAGAAAGGGAAGTCCATCAGACTAATAGCTGATCTCTCAGCAGAAACTCTACAAGCCAGAAGAGAGTGGGGGCCGATATTCAATATTCTTAAAGAAAATAATTTTCAACTCAGAACTTCATATCTAGCCAAACTAAGCTTCATAAGTGAAGGAGAAATAAAATACTTTACAGACAAGCAAACGCTGAGTGATTTTGTCACCACCAGGCCTGCCCTAAAAGAGCTCCTGAAGGAAGCACTAAACATGGAAAGGAACAACCAGTACCAGCCACTGCAAAAACATGCCAAATTGTAAAGACCATTGAGGCTAGGAAGAAACTGCATCAACTAACGAGCAAAATAACCAACTAACATCATAATGACAGGATCAGATTCCCCATAACAATATTAACTTTAAATGTAAATGGGCTAAATGCTCCAATTAAAAGACACAGACTGGCAAACTGGATAAGGAGTCAAGACCCATCAGTGTGCTGTATTCAGGAAACCCATCTCACGTGCAGAGACACACATAGACTCAAAACAAAGGGATGGAGGAAGATCTACCAAGCAAATGGAAAACAAAAAAAGGCAGGGGTTGCAATCCTAGTCTCTGATAAAATAGACTTTAAACCAACAAAGATCAAAAGAGACAAAGAAGGCCATTACATAATGGTAAAGGGATCAATTCAACAAAGAGCTAACTATCCTAAATATATATGTACCCAACACAGGAGCACCCAGATTCATAAAGCAAGTCCTGAGTGACCTACAAAGGGACTTAAACTCCCACACAATAATAATGGGAGATTTTAACACCCCACTGTCAACATTAGACAGAACAACAAGACAGAAAGTTAACAAGGATATCCAGGAATTGAACTCAGCTCTGCACAAAGTGGACCTAATAGACATCTACAGAACTCTCTACCCCAAATCAACCGAATATACATTTTTTTCAGCACCACACCACACCTATTCCAAAACTGACCACATAGTTGGAAGTAAAGCTCTCCTCAGCAAATGTAAAAGAACAGAAATTATAACAAACTGTCTCTCAGACCACAGTGCAATCAAACTAGAACTCAGGATTAAGAAACTCACTCAAAATCGCTCAACTACATGGAAACTGAACAACCTGCTCCTGAATGACTACTGGGTACATAATGAAATGAAGGCAGAAATAAAGATGTTCTTTGAAACCAACCAGAACAAAGACACAACATACCAGAATCTCTGGGACACATTCAAAGCAGTGTGTAGAAGGAAATTTATAGCACTAAACGCCCACAAGAGAAAGCAGGAAAGATCCAAAATTGACACCCTAACATCACAATTAAAAGAACTAGAAAAGCAAGAGCAAACACATTCAAAAGCTAGCAGAAGGCTAGAAATAACGAAAATCCAAGCAGAACTGAAGGAAATACAGACACAAAAAACCCTTCAAAAAATTAATGAATCCAGGAGCTGGTTTTTTGAAAAGATCAACAAAATTGATAGACTGCTAGCAAGACTAATAAAGAAGAAAAGAGAGAAGAATCAAATAGATGCAATAAAAAATGAAAAAGGGGATATCACCACCGATCCCACAGAAATACAATCTACCATCAGAGAATACTACAAACACCTCTAAGCAAATAAACTAGAAAATCTAGAAGAAATGGATAAATTCCTTGACAAATATACCCTTCCAAGACTAAACCAGGAAGAAGTTGAATCTCTGAATAGACCAATAACAGGCTCTGAAATTGTGGCAATAATCAATAGCTTACCAACCAAAAAGAGTCCAGGACCTGATGGATTCACAGCCGAATTCTACCAGAGGTACAAGGAGGAACTGGGACCATTCCTTCTGAAATTATTCCAATCGATAGAAAAAGAGGGAAACCTCCCTAACACATTTTATGAGGCCAGCATCGTCCTGATACCAAAGCCTGGCAGAGACATAACCAAAAAAGAGAATTTCAGACCAATATCCCTGATGAACATTGATGCAAAAATCCTCAATAAAATACTGGCAAACCGAATCCAGCAGCACATCAAAAAGCTTATCCACCATGATCAAGTGGGCTTCATCGCTGGGATGCAAGGCTGGTTCAACATATGCAAATCAATAAATGTAATCCAGCATATAAACAGAACCAAAGACAAAAACCACATGATTATCTCAAAAGACGCAGAAAAGGCCTTTGACAAAATTCAACAACCCTTCATGCTAAAAAACTCTCAATAAATTAGGTATTGATGGGACGTATCTCAAAATAATAAGCGCTATCTATGACAAACCCACAGCCAATATCATACTGAATGGGCAAAAACTGGAAGCATTCCCTTTGAAAACTGGCACAAGACAGGGATGCCCTCTCTCACCACTCCTATTCAACATAGTGCTGGAAGTTCTGGCCAGGACAATCAGGCAGGAGAAGGAAATAAAGGGTATTCAATTAGGAAAAGAGGAAGTCAAATTGTCCCTGTTTGCAGATGACATGATTATATATCTAGAAAACCCCATTGTCTCAGCCCAAAATCTCCTTAAGCTTATTAGCAACTTCAGCAAAGTCTCAGGATACAAAATCAATGTACAAAAATCACAAGCATTCTTGTACACCAATCACAGACAGAGAGCCAAATCATGAGTGAACTCCCATTCACAATTGCTTCAGAGAATAAAATACCTAGGAATCCAACTTACAAGGGATGTGAAGGACCTCTTCAAGGAGTACTACAAACCACTGCTCAATGAAATAAAAGAGGATACAAACAAATGGAAGAACATTCCATGCTCATGGGTTGGAAGAATCAATATCATGAAAATGGCCATACTGCCCAAGGTAATTTAGAGATTCAATGCCATCCCCATCAAGCTACCAATGACTTTCTTCACAGAATTGGAAAAAACTTCTTTAAAGTTCATATGGAACCAAAAAAGAGCCCGCATTGCCAAGTCAATCCTAAGCCAAAAGAACAAAGCTGGAGGCATCACGCTACCTGACTTCAAACTATACTACAAGGCTACAGTAACCAAAACAGTATGGTACTGGTACCACAACAGAGACATAGATCAATGGAACAGAACAGAGCCCTCAGAAATGATGCCGCATATCTACAACTATCTGATCCTTGACAAACCTGACAAGAACAAGCAATGGGGAAAGGATTCCCTATTTAATAAATGGTGCTGGGAAAACTGGCTAGCCATATGTAGAAAGCTGAAACTGGATCCCTTCCTTACACCTTATACAAAAATTAATTCAAGATGGATTAAAGACTTACATGTTAGACCTAAAACCATAAAAACTCTAGAAGAAAACCTAGGCAATACCATTCAGGACATAGGCATGGGCAAGGACTTCATGTCTAAAACACCAAAAGCAATGGCAACAAAAGCCAAAATTGACAAATAGGATCTAATTAAACTAAAAAGCTTCTGCACAGCAAAAGAAACTACCATCAGAGTGAACAGGCAACCTACGGAATGGGAGAAAATTTTTGCAACCTACTCATCTGACAAAGGGCTAATATCCAGAATCTACAATGAACTTAAATTTACAAGGAAAAAACAAACAACCCCATCAAAAAGTGGGAAAGAAGACATTTATGCAGCCAAAAAACACATGAAAAAATGCTCATCATCACTGGCCATCAGAGAAATGCAAATCAAAACCACAATGAGATACCATCTCACACCAGTTAGAATGGCCATCATTAAAAAGTCAGGAAACAACAGGTGCTGGAGAGGATGTGGAGAAATAGGAACACTTTTACACTGCTGGTGGGGCTGTAAACTAGTTCAACCATTGTGGAAGTCAGTGTGGCGTTTCCTCAGGGATCTAGAACTAGAAATACCATTTGACCCAGCCATCGCATTACTGGGTATATACCCAAAGGACCATAAATCATGCTGTTATAAAGACACATGCACACGTATGTTTATTGCGGCACTATTCACAATAGCAAAGAGTTGGAACCAACCCAAATGTCCAACAACGATAGACTGGATTAAGAAAATGTGGCACATATACACCATGGAATACTATGCAGCCATAAAAAATGATGAGTTCATGTCCTTTGTGGGGACATGGATGAAACTGGAAAACATCATTCTCAGTAAACTATCACAAGGACAAAAAACCAACACCGCATGTTCTCACTTATAGGTGGGAATTGAACAATGAGAACTCATGGACACAGGAAGGGGAACATCACACTCCAGGGACTGTTGTGGGGTTGGGAGAAGGGGGAGGGACAGCATTAGGAGATATACCTAATGCTAAATGATGAGTTAATGGGTGCAGGAAAACAACATGGCACATGGATACATATGTAACAAACCTGTAATTGTGCACATGTACCCTAAAACCTAAAGTATAATAATAATAAAAAAAAAAGAAGAAAATAAATAATTCCCGAAACTGAAAACAATCAAATATCCATTGACAATAGCATCTGTGTAATTCATTGTATGTTCGTAAAGTGTAATATGAAACAGTAATACAAATTATAAACTACTGGCCAGGCACAACCGTGCTGTAATCCCAGCACTTTGGGAGGCCAAGGCAGGCGGATCACGAGGTCGGGAGATCAAGACCATCCTGGCTAACACGGTGAAACCCTGTCTCTACAAAAAATACAAAAAGTTAGCTGGGTGTGGTGGTGGACTCTTGTAGTCTTAGCTGCTCGGGAGGCTGAGGCAGGAGAATGGTGTGAATCCAGGAGGCAGAGCTTGCAGTGACCCGAGATTGTGCCACTGCACTCCAGCCTGGGCGACAGAGCGAGACTCCGTCTCAAAAAAAAAAATATATATATATATATATACATTATTAAAATATATATATATATGTATACACTACTGATGTACACAGAATAGATATTATGTTGAGTAAAAGAAGCTGGGCAAAAAAAGTACATATTGTGTGATTCCACTATATGAGGTTCAAGAAGAGGTGAAACTAACAGAGGCTATAGGGAGGATGAGTTCTTGAGATGAAAGTGATACATATGCCATGCTGGAAATTTTCAATACTTTTATCTCAGTAGTGGTTGTCAGAGACATATATTTGTACAAAGCTTATGTACTTTACATTATATATCTTATTTAATTGTATACATGCCCTACCTCAATAAAATTTTTTAAATGAGTTATTATATAGCCATAATCACTAATCTGATCCCTTGTTTGAATGAAGAGAATGAGTCAGGTGTCCTACAACCCCATTCTTGGTGGGTTCACCAATTCTCTCCCTTGGAGCACTCTGCCAAAAGATGACTGTGAAATTGACTAACACAATTTATAAATCACAAACCATAAATTGGGAAAATTCGGGTACTCATTCCCACATTCATTTCTATGGACAAACACCTGGCATTTGCTCTTTGTACCATACATGGCAACATTAAAATAGTAGAGGAAGAATGAGGGCTCAGAAAGAGAGAAAGAGGAGATGGGCTCAGTGGATCCTACCTGTAGTCCCACCACTTTGTGAGGCTGAGTCAGGTGGATCGCATGAACCCAGGAGTTCGAGACCAGCTTGGGTAACATAGTGAAACCTCGTCTCTACAAAAAAGAGAAAACTTAGCCAGGCATGGTGGTGTGCACCTGTAGTCCCAGCTACTCAGGAGGCTGAGACAAGAGAATTGCTGGAGCCCTGGAGGCCAAGGCTACAGTGAACCCTGATTGTGCCACTGCACGCCAGTCTGGGCAGAGTGAGTCTTTCTCAAAAAAAAAAAAAAAAAAAAAAAAAAAAAAAAGGAGAGAGGAAAAAGATATAAGAGGAAAAGAGGTATTTTTTTTTTTTTTTTTTTTGAGACGGAGTCTCTCTCTGTCGCCCAGGCTGGAGTGCAGTGGCGCAATCTCGGCTCACTGCAAGCTCTGCCTTGGGTTCACGCCATTCTCCTGCCTCAGCCTTTCCAAGTAGCTGGGACTACAGGCGTCCGCCACCACACCCGGCTCATTTTTTGTATTTTTTTAGTAGAGACGGGGTTTCACCGTGGTCTCGATCTCCTGACCGAAAAGAGGTATTTTTAAATCTATTGAGAATATTCTAAAGCTTGGTAAGAAAATAATATTATATGTTATATATATGTATACATATATATATGCAGAGTAACTGATTTTAACATTTTTAGAAGGTACTAGACAACAAATCAAGCAAAGATTTGTTAATTTAAATTTAAATTAAATTTAAAGCTTGAAAAGGAAGGAGACATTAAAGTGATATTATTTGAAGAACATGTTTGTTAACTTAAAAAAGCAATGAAAACCTACAGTGAAAATAATATATATGATAATATAGTTTAATTGGTGACTTGATACAAAGTTAACTTGTAGAAAAAATAGACATGTTACGTAAACAACGATCACTGAGAAATATTAAGTAGAATTGGAAATAATAAAATATTTGGTAATAAACTTAAGAAGAAATATTCAAGATTAATATTAAAAATGTATATACTGCTATTAGAAGACACAAACAAAAACTTAAATGCTAAGATAAATGATGGTGTGTATAAGATAGTTCACATAATGGAATTTCCCACATTAAACTCTAATTAACAAAGTCAAATGAAGATACCAACAAACTCTCTTTCTGTAAAATGGTAAAATTATTCTATCATATAACTATATGACTAAATAAGAAAGAAGACTCAGGAACAGTCTAAACTTAAATATTAATGAGAACTAGCTTTCATTTGTATTAAAACATGGGTAAAAGCTGCAATAATTAAAATAATATGGTACCAGTTGAAAAATTGACAAACAGATCAATAGAACAATACAGGATGTCCAAGAAATATGCCAAATTCATATAGGAATTTAGTACATGATATGGTAATAATAAAATTTTGAGTTACTGGGAAAAAAGAAAAATTATTTAATACATGATTTTGGGAAAAAGAGTAGCCATTAGTAATAACAATTGAATTTCTACTTTCTGCCTTACTTCAAAATTATTTCCAGGAAGGAAAAAATGCCAACATAATAGGATTAGAATAATACATGACAAATATTAATACTTTTGAGAGGGGAAGACCTTAATATATTAGAAAAAAATTTTCCGGAATCCATAAGTGGAAACACCGATATAATTAATTGTAACAATTTTTTTAAAGTCTGCATAGCAAAAACATCACATAAACAATAGTGAAAGACAGCAAATTTGGTGAATAATTTACAGCTTATATCACAATGCTTTAATTTAAAAAAAAAGCCTCTAGATATCAAGAAGAGAATTGTTTAAAACCAAATAGATCACGGGCAAAAAATGTGAATTAATAGTTCATAGAAAAGCAAAAAAAAAAAAAAAGGCTTCTAAAAATATGAAAAGCTACCAAACCTCCTTCATAAAAAGATGAAAAAAACACTTAAGCTACAATGTAATTTTTTTATCTGTTAGCAAAAATTGAAAAGATTATGAAGCCAGTGTTTATAATGGTTTTCGAAAAAAATATTTTCACTTAATCCTTTTTGGAATCTAAATTTGAATAATTTCCATGGAAACTTACATTTTAAAAATACAGTTCTACTAGTAAGTTGCCCTACAGATATATATGCTCCTTGATTAAATGTTGTTTCTATAGCAATAGTAATTGAAGCATTAGATGTTATAACAAAAATTTGAAATACTCATCAATATGGGGATTGTTCCAATGCATATAAATTATGGTATATTCATTCAATGCAACAATCATTTACTGGAATAATGAAATTAATGTAAAGACTGAGATAATTCTACATGAACTAATCTGGAAGGATCTTTAATTCTTATTATCCAGTGCCAAACATCAAAGGGCAGAATGGGTGTTATACACTCAGAAGATGATATAAGAAGCTGAAAGGCTGGGGGTAGTGGCTCATGCCTGTAATCCTAGCACTTTGGGGGGCCAAGGTGGGTGGATCACCTGAGGTCAGGAGTTCAAGACCAACCTGGGTAACCTGGTGAAACCTGGTCTCTATTAAAAATACAAAAAACTTAGCTGGGCGTGGTGGCAGGCGCCTGTAATCCCAGCTACCCAGGAGGCTGAGGCAGGAGAATCACTTGAACCTGGGAGGCGGAGGTTGCAGTGAGCCAGGATTGTACCATTGCACTCCAGCCTGGGCGACAGAGCGAGACTCTGTCTCAACAAAAAAAAAAAAAAAAAAAAAAAAAAGAAGCTGAAAACAAGTGCCTCTGAAAACGGAGGCCAGATAGTTCATTGAGAAGCATAACCTTTTAAATTCTATGCCAATTAAATGTACTGCCAGCTAAAAATATTTTTTTCTAAGTTAAATATTTATCAGACCTAGAATAAAACTATTAAAACACGTTTGGTAAAACACAGTAGATTACCATGTATGTAAATCTCCAATCTCCCTCAGAACCTCCATTAAGAATGAGCAATTATTTTTAATAATCATAAATCCACACAAATGAAGAGAATGAATGGGAATCATTTGGGTATTATGAGATATAAATAAAATGTTGGAAATTGGAGAACAGATGAATAGATGGTTAGAAAGCCATTCAAAGCTGAAGCTCACGCCTCCATAAGGAGAGGCCAAATTACAATTCACATCCAAAACTCTGAAATGAGTTACCATTTGTAAAACCTATAAAAACAGACATATGTTTTTTGCACTCGTATCTTTCTACAGTGAAAGCCACCAGTTGACAAGCCAGGTTCCAATTTTTAAAGACCTCTCCAGAAATGACTGGCCAAGGATTATGGTATGTTTACACAAAGCCTCTAAAATGAAAGAGAACAAACCAGTTCTACAAAATAAAGGAACTTCAAGGAACCACAGGCAATGCCTATGGCAGAAAAAGCCTATAAAAATAGTATAATTAGTATCAGATAAGAAAAATATATTGCATCAATTGAACAAAAGAATATTTAAAATAACAAGAATAAACTCATAAAAATTGAAAATATGACAAAGATTTTTAAAAATATAATAGACACTGGGAAAACCAAGTTAAGAAAACAGTAAAACAAAAGGCAAAGAGATATGAAATTGGAGAAGAAAACAGTCAAATTATAACATAAACTCAGAATATGACTAAAAACAGTTCTAGGAAGAGAGAACTGGAAACACTAAGAGGAAAATGTATACATCAAATGAACAAATACAGTTTTTTTAGTTCTGGAAGGTCACGAGTATTAAAATAAAAAGGGAATGCATAAAGCCCAGCAAAATGAATAAAAGGAGACATACGCCAGGTTACACCACGTAGAAATTGTAGAAAACCAGGGTAAAAGTTTCCAAATGTTTCAGAAGAAAAAAAAAGTTTTGGCCTAAAAAGATAACATCAAAAGATACATCACTTTGATGCAATGCTTTCAGAATTCTGAGAAAAAATACCCATCCTATAATACTATACTTAGTACAAAACAACAATCATATGTGAGCATGCATTAACAAATTTTCAGACCATGTCTCAAAAACTGTCTTTTCATGTGAGAGCTGCCCAGAAAACTGGGCAGAATGTACTCTGCCCTGCCTTAGGTGTGACTGTTCGAATTCTAGACTGCAGGGTGTATGGAATTCCTGGGTTTCTAAATCAGAGTGGTTCTGTTGCCATTTATCATTTGCGAAGAAGTTACGAGGGAATGAGATCTAACAAAAAAAGCATTAATCCAAGGAAGAAATAAAAACCAAGAATAAAACTATTAAAACATGTTTGGTTTTATCAGACCAAGAATAAAACTATTAAAACATGTTTGGTAAAACACAGTAGATTACCATGTATGTAAATCTCCAATCTCCCTCAGAACCTCCATTAAGAATGAGCAATTATTTTTAAAATCATAAATCCACACAAATGAAGAGAATGAATGGGAATCATTTGGGTATTATGAGATATAAATAAAATGTTGGAAATTGGAGAACAGATGAATAGAGTGGTTCTGTTGCCATTTATCCAGCAACAGTAGCACCAGCCTGGCAGAGAGGAAAGGAATTCCCAGGACTGTAGTTAAGGAAAGTTTTCAGACTAGGATAACAGCTGTCCTTTATGCCTGGAGAAAAGTCCATATTGGACAGGAAACTAGATGTCTTAAACTGTAGTTTGTCTACAAGGAAAAAGTTGAATATGTTGATTCCCAGATGTGTTTTATCATTTTGTGACAAGTTTTATAAGTCCAGAAGATAATTTGGCAATTAATTAGTAATGGAGACATGGAAAACTAAGAAAATAAATAAGGGAAGCAATTATTAACTTTAGAGAAAATACAAAGGATTGTAAGTAAGAAAGTACGCATTGCATGGCTTTACTTTGAAGAATATTTATGTTGTAATCATAAATCAATGCTGAATATTAAGTAAATTTAAAGTATTATATATAGGAAAAGGGGAAAGGGAAGTGTGTATAGCTGGAGTGGTGATATATGTATGGCTGCTACGTCCTCTTCAGCCATGAAAAGAAATCAAGAGATAATATCTAAAATTGAAAAATCAAAATGTATCACTTTTAACTATGCTCTCTGAAGGCATAAAAGTAAATAGGAGAAAGAGCTAAAAGACTTAAGGGTGGTTGGCTCTGAGAAGTGGAACAGAAATGGTAGGAGTGAAAAATGCATGTGTACATCTACTACTATGATGAAAATAAAATCTAAATTAGAAAGCACCTGAAAATTTACATGTAAGTACCTGAGTTTTCTAGTAGCAAGTTTAATTATTTCATTGATTTGATTCTTCTCAACTCTTTGCGAAAGTTCTAATAACCCTTTTAAAACAAAGGGTTAAATATCTTCCACCCAACCGTTTCAATATTGCACAGACAAGAGCTTGATTGAGGTACAATGGCCTGATTTTGATGATGGTATTATCAGCATTAGAGTAGGACAAATGTGCACCTCCAGGGAAACTGCAAACTGTATTATCATACAAAACACTTTTAAATTATTCCCTTTATTAAACCAAATTTTTCTGGCCTTGTCTATATGTTTGCTTTTGTACATATTAGTTACCATTTGCTGCATAATAAACCAACCCCAAAACGTAGTAGCTCAAAGTAACAATAAACTGATTAGCCCGTGATTCTATGGTCAGCAATTTTGTCTGAGCTCAGAGGTGAAATTCTTCCGCTGGTCATGCCTGGGGTCACTCATTTGCCTGCTGGCACTCATGTGCCATCAGGAGTTGGGATGGGCGAAGATGGCCTGTCACAGTCCTGATGGTTGTTGTCGGTTTTCTTCAGGTACCCCTCTGGCACCCCTTTTGCATGAGGGTCTCTTATCCTCAGCATGGCTAGGTCTGCAATCTTCACATGGTAGTTTCAGTGTTTCAAGAAGACAAGAACTGAAGTTGTAAAGAGTTTTGAGGTTTAGGCTCAGAACTACCACATCACTTTCATCAGATTCTATTGATCAAAGCAAGTTGCAAAAGCAGCCCAGGTTCAAGAGTATGAAAAGATGGTCTCCATAACCCCAGGGGAGAAGCTGCAAACAATTTGTGGTCATGTTTAATCTACTACATATATCAAAATTGACTCTAATCTTAACCAATTTATAAGTTAAGTGAATTTAAGGTGGCTTCCTCATAATTTTTATTAGGAAGTCTGATGGTAGTTTACACTCATCTCTTCACATCTCAGGTCCCTGTCTCCAGTCACTCATATTTACTTTTAACTAGGGGCCATGGTATTTTTTTTCTAATTTTTGCATATGTCTGTTTCTTTACAATATTGAAAGTTTCAATAGGAGTAGAACTCATGTGATGTTCACTCTCCTATCTTGCACGATGATTTACTAAGTCGAAGTTACAACAAAAAGAACAGAAAAATTCTCAATACATTTTCCCTAATGCCATTAATAAGGTAAAAGAAAGAGGAGAGCAACAACGCAAGAAGGTGCATTTGAAATACTCCGAGTAAGATATTTCAGAACATGTAAAACAGTGGTTTTTAAAAAGCAGGCAAGGAAAACAAAGAAAATAACAAAATGTCAAATGTTAGCTAATTATAGAATAGAAAGTAAGTTTGGTGTTTGCATCTGTTAAAGGGAAAAAAATCCAGCTATTTCTTGACTTTTAATTATTCTAGTCACCATTTTCATTAGGTTTAATTTGTCTTAATGGGAATTGAGAGGCAACTGGCTGTTGGCAGAAGCAACCTATAATGTCCCAGAACTATTAGCAAAAAAGATATGCATTGCTGCATTTGGTTCTACTTTTGTATAAAAGTGTATTATTATTCTCATTAGATAGCTCTGACCATATCTGGTAGAGAAACTGGGGTAGTAAAAGACAGATGAATCATAGACTAAGGTCCAGAGAATAAAATGAAAAGATATTAAGGAATAGCAAATTTAAACTAAAGGTTTTATTGGATAATGTGAGGGCAGGAAATGCAAGTGAAAAGAGCCCTTTACTAGGAGCTATTACAAAATATTGAATTATTTAGAGTAGTGCAAAAGGACATGCCCAGGACCAATGGAATGAAACTAGGAAAACGAAAATTCTATCAGAGAAATGTTGCTAACATCAAGGATATAATGAAACTGTCTCCCAGGAGACCTGTTCCATCTAACATAGAACTTTCCAATCTTAAAAGCTAAAATTTCATCTGACCCTGTAGCATCCCAGACTCTCTTACCTATGTATCACTCTAGCAGAATGAATTGGGTTTTCAAGCCAAAAGACACTTATATTTAATGAGTTATTTTGCATGTCAGAAATGAATTATTTCATTGACCCACATAATAACAATACCCATAGTCAAAATGAAGACAGGTCTTACTAAAACTATTACCAACATCAATGGTCCTACCTTCTGCCTTATCATATGAACATATGGGAAATCTATTCTAAGTTAATTATAATGCTTTAAGTCCTCTAGTGGGGAAACATAATTTCAGTCTTTCAAAAGGTATCAGTATCTCTATCCACAGAATGGGTCACTATGATGTCAGCATCATTCCTATAGCAAATATCCAATAAATAAACGTACAAAACACACACTATGATTAATACTTTTGTGATATTTAGGAAGTTTACATAGGTTCTTCTAGGGAAGAAGGGAGAAAATGCAGGTCTGGAGTTTCTCATTGGAAACCCTTGGGGCCAGATTTATTTATGTATTCATAATTTTAGAGAGTTTGTAAATGTAGTATAGTGCATCTACCTTAACCTTTTCAGCAGGCCAGTAATCAAAATAGCACCATTTCTTCTGTGAAACATCTGACTGTTCACATTTAGTGGGAATGACCTCAGGTTTTACCATCACATTGATTCACGTAAGGTCAGGTTTTGCTTTTAAGAAATTATTATTTTTTTAATTTAGTTCTCAGGGTTTTTGGATTTGAGAATTATAGATAAGAGGTTGTGGGCTCATACCTATGTTCAGTATTTAAACAAATCTGAAAACCAGGTGGGAAAAAAAATGTCCAAATGCCTCTAGATGTAGTGTTTGCAATTAGATTTGCATACTCAATTTAATAAAATATCTTCTTTTTTGCACTTGGGCCAAAAATAATCATAATTTAACGAAAAAAACAAATAATGAGTAAGTGAAGAAATCAATGTGATAAAGGATCTTAAAATGCTTTAATGTACCCAATAAAAAAAGTTAAACTGATATGCCTACAATTTTTTTCCTTTTAGTTGTGGTCCAATGAACAGGTCACATAACTCATTCTAAAGGTTTGGGTTTAATTTTCAATATTCTCAGCTACTTTTGTTTGCTTAGTAATGAGTAACCAGTAAATAATTTTTTTGTCTTTTTGAAAATATAGAAGTGGCTCTTTGACTTTACAGGATATTTTGGAAATTAGTTTAGGATTAAGATAATTCATTCATCAAAGTGAGTTTAAGCAAATATTGTAAATTGCCTAATGGATATCTGCTAATGACCTTTTCACAGGGTCTAATCACGAAACAAAACTGCAGGAGGGATTGTTCAATGGGAAATATGTGTATTTTTATTATTCAGACACTGACCAACCCATTAATGAAATTGGGATTGCATTAAAACCAGTCAATAAATTTGAAATTCAAAAAAAGGGAATGTTATTTAAAACACAAGATACACACTCACATGTTACAAAAAAAATCCCATTTTTCTAGAAATTTAATAGTCCATTTCTCATTCTCCCTTATATTATAGATTCGAGCTAAGGTATTATTAGATTCTCAGGACCTAAGGCACTTGAAAAATTTCAACAGGGCTTAGTGATTGGATAAGCAATAATTTGTTGCACCAATGCTTATTGATACAGAGCTTAACAAGTTTTGTTTTGAAGTTTTCCTGCAAACATTTAAAGGTACTCATTGATTTTTATTGCCATTGTATGACAGGAATCTTTATGATTTTTCTCTCGCTAAGTTTGATTACCAGAAAAATTTTTAATCAATTTGCTATTTAAATACATAAATCTAAAAATAAAATCTAAATATTAGGAGATATAAGGTTTTATGGAATGTGGGGTGTGGTTAATACAAATATCACTTTAAGCAGATAAATGTACTGTAGACCTTACAGGTCTGATTTTCAAAATTTGTTTCTGTTCCATATTATCTTAATTTTTTAAAAAAATTATAAACTAGGTTCTGTTAGAGAAGTAATATGAGAAATTCTAAATTTTATTTACTCAATTGTGTCTATGTTCATAATGAGTATGTTTGCATATCTCCTTCAGCAAATGTACTTTTACAAATTACCTTCACCCTTTCCCCAAAGCCAGTGCCTGTTAATCACGTTCCTGATTAACAGGAAAGTAGGGGTTAAAATCTGCAGGGAGAAACAGTGAAAGAATAGAACTAATATTTCATTAGCATAGCCTATGCTTCATCAAGCCTTCATTACAAGTTGATTTACTTTTCCCATTTTACTTGTGAGAATGCTACATATGTAGTTTAAAGACTCAGAGGTAAAACAGCAAACCCAAAGTTACATCATGAATAAAAGGCATAACCATACATTTTCCACCTCTCTGTGCTGCCCATGGAAAGTTACTGTGGCACAAAAACAAGCTAAGCAACCTGTAGATTATAAAATAAATCTCTTGCCATTTCATTACACATGACATTTTGATTTATTTTTGTTTTGAATTATTTTCACCACTTTTCTCTTTATTTATGAAACTAAAACTTAACTCTTTGCAATCTTCCTTAACAAAAATGTTTTTATTCATTTTGCATGTATCCTGCAAAGATTAAAGTTAAAGCCACAAGGTGAGTGCTCTCATACATCTGAGAATTCAAAACATTATAGAGAAAGCTTAGTCCTGACACTCCTAATTCATTATACAGTTATACAACTATGCTTTGTTGGAATTTTGCTTATAATTGTTTGTAATTTCTAAACTATTGCATTTTCAAGGATGGATTCCCAAAGCTCTTGGATCAGAATCTCTTAAAGCATCAATCTTGTTGCTTACATACCTGTTGTGGGTCGAAGTGTATCACCTGCCAAATTCAAATGTTGATGTTCTAACCCCCAATGCCTCAAAGGCCTATCCTACCCTCGTATGACCTCATCTTACCTCATGACATCTGCAACAATCTTAAGATTACTGGTGATGCAATGTGGTAAGATGAGGTCATACCAGAGTAGGATGAGCCTTTACTCCAGTATGACTAGTGTTCTTACCAAAGGGAAAAATCTGGACACTGTTACACTCACAGGAAAAACTCTCTGTGAATATGAAGACAGAGATCTGGGTAATGCAGCTCTAAACCAAGGAAAGCCAGAAGTGCCAACAAAACCACTAGAAGCTAGGAAAGAGACAAAATAGATTCTCAATCACAATCTTTACAAGGAACCAAACCTGCCACCATCTTGACCTTGCACTACTATGTTCCAAAACTAAGACACAACAAATTTCTGTTGTTTAAGCCACTGAGTCCGTGGTACTTTATTATGGCAGCCTGAAAAGACATAGGAAAAAACAAATTCAGTTTCTCCAACTATACCCTAGATACGTGAGGGGTTTTCCCTACCGATAACTAAATCTGCAGATGACTCTTCAGCAAACCCAGCTGGGTTCTCTGGGTCCTCAACTCAATTCAATTCTGACACCATCTGCCTGAAGATAATGTCAGATCCCCCCAGTTGAGGGTTCAGTCCCACAAGACTGTCCCCCAGATGCCAGTCATAAGCACAGGTTGTGACCCGTTTTCTGACCTGCTGGTTATAAATTGGTGTTCCCATGCCCCCTGCCCACATTTCATTAACTCATTAGTGTGGCTCAGTGAACTCAGAAAAACACTTTACTTGCATTTACCTATTTATTATAAAGGATATTACAAAGGATACAAATGAACAGCCAGATGGGAGAGATGCAGAGGGAGAAGTATGGGAGAAGCAGGCAGAGTTTCCATGCCCTCTCCAGGTGCACCACCTTCCAGGAACCTCAACATGGTCAGCCAGCTGGAAGCCCCCAGAAGTCATCCTTTTGGATTTTGATGGGTGCTTCATTATATAGGCATGACTGATGACATCACTGGCAACTCAACCTTCAGTCTTTATCTCCTCAATGGAGGTCAATGGAGTAGGGGTAGGGAATAAAAATTCCAATCTGATAATCACAAGGTTGTTTGACCTGGCAATCAGCCCTGAACCTGAGGCTATCTAGAGCCCTCCAGTTACCAGCCATCTTCTTAGCATACAAAAGACATTCTTTGAAAACATAAGCTAGGAAATGGGATGAAGACCAAATATGTGTTTCACAGTATCACATAGGCCCCCAAAAACTAATGCAATACACAAATAGTTACTGCTTATGAATTCACATTCTATTAAGTGCATATTAGTCTCTATAAATAATGGATGCACACCCTGACATGTCCTCTAACTAAAATGTGCTCAGTTTAACACTCTATGTCAAAACTTGGTGATGAGTTAGGAGTTTACACACAAGAAACACATGATCACCTTTATCATGCTCAGTTTTGTCCTCCCTACAATCCTGACCAAGAAATAAACACCGACTACAGAATGACAGCTAAAAAGATGTCTTGTGGACTTTCCTTATGGCTTGCTCAGCTAAAATGCCTCCCAACCATCCTATTGACCTAATCTTATGACCTGACTTTTCCCCTCTGCACAAGAAGAGGTGGGTAAAAATAATTCCTGTCTTGTGCTCAAAATAATGACCCTAATATTCAGGGGTTATCTTGACCATACCCCCTGTCTAAGATAAATTCATCCATAACTTATCCTGGGCTTTATCTCAGGAGAAGAAAGCATTTAGAGCTATCTAATAATGAATCTTGCTTCCTGGAAAAGCACAAAAACCATTCAAGCAAAGGGATGTTGTACAGGAACTCAGACCCACCTGAGGACTTTAAATCAGCTGACAACCAACTTTCCAGCAAGTCTAAGGTTTTTAGTGTCACAAAGCAAATTTAAGTACTACTGGATATTTTTTAAGAGGAACTGTCTATCATGTTTTTCAAGGATGTAAGTTTCCCGTGCAGGGATACCAGATTTTGCTATCTTACTTAGTTTACTGCACAATGGGCATTTAATCAATGCTTAGTACTCCTAATGGTAATAACATTAAAAACATAATCAACAATACAAGCTTCAGTTGCTGCTTAGCCTCTCTCTCACTGCAAATAATGAAAATTTTATTCTCGACTAAAGAGCTATGGAGAGAAAGGATGTTTGGTTCATAAACCTGAGCAAAGTCTGGGGAAACCACAGAGGTATAATGAAACTGCACCATAAGAAATGAGCTATCAAGGTAATGGTCATTAAACTGTAAGTTTCTGTAAAACAAATACAACTAATTAGATGGCCAAAACCAATTGCAAATAGGAAACCGATGCCTATTTTATTTTAACATTCAGATACAGCTTCTAGATATTATATGATTCAGTTTCAGGGGGGAGGTCTTATACATTGATGGTGAAATGATCTTTAACACTGAATTGATCAATAAATATTTTTAGCATTTAGTTAGCCTCATGACTTCAGTCATGAGGTGTGAAGTGGGATAATTAAGCAACAAACATATTCAATAAGATCGTCCACATCTTATTTGGTGACATGGGGAATAACAAGTAAATATGAAGATGCTACTTCTGTCTAGGATGTAGATGCTGCAAAGAATGTTGTTCCTGTTCTAACAGCAATAAAAACCCAGATAAACTTTGAAATCAAAACTTTTACTTTTTAAATGGTGAGTTCTAAAGGCAATAAAAATCTAAAAAAATAGGACAATCTCTCCTCGAAAGCAAGACACAAAGGGTGGTCTCCCCTAGCAGAGCGTGTTAAGAAGAGACACCAATCTAGCTGCATAAAATCATGTAAATTGATGAGATAAAACATCAGCTTCCAACTCAAAGGTAGGATAACATGGAAATCCAAAATTTCTGGGAGTACCTGAAACAAAAAGGAATCTGCAGTCATTTACAACCTCTTTTCCACAAGCCTCTATCAGGTGCTAAGGAGAAAGAATGACAGCAGGGCAGGAAACCAAGGAGCCCACACTTGCTGGTGATTGGGATTAAAAAGGTGGTTAGTAATTCAAAGGATACAGGCAAAAGACAGGATGCATTTCTCCAAACCCTTTTCTCCGATGAAGCAAATGTCTTAAGCTACAGAGGAAGATTCAGCAAACCCTCTTGATCACAAGGCACAGGTAAAGACACATTGCTGTTGAGGGAAGAATGAAAGAAAAAATTCAAATACTGGGAAAATTATAGGAAATGCCTTGAGCCTAAGATTACATGCTAATAACAAGTAGTCATCTCCTGTAACTGGAAGATGGACAAGAAGACAGCATTCTAGACAGACTGTATATACAAAGCAGAAACTGGCTTCTACTTGAGAGAAACAGTGAAACCTACTCCTAAGGGTAAGATACACAACGCCTCACTAAGACTAAAGATGCAGTAGAACAACAGAGAACTCTCCCTGCCCCACAAATTATTCTAGCACAGAGCACTAAGCAAGAACAGTCTAATGCTGAGGGAGAAGCAAGAGTGCAGTAAAAGAACGCTTTATGTAGTTCACATTCTGGCATGGCTGAAAGAAGATGGTGGAGGCATAATTATAAGAAGAATTCTTCCAGCACCCTCCCTCCATTCTAAGCACTAATGCAACATTTGGAGAATTTAAGCTGAAGTCCATGGAAGGTAACTGTAGAAATAACTGAACCTTAATCCAGTTCAACTCTCACTAGATTAGCTTCCGCCTGTAATGGTCAGTCTTATGTGTCAACATGGCTAGACTATAGTGCCCAATTGTTGGGTCAAATATCAGTCTAGATGTTGCTTTGAAGAAAATTTTTTGGTGTGATTAACATTTAAATCACTAGACTTTGAGTAAGGCAGACTATTCTCTATAACATGAGTGGGCCTCAACCAATCAGTTGAAGCCATGAAGAGAAAAGACTAAGGTTCCTTAAAAAGACAGGTAGTGTGTCCACAGACAGCCTTTGAACTCAACACTGCAACATGGGAACCTGCTGGAAATTCCTGCCTGTGAGCCTAAGCCAATTCCTTAAAATCTCAATCTCTCTCTCTCCCCAACCTGACCACTTCTATCTCTAACAGGACATTTGATATTTGACCCAGAATTTCCAAATATAATAAAATACATCAAATTGCTGACTAAAAATCTCAGAGAAGCACAAGGAAGGTAGGAGGAGGAGGGAAGATAGAAATTCATCATAGACAAACTGCTGAAAATAGTAGAAAAACAGAAGACATTAAAGGCATCCAGTGGAAAAAAAAGAAAGGATACATTATACACGCAGAAGAGGACATAGAAAAGATCCAAAAGTTATGGAAATCATAAGACAATAGAGTAATAGATAACTGTGGTTTATACATAATTTTGAAAAACTATCTATCAACCCAGAGTCTTTACCCAACAAAAATATTCTCAAAATGAAGGGAAAATTAAAACTTTTTCAGTAAAAGTCAAAATCATTCATTTCCAGCAAACTTTGGTTATAAGAAATGCTCATAAAAAAGAATGAGGTCATGTTCTTAGCAGCAACATGATTGGAGCTAGAGACATTATCCTAAGCAAATGATTGCAGGAACAGAAAACCAAATACTGTTTGTTTTCACTTATAAGTGAGAGTTCTCACTTATAATTGAGATCACATGGGCATAAAGAGGGGCACAACAGACACTGGGGCCTAGTTGAAGGTGGAGAGTGGGAGGAAGGAGAGGATTTAAAAAAAAAATCTATCGGGTACTGTACTTACTACCTGAGATACTAAATAATCTGAACACCAAACCCTCACAACACATAGTTTACTTCTATAAGAACCCCACACATGGGCCCCTAAACCTAAAATAAAAGTTAAAATAAACTTAAAAAAAAAAAAGAAATCTTAAGGAAAATTCTTCAGGCAGGAAGACTGTGATACCAAAACAGAAACTCAATCAACACATAGAAATAAACAATCCATAGATGTTCAAAATAAACATAAAGTAAAATATATTTTCTTATTAAAAACTCTAAAGATAACTAATTGTTTAACTCAAAAATAAAATATATTGTAGAATTATTACATAAGGAACAGTAAAATTATATCAACAATAGTACGAAGTATGGTAGGGAAGAATTGAATGTATACTGTGTAAATTTCTTCCTGTTTAAAAGGTAGCATATAGTACAAAGAATGGTAGGGAAGAATTGAATGTATACTATGTAAGATTCTTCCTATTTAAAAGGTAGCATAATATTACCTGAAGGTAGCCTGTGATAAATTAGTGATACATATTGTAAACTCTAGGGTAGGCAATTCAAAAACAATTTAAAAGAGTAATAATTCTCAAATAGCAATAAATACTTTTAGGAGCCATAATCCAATTGTGAGTATAAAAAACAAACCTGAAGCTGGGCATCATGGCTCATACTTGTAATTCTAGCACTTTGGGAGGCCGAGGTGGGCTGATCACGAGGTCAGGAGATGGAGACCATCCTGGCCAACATGGTGAAACCCCATCTCTACTAAAAATACAAAAATTAGCCGGGCGTGGTGGCACATGCCTGTAGTCCCAGCTACTCGGGAGGCTGAAGCAGGAGTATCGCTTGAACCCGGGAGGCAGAGGTTGCAGTGAGCTGAGATTCTGCCACTGCACTCCAGCCTGGGCATCAGAGTGAGACTCTGTCTCAAAAACAAAAACAACAACAACAAAAAAACCCTGAGATTCAATTAATCTAAAAGTAAACAGAAAAGAAGGAAAGGGAATAGAAAAAAAGAAAATAAGTAGCAAAATAATAGATTAAAATCCAACCACATCAATAATTACATTAAGTACAATTGTCCTAAACACTCGATTAAAAGTCAAACATTGCTGAATTGGATTTAAAAATATAAGATTCAATTATATGCTATCTAGCAGAGACTAATTTTAAACATAAAGACAGATTAAAAGCAAAATGACGGGAAAAATAATACTATTTAAACACCAAAAGAAAGCTTATGTTTCTATATTAATAATAGAAAATGTAGACATCAGAACAAGGGTTATTACCAGTGAAGATGAAGAATATTACAAATTTTATTAAGGGCATAATTTATCAACAAGAAATAATAATCCTAAATACTTGTATGGATCCAATAGTAGACCCTCAAAATATATGAAACAATAATGGATAGAACTAAGAGTGTAATAGAAAAATCTGCAATTATATTTGGAAGCTTCAAAACTCACCAACTGATAGAACATTAAATGAATAAGTACACAGATGACCTGAGCATACTATCAACCAACTTGGTCTAATTGATATTTATAGAATACTCCACTGAAACACAGCAAAACATGCTTTTTTTTTTTTGAGACAGAGTCTGGCTTTGTTGCCCAGGCTAGAGTGCAGTGGTGCAATCTCTGCTCACTGCAAATTCTGCTTCCCGGGGTTCAAGCGATTCACCTGCCTCAGCCTCCTGAGTAGCTGGGATTACAGTAGTCTGCCATTGCACCCAGCTAATTTTTGTATTTTTAGTAGAGACAGGGTTTCACCATGTTAGCCAGGCCTGTCTCAAACTCCTGACCTCATAATCCACCGCCTCAGCCTCCCAAAGTGCTGAGATTACAGGCGTGAGCCACTGCACCTGGCCGAACATGGATTCTTTCTATGTGAACGTAGGACATTTACCAAGATGTTCATACTGTGAACACACAGACTCTATTCTGTGTCACAATCATACATTATTACATTTTTAAATTTGCTAGCACAGTGGAATTAAATAATAAGGATAGATAGATAGATAGACAGCAAGAGCGAGAGAGAGACAGAGAGAGAGAAGAGAGGAAGAGAGAGATACTACTATTACTTAGTGATAAATAATATGATGGAGACAAGTGGTGCAGGCCTTCACAAAAAAGGTTTGAATGATAAAGGTTGAAGTTGCTGAAAAACAATTTCCTTGAGAGTTAGATATGTTTCATACTACTGCTATGTAAATTCAAAGTGAATGTTGCTACTTCCTTGCTTGTAGATCCTTGATAATGTTCTATTTTTAGATCCATATACTCCTACTTCCTTAGAATATTAAGCGAAGTCCCTTTGAACCTGGAACAAATTTGTCTATACATCCCCTCTTCCACGTGAAAGCCACATTCTCTGACAAAGATCTTGAACAATAATACAGAACTCGATTTCTGGGGGAATGATTATGAAACACAAGCCATCTTGATGTAGTTTGAACCCAGAGGAAACAGCGGAAAGAATTTTGGCCAATGAAATGAAGCAAGTGTCTCCAAGAAACCAAGAACAAATGGACCCAAGAGAAATTTTATCCAAGAGATAAATCCAAGATTAAGAGATAGAAGGAGACAAAGTCAAGAACAATCTTAAAAAAAGAGTAGAGAATAATTGTCAATAACAGTGGTGGAACATTTTAGAGTAAGGCAAAACAATGGTTCCTGATTGGCCTATTACTTCAGCCCTAGCAGAAACAAACTTAGTATGACTGTCTCATATGACATCTCATCCAACATGACAATCTCCATCTTGCAAAATGATGACCCAAAAAAGAGATGATGCTCAAAAATCTGTTTACTTTGCTTAAAGAGTGGCAGCCCTGAGAATTCAAAAAACGAAATAAAAACATAATTATTACCAATATTATAAAACTATAAGTTTGAGATTTAAAATTTCATATTAAAATATGTACTTTTTAAATATAAAAAAAGATCGGTCTTTGCCAATCTATTATTCCAACATGGCAACAATTATCTGGAGTTGAACACTGGTTGCTTCTTTTCACAGACGGAAGTGCATAAGCCCTTTACAAATGTACTTTATGAATACAATCTGGTGTCATTTAAATATGGAGATATATTCTGAGAAATGTATCATCGGGTATTTTGTCATTGTGCAAACCTCATAGAGTATACTTACCCAAACCTAGGTGGTATATAGCCTACCACATGCCTACACTCTATGCTATAGCCTATTTTTCCTAGGCTATAAACCTCTACAACATACTACAGTACTGAACACTCTAGGCAATTAGAAAACAATGGTAAGTATTTGTGTATCTAAACATACCTAAGCATAGAAAAATACAGTAAGAACATGGTATTACCACCATCATATACATGCTCTATTATTGACCAAAATGTTATCATGTAGCATGTGACTAAAATCTCTTTCTACATCCCAACATCTAGATGGTTTGACTTTGGTACCTCCTGACCCATGAAGACATTTGAGATTTTTAACCTCTACTCTAATAACATGGGAGAATTCTGTGATTCCCAGAATTAGAATAAATATTCTTGCTTACTCCTTTTGCTCATACAATCCTATGCTTGGCATTTCTTTCCTTTGTTTTCTCTCTTGAGCGAATTTATTCTACCATCTAAAACCCAATGAAAGACTTTCTCTTCTGTGACAAACTGTAACGCTCAGACACAATAAGATATCTCTTCTTTCGTGCTTTCAGAACACTTTCTACATTTTTCCATTAGAGCCATGGCCACATAGTTAGTTGTTCACACATCTCTTTCCCATGTTGTGTAATAAAACTCTTGAGATCAGGATATACCCCCATTGATCTTTCTTACTCTAAAATCAATAATCTGCTTCGTACATGGTAGGCCCTTTGAATCCCAATCTACGCCAAGAAGGGCCAGATATTGGCCTGGATTTTTAGTAGATAATAAATGGGAAGATGAGAATTCTCATTTCAAGGGACAACCCAACATATATTAAGGCAAATGCTGATAATTACTGTGGCATGTGCAGAGTTGGGAAACAGCATCAAAACTTGTGAGAATCAGTACTACTGCACATGGCAGTAGGATCAATAGCCTATCTTATACATAAGAAAGTAATGGTAGTAGATGCTGTACTTTTTAGAATCATCAATAGCTCAGAGGCAGGCACTGATTTTAATTGAGAGTCAGTCATAACAGTTGATTTCCTGGGTCTGTAGTTTCTGTAGCATCTCCTCACAGGAAAAATAAGAAACAAAAATAGCAGCAGATGCTACATTACGGGTAAGGAATGAGTTCCTGGGCGCAAATGGGGACAACCCCTGGGGACATCAATAGAATAAAGGCTTATTTAAGAATTACAGCTGCTCCTAAAATAACAGGTGGGAGGGGAGCCATATAATGCTATATCTACTGTCACTGTGATATAAATGTGTATGTATAAATAGGTACACATGATATGCACATATATGTAGATATATGTATATACACATATGTATGTATGTGAATATATATAGTTAGCTACTAAAACTTTTTCCAGTGTCATGAGAAAACATTCATAGCAGAAGCAAAGGAAGTAGGAAAGAATTACAGAAATTTGAGGGTTATTTTTTTGCTGTGGAAGAGGAGACAGAATCACTAATCAAAGATATAGTTTCACATATATTCAGCAGAGGAAGTATTGTTTTAACACTATTTTTTTTCAGCAGTATATGAAACACATGGATCTTAATTTATATCAAAATGTCATACAAAAGGAAGCATTCATCTTTAGAACATTTGCAAGTAAGCTTCCCATCTGTAAACTACCAATTATGATTTATCAAAGTGTCCAAGTACAGAGAAAAGTTTAGTTCTTTAGTATGAAAAAATGTTTTTTAAGCATTTTAGTTTACTTAATATTCAATAAGGTAGATAAAAATTTATCTCACACTTTCTATTTACATGAAAATGAATCAAGGTAGAAAATCGATAAAGCTAAAAAAGCAGAAACATTTTCCTTGGAACAATTAGGATCTTAATGTGAGAATGTTGATGAATAGATAGGAGATAATGGAGAACTCACATAAGAAAAGATTTCTTTGAATGTGAGAGGAAACAGTCCCCAAGTACCTATGCTTAAGCAGAAGGAAGCAGGACAAAATAGAGGTAAGTGTAGATAGGTTTGTATAGGTGGAAGCAGAAATTGAGGGTGATATCATATTTTCTGTGTGAAGAGATATGATTGTTCTTTGGCTGGGAACTAGGAGGCTGAGTTCAAGTTTGAAAGTATGTGGAGAAGAATTGGCACTTTTAATATAATGATGAAAAGAAATTGTCAACAAGAAATTCTGAACAAGATTTATGATTAGAAAGTAATGTTGATAACAAAAATGAGATACCTAAAGAACTCTATGAATTTGGAAATGCCATGAACTGGGACTCACTGAAGTACAGAAATGACCATAGCTAGGAAAGCAAGTTGTACTCAGAGAGTGTAATAACTAAATTAGCAATTCTGTAGTAGAGATAATCTGCATTTATAACAAAATTCATAGTGTGAGAGATACGGATGTACCATAGGGCAGAGGACAGATTCTTCAGAGACGAGTATGTTAAGCATAGAGGGTTCATGTGTCATGAAGGATGGCAATGATAGAATCTGGGTGAAGATATGTTAGTGAACCAATTACCAGAAGTTAGATGATAGCAGTAAGAAAGCAGTTGGAATTGTATAGTGAAACGTCATGAATCTCAAATGAATCTCAAATATGTTGTGTGTGTGTGTGTGTGTGTGTGTGTGTGTGTGTGTGTGTGTGTGTAGGTGAGTTGGATTAGTGTCCCACCAAATATTAAGTCAAATTGTTGGACGTGGGGACTGGATCATGGAGGCAGAGTTCTCATGAATGGTTTAGCACCATCCCTTCTTGGTACTGTATGGTGAATGAGTTCTCAAGAGATCTGGTTGTTTACGTGTATGTGGCTCCTCCTCTACCACCTTGCTCTTGTTCCAGCCATATAAGATGTGCCTGCTTCCCCTTTGCCTTCCACCATGATTATAAGTTTCCTGAGGCCTCCCCAGAAGCAAAAGCTGCTGTGCTTCCTATACAGACTACAGAACTGTGAGCCAATGAAACCTCTTTTTTTTAAATAAATTACCCAGTCTCAGGTATTTCTTTATAGCAATTTGAAAACAAACCAATAGAGTATGTGCATGTGTTTTTTGTTAGTTTTACAAGAGAATGGTGTCTTATTGCTAGAAGTGCCACTGCAGTTTAGGGAGTTCAGAAATACCACCTCACCATCCAGGGTTGTGTGTGAGAAAATAAGCAGCTAGCATTAAGAGGGAAACAGTGCAGGTGATATCTTCAGATGAGTCAAGTTTCACTTATGGCAGGGAATGTAGAAGTTGAAGATAGGTTTTTTTTATTATTATTCTAGATGGATAGTTCTAGAAAATACTGTGGGAAAGTTTTGAAGATGAGGATATGGTACAGAGCTGAGTCCAAAAAAAGCAAGTGCAGAACATTGAGAAGAACGGTACAGGAGATGATAGAAAATCATGTTTCCTTATACATGAGGCATTGACCGATATAAACAGAAAAGAGAGCAATGGCAGATGGAGAACGCTTTTGAGCAGGGTGATGTCAGAGTGTAGAGACTTGACAGTTTGCCTCTTTCAGCTGGAGTGACCCTCCCCGGTGGTTTCCAACTATGACTATATGATATATAGCCGGGGTGAAGGTGGTTAGAGAAATCACCACCATTACAAATTAATACATTGCCATGTATATTTATATATCAATCCCCACCAAATATTTTTAGTGTGAATCATTGTAATAGTATAATAAAATTTTTGTATATTGGCACAATTGATTTTCTGCACCTGCAAATCTAATGTCCAATATTTAAATTACTATGCTTCCACCAAGGTCATTATATTATGAGATTTGCAGCCTAATAGCCAACCAGTCAACTTTGGAGGAAAAATCATATTATCTTCTTATGTCTTTTAAATTGAAACACATATGAACTAAGATTTTTATCATGTATGAAAAAAATAATCAACCTATTAATTTTTGTCATAATGAGAGAGGCTATTCCCTCTCTTAACCAATAGCTTATATCTTAATTTTCTGAACTGTTAAGAGTATGCAAACATTTGCCCATCTTTTACACAACTGTATATACTGCCAACTATCGTTGGATTAATTTTTCTAAAGTAGAACTAAATTATATAAGATCTTTGGAAAACAGAGGATATGATATGGTTTGGCTGTGTCTACACCCAAATCTCATCTTGAATTGTAGCCCCGATAATCCCCATGTGTCATGGGAGGGACCCGGTGGGAGGTAACTGACTCATGGGAGGGAGTTTTCCCATGCTGTTCTGGTGATAGTAAGTTTCATGAGATGTGATGGTTTTATAAAGGGCAGTTCCCCTGCACACGCTGTCTTGCCTGCTGCCATGTAAGACGTGTCTTGCTTCCTTTTTGCCTTCTACCATGATGATGAGGCCCCCCCAGCCATATGGAACTATGAATTAATTACACATCTTTCCTTTATAAATTACCCAGTCTTAGTTATGTATCTATTAGCAGTGTGAGAACAGACTAATACAAACATGAAATGTGATTCCTGGGTTTCTTTGACTGTTACTTTTGCTCACTCTGTCAACATGCATTTTTCTAGAATACCTTCTAGATATTAGTTATTGAATTAGACCAAACCTCTGACCTTGGGGAGTTCATGAGTTGATTGTGTTCAGTTTTCCCATCATTCTGGTGATCCTGCAGAGGGCACACTTCAGTTTCTAGATTTCATTTTAAATATTGATTTTCCAACAGTTTAAACAAACAAAGGTCATCCTAGAAAAAGGTTATTTATTTTAGTAACAATTGTTTAAAATTTTTTTCTTTTCTTTTTTTTTGCAAACACAAGTGCCAAAAACCCTGGCCTTCATTTACACAAAGTTTCATTTAAACAGATTGTCTTCTTTTCTCAGACTTGAATTTAGCTGGTGACTTGACAGTTGAACAGCTGTTCACTTCCATTTCCATAAGTCTGTATGTTTTGAAAAAGAAGATTAACATACTTCTCTTTTCTGTTCACATCCAACAAAAACAAGGGCAGTTAAACCCAAACCATTTGTCTAAGGGAAAGGGGATAGAATTATTTTCATCTTTTGCATTGTGTCCTTTCATATAAATCTCCCTCACTCCACACACACTCACCTTTGGCTCTCAAAAGGAGCCAAAATTTAACTTTTCATGGGAATGTGTAGAAATACATGTAATGAAAATAATATTGTTTATGCAACATCAAGGCTTTCTAGATTTGTCTATCTTTGCCAGCAGCTTTTAAGAACATTCACTTAAAGCAATCTAGATAGTGGTCCTTATTGGAGAAAACATCAAAACCTCCACAAAAAGAAGAAAAACAATAGAAATGCCCTGGCACTGTAATTAACACTTTGAAACAGAGATCCAGGCTACTTTAGGTTAATTTCAGAGACCCTAGCAAAACACGTATGCACACCTTCTTTATTTGAACCATCCATTCATTATTCTTTTTGTGTGTATAAACCTGGTGTTAGTTCAAATGGAATGCTCAGATGATTTGCTGGTGGCATATTTAAATAAAACACATAGTTTTGTAATGTAGGCAGGGAGACAAAATCAGTGAACGGCACTTTGTGGGAAATCTGTTGAGAGGAAAAGAATAAGAGAATAAAAAGTAATGATACTCTGTTCTCTTATTCTATTTAGTGTATAATCACGGTACTCTCTGTTCTGCTTTCATGTAAATTCCTCTCCCCCTCCAAAAAAGAAACAACAACATAACACAAGTATGCAGTTACCCTGGATCTTAAATTAGACAATGCAGGTAGTGATTTATGGATAATGAGCTACATCAACAAGATCCAGGCTGGTGAACTGTGTGGCAGGTTGAATCAAACAAAGCTAAGTTATGTGTGGCACTGAGTTCAGTAGATCCAACAGGGGATCCAGAAAAGTCAGCCAAGGAGAGCTGCCACAAAAAGAGATACTCAAATTTATATACATATTTATTTAGATTTCACATTTCAAGAACATCCTAATGTACGATAGTCAAGGTGTTACATTTTATCTGAAAAATGCGTATCATGAATGTTAAATTGTATTAAACAATTTGAAATTAAATGCAGATCATCAATATGATTATAGTTCTATGAAGTTCCATTCATTGACTCAGCCGGTATTTATTGAGGACTTAACTAGATTCATTCAGCAAACATTTTGTGGGCACCTTCCCTGCAATAGTCATATTTGGGGATACTGAGGACACAAAAGTGCTATGTCTCTGGTCCCAGAAATATAAAGATGAATGGCCTATTGTTTCTTCTTAAAGAGGTGTTGAAAAACCAGACACATAAGCATACCTAATTTGATTCATTGTGATAACAGATAAGATAGGAAGTAATTAAAAACTTATTAGTGTTAAGAGAAAAAATATCAATTAATTTTGAGTATATGACAAGGAGCAGGGGAGATTTTCCAGATTAGGTATTGATGGTGGTCCATAAGAGGAGACATGATGTAAATAGTAAAAACATGTACTCAGACCTGTGATCAGTAAGAAAGATTGTAGTCAGTTTCAATACACTGTTTTTATCTTCTTTTCATGTTGTTATTTCACATACAAATTTCTATATAAGCTTACAGTCCAAAACCATACCTTTTAATGCCCTTTTTGAATTTTAATGCATTGAAAAGTATGGTTGAATAAGCCGTGCACTTGCTATTAGATAATTGGTTGCTTCTAATTGTTCATTAAATTATCGTATACAATTTTGAAAAATTGAAATATGTTCATAGAATTGACCTTCTAGTTTTACACATGCCATTAAAAGTTTGAGGATTGATCTCCAAGGAAACTGGGACTGTTTTAAATGCCACCAGAGACATAAAAGTATTCTAGATTTCCTAGAGTTTATTCCATTTTTACTGGGTCAACCGTTCAATTTCAGCTTCTGTAGGGCAGAGACCATTTCATTGACTAATACAATATACACTGAGGATTTAGCATAATACCTGATATATAGTAAGCAGTAATTAATCATCAAATGAATGAATAAATGAATGAATGTTGAGCACCATTTTAACTTACTTTCATTTATTTAGTAAGTGCATTTTAGCATTATATAGTTTGTTTGTATCCACATTTTGATATATTATTCTATCATCATATAATATCCCCTGTGTACTGCATTAATGTAATAGATTTCTGCCACACACATTTTAGTTCTTAACCAATAGCCATTCTACTCATTTTTTCCTGGCTAACATACACTGATTGTGTTTAGAAGAATTATGTGCTCAATCCCAAGGATTAATAATGACTATCTAAGCATATAGACTTCATCTTTCTTTGCCAGACTTTTGCAGCTAGCTGTGGCCATATCACTTATTTCTTGCCATTGAGTCTAAGATAAAGTTTCCTGAAAAGTCTTCAGGGAATTGTTTCTTTCATTTGCTGGAAAAAACAAAAAGGAAAAATAATAACTTGTGGAAAAACCCATTTTTATCAACATCTCCTATGATTATTGGCTTTGAATGTAGTCATGATGTCTGGAGGTGTTGCAGCCATCTGGAAACCATATTTCAATATGCCTGTGATCAAAAAAGCAACAAGCTGCAGACACTGGAGTAGAAGAATGCTCTTGGTAAAAATATTGAGCTGTACTAACTCTGTATTGCCAACCTCCAGGTTTCTTTTTATTTAAGATAATTAACTGTTGTTATTGCTTAAGACACTCTAGGCAAGGTTTTCTATTACTTGCATCCAAAATTCTCCCTGGCACAATTTTACTGGGAAACTTTATGAATGACATACTATACACCCATACATTATACTTTTAGTGTTATCATTATAGTCATTATTGATTAATCTTCTTAAGATTTGAAAAAAACATCACATTCTGTTGCCATCCTTAATTTTACAAATTGATTCCATCTAAGTGTATTCCTTGCAGCTTATTTCAACATATGGAATGAAGAACAAGATACATCAATTCATCTTTAAGCTTAGAATTAAAGCCCATAAGAAAATGTTTCACTATTTTCTGTATTCCTTTTTGATCATAGTTAGGATTCATGTTGTAAATTATTTTAATTTTCTTTCCACTGGTCACTTTTTACTGTTTTTACTATTATGCCAAAAGATTTTGATCATTAAAAATGTTAATATATTTGAAAAGCTTGCATGGTAAGTTTGTCATCATTAATTTTAAGATATGTTAATCATATATTAACTTAATATGTTCCTATTTTATTTTTTCTAATAATTTGGCAAGTTCTATAAAATATTCCATAAAGACTTTAATTATCAGTCACTCACTCAAAAAAATAAACCAGAATAGATCTATTTAATTATTTATTCTTTCTCTATTTATCTAACTGCCAACCAAGGAATTTCACAAATGAATTATGCATTTCTAATTGAATTAATACTTAAGCTTGGTAATTATGTTCTTTTGGTAGATGAATATTTTGGTAGGCTGATTAATAGCCCACAAAAACTATTCACATTGTAATCCCTGGAGTTGCTGAATGTTACCTTAAGTAAGAACAATAACAACAAAAAGGACATTACAGGTATGATGAAATTTAGAATTTTGAAGGTCTGTTCCAAGATGGCCAAAAAGGAACAACTCTGGGCTGCAGCTCCCAGTGTGATCAACACAGAAGATGGGTGATTTCTGCATTTCCAACTGAGGTACCTGGTTCATCTCACTGGGACTAGTTGGACAGTGGGTGCAGCCCACGGAGGGTGAGCCAAAGCAGGGCGGGGCATCGCCTCACCAGAGAAGTGCAAGGGGTTGGGGGATTTCCCTTTCCTAGCCAAGGAAAGGCGTGACAGACTGTACTGGGAAAATCAGGACACTGCCACCCAATTACTGCACTTTTCCAATGGTCTTAGCAAATGGCACACCAGGAGATTATATGCTACTCCTGGCTCAGCAGGTCTGACGCCCATTGAGCCTTGCTCACTGCTAGTGCAGCAGTCGGAGATTGAACTGCGAGGTGACATCCTGGCTGGGGGAGGGGTGTCCTCCAGGCTTGAGTAGGTAAACAAAGCAGCTAGGAAGCTGGAACTGGGTGGAGTCCACCACAGCTCAATGAGGTCTTTCTGCCTCTGTAGACTCCACCTCTGGGGGCAGGGCATAGTTGAACAAAAGGCAGCAGAAACTTTGGCAGACTTAAACGTCCCTGTCTGACACCTCTGAAGAGAGCAGTCGTTCTCCCAGCACAGTGTTTGAGCACTGAGAATGGACAGATTGCCTCTACAAGTGGGTCCCTGACCCCCGTGTAGCCTAACTGGGAGACACCTCCCAGTAGGGGCTGACTGACACCTCATACAGCCAAGTGCCCCTCTGAGACGAAGCTTCCAGAGGGGATCAGGCAGCAATATTTGCTGTTCTGCAATATTTGCTGTTCTGCAGCCTCCACTGGCAATACCCAGGTAAACGTGGTCCGGAGTGGACCTCCAGCAAGCTCCAACAGACCTGCAGCCGAGAGACCTGACTGTTAGAAGGAAAACTAACAAACAGAAAGGAATGGCATCAACATCAACAAAAAGGACATCTACACCCAAACCCCATCTGTAGGTCACCATAATCAAAGAGTAAAGGTAGATAAAACCACAAAGATGGAGAGAAACCAGAGCAGAAAAGCTGAAAATTCTAAAAACCAGAGCACTTCTTTTCCTCCAAAGGATCGCAGCTCCTCGCCAGCAACGGAACAAAGCTGGACAGAGAATGACTTTGACAAGTTGACAGAAATAGGCTTCAAAAGGTTGGTAATAATGAATTTCTCCAAGCTAAAGGAGGATGTTTGAACCCACTGCAAAGAAGCTAAAAACCTTGAAATAAGATTAGACAAATGACTAACTAGAATAAACAGTGTAGAGAAGACGTTAAATGACCCGATGGAGCTGAAAACCATGGCACGAGAACTACGTGACACATGCACAAGCTTCAGGAGCCAATTCGATCAAATGGAAGAAAGGGTATCAGTGATTGAAGATCAGATTAATGGAATGAAGTGAGAAGAGAAGTTTAGAGAAAAAAAGTTAAAAGGCATGAACAAAGCCTCCAAGAAATATGGGACTATGTGAAAAGACCAAATCTACATTTGATTGGTGTACCATAAAGTGACGGGCAGAATGGAACCCAGCTGGAAAACACTTTTGAAGATATTATCCAGGATAACTTCTCCAAGCTAGCAAGGCAGGCCAACATTCAAATTCAAGAAATACAGAGAACACCACAAAGGTACTCCTCCAGAAGAGCAATCCCAAGACACATAATTGCCAGATTCACCAAGGTTGAAATGAAGGAAAAAAATGTTAAGGGCAGCCAGAGAGAAAGGTCGGGTTACCCACAAAGGGAAGCCTGTCAGACTAACAGCGGATCTCTTGGCAGAAACTCTAAAAGCCAGAAGAGAGGGGGGGCCAATATTCAACATTCTTAAGGAAAATAATTTTCAATCCAGAATTTCATATCCAGCCAAACTAAACTTCATAAGTGAAGGAGAAATAAAATAGTTTACAGACAAGCAAATGCTGAGAGATTTTGTCACCACCAGGCCTTCCTTACAAGAGCTCCTGAAGGAAGCACTAAACAGGGAAAGGATGAACCAGTAAGAGCCACTGCAAAAACATGCCAAATTGTAAAGACCATCAATGCTAGGAAGAAACTGCATCAACTAACAGGCAAAATAACCAGCTAACATCATAATGACAGGATCCAATTCAAACATAACAATATTAACCTTAAATGTAAATGGGCAAAATGCCCCAATTAAAAGACATAGACTGGCAAGTTGGATAAAGAGTTAAAACCTATCAGTGTGCTGTATTCAGGAGGCCCACCTAACATGTGGAGACACACATAGGCTCAAAATAAAGGGATGGAGGAAGATCTACCAAGCAAATGGAAAGCAAAAAAAAAACCAGGGGTTGCAATCCTAGTCTCTGAAAAAACAGGTTTTAAACCAACAAAGATCAAAAGAGACAAAGAAGGCCATTACATAATGGTAAAGGGATCAATTCAGCAAGAAGAGCTAACTATCCTAAATATATATTCACCCAATAAAGGAGCACCCAGATTCACAAAGCAAGTCTTAGAGACTTACGAAGAGACTTAGACTCCCACACAATAATAATTGGAGACTTTAACACCCCACTGTTAGACAGATCAACGAAACAGAAGGTTAACAAAGATGTCCAGGACTTGAACTCAGCTCTGGACCAAGTGGACCTAATAGACATCGACAGAACTCTCCACCCCAAATCAACAGAATATACATTCTTTTCAGCACCACATTACACTTATTCCAAAATTGACCACATAGTTGGAAGTAAAGCACTCCTCAGCAAATATAAAAGAACAGAAATCACAACAAACTGTCTCTCAGACCACAGTGCAATCAAACTAGAACTCAGGATTAATAAACTCACTCAAAACCCCACAACTACATGGAAGCTGAACAATGTGCTCCTGAATGACTACTGGGTAAATAATGAAATGAAGGAACAAATAAAGATGTTCTTTGAAACCAATGAGAACAAAGACACAATGTACCAGAATCTCTGGGACACATTTAAAGCAGTGTGTAGAAGGAAATTTATAGCACTAAATGCCCACGAGAGAAAGCAGGAAAGATCTAAAATTGACACCCTAACATCACAATTAAAAGAACTAGAGAAGCAAGAGCAAACACATTCAAAAGCTAGCAGAAGGCAAGAAATAACTAAGATCAGAGCAGAACTGAAGGAGATAGAGACACAAAAAACCTCCAAAAAATCAATGAATCCAGGAGCTCGTTTTTTGAAAAGATCAACAAAATTGATAGACCACTAGCAAGACTAATAAAGAAGAAAAGAGAGAAGGCTCAAATAGACACAATAAAAAAAGGATAAAAGGAATATCACCACCAATCCCACAGAAATACAAACTACCATCAGAGAATACTATAAACACCTCTACACAAATAAGCTAGAAAAGCTAGAAGAAATAGATAAATTCCTGGACACATACACCCTCCCAGGACTAAACCAGGAAGAAGTTGAATCCCTGAATAGACTAATAACAGGCTCTGAAATTGAGGCCATAAATAATAGTCTACTAACTAAAAAAATTCAGGCCAGTTGGATTCACAGCCGAATTCTACCAGAGGTACAATGAGAAGCTGGTACTATTCCTTCTGAAACTATTCCAATCAATAGAAAAAGAGGGAATCCTCCCTAACTTATTTTATGAGGCCAGCATCATCCTAGTACCAAAGCCTGGCAGAGACACAACAACAAAAAAAGAATTTTAGACCAACATCCCTGATGAACATCAATGCAAAAATCCTCAGTAAAATACTAGCAAACCGAATCCAGCAGCACATCAAAAAGCTTATCCACCATGATCAAGTGGGCTTCATCCCTGGGATGCAAGGCTGGTTCGACATACACAAATCAATAAATGTAATCTATCACATAAACAGAACCAAAGACAAAAACTACATAATTATCTCAATAGATGCAGAAAAGGCCTTCAACAAAATTCAACAGCCCTTCATGCTAAAAACTCTCAATAAACTAGGTATTGATGGAACATATCTCAAAATAATAAGAGCTATTGATGACAAACCCACAGCCAATATCATACTGAATGAGCAAAAACTGGTAGCATTCCCTTGAAAACTGGCACAAGGCAGGGATGCCCTCTCTCCCCACTCCTATTCAACATAGTGTTGGAAGTTCTGGCCAGGGCAATCAGGCAGGAGAAAGAAACAAAGGGTATTCAATTAGGAAAAGAGGAAGTCAAATTGTCCCTGTTTGCAGGTGACATGATTGTATACTTAGAAAACCCCATCGTCTCAGCCCCAAATCTCCTTAAGCTGATAAGCAACTTCAGCAAAGTATCGGGATACAAAATCAATGTGAAAAAATCACAAACATTCCTATAAACCAATAACAGACAAACAGAGAGCCAAATCATGAGTGAACTCTCATTCACAATTGCTACAAAGAGAATAAAATACCTAGGAATCCAACTTACAAGGGAGGTGAAGGACCTCTTCAAGGAGAACTACAAACCACTGCTCAACGAATTAAAAGAGGACACAAACAAATGGAAGAACATTCCATGCTCGTGGATAGGAAGAATCAATATTGTGAAAATGGCCACACTTCCCAAGGTAATTTATGGATTCAATGCCATCCCCATCAAGGTACCAATGACTTTCTTGGAAAGGTACCAATGACTTACCACAGACTTGGAAAAAACTAAAGTTCATATGGAACCAAAAAAGAGCCCGCATTGCCAAGACAATCCTAAGCCAAAGAACAAAGCTGGAGGCATCACACTACCTGACTTCAAACTATACTACAAGGCTACAGTAACCAAAACACCAGGGTACTGGTACCAAAATAGATACATAAACCAATGGAACAGAACAGAGACCTCAGAAATAATGCCACACATCTACAACCATCTGATCTTTGACAAACCTGACAAAAACAAGAAATGGGGAAAGGATTCCCTATTTAATAAGTGGTGCTGGGAAAACTGGCTAGCCAAATGTAGAGAGCTGAAACTGGGTCCCTTATTTAAACCTTACACAAAAATTAATTCAAGATGGATTAAAGACTTAAATGTTAGATCTAAAACCATAAAAACCCTAGAAGAAAACCTAGGCATTACCATTCAGGACATAGGCATGGATAAGGACGTCATGACGAAAACACCAAAAGCAATGGCAACAAAAGCCAAAATAGACAAATGGGATCTAATTAAACTAAAGAGCTTCTGCACAGCAAAAGAAACTACCATCAGAGTGAACACAACTTACAGAATGGGAGAAAATTTTTGCAATCTCCCCATCTGACAAAGGGCTAATATCCAGAATCTACAAAGAACTCAAACAAATTTACAAGAAGAAAACAAACAGCCCCATCAAAAAGTGGGCAAAAGATATGAACAGACACTTCTCAAAAGAAGACATCTATGCAGTCAACAGACACATGAAAAAATGCTCATCTTCACTGGTCATCAGAGAAATGCAAATCAAAACCACAATTAGATACCATCTCATGCCAGTTAGAATGCCAATCATTAAAAAGTAAACAACAGATACTGGAGAGGATGAGGAGAAATAGAAATGCTTTTACACTGTTGGTGGGAGGTAAATTGGTTCAACCAATGTGGAAGACAGCGTGGCAATTCCTTAAGGATCTAGAACTAGAATTACCATTTGACCCAGCAATCCCATTACTGGGTATATACCCAAAGGATTATAAATCAGACTACTATAAAGACACATGCACAGGTATGTTTATTAAGGCACTATTCACAATAGCAAAGACTTGGAACCAACCCAAATGTCCATCAATGATTGACTGGATTAAGAAAATGTGGCCAATATACACTATGGAATACTATGCAGCCATAAAAATGGATGAGTTAATGTCCTTTGCAGGGACATAGATGAAGCTGGAAATCATCATTCTCAGCAAACTATCACAAGGACAGAAAACCAAACACCGCATGTTCTAACTCATAGGTGGGAACTGAACAATGAGATCACTTGGACAGAGGGCAAGGAATGTCACATATCAGGGCCTGTTGGCAGGGTAGGGGCCTGGGGGAAGGATAGCATTAGGAGAAATACCTAATGTAAATGATGAGTTGATGGGTGCAGCAAACCAACATGGCATATGTATACCTATGTATCAAACCTACATGTTGTGCACATGTACCCTAGAACTTAAATATAATTAAAAAAATTAAAAGAAATGATTTAGAATTTTGAGATGAGATTACCCTGGATTCTCAAGAGGGCAATCCATGCAATCACATTTGTCCTTATAAGAGGGCCACAAAGGGAGAATTTACTACCAAGGTAGGAGAAGAGAAGGCAGTGTGACCACAAAGACAGATTATTGGAGTGATTCATCCACAAGCCAAGAAATGCCAGCAGTTATCAGAAGCTACAGGAGGCAAAGAAAAGATTTGCCACTAGAGACTGTGGAGGGAGTGAAGTTCTGCTGATACCTTGATTTAGGTCCAGTGATACTGATTTTGGACATCTGGCTTCCACAATTATAAAGGAACTTTATCTGTTGCTTTAAGCCACTAAGTTTCTAGTAATTTGTTATAGTAGCCACAGGAAACTAATACAAATATCTTTGCTACTGTTTCCATCATTCTTCTGTAGAAACATTACTTATACAATGAATTTGGTTAATTTTACATTTTTTCTCTATTTTTTTTAATTTTCCTAATATTCCTCTGTAGAGTTCTCATCTGTAAGATGTGCTATTTTCATTCCTTTGTCTCCTATTGCCGTATTTCTTATATGTTTTTCCATTAGAGATATTGCTTGATTTTCCATTGCAATATTAAACAGAAAGAATGGCAGTCTGTATGCTAATCAATATCTTGTTTTGAAGAATAACAGGTTCTTGTTTATTATGTAGAATGATGGATAGTGATTTATTATATTAATGTATATTTGTTTTATACATCTTTAGAAATAACATGGGTTCTTATAATATTTTACCATATAATGATGTAAAATGTTACTAAATGATAGTCAAATGGATAGCATAATACCTATGAAATGTGTACCTCTTATATGGCATGTTAGGTTAATAATTTCTTGAAGGTTATCATCACATGTCTACATTTTATATTGAGCCCTTATTGTTTTATTAAAGACCACTTTGATACTGATAGTTTTTTTCACTACTAGTCTAAGAAGGCTACTAAGTCAAGTCTTTGAGTTTCTTCTTTAAAAACTTGGGGATAGGGGTGGCTATTGATAAAAGCTGAAGACCGACAGATCCAGAAGGAAAAACTGCCAGGCACCAAAAAGTAAAATGCCACATGATACCTTTCTCTTTTTGAAAGACAGGCTTGTAGAAACGATGGTGCCAAACTATCCAAGAATAGAGGACTTTAAGGGTAGAAAGTGGTAGATTTAGGGACAGAGGTCTTGTCTAAATTTTCTCAAGGTAAGTAAAAGACATAAATCCAGAGGTAGTTTATTAAATGGTGGAGACTCGTTCCCTGCTCCAATACGTAGTGTTTAAGAGTGACAGGCAATTTGATAGAGACGAAAGTAGAGGCCAGATCATTAAAATTGAGATCTTGGAAGCCATTGCAAAATCCTCACACAAACTTGGCAAGGAAGCAATGAAACCACAGACCTTAAAGGAAATATGAATGTTTAGGCAGTGAGCCTATGAAACATAATGAGGAATGACTGCAATCAAGAAAACACTTCTCTAAATGCTTTTTAAACAACTTATAACCCTTTCCTCCTTCACAAACTCTACAGGGGAGATTCACCCACAATGTGACTGAATTTCATACAGCCAAGTTGATAGAGTTCAACCTATAAACTTGCATAATAGTAATAATAATAATAAGTCATATTACAACATTTATTTTCCTTGATTGTAAAGCAAGAAACGTGTGTGAACCAAACATGTCTTGCCTTTCTTCAATAAAATTACTTAATCACTCAGGGTAATAATGTATTGAATTCTGTTTAACTTTATCAAAATTCATAAATTACATTTGAATCTCCTTTTTCAGGGCTATTTTGGCTGTTTTTCTAACAATTTATATATACTCGTATACACACACATATATTTGAAACTGCTTATAGAATCCAAAGAATATACTTTACGTATCTGTAACCATTCTATAGAGAATCCATTGAAATACACTTAAAAAAATTATTTTAGCAACTTTTACAGCATTTCACTATGCTTCTTGATTATTCTTAGACCTTTTATTTGCCCAGAAAATGAGTCTTTTCATCATCGTGATTTATGCAGCCTATGCTCACATTAGGTTTCTTGATATATATAGACACAGCTGGTTGATATTGAGTTTATTGCCACTTACAACATTTAACATTTCTTTCAGATAGGCTTCCAAGTCATTTTCACAAGTTCTATAGTTATATATTTGAACTTACGTTCCTAAGTTAAATAGCATATTGAGAATTTTACTAAACTTGGTCTTGATAGGTCTACACTCATCTAGTTTAGTGATTTCATCAAATAGTAATCATTAAACAATGTTGAATAGATGAATTAATAGATGTACAAATGAATGGCTTTGGAAGTCTGATTCTATCATTTTCAAATTTGATAAGCATGCAATCTTCCAAATTATTATTTGAAATGTTGCATAGAGGAAGGCAGGAAAAAAGTGTTCCGGGAATGTCTCTTGAAACTTCCCTTAATTTTTATATTAATCTCTTAATCAAAGACCCTTGGTTTCAGTTGTTCAATCACTTATAAACCCAATTTATTTTATTATATCCAGCCACATTTCTCCTTCCTTAACATAATGTTATTATGAGTTAACTGGTCAATACATTGTTGGAGTCCAGACTCACTTTCTCTATTACATTTTTCTTGATATATTGGTCTAATAATCTAGGTAAATAAATTAATTAGAAATTAGAATTTGGAATTGCAATTGTATCTAGAAGTAATTCTATTTGCTTTACTAACAATTTCCTCAAGATATTTCAGTGCTATATTGCTTGAGATATATACATTCCTTGTTAGTGTTTTTGTTAGTTCTTACTGCATGTTATATTTTCTTTAGAATGATTTTACATTCTTTAAGTTAATTTTTCTATTATATATGTATTATCTGATTCCATGGTTAGGAATGCATGCATTTCTGTTATCCCCAAACAAGCCTTGTAAATCCTATATTATTCTTTTGTTTCTAGTTTATTTGTGTCTTCCTCTTATAAACAAAGTTATGTGAATTTTGTTTTCTGAATCTAGTCTGTCACCACTTATGTTTCTATAAGGTATATTTACCCTTATATATGCACACTTACATTTAACCTTACATATTCAAACATACACATATATATGCATATATAATTTATATGTATGCATATATGACTGTATACATGTGTATCCATATATATATACACACACACACATACAGACATGTGTATGTGTGTGTGTACATATATGGATACACATGTATACAGTTATATATATGTGCATGTGTGTGTGTGTATAATCCTCAACAATTTTGGAAATTTACCTTTCACTATTCTTATTTTTTTATAAATGTATTTGCTATTTAATGAGATCAGATTATTTCCTTCCAACTAGAATAATTACATAAGTCTGGAAGCTGATGGAATATACATATACATCGAAATTGTTATATAAATTTGCAGTACTTTTTTAATTCCTCACATTATTTTTTGCATTACACTTCTTAAAATATACTACAAAGCATCCTCATATTCTCAAATACTTTAACAAATAGTTTTTAAGTAACTTTTGATAATTTGTTTCATTTTATTTCTTCAATTACTTTTTTCTGAGTAAATCTTTTAATTTTTGCTGAAGAAAATTTAGGAACTAGCTTAATACTGCTTCATAATCCTTATATAAATTTTGCTATTATATCTTGGTTACAAATGTTTTGAAAAAATATTTTACATGTCACGCTATATTGCCTTATTTTTATTACTGTATTTTGCTTAACAAAACTAAACCTATGTTAACATTTAAACCAACTGTATTCCCTAAACTTATATTGCTCTTTAAGTTCTAAATCTCTTGCTTTAAACTTTGCAATAGGGATTACCAATTGACAAATTATTTTGGTCTCTAAATTTCAAATTCATTCACTTTCTGCCTTTAAAGTAAAAATCATTTTGACTAAGTTATATTGACATAAATTCAATTATCTTTATTCAACTTCTCCCACATTCTTCTTTCAACAGCGGCTTGGTATTGAAATTCAAAATTATTTATCTTCAAAATTCATCACTTCTTGCTTTCTGGCAGCTCATAAGATAATATCTTTGTTTTCAAAGTTTCAAAACTTTTTTGTTGATGTCTAGATATTATCTATCCCTTGCTGATTGTGCCTGTCAACACTGTTGAATTGCTGGCTAGTTTTTTTATTTAATATAAAAAATACATCTGTAATATTATCCTGAATATAAATGCTGCATATCTCTTTCTAAGCTCTCACTGCTTGAAATAAGAAATTATGTTTTATTTGTAAGTTTATTTACTGCAACAAATATATACCTGCGTATATCTTTATCTGCATAAATATATACACTTAATCTTTCATTAAGCTATATCTAATCTATCAATCAATCATCCAGTTTGGCCAATGAACAAGACTTTGTAAAACGGCCACAGATTACCATAAACTTAACCAAGTAGTAATTCTAATTGCAGCCACGATCTTGGATGTTGTCATAAATGATACAAAATACTTGATACCTGTATTCATATTTGCATAGAGACTTTTTTATCTCTATTATCTCTATTTCAATAAATAGAAAACATGATAAGCAGAGTTTTTATTGTTTTTAATTTTCATCTCCTGTAAGACATCTCTTGTCTGCTGTGTCTCTGAGATCAATTTTCCCAATTTGCACCATGCTGAGCCACAGAGATCTTGATCATCACAGTAAATATCATCATGTCATGCTGGTCTAACACACTGATGATCTCATGCCTACAGGATGTGTAGATGAAAAAAAAGTAAGCACCATAGATGCTTTTGTAAGACACTTGCATTATTGATCATTGGAGATAAATTCCATGCAGCCAAGAGTTCTGCTTGATACAGACAGTTGTTTTTTTCGTTTTTTTTTTTTTTTTTTTTTTTGAGAGGTGGTTGGCTAGCTAGATTGATTGATAGATTAGATATAGCTAAATGAAAGCCAAGATAATAGGGAACTCTAATCGGAACAACTGGAGAACACTGTTTACAAATCCTGGAGAGCCTGGATTTTGAGTACATTGGACCTTACACTGGACATTAGGTTTTCTCCCCTGGGGAGGAAATTACTGTTCCCTACACATGGACAGAAAACTACAGTGGTTTTGGAGGAAGACTACATAAGAAATTGGCAAAATGTTCACAAAGCCTGTTTTTCTCCTTTGCATAAAGCTAAAATACATTTCCCAACCCCTTGCATTTTGGTGGGGCATGATCTTGACACTCTATAATGAAATGTGTGTGGATGTAGTATCTTTTTCTGGTCCAGTTTAGTTAAGAGCATGTGTGAATGCTCTCATTATATTCTCTGATTTTTGACTATTCATAGATGGTGAGGAAAACTAGAGAACTAATGCAATGAAGAGACAGCCTCTTTCAGCTACTGCCCATGAATGTGATTGTCTGGGAGAAGCTAGAGTCCTATGACCACCAGCATACCACTCACACCACTTAAAAACCTTTGTGAACCAGAAACAATTTTTGTGTGTGTGAAGCTACAAAGATGTTGGCATTATTTTTTACAGAATTTAGCATACTACAACTAATACAAACATGTTCAAACAAGGAAGAAGTAGCTTTATGAAAGACTTCAGACTTGGAGAAGCAGGCACTGAGGATTTGGCATTCTTCAAAACTTCCTAGCACCTTACTGTACTCAAATATGCTTCAAGTTTCAAAGGTATTTGATCAAACCTGAACAAATGGAGCCCTCAGTCATTTCCTGGTTTCCATCCTTCATTCCATTCATTCTTTCACCCATTATCTATTACATTCTGACTTGGGCTGGAGTCTGGGCTGAGCACTGGGAGAGAGAAATGAACATGACAAAATCCTTCTCTCCAACAACTTCCATTCTAGGAAAATGGCTTCGTACTGTAGTATTTGCATCACGGCCTGTCTGCTATGGCAAGCATGCATACGTGCTGACAGGCAGAGAGTTGGGCTCTTAAGGGTAAGGTACCCTTCCCAAAGAAGAGTATCTTGATTGTAAATGTAAAGGATGCATAAGAAGCATGAAAGTGAAAAGTGCTTGGTCCATTTAGCCATTTTCCTCAAAAAGCTCCATATGGATGTTTATCATACTGATTCATTCATTCATTCATTTACCCAACAAATCCAAACCTTCCTTCAATCATAGAGATGCTTCTGTATGCTAGTCATCATGTTAGGCCTTGTATTAGTGTTCAATTTTTGCTGTAACAAATTGCCATAAACTCAATGCCTTAAAACAACACAACTTTATTATTTTATGGTTTTGTAGGTTAAAAGCGTGACATGGCTTCACTGGACTAAAATTACGATGTCAGCTGTGCTGTATTCCTTTTTTGTAGGTTATAGGGGAGATCTATTTCCTTGCATTTTCAAGTTCTAGAGGCCACTGACATTCCTTAGCTCAAGATCTCCTTTTTCCGTCTATAATCAAGCTAGCCATGGCAGATTGATTTCTTTTCATTTTGTGTCACTCTGATTTCTTCTGGCTCGCTCTTCCACTTTTAAGGACTCAAGTGATGACATTGAGCTCACTTGGATAATTCAAGATAATCTCCCCATCTCAGAACCCTAATGTGATTACCTCAACAAAGCCCAAAGTAAGGTAGCATATTGACAGATTCTGGGGATTAGGAATTGGAAATTTGCAATGGGGTCATTACTCTACAAACAACTATACTGTCCACTTTTACTTTTGAGATCAACAATTGTACCCGACTGTGACTGTCTCCCCAAATTCCAGTTAGCTGTTTCACCATCAAGACAGCAAATAATCTAAATATTGCACTGTACTTCAACTACTCTCTGAGCAAGAAGCTGTTTTGAGAAGTTAATCTCTTTTGTAATTCACATTTTAGATGAGGCAGATGATATTCTGGAAGTTTAATTAACATGCCCAAGGTCACAGGTGATAGGAGCAGAATATTGTTAAAATTCAAAGCTTATGACTGCAAGTCCATTCATTTCCCAGAGAAAGACAGCTGATCTCATATACTGTATAAATTGAGTTCATTTTAGGTTTAAAAAACAAAAAAAAGTCTGTTATTTAAAATCAGACTAAAGGAAACACGTATAAATCCTAATCACATTTTTTTTCTTATTTCACCAATAGAGCACCTTCAGATATTCAATGCAAAGACATTGAACAAGAAACCCCGGGATTCAACTCCAGGACAGCTGACTCACTTTCAAATGACTGATACTTGGTGATGCATCTGTTCACTTCCACCCCGGGGAAACTCTCCCATGCATGTCTCTATTCTAAATAAATTGCCTTAAGATGGATTTGTTGTAATTTTGCTACATTTCTTCAGCAGCCTTCAACAGCTAAGTGGAAGGAGTTACTTTTGCCATTGTTCAAGTTTTGTTTTACCCCACTATTAATAAATTGTGTATTTGTAGAGCATCTATACAGAACTCAATTTCTTTAAAAATATTACTTATGGTAACAACCAACCAAATAAGAGTGATCTCTTGAGTCTGATTCCAGGGTGACAAAGCTTATAGAGCACCTTCCAAATAGAACACAATCCATATGAGCCCAGTTAGGTTTACAGATAATGTCCCTAAGGAGATGGCATGGTGTGATTCAATGAACAAGGAGACAGATTCAGTCACACAGCTAGTAAGGAGCAGAGCCCAGGATTCAACCAAAACTCATGTTCTTTCAATTGTACCATGCTTCCTGCTAACGCATCACAAACTTTGTCAAATATTAGGAATAAAACTTGCTGATGTTTTAAGCCACCCCAAAATAGATCTAAACCCTACTGGTTCTATTTTACAGTGAAAAAAAAATGAAAAAAAAGAAAAAAAAAATAGTTCAGCCCGCTATCACAAAGTTAATGTTGTGATCTATGGGGTAAATATTTCTTAAAGATTCAGACGCTTTCATCTCCATTAGAGAAACGCTGAAAAAGACATATGCTGAGAGTCTCCTGGTCATAAGTGCTTAATGCTAAAGGCAGTCAAGCAATACAGAAGCAAGAAGCCTTAAAAGCTTTTGGAGTCTAAGGTTGTAACCTTTGGGTAAAATGGCAAGGCTGTCAGTCCACTGAAACCCAGCACTTCCCCTCAAGTATCTGTCTTGCCCTTCTTTCCACATTAAGTGCCTACTCGGAGCTCCTCTGGCCATTATATAAAGCTTTTCAGGAAACATCACTCCAGACAGATGTTTAACCCCAGGCTCTAGGGGGACTATGCTGCCAGTTGCTGGGTCTGTTGATTAATTTTACATGTACACACATGCTAATGTAGCCTGACATTGAGGGCCTCACAGTCAGCCAGCCAGGTTAAGTAAATAAAGTAGTACAGGCAAATCTGCACTGAAAGTTGTCTGCACACAGATGCATTTCACCCCAAATCTCAAAGGAGAGCTGGTTCTTCTTTTTTATGCAGCCAGCATCAGAGGCAACCTGTTCAATATTACTGCAAATCGTCCTTGATTCACTTGTATGTAATACACTATCCCATTTTTTAAATAGGCTTGTGTGAAGCATGAGATATTTAAATGCAAATGTAAATTGAAGTTCAATGATAGTAAGACAATAGAAGGGCTTCAAACACATTGATTACAATGAGTGACCATCATTACTTAGAAATTCAGCTGCGTAGTCTGTGGTCTCAGAGCATGTTTTGTGAAATTTACCAAATTACAAACATTACAGGTGATATGGAATTCCTTCTTCAAAATAGTGATGATTTTGAGTAAAACACTTGTGAATAATAATATATCATTTCTAAATATTAATATTACAGATTTTTCTTATGGTATTGGCAGATAAACTATTACAGACTAACTCTCACAATGAGAAAAACAAGAAGAGTTAGAGAAAATATTTTTTACAAAATTTGTCCAAAGGCATTGCAGAAAAATCAAGACAGCCTGAACTTAAGAGATGTAAGTTTTGAAGAAAAGGAAAGCTCAGGTGTTCGCTCAACAACCAGTGTAGCCCTTCCCTTTGGGGCATTTGCTAACCCACAAGTGTGGGATCTCGATACTGAGAAGCAAAGGAAGCAGTTCCCAAAATTGTTAAGGGTTCAAGGGGACAAAACCTGGAAATCAGGGCTCAACATGGAGGAGGAATCCTAGTAAACACTACCAGTTTCCGTGGAGACCCTGAAGTGTTATATCCAAAGAAGAGAGGGAAACCAGCGCCCCCTCAAATCAAACTGGATTACAATGATTTGCCTCTACCCTAGCATCTTTCAAGAGGAAAAAGTAAACATCACTGTGACAGAGCCTGAAGGAAAAACACCTTCAAATAGGTAGGTAATTAATAAAAATCAGTTAAATCTTGCTCTTATTAAGAACATTAAAATACTTTCCAGTAATAATAAAAGGAATAGCAATAACCACCTTTCCCTTTTGAGCCTCTCACAGATGTCCAGATTTTGCGATCTTGGCTATCTCTAAATCTTATACCATATCTGCAAGTCAATAATATTTATGACTGATTACAAAACTGAGGTTCAGGTTCATAGATGTTATGTGACTTACGAATCCACATAGCTTAAGTAGACAACTAAGATTTAAACTCTGGACTGTTTGACTTCAGCAGACACTTTCAGTGGGTGAGGTGGGTGTATATTTTCATGAAATATGTGAAGAGGGGCTTACTTTAGAACAGAAAAGAGGAATCTGTAAGGAACTGTGGGATGATTTTGATGAAAATGATCTCTTGGTGAAAGGCAGTCTTCTTAGATGTTTTTCCGTCTCTTTTCAATTCACATAATTCTTACTGAGTGCTTACTATTTGCCAGGCGCTATTCTATACTTGATGACTACAGCAATAAGCAAAATAGACAAAAATCCCTGGACTGATGCAGATGAGATCCTATTGAAGTGGGCAGTTAGCAAGTAAATAAAGATCGAATTTAGGGAACTGGTATTTATAGCCAAGCTGATGTGATGGGGATAAAAAAAAAAAAAAAAAAAAAAGACAGGAAAGCTATTAGAGACACTGTGTATAGGGCAGGAAAAGTATGGAATTCAGACAATGCCCATGGGGTTTTGTTTGAAAAAGTAGTGCTGCACACCATTCTTCCACCTGAGCCCTTCCCCGTTTTGAAGATGAAATATTGGAGGGCAGAGGATCCTTGGTCATACATTTGTCAAAAGATCTGTGATTCTAGGCCGGACATGGTGGCTCACACCTGTAATCCCAGCACTTTGGGAGGCCGAGGTGGGCAGACCACCTGAGGTCAGGAGTTCGAGACCAGCCTTTCCAACGTGAAACCCTGTCACTACTAAAACTACAAAAATTAGCCGGGCTTAGTGGCAGGCGGCTGTAATCCCAGCTACTCGGGAGGCTGAAGCAGGAGTATCGCTTGAACCTGGGAAGCAGAGTTTGCAGTGAACTGAGATCGTGCCATTGCACTCCAGCTTGGGCGACAAAAGCGAGACTCCGTCTCAAAAAAAAAAAAAAAAAAAAGATCTATGATTCTAGATGGTGAATTGAATGTGGACAAAACCATGAGAACTGTGGCATCATATGTTACCTTCTCAACCTGTAAAATTGCAAGCTATTTGAAAGTTAATGTGATACAATTAAACTCTATATTAGAATGATGGGGGAGAGAAAAGATAAAAGTATACATGAAAAAAAGTGTCCAAATAATAAAAAGACAACAGCAGCAACATTCTTTTATTCTACATAATGTTTTTGTGGAACAACCAAGGTTGTAACTTTTCCTGCAGTTGTGTAGGCATCTGTGCCAAAAGCATGGCCAGAACAAGGTCCTGAGTTAATTGCCTCATTAAATTGACGTCTATCTGCAACAGTGCCTCCTAGAGCCAAGTTAATGGCTTACAAAATGCAAACGTGATATAAATTTAACAGAGCATTATTTTTGCAGGCCTGAAAATCTCCATAGTGACTTTGGTGCTAGAACCAACCATCTGAGCCTGCTTATGAAAGCGATTTATTTATTCCAAATTATATTTACTCTAAACTGAGCCCAGCTTTGCCGACCAAAACAATTTTCTCAACTGAAGGGCCTTAAATGCCACCCGCATTCAAGTTCTATAAATTCAAGAGATTTTTCTTTCAATTTCCAGGCTGGAATTTCATGGTGGTAACAACTTCATTTTATCTTGAATATTGCAAATCACTCAAAATAATCGAACAGTTAAGCACAACAGAAGTCATTTCACTGGAGAAAGTACAGCAACAAAGTATACGAATATTGCAGCTATGAAACCATTTTCCCCATTTACTAGTACTTCCAACTCATACTTCCTAAGCATATAATCAGTGTTACCACCTAAAACGTTTCCTACATGTTATTCAGGAATTTAAATCATCTTGAAGTTTTCAGAGCAAAAAGACAAGCACACTTTGGTTAGAAGACAGAAATGAAGTTTGAACCATTAAGTGCAGCTTCCACTGAGCATTGATAGAGAGAAATAAGATGATTTTAATTTAGATCAACTGTAAAGTACTATAAATTACATAGTTAATTTATCTAGAGGAAATTACACCAGATATAAATTGAAGTTACTCAAGAAATATCTAACAGATGCTACAATATCTCCATCAAAAATATAAAAACATCAAATATTGAAACATTGGCTATGTGGTTTTCTGTTTATGATAATAACAAAATTAAGACTTAGGGAATGTTTTTAGTAGTCAACAGTATCAATCCATAGTTTGAAAGAAACACTACTTCAAAAGCAGTAGTGGTTTCATCAGTTTAGTTTGATATAAAATACTTGTTTCTCTAGCATTATTGGAGAATGAATTTTTTTGTAATTCATGCTTTTCAGATAGTTGAACGATATCTTTACTTATTTCAATTTCCGTTGGGATTTTTTTTTTCTTTAAATGTATTTCACATATTTCCAGCTGCCTGAACCGAAGGCTCTAAATCAGTGGTCTCCAACCTTTTTGGCACCAGGGACTCGTTTTGTGGAGTGCAATTTTTCCAGGGACCAGTTGGGGGTGGGGGATGGTTTGGGGATGATTCAAGTGCATTACATTTATTGTGCACTTTATATTATTATTACATTGTAATATATAATGAAATAATTACACAATTCACCATAATATAGAATCAGTGGGAGCCCTGAGTTTGTTTTCCTGAAACTAGATAGTCTTATCTGGAGGTGATGGAAGACAGGGACAGAGGATCAGGTATTAGCTTCTCATAAGAAGTGTGCAACCTATTTCCCTTGCATGTGCAGTTTACAATAGGGTTTGCACTCCTATGAAAATCTAATGGTGCCACTGATCTGACAGGAGGAAGAGCTCAGGCAGTAATAATGCAAGTGATGTGGAATGGCCATAAATACAGATGAAGCTTTGCTGGCTTGCCCACCACACACCACCTGCTATGCAGCCCAGTTCCTAACAGGCTGCAGACTGGTATTGGTCTCTGGCCTGGGGGTTAGAGACCCCTGTTCTAAATCATAGTTTAATTTTTACTTGATTTTCCCAAAAGGATAATTAATATTAAATAATTTTTTTTAGGATTTTACAGGGACTTTTGGCCCCTACACTAAATGGCCATACACACACACACACACACACACACACATGTGTACATGTACACACAAGTTTAATTTTTAAATTTTATTTCTCAGTGTCAAGTTAGCCATCATCACCTCTCACTAGTCTCAAGGAAATGAATACCAAAATATTTTCTTACTGCTTAATACTTGTGATATGGTTTGGCTCTGTGTCCCCTCCCAAATCTCATCTCGAATTGTAAATCCTCATGTGTCACAGAAGGGACTTGGTAGGAGGTGACTGGATCATGGGGGCAGTGACCACCATGTTGTTCTCCTGATAGTAAGTTCTCATGAGATATGATGGTTTTATAAGTGGCAGTTTCCCCTGCTCTGCTCTTTCTCTTTCCTGCTGCCTTGTGAAGAAGGTATTTGCTTCTCCTTCACCTTCCACCACGATTGTAAGTTTCCTGAGACCTCCCCAGCCATGCAGAACTGTGAGTCAATTAAACCTCTTGTCTTTGTAAATTGCCCAGTCTCTGGTAGTATCTTTACAGCAGTGTGAGAACAGACTAATACAACTTGTCAACTCAGGATAACATAAGAATTACTTCTATTCAACTTTGATCTTATAAGAGAACTGTTGGAGACAAGTTTCTTTAATAATTATGTGTTGCTTAGTTAATGTTAAAGGCAGTATACTTTATTGAACATAGCCTTACAAAGTTAGAATTTTATCAAAAGATAGTAAATTTGAATCAAAAATTTTCTATGTTAAAGCCAAACATGTAAAAAAAACTATATGCAAATAATCCACTTTTTACTCTATTGCTGCTTTTAAAAATATTTAATTAAATATCAATGTTATGGATTTAATTATATCCTTCTCAAATTCATATTTGAAGTTCTCACCTCCAGTGTGACTGGCTTTGGTGATAGGGCTTTTAAGGAGGCAATTAAGGTTACCTGAGGTCATAAAGATGGGGCCTTAATCCTATAAGACTAATGTCCTTATAAGAAGGGGAAGAGCTTTTTCCTAGTGTGCAGCACAGTGGGACGGCCACGTGAAAAGGCAGCCCTTTGCAAGTCACAGAAAGGGGCCTCATCAGAAACCAACTCTGGCGGCATATTGATCATGTATTTCCAACCTCTAGAACGGTGAGAAAACAAATTTCTGTGGTCTAAGCCAGCCAGTCTGTGGCATTTTGTTATGACAGCCCAAGGTAACTAATAAAATGAGCAATTAAATATTTTTCCCTATTTCTGATTAGTTTCTCTGTAATATCAGCAAATGAAAAAGTTACAAAATAGAATAGAACAAATATTGTCATTAAAAATGTTCAGAGACCCCTTGAGTAAAAGAATATAAGAATTGGTCTGGTTTCTACCCCTAAAAAATATTTCCAATTATGCTGTATTGAAACCTGTCTTTGTATCAAAGGGTCTCGAGATTCTACAGTATAATGAAACCCACTCAATGGCTTCAGTTTATTTTTAAAATGTGCTTTTCTATTTTGAGCCACAGTCCTAGTTTGTGGTTGAAAAGAAAAATGGGGGCAGTATCTTGGGAAAAAGGCCCAATTGTTGCCAAGAGTAAGGGCCTCCATTGGTTCAGTGCTTAACAACAACAGCTTGGAGTCGAGTTCTGAACCTCTGCTGGGAATTCTTTCAGTCCTGTCTGTGTGAAAGGCATATTGTCCCTGCATGGACTGCTGTCATGTTCCGTGCAGAATGTGGAAGACTTCACAAAATGGCGGAAACAAAAACCGAGTATTTGTCTATGGTCTTTCCTCCAATTGTTTTTTCTTTCCACTTGCATGTGGAAAAGAATTAAAGCCTATCAGCCACAATTACCTGAAGAATGCCAGACACTGTATAAGTACCAAGATGAAGACCCCCCAGAAAAGCATAAAAAGTAGCCCGTGTGCTCACTGGAGTTTTAAAACAAATTATCTACAAATATGAAGACCATACATAGACATTAGCCATCCTCTGGTCCAGCCATTTTTAGAGACTGAAAACTTAAAATCTCAAATGACAAAATGAAGTTCTGTGCTCTCCTTGAGTAGGGTCTGGATCAACAACAGAGAGGTTCGGATGCTCAGTCAGACTTTTGTAATTTAAGAATCTTGGATGTTTAAACTCCTTTGGATTTGCACACCCTCGGGAACAAGCAGGAGCTTCTGTATCTCTTCCTATGATTCACCTGGACCCAGCTTCCACCATATCTTCACCACCTGGCCCTCTTTTCCCAGTCCTTCCTGCTGTCCTCATCCTTGTCTTGTTAACTATTTCAAGCTTCCAACCTTCTGCTCCCTCACTCACTTCACTTTCTTAATCAGCTCTTAATATCTGTCAGAACTCTTTTCATGGTAAATACAGGAACCAACAAGAGCTGGCTAATTGATGATAAGTAAAGTCATGCATCACAGACCCGTGAACAGAGATGCTGCTGGCTTTCCGGAAGAGTTTTAGCAGAACTAAGACGTGGACCTGACTCTCTTTTAGTCTTTTACTTGTATGCTTCATTTCATGTCAGTTGGGAAAGGTAGAATCAGTTGGATGTGATTTTTTTTTTCATTTTAAGGGGAAATAACTCATTCGGACAATCTTAATAAAGAAATTTAGTTTAAAACACACGTGAAAGTTACAGACACTGAACTACAATGAGTATCTAGATTTCTAAAGAGTAATGTCATTTATTGAAAGCTGCATTACAAAAAATGTGTCTAAGTTGGTTAAAGATGAGACTGCAAGAGCCCAATAGTAAACAAAAAGCAAATTTAGCAGTTTAGACAGGAGACAAAGATGGGTATTAAAGAGAAGTAGCTATGAAAAGGTGCTTGGGTGGTGAGTTACACAAGTTCCCCTCCTTAATGGGAAAGTTGGCCTGATCAGGAGGGGATGGGGACAGAGAATATTGTATGCCTTGGTCTCAGTCTTTAAAACAATTGTCACTAAGAGTCTTAAATATTATACAATTTAACACAGAAACTTTCATCCTAGCAATTTATAGTAAGAATATATTCAGACACTGTCTGTCCTAAAGAAACAACCAGACCAGAAAGTACAGATTTTTATAGCCACATTTATCATAAGGGCGTAACTGGAATAAATCCTCAGCCACATAGTCTTGCATTTCCTGGCTAATTTGTGTTAATGGTTTGTTGCTGAGTCTGCCCCACTGTGGAGAAGACTTTACCAGAGAATTAACCCTCCTGGGGGAGAAACATTTCTCCTTCTGTATACCTCTTTAGCCTTCTGTGTCACCTATAGAGGTAAAGAAAAATTCTAATAAACACTTTTCAACGTTACAGGCTTCCTGTTCCCATAAAGGATATTGACTATCCTGACATCCTAAATAAAACCTTATTTTATTTAGCTTGTAGTATGTCTTCTTTTGTGTTTCACTTTTTTTGTTCTATGTTAGCTTTGTAAGATTTATCCGTATTGTGGATATCCTTAGTATCCTTCTAGGTCATACTCAATCTTTCATTCTCATTACTGAATAGTATTCTGTGGCATTTTAAAGTATCTAGTCTTCTCTCAGCAGGCATGTGAATAGACTCCAGCTTGGGACTATTAACAATAGTTTTGTTATGAACATTCTAGCTTTTTCTTTTTCATGAACATATGTAACATTTCTCAGTATACACTAAGAACTGGAATTGCAAGATCATAGAGGATGAAATTATTCCATTTCAGTAGATACTACTAAAAAGCTTTCCAAAGTGATTTTACTCTCCCTAACAATTATAAGAGCTGCAATATGCTTCATATTCTTGCCAACATTGGGTATTTTATTGTCTTTCACATTGTGGATATCTGATGGTTGAATATGGAATCACATTTCTCTGACAGCTAATGAAATTGAACACCTTTTATATGTTGATTGGCCATTTGGCTATCCTCCTGTGTGAAGTCTTGAGCTCATTTGTTGTTGTTGTTTTCCTATTGGGTTGTCAGTCTTTTTTTTTTTTCTGATACAGAAGGCTTCTTTTAAGATAGAGAGAGAGAGAGAGAGAGAGAGAGATTAGATAGATAGATTGATTTTTGCATTTGAGTTCAATATTAGCTATATATATTACAAATATCTCCTCTCTGAGCCTTGATTTTTACTTTCAATAGTATCTTTTGATGAACAATAGTTCTTAATTTTAGTATAATCCAATTTATCAATTTTACCATTTATGATTATTGTTTTCTGTTTCTGGTCAAGAAGTGTCTTGCCTATTCCAAGGTCACAAAGATGTTTTCTAAATTTTCCTCTAAAAGGATTCCCTATTTAATAAATGGTGCTGGGAAAACTGGCTAGCCATATGTAGAAAGCTGAAACTGGATCCCTTCCTTACACCTTATACAAAAATTAATTCAAGATGGATTAAAGACTTACATGTTAGACCTAAAACCATAAAAACTCTAGAAGAAAACCTAGGCAATACCATTCAGGACATAGGCGTGGGCAAGGACTTCATGTCTAAAACACCAAAAGCAATGGCAACAAAAGCCAAAACTGACAAATGGGATCTAATTAAACTAAAGAGCTTCTGCACAGCAAAAGAAACTACCATCAGAGTGAACAGGCAACCTACAGAATGGGAGAAAATTTTTGCAACCTACTCATCTGACAAAGGGCTAATATCCAGAATCTACAATAAACTCAAACAAATTTACAAGAAAAAAACAAACAACCCCATCAAAAAGTGGGTGAAGGACATGAACAGACACTTCTCAAAAGAAGACATTTATGCAGCCAAAAAACACATGAAAAAATGCTCATCATCACTGGCCATCAGAGAAATGCAAATCAAAACCACAATGAGATACCATCTCACACCAGTTAGAATGGCCATCATTAAAAAGTCAGGAAACAACAGGTGCTGGAGAGGATGTGGAGAAATAGGAACACTTTTACACTGTTGGTGGGGCTGTAAACTAGTTCAACCATTGTGGAAGTCAGTGTGGCGATTCCTCAGGGATCTAGAACTAGAAATACCATTTGACCCAGCCATCCCATTACTGGGTATATACCCAAAGGACTATAAATCATGCTGCTATAAAGACACATGCACACGTATGTTTATTGCGGGACTATTCACAATAGCAAAGACTTGGAACCAACCCAAATGTCCAACAAGGATAGACTGGATTAAGAAAATGTGGCACATATACACCATGGAATACTATGCAGCCATAAAAAATGATGAGATCATGTCTTTTGTAAGGACATGGATGAAACTGGAAAACATCATTCTCAGTAAACTATCACAAGGACAAAAAAACCAAACACCGCATGTTCTCACTCATAGGTGGGAATTGAACAATGAGAACTCATGGACACAGGAAGGGGAACATCACACTCCAGGGACTGTTGTGGGGTGGGGGGAGGGAGAAGGGACAGCATTAGGAGATACACCTAATGCTAAATGATGAGTTAATGGGTGCAGCAAACCAACACGGCACATGGATACATAAGTAACAAACCTGCACATTGTGCACATGTACCCTAAAACCTAAAGTATAATAATAAAAAAATAAAACAATAAAATAAATAAATAACGTGAGATAAAAAATAAATCAATTTATGTTTCTTTTTTCTGTTAATGTGGTAAATTTTATTAATAATGCTAATGTGATAAATAATATTATTATTTATATTTTTAACAGCTACATTTTAGCATTTTAGATCTTACAAAATATCTGTCAATAATATATCTTTTTTTCCTTGAAAAGAACATGTCAATATTTAGAATAAAAATTATGTTAGCCTTAGAAAAAAGAGCCAGAAATTACTCCCTTTTTTCTACTCCTAAATAAGTTTAGGTAAGATTCGTGTTGTTCTTTGGAAATGCCATCTGGTCCTGAGGTTTTATTGTGGAAGATTTCTAATTAGGCATTCAATTTTTAAACAAATACTAAAGTAATCAAATTTTCTATTGAATTTCTCTCAGTCTTGTATGATTCGGTAAAGTTTTCTATTTCATCCAAATTATAAAATTTTCTATTATGAAGTTGTTCATGCTATATATATATTCCTTTCATCATTTGACACTATAATTATTCATTACCCTTTTTCATGTCTAGTATTTCTAATTCATGATTTTATTATTTTCTTGATTATTCTTCCTAGTGGTTTATTTTATTTGTATGTTCAATGATCAAACTTTCAGCTTTGTTTTTATATATATCATAGTTATCTTAAATTGCATTGATTTTTTTTTTTTCTTTTTGGTACTTGTCTTGTACATACTTTGGTTTCATTTGACTTACTTCCTCCAGAATTTTGGAATGAATATTCAACTACTGAATTTTAGCCTGGATAGTTTTTCTAATATATATGATTAAGCCTATAAATTTCTTTCAAAAATTTGCTTTAGCTGTATTCCACATTTTAAAATGTTTTATAGCTTCATTATCTTTCATTTTAAAACATTTTCAATTTGCATTTTGAGTTCTTTGACCCTGGAACAATTAGAGGTATCTTGCCTAATTTCTATGGAGTTTGGGATTTAGAGGTTATCGTTTAAAAATAAATAAATAAATAAATGCTAGCTTAATCCCTTTGTGGTTAGAGATCATACTCTGAATAATGTATTTCTTTTGAAATTTGTTAAGTCTATCTTTATGGATCCATCTCCTTTCTATAAAGAAGAGTTAATATATTTTTATTTTGGGACTAAAATACTGCTGTTTTACGTAATAGAAGATAGGAGAGAGGGTAATAGAAGGGTGAAATTCTAACTGTCCCACTTATTCCTGATAGAGTTCTTTAATTAATTACAATCATAATTGTCCTGTGTCCCAAGTCTGTCCTTTGTGCAATTAGCTCAGATTACAGTGCCTTAAGGGCTCCCTTGGTAAATATTGTACTTACTGCCGGTGTTTTGGATTCTAAATTTCTCTATTAATATCAGCCCACCTGCTTGGAATTTTCTAGATTTTGTCAAATATTCTGGTCTACTGATTTCTTATTTTTCTGTAGTTCTTATTTCTTTTATAACTTTCTACAGTCCCAAAGGGAGTTTGGGAATAAGAGGCAGCAAAACTCTGTGCTCAGTCTGCTATCTTGAACAAGCTCAAGGATAATTTTTAGCAATATTTACATTTAACATGACTTTTGCAAACGGGTTACATAAACCAGTGTTAACTAAAGCATTGAAACTGGGAACTCTTGGTAAAAAAGAAAAGAAGTTTTAAAATTGAGAAAAAAACTATTAAGGTAAGATTGTTCCCTATATTCTATTAAAACCAATCATTGATTAGTTCAATTCAGTCAAACTGTAGTCCAATGAAGGGGGGAAGGAATTAATTTTTCTTCATAAATGAATTTTCCAGTTACTTACCACTACCCTGAAGACTTTCAGTACCAAACAGCCAGCCCAAGAGAGCCAATGTACGAGAGAGAAAAAGAGAGCTACAGTTACAGTCATTTGTGAATTAACAGGCTATGCAAGACTAATTATCAGAGGGGTGTTTTATGAGCATCGAGTTGGAGTAATGGGCGGAGTAGAGAGAAAGTGGGTGACCCATAAAGGGCAGCATACCTAGATATGACTTTGTGTGCCAAAGGCCTCATCAATCATCAATTTTCCTTTCATCTGCTGATTTCTTCCGGTCCCTTCAAGTGAGATAAAAGTTGACTTGTCAAAAGCTGACATTCTTCTGAATCATTTCACAATTGTTATGGCACTTTTGCTTCTCAGGTTTGAAAAAAGAGGAAAATTCCTAAGGGACAGAAATGGGTAGTTCGGTGCATCACCCTGAAAAAAAGATTACAATAAATACTCTCCAGGACTGAAAGGTGAAGATTTAGGTCAGAAAGTAGAAAGTTGGACTTCATTGTCAAAAGATTTTCTTTGAAATATTTGTCTCTAATACAACGGGGTGTATTTTTACTTGAGATGATCAGCTGACATGTGAAATACATAAATCTGCTCAACTTTGAGTATGTAGATTATTCTCTCACATCTTACGTGTGAGCACTTCAGTTTCTTAAAATTACTGAAAAATTATTTTTTTTGTTAATATATAATCCACCTGATGCTCATATCATGTAAAGAAAACTGTAGGATATCTCTCATATAACACATACTTCTTGTGCTTTACATGGACTATTGCTAAATCATTTGTAAACAGAGGTACAAAATGCATGAATTTCCATGATGATGATTGATATGGTTGGGACCTGTGTCCCCACCTAAATCTCATATGGAAATTAATCCTCAATGCTGGAGGTGGGGCCCGGTGGAAGGTGATTGGATGAGGGAGGGGGCAGTTTCTAATGGTTTAGCACCAATCTCCCAGTGCTGTTCTTGTGATAGTGAGTTCTCACAAGATCTGGTTATTTAAATGTGTATAGCACCTTCTTCCTCTCTCTGTTCCTGCTGCTCCAGCCATGTGAAGTGCTGGCTCCCCTTTTTCCATCTGCCATGATTATAAATTTTCTGAGGCCTCCCCAAAAGCAGAAGCTGCTATGCTTCCTGGACAGCCTGCATAACCATGAGCCAGTTAAACGTCTTTTTTTAATAAACGATTAGTCTCAGGTATTTCTTTATAACAACGTGAGAACAGACTAATACAACGATCTGTAACTAACCAAGTATGCATCAGGAGTGTCCATTCCCCACCATCTCAGTTGTAGGTGCTGGGTCATACACAGTCAGATTTGACACAGAATCTCCTCTCTTCTACCCCACTAAGTGCTCAGAGGTCGTTTTGATCTTACAGTTATTTTCTCAAGAATAAACTATAGATGAGCCTCACTCAAAGAAACTGGGTCACAGAGCAAATTCTCATGGCATTGGCCTATTGTCTAGGAGACAGGCTTGAGGGGGCTGTGGGGGAGGTTGGCACAGTGTTTTGACAAATGAGAGATTGACAGTGAATGTCTTAGAAGATTTATTCCACAAAGCTGTTCATCAGTAAAACAATGGTTTTTGCAGCAGTTTTTTCTTTATTGCCAGGTTCTTTTATAAAGTGTCCTTTCTCTGAGACCATCCTTCTGCTAGAAGAATCCTGATATTCATGTGCTCTTCCTTTAGATACCTTCCTCAGATTCCACTTCTTTCCAGCTAAAAGTCGTTTGCTTCTTGACACACACACACACACACACACAAATGCATTCTTCTCGTTTCTGTCATAATAGCACTGGAAAACCAATCAGCAACCTGAATAAAAATCCATTAAAACCACAGTTCAAATCATGAGTGACAGAAAAATATTTAAAAAGGTTTTCCCTCTCATAAAGGGCAATGATGGCTAAATAATTGTGCAGTTGATACTTATTGGTGAAAAAGAGAGATATGTATTCTACTCCTAGGAAGAGAGCTACCCAGCCCAACCAACCATTCCCACATGCTACCCCCAAATGGGCTGAATTAAATATCTCTGATAAAGCTAACAAAGGAAATGGAATATATAATTTGGCACTTATATTCTTCTAGTGCTATACATTAGTGTATATTGAAAATTTTGCTAAGAAAATATCAAAAGCTTTCATTTCAGTCTGAGTCTACGTTTTTGACTTCTATGACTTAATACTTTGTCAATACATGGCTTTTAGTTTTCTTAAGTTTCTTATGTCACAGAATCAATGCTTAGTGAAGACTTGTAGAAAGGTTGAAAAAAAGCTTAAGGTTTTTAGTACCAAAAGGTTTTTTTTAACATGTAATACTAGCCAAAGAATTTGTCCTAAAAGCATTTATTATCTGTTCCAGGATTCATAAATACACATTATAATTTTATTGAATTCAGCATATTTTTAAAAATTGAAAAGATGCAATTTTTCTATTTATAACCTAAATACAATCTGTGCATTTAAAAAAGAAAAAAAAAACAAAACAACACTTCAAAGACAAGCTGTAGAGGTAATTTAGTCTGTCTGTATTTAAAATGAGCCAAAAGGAAAAAACTACCCAAATACAATTGGCTAATTGCTTTCAATTTGGCTTTATTTCCTTGACACTAATGGAGAAATTCTAACACCTACACAGCTAATGAGTTGGGAAGTTATGAGCTTTTTCTGAGTATGGATATCAAGTTGGGGGAGAAAAAGTTTATTCGCTGTTCAGAGAACAGCAAAGACTGAACAGACGTCATCTATGTCTGTATTTCAGTCTGTTATGTGTCAGGGTGTGTGACCTAGGATCTTGTAGTTTGAAGTAAAACATGGGTGTGCAAAAATATATTGTCAATCTACTGTGCTTAATGTCATCATAAATGTTCCATCAGAGCCATAGAATAGTCATCTATACAGCAACGATGGTGAACAACAGTAGCAATAATTGTTAGTACCAACTATGAAATTTTTTTTAAAAAATTTTATTGTACTTTAAGTTTTAGGGTACATGTGCACAACATGCAGGTTTGTTACATATGTATACATGTGTCATGTTGGTGTGCTGCACCCATTAACTCGTCATTTAGCATTAGGTATATCTCCTAATGCTATCCATCCCCCCTCGCCCCACCCCACAACAGGCCCTGGTGTGTGATGTTCCCCTTCCTGTGTCCATGTGTTCTCATTGTTCAGTTCCCACCTATGAGTGAGAACACGCGGTGTTTGGTTTTTTGTCCTTGCGATAGTTTGCTGAGAATGATGGTTTCCAGCTTCATCCATGTCCCTACAAAGGACATGAACTCATCATTTTTTATGGCTGCATAGTATTCCATGGTGTATATGTGCCACATTTTCTTAATCCAGTCTATCCTTGTTGGACATTTGGGTTGGTTCCAAGTCTTTGCTATTGTGAATAGTGCCGCAACATACGTGTGCATGTGTCTTTATAGCAGCAAGATTTATAATCCGAAATATTCTTTATATCCAGGTTCCTTGCTAAGTGCTTTGTAATGTGTTACTCCTTGAGTTCTCACTGAAGAATATAGGTGTAATTGTCCTTATTCTAGTTGAAACCAATTATAATGATCTGAGGTAAATATTTTTTCATAGTAAGTGGAAGATCCAGGATTCACTATCATATTTGCCTCAATCCAAAGCCCATGTTTCTAATCCTTAATCCACATTTGCTTACTTAGCCATTGGGGAAGTTTTCCAGAGGAGATACAAGACAGCTAAGTCTGAAAAGTAAAATGAAATCAAGCAGACAAGGAAGGCGAGCAAGGAAGCTAACTTAATGAGGGAAGGAAATTATGTTTTTATGAAAACCAAAGGAATTTTTTGTTATGTGATTACACATTGCATAGAGCAAGTTGCAGACATAAAGCTGAAGAGACAGGCTGAGGCCAAATTGTTAGGGGTTCAAATGCCCAACAAGGAAGCTGGAGTTACCTCAAGTCATAGAAAATTATAAAAGCTCAGAGAGAGAAATTGCATGGATGGATTTGCATATTTGATGTGTGTTCCATCAGACCAGGTGGGAGGACATCTCACTGAGCCATTCTCAGGATGTCTAATAGAGAAAATGGAGCAGATCTATGAGAAAAGAAGGACTTCACATCAAAAAAAAAAATAAAATAAAATGGAAGAGTTACCAATGTGTTCACACATGAGCTCTGAAGATGGATAAGGATTAAAAGTGGAACTTTGAAAATCCTCTGTGTAGGAGGCCACAGTTGTACCTGGCTTAGGTCTCAGCAGTGGCTCCCTTGTGTGGTGTAGGACTGTGATTTGGCCTCTGGTCTGCCTGAGGTTGTCAGGCAAACTGTTTCAGACAATGAGGCAGAGCCTGGGCATGCTGGGCCTGCCTCACTCTTGGGCATCTGTACTTGGTTCCATTTGGCATGTTCAGCCTATACACAGCTTAACAAAGTACTTGTTCTAAGTCATAATGACTCCTACTTCAGGACTTTGAATCTTCTTTTTCCTTCCAATATGGTTTGGCTGTGTCCCCGCCCAAATCTCATCTTGAATTGTAACTCCCACATGTCATGAGAGGAATCCAGTAGGAGGTGATTGAATTATGGGGGCAGGTCTTTCCTGTGCTGTTCTCATGATAGTGAATGAATCTCATGAGACCTGATGGTTTAAAAACAGGAGTTTCCCTGCACAAGCTCTCTTTTTGCCTCCTGCCATCCATGTAAGACATGACTTGTTCCTCCTTGCCTTCCACAATGACTGTGAGTCCTCCCCAGCCATGTGGAACTGTAAGTCCATTAAACCTCTTTTTCTTCACAGTTTTGGGTATGTCTTTATCAGCACCATGAAAGCGGACTAATGAGCCTTCCTACTCCCTACTATAGTTAATGCCTTTTCAAACTGCATATATTTGCTCCAGCACATATATTCAAGGATGGCATTCTTCCCCACTTCCGCAATCAGATGAGAGACCCCACACCTACCCTCATAGTCCCACAGTTCCCTATACTGTTCTTCCAAAGTACTAATCACAAGTTCTAATGTTATTTTTAAGAGATTATTTGATTAATGCCTACCTCTTCCACTATACTGCAGCTCTCTGAAGGAAGGGCAATATATGTAGTGTTATTAAATGTGCCTCACAAACCTAGTACATTTCCTGGAACCCAGCGTGGACTTAATATATATTCATTAAATGACAGAATGATTTTCCCATTGGTGCCATCTCATTTGACACCATAAAATGAGAATTATATCTTACAAGCTGTGACTTCATTGGTATCTCCCTCATGGTTATATTTTAAAAAAAATCAACTTGAGGATTTAAACATTGCAGCAAACATCCTTTTGGGGATTTTCATAATTTGGTCATTTATTCACTCGTTCATTCCACAAACAATAATTGAGCACAATGGCTTCCTCTCCAGGGCTCTGTTAGTTCTGTCCACTCTCCAATCTCAGCATTCTACATTTTTTTCAACAAACTAATCCTACCAGCTGAAAATAAGATGCCAGTATTCCAGTCCCTTGTGGTTTTTACTAAAAATTGCCTGCAAAATGAGACACAGCCCTTTCATGATTTTCATTAGAGAGCAAATTGCTTGTGATACCTTTGGCAGAAATTAAATGGATATATAGAGGCAGTGCTATCTTATTATGCAGTTGAATTTTTGAGAAAGGAATGGGGTTTGTCAGACCCAACATTTCACTGTTGCTTTAAAAAAAAATGGCATCACTGATCTCTCAAGTTACTGCATGAGGACACCTAGTCTGAGTGTCTAGCGACAGTTTTTACAAAGAATTTTACTCTGTAATGGTCACACCTGCCTTATTATTGTTTCAAGTGGTTGCAAGGAAGTGTTTTCTTCCTCTTATTTCAAAGGAAACAAAAATATTTTAGAGGTTTGGTATTTAGACATTTCTTTTTTCTTCAGTTGAAAATCCTAGCAAAGAGCGATAGTTTGTGGTGTACGTTGAAATGAAATGCTGCAGTTGAAAGTTGCTTTTGCAGTTTCCCCAATGTGTCATGCTGATGCTAACCTTTTCATAAGGCAACGCTTTGAGGAACTTTGATGGTTAAACAGTGCATTCTGAGCTGAAAGGAGAGTTTTGGAGGAATGATGGGCAAAATTGTTTACATATATTTCTCAAGAGCATTTGGTGAGTATAATGAACCATATTGAAGTACAGCACTTGTTTAAAATGTTACATACTGTAACATGGGATATTAGTATTTAGAATTGCTCACATGGTTTATGTATCTATATTGTTTTTATGATTGGCACTCTTCAAGAAAGGCTTGAAGTAGGCTTTGCCTATTCTTTACCAATCACCAGATACTACTGTTTACAATGTACTTTAGTCTATACAAAAATGTACTTTACACTATACTTTAATCTATAAAAAGATGATCCATCAAGGCAGGAGTTCTTAGCTTTAACAGCAGAATAACAGCAATGTCTGCTCATAAGAATGTCTTTAGCTCACATTTTGCCACACTTTTAATTCATCACCGGATATTTATGTTAGGTCCAGTTGACTTGGTCTTGAGAATGAATCAGAGATATGGGTGCTCTGATTTCCTACACTTAAATGTGAGTAATTCTCATTATATGCTTGATCCTGATACAAATGGCCACTCCTGACTATAAAATTTAGGCTTTAGCATATGTTGTCGTTCTACACGTGTCTTAGCATTAAATATGCAATCAAAGTTAAATTCTACTTTCTACTAAGTCAGGTATGAAAACATATTTAGATGGACCAAATAATAGATTCAGAAAAATAATTTAACTGGTCGAATGTCAAACGTCATAATTTCAAAAATCTAGAAATTTGAAATTGTCTACTTGGTTGACTTAATGGGACTCTCATTCAAGTTTCTGCTCCCATAGAAAGACAATTGATGTTTCTGTGAGCCAAAGCTAAGAATATCAAAATTGCATAGAATCAAAAGGAAATACTAGAAATAGGAAAATACTTGACAGGAAAAAGAAGAGGTGCCTACTATTGCTCATTAGTAGACTCCACATAACTCAGAAAAGAATCAGCGAGGTTAAAAATAGGCTGTTAGAGAGAATTCCCAACATATATGCAAAGGGAAAAGTAGTACAAAAAAAGACAGAACATTCAAAAATTGTAATAAAACAAAAACCAAAAACAAACTAAAAATAAATTGCATTATAATTTTAAAAGGCATCATATGCATATTATTTGAAGGAAAAGAAAGAGAATGAAGGAATAAGATTTGAAGTAATAATGACCAAGAACTCTAAAAAATTAATGACAAACACCAAGCCACAAATCCAGGAAATTCAAAAAACAAAAAGCAGGAAAAATAAATAAATAAATGCACGCACACACGCACACACACACACACACACACACACTCCTCCAAAGCATATAAAATTCAGACTGCAGAAAACTAAAGATAGGAAGAACAACTTGAAAGTAGCCAGATCTAAAACAAAAACAAAAAACTTACCTATAGAGGAACAATTTTAAGGACAAAAGTAGGCTTATCGAAAATCACACAAGCAAGAAGAGGGTAAAGTGAAATATTTAAAATATTTAAAGAAGCTAACTACCACACTAAAATTCTATAATCAGCAAAATTATCCTTGAAGAGTGAATAAGAAATAAAGAATTTTATTGGCAGCAGAACTTCCTGCATGAAATGTTAAAAGATGTTCTTCAAACAGAAGGAAATGCTATGTCAGAAATGTATATCTAGAAAAAGATAGGAATAAATAAATAAAGATAAAATATTTTGTTTTACTTATACTTAAACGACCAAAAAATAACTATTTGTTTAAAGTAATAATAGTAACAATTTATTTGGTGATTCAAGCATATGAATAAAAGAAATGAATGACAGCAATATCGTAAGGAATGGAAAAAATCAAAAATACTTATTAAAAAATAAGAATAATATGAAGTTTAATCTTAGATAACAGGTGCAGTTAAAACTACAAGTCAATAACAGAAATTTAGCTGAGAAATTTCCAAGCATTTGAAAATTATATAATATACTTCTAAATACGATATGGGTCAAATAAAAAGTCTCAAGAGAACATTTACATAGTTTAAAATAAAATTAAATTAAAATGCAATTATTAAACTTGAGAATGCGGTGAAAACAGTGCTTCAAAATTCATAGAATTAAATGCAGATCTTGGAATAGAGGAAATATCTACAATCAATAACCTTTCTACTATAAGAAACCATAGAAATAAGGGCAACTTAAGCCTAAAACAAGCAGAATAAAAGAAATAATAAAGATTAGAGCAGAAGTAACAGAAATCAAAAGCAGAGAAATAATAGATAAAATCAAACAAACCAAAAGATTGTTCTTTGCAAAGTTCAGTAAAGTTGATAAAACTATAGCCAGGCTAACCAAGATAAAAAAGAGAAGACACAAATTATCAATATCAGAAAAAAAAGAGTAATTACCACTGAACCCATGGACATGAAAAGAATAAAAAAAGATTATAATGAACAATGTTATGCTAACATATTTGATAACAAAGCTTAAATAGCTAAACCTCCTGGAAGACAAACTATCAAAATTTATACAAAAGAAAATGAGAATTGTCCTATATTAAATAAATTGAATCAATATTTCATAACTTTAAAAAAAGAAAGCCTGAGAAACAGATGGTTTCAGCTAATGAATTCTACCAAACACTTAGGAAACAAATAATGCCATTTCTCCACAACAGAAGCAGAAGGACCACTTCCTAACTTATTACATAATATCAGCATTTCCCTCCTACCAAAAGCAGATAAAGACATTAAGAGAAAAGAAAACTACTGACCAATATCCTTTAAGAACAGAAGCAAAATTTCTCAAATAATAATAAATTGAAGAGAATGTATAAAAACAATAATATACAACCAAGAAAGTTTATTTCAAGTATGCAAGGTTAATTCACATTCAGAAAAATCAACTAATGTAACAGACCCAGAAAAATTATGTGCTTGTATCAACTGAAACGAAAAAATTATGTGACAGAATCCATGCCCATTCATCATGAAAACACACATCAAAGTAGGAATAGAGAAGGCCTTCCTTAATTTGATTTTTTAAAATTACAAAACCTCCTACCACTAGAATCATACTTTGTGATGGGTGTCTGGAAAATTTTTCCTTAAGATCAGGAACAGACAAGGATGTTTTGTCATCATTACTTTTCAATTTTGTATTGGAAATACAAATTGATGCAAAAGAGTGAGAAAAATAAATAAAAGGTATACAAATTGGAAAAAAAGAAATAAAACTGTCTTAATACACAGATGACATGATTTTCTATGTGGAAAATCAAAGAAACTATAAACAGCAGCAACTTAGAATAAATAGGCAAGTGGCTGGGCGCACTGGCTCACGCTTGTAATCCCAGCAATTTGGGAGGCCGAGGCAGGTGGATCACCTGAGGTCAGGAGTTCGAGACCAAACTGGCCAACATGGTGAAATCCCATCTTTGTTAAAAATACAAAAGTTATCCAGGCGTGGTGGCATGCACCTGTACTCCCAGCTACTCAGGAGTCTGAGGCATGAGAATGGTTTGAACCCAAAGGCAGAGGTTGCAGTGAGAATTAATAGGCAATTATAGAAGTTCACAAGATGCAAGGTTATTACACAAACATCAATTCCATGTTTACATACAAGCAAAGAACAATTGGGATTTATAACTTTTTAAAAAAAGAGACATTATAGCCTCCCCCGAACTGAAACAATGAAGTATTCACATACAAATATAACCATACATATATATTTAGGATCTATAGACCAAAAAACACAAAAAAAGATGAAAAAAATCAAAGATTTGTGTAAATATATGAAGAGATGCCTCGTATTTACACATTTAAAGATTCAATATTCCTTTTATTTATTTTTTTTGAGACAGAGGTTCACTCTGTCACCTAGGCTGGCATGCAGTGGCGTGACCTCAGCTCACTGCAACCTCCACTTCCCAGGTTCAAGTGATTCTCCTGCCTCAGCCTCCCGAGTAGCTGGGATTACACGCAGCCACACCACGCCCAGCTAATCTGTGTATTTTTAGTAGAGACAGGATTTCACCATGTTGGTCAGGCTGGACTCGAACTCCTGACCCCGTGATCTGCCTGCCTCAGCCTCCCGAAGTGTTGAGATTGCAGGCATGAGCCACCATGCCTAGCCAAGATTCAATATTCTTAAGATGACAATTCTTCCAAACTCTCTCAAGTGATTTAATTGAATCTCAAAGAAAATCCTAGTACACTATTTTGGAGATATTGACAAGCTGATTCTAAAGTTTTGTTGGGGATCAGAAAATGACAACCCAAAATATGGCAGTTTGGCATGCTGAGTGCTTTGAAAAAAAAAAAAAAAATGTTGAAAGGCCTCAGAAATAAGCCTCAGGACCATGGCCTCTCTTTAATCTCTGGTCCCCCCTTACCTCTTCCATTACCGAAGCCTCAGGAAAACCTTTCTCTCAAGTTCCCTTATCTGATTAAAAAAAGTTCCTCCAGAAGTCATGAAATTGTCTTAAAACATACTTCCTAGAAATTTCAACAGTAAACCAGGAAAGATTAACCACTGGAGAAGAGACTAGATCTAAAGTCATCACCATGCTCAGAGAGATTTTTCATCTAGTCTTCTGAGGGAAGCTCCAAGAGATTACCAGGGACACTAACTGCACAATAAGACAAATTTTGTTCATAGTGAACGTCTGCCCATCACCTTCTCATAACTTGCCACCACCTCGCCCAGATCTCAAAAGAACTTTGCCTGTTTTTTAGGCTAATTCACTTCTCTAAACATCATTACCTATACTCTAAATTGCCTGCACTCCCATCTCCCTCTTCCCTATGAAGATAGTGTTACTTAAGCTGCAGCCATCTGGCTCTTCTTTGAGACTCATATTTTCTATGGCTCCCATGATTCTGCACATTAATGCATTTATATGCCCTTTGTTTTGTTAATCTATCTATTGTCAGTTTATTTCAGCAGCAAATCCTCAGAGGGCAGAAGAGAAGCTTTCCTTTTGCCTCTACAGGAAAAATTAAAAGGCAGAAGATCCAGAATAACCAACACAATCCTGCAGAACAGAGGAATAATGTTGAGGATTCACACTATCTTATTTTAAGACTTACTATAAAGCTACAATGATTAAGACAACATAGCATTGACTCCACCCCACCAGAAAAACACATAGATCAATGGAACAAAACAGAGAGCCTATAAATAGGCCCAAACATATATTCAAATGAACTTATAACTTCCCACTGGGTTCACCTTGCCCACTGCCTAGACAGAGCCAACTTATCAAGATGGGAATTACAACAGAGAAAAAGCAATTCACGCAGAGCCAGCTGTGCAGGAGACCCGAGCTTTATTGCTACTCAAATCAGTCTCCCTGAGCATTCAGGGATCAGAGGTTTTAAGGACAACTTGGTGGGTGGGGGGAAGACACTGATCCAGGAAGGCTGATTGGTTAGGAAGGAGATAAAATCATAGGGAATTGAAGCTGTCCTCTTGGGCCAAGTGAGTTACTGGCTGGGGCCACAGATCAGATGAGCCAGTTAATTGATCTGGGTGGTGCCAGCTGATCCATCAAGGGCAGGTTCTGCAAAATTATCTCAATCACTGATCTTAAGAGCAGTTTAGGGAGGGTCAGAATCTTGTAGCCTCCTAAACCATAATTTCTAATCTTGCGGCTAATTTTTTAGCCCTACAAAGGCAGTCTAGTCCCCAGGCAAGAAGGAGGTTTGTTTGGAGAAAGGGCTGTTATTGTCTTTGTTTTAAACTATAAACCAAGTTCCTCCCAAAGTTAGTTCAGCCTACACCCAGGAATGAACAAGGACAGCTTGGAGGTTAGAAGAAAATGGAGTTGCTTAGGTCAAATATCTTCCACTGTCTCAGTTACAATTTTGCAATGGCAGTTTCAATTTTTCCAAAAGATTCAAAGTCAAGTCAATGAAGCAAATGTTGACATTTTAAACAAATAGTGCTGAAACAATTGGATACTCAAAACAAAAAGAACCTAGCACATATTCTACAGCTTTCACAAAAATTAAGTTGAAATTGATCAAGTACCTAACTTTTAAATGAAAAACATCTTAAAGAAAAAGAAACATAAGAGAAAAATCTATGGAATCTTAGATTTGTCAATGAATTTTTAAATACAGCACCAAAAGCACAATACATGAAAAAAAGAAAAGACTTTATTAGAATTACAAATGTCTGCTCTTCGAGAAATATTAAGAGAGTTAAAGGACAACCCATAGAATGGGAAAAAAAAGTATTTGTGAAACACATATCTGGTAAAAAAAAAAAAAAATAGAAAAAATAAAAATATTACCTCCAAAATATACAAAGGGATGCTTAAAACTCAAGAATAAAATACAACTCAAAAAGTAAGCAAAAGTTCTGAACAGATACCACCATATATATGGCAAATAAGTACATGTAAAGATGCTCAACATTAGTTGTCATTAGGTATATAAAAATTAAAATAATGAGATAACAATGTACATGTATTAAGAGGGCTAAAATCCAAAATATGCTAATGCTAAATACTGGTTAGGATGAGGAGCAGCAGGAACTCTCATTAATTACTGGAGAAAATGCAGAATGGTACAACCACTCTGGAGGATAACTTAGCAGTTTCTAACAAAGCTAAACATATTTTTACCTTGTAATCCAGCAACTGGATTCTTAGATATTTACCCAGATGGTTTGAGAACTTTTATCCACAGAAAACTTTCACATGAATGTTTATAGAATTTCATAAAATTATCACCAAAAACTGAAAGCTATCAAGATGTTCTTCAGTAGAGAAATGAATAAACTCTGGTATATCCATACAATGAAATACTATTCAGAGATGGGAAAGAATGAGCTATCAAGCTGTACAATGACAGAGATGATTCTTAAATGTGTATTGCTAAATGAAAGAAGCCAGCATGAAAGGACTGCTGCATACTGCATGATTATACTACATTCTGGTAAAAGCAAACTTATAAAGAGGGTAAAGATATAATTTGAAAGCAGCCTGGGCAAGATGGCAAGACCCTGGCCCTATAAAAAAAATTAAAAATTAGCTGGGCATGGTGGTGCAGACCTGTAGTCCCAGATACTTGGGAGTCTGAGGCAGGAGGAGCCTTTGAGCCCAGGAAGCAAAGGTGGCAGTGAGCCATATATATGGTGCCACTGCACTCCAGACTGGGAAACAAAGCAAGACCCTGTCTCTAAAAATGAAAAAAGAAAAAAATATATATATCAGTGGTTTCTAGAGGTTTATAGACACAGATTTGAGTAGGTGAAGCATAAGGGATTTCCTAAAGTGGTGAAACTATTCTGTATGATACCTCGATGGTGGATAGATGATACGATGCACTTATCAAAACCCATAAAAGTCGAGAGCACAAAAACTTAGCTGTAATGTATGCAAATTTTTAAAAAATTATTTAGGAGGTTAGGAGAACCCAGATACAAGGTAAACTGTGACTACACAACCATCTAATCTCCAACAAGGCCAACAAAAACAAGCAACAAGGAAAGGACACGCTATTCAATAAATGGTGCTAGGATAACTTGTTAGCCATATGCAGAAGATTGAAACGGGATCCCTACCTTTCACCAGATACAAAAATTAACTGAGGATGAATTAAAGATTCAAATTTAGGCTCTCAAACTATAAGAATCCTAGGTAATATCCTTCTCAACACTGGCCTTGGCAAAGAAAATTTGGCTAAGTCCCCAAAGGCAATTGAACCAAAACAAAAATTGACAAGTGGGACCTAATTAAAGAGCTGCTGCACAGCAAAAGAAACTACCAACAGAATAAACAGACAACCCACAGAATGTGAGAAAATATTTTCAAACTATGCATCCAACAAATGTCTAATATCCAGAATCTGTAAGGAACTTACAACAAGCAAAAAAACAGAATACATTCAAATACGGGCAAAGGACATGTACAGACACTTCTTACAAGAAGACATACAAGCGGCCAACAAACATGAAAGAATGCTTATCATCACTAATCATCAGGGAAATGCAAATCAAAACCACAATGCTATACCATCTTAAACCAGTTACAATGGCTATTACTCTACAGTCAAAAAACAACATATGCTGGCGAGTCTAGAGAAATGGGAATACTTACACACTGTTGGTGAGAATGAAAATTAGTTCAGCCACTATGAAAAGCAGTTTGGAGACTTTTCAGAGAACTTAAAACAGAGGTACCATTCAACTCAGCAATCCCGTTGAGATGAGAAGTCTTCTTCTGATCGAAGGCTTTTCTCAATCGAAGGGTTCGTGTCTCACGGGCTTCAAGGAATGAAGCTGTGGACCACAGCAGCAAGTGTTACAGCTTGATTAGAGAAACGGGCGGACCCAAAGAGTGTGAGGCTGCAAGATTTGTTAAAGCGAAAGTAAAGCTTCCGCGTGGTGGAAGGGGACCCAGAAGGGTTGCTGTTTCTGGCTTGGGTGTGTTATGCTTCTATCGCCTTATGACCCCTCCCATTTTCCTTTTTTCTGTCCTATAGAATTAGCTTATTTTCAACCCACTTGTGGGTTGATGGGCCTGACTGGTTAAAAACATCAGGCTGTAGCTAGACCTTAAACTCCCTATATGATTGGTTGAAGTTTCAATCCCTTAGCTTGCAGCTGTGACTCATTTTGGCTTAGGGGGGAAAGTCTCCTTTGATTGGTTGAAGTTTAAATCCCTTAGCTTGCAGCTGTGACTCATTTTGGCTTAGGGGAAAGTCCCCTTTGATTGGTTGAAGTTTAAATCCCTTAGCTTGCAGCTGTGACTCATTTTGGCTTAGGGGAAAGTCCCCTTTGATTTGTTGAAGTTTAAATCCCTTAGCTTGCAGCTGTGACTTATTTGGGTTTAGGGGATAGTCCCCTTAGGGAAGTCCCTATTGACCCAGGAAGTCCAGCCAACTTAGCCACTTAGTCCCTCACCATTACTGGGTACATAACGAAAGGAATTTAGGTCATGATACTAGAAAAAACACATGTTATTGTATGTACATTGCTGCACTACTCACAATAGCAAAGACATATGTGATGGTTAATACTGAGTGTCAATTTGATTGGATTAATGGATACAAAGTATTGATCCTGGGTGTGTCTGTGAGGGTGTTCTCAAAGGAGATTAACATTTGAGTTAGTGGGCTGGGAAAGGTAGACCCACCCTTAATCTGGGTGGCACAATCTAATCAGCTGCCAGGTGGCTAGAATATAAGCAGGCAGAAAAATGGAAAAGAGAGACCAGTCTAGCCTCCCAGCCTACATCTTTCTCTTATGCTGGACGCTTCCTGCCCTCGAACATCTGACTCCAAGTTCTTCAGTTTTGGAACTCAGACTGGCTCTTCTTACTCTTCAGCCTGCAGACAGCCTATTGTGGAACCTTGTGATTGTGCGAGTTAATACTTAATAAACTCCCCTTTATGTATATATGTCTGTTCCATTAGTTCTTTCCCTGTAGAGAACCCTAATACAGATGTTGGTACCAGAAGTGGTTCTAGAGGAACAGAATATTAAGGATGTAGTTCTTTCATTGGTTTTGGAATTTCTGGTGTCAGCTGCTTAATATTAGACCCCAAAAATGCTAAGAACTCTACTTCTAATAGCATGGAGAACACTGATAATCCTTGGCATGAACTGTTAGAGAAATATGCAAAATAAATGCATTTGACACTCCTGATTCATCGCTCCTGAGAGGCAAGGATTTTAGTGACTACATATAATACCTTTGACCATATGTGGAGAACCAAGGAACATAATGAAGCTGGTTGGTTGCTCCTAAGTTCAGTGGACAAAGTCATGAAAGAAAATGATGAACTCAGGGATTCTATCTCCCAGCCTCAGAAGCAGATACTGAGTCTCAAATCTGCTAAGACTGCGCTGAGTGAGAGTCTTATCTTCCTGTAGAGAAAGAGCTGAAATTGTGGAAAAACAGACACAAACCCTTATCATGTAGGCTGACCTGCAATGAAAGATGCATGCACAGCCTCACCAGGTGTCCACTGTTAAAGTGAGTGCTTTGATTAGAAAAGAATGGGGCCCTGCAACTTGGAATGGGGACGTGTGGGAGGACCCTAAATGAAGCTGGGGACACTGAGTTTGTAAACTCTGATGAACCTTTTCGGCCAGAGGAAACAGCTTCCCCATCCCCAGTAGAGACAATATCCCCTCCCTGACCCATACTGCCATCAGCCTTTCCACCTTTGTCTGAGGAGATAAACCCTGTGCTGCCTGAGGCAAGAGTGATGGCCTCCCTTGAGGCAGTTTCCAGGCAAGATAAAGTTGATTCTCTTCAGGAGCCACCACCAACACCCCTGTTCCCTTCTAGACCTATAACTAGACTAAAGTCCAGGAAAGCCTCTAGAGGTGAGGTTGAGAGTGTGACCCATGAGGAGATGTTCTACACCCAAAAAGAATTGCTTGAATTTAAACAGAAATCTGGAGAACAGGCATGGGAATGGATATTAAGAGTGTGGGATAATGGTTGAAGGAACATAGAGTTGGATCAGGCTGAATTTATTGATTTGGGCCCACTAAGTAGGGATTCTTCATTTAACATTTCAGCTGGGCAAGTTAAAAAATGTTCTAATAGTTTATTTACTTGTTTAGCTAAAATATGGATTAAAAGATGGCCTACTGTGAGTAAATTGGAAATGCCTGATCTCCTTTTGTTTAATGTAGAGGAAGGGATCCAAAGGCTTAGGAAGATTGGGATGGTGCAGTGGATTATTCACTTTAGACCTACTCATCCCAGCTGGCAGGGTCCAGAAGATATACCCTTGACCAATGCCTTGGGAAATAGATTTGTGAGGGCAGCACCTACATCTTTGAAGAGACCTGTAATTGCCCTTCTCTGTATGTCAGATCTAACAGTGGGAACCGTAGTCACTCAATACAAAATTTAAATACAATGGGAATAATTGGATCCCAAGGTGGCAGGGACCAAGTGGTGGCACTCAACCATCAAAGGCAAGGTGGGCGTAGCTACTGTAATGGACAACAGAGGCAAAGTGGCAATCAGAATAGTCTGATTTGTGTAGAGCTCTGGCATTGGCTAATTAATAACGGTGTTTCTAGAAGTGAAATTAAGAAGAAGCCTACTGCATTTTTGCTTAATTTATACAAGCAGAAAACTTCTAAGTCGAATGGACAAAAGACTAATTTGAATTATAAAAACAGAGGATCATGGCCCCTCCATCAATTTCAAGTCTTGAGCCATTTACAGACCCAGAACCCCTTAAATGAAGATGAGGCCAGGTCCCCTTGAGAAAGAACCCCACTCCATTACTTACAATTTATGCAGTGAATCTTTCTCCCATCCTTTCCCAAAGAGACATCTGGCCTTTTACCAGGGTAACTGTGCAATGGGGAAAGGGAAATGATCAGACATTTTGGGGACTACTGTACACTAGCCTGAGCTGATGTTGATTCCAGGTAACCCAAAACATCACTGTGGTCCTCCAGTTAAAGTAGGGGCTTATGGAGGTCAGGTATTTAATGGAGTTTTAGCTCAGGTCCAATTTACAGTGGGTCCAGCGGGTCCCTGGACTCATCCTGTCATCATTTCCCCAATGCCAGAATGCATAATTGACATAGATACACTCAGCAGCTGGAAGAACCCCCACATTGGCTCCCTGACTGGTAGAATGAAGGCTATTAGGATAGGAAAAGGCCAAATGGAAGCCATTACAGCTGCCTCTACCAAGAAAAATAGTAAATCAAAAGCAATATCGCATGTCTGGAGGGATTGCAGAGATTAGTGCCACCATCAAAGATGTAAAAGATGCAGGTGTGGTGATTTCCACCACATCCCCATTCAACTCTTATTTGATCTGTGCAGAAGACAGATCTTGGAGAATGACAGTGGATTATCGTAAGCTTAATCAAGTGGTGACTTCAATTGTACCTTCTGTACCAGATGTGGTTTCATTGCTTGAGCAAATTAACACATCTCCTGGTACCTTGTATGCAGCCATTGACTTGGCAAATGCCTTTTTCTCTATTCTTGTCCATAAGGCCCACCAGAAGCAATTTGCCTTCAGCTGGCAAGGCCAGTAATATACCTTTACTGCCCTACCTCGGGGGTATATCAACTCTCTGGCTTTGTGTCATGATGTTATTTGGAGAGAACTTGCTTCCACAAGATATCACTGGTTCATTAAATTGATGACATTATGTTGCTTGTATCCAGTAGGCAAGAAGTAGCAAACACACTGGACTTATTGGTGAGACATTTGTGTGCCAGAGGATGAGAAATAAATTCGACTAAATGTCAGGGACCTTCTACCTCAGAAAAATTTCTAGGGGTCTAGTCATGTGGGGCCTGTCGAGATATTCCTTCTAAGGTGTAGGATAAGTTGCTGCATCCTCCTACAACCAAGAAAGAGGCACGACACCTAGTGGGCCTATTTGAGTTTTGGAGGCAACACATTCCTCATTTGGGTGTATTACCCCAGCCCATTTATTGAGTGACCCAAAAGGCTGGCAGTTTTGAGTGAGGTCCAGAACAGGAGAATGTTCTGCAGCAGGTCCAGGCTGCTATGCAAGCTACTTTGCCACTTGGGCCATATGACACAGCAGATCCAATGATAGGTTTAGTGGCAGACAGTGATGCTTTTTGGAGTCTTTGGCAGGCCCCCATAGGTAAATCACAGAGGAGGCCTCTAGGATTTTGGAGCAAGGCCCTGCCATCTTATGCAGATAACTACCCTCCTTTTGAGAGACAGCAACTCTTGGCCTGTTACTGGGCTTTGGTGGAAACTGAATGTTTAACTATGGGTCACCAAGTCACCATGAGACCTGAACTACCTATCATAAACTGGGTGCTTCCTGACCCATCTAGCCATAAAACGGGTCATGCACAGCAGCATTCCATCATCATATGGCAGTGGTGTATACGTGATCAAGATCAAGAAGGTCCTGAAGGCACAAGTAAGTTACATGAGGAAGTGGCTCAAATGCCCATGGTCTCCACCTCTACCAGCCTGCCTTCTCTCCCCCAACCTGAACCAACAGTCTCACAGGGAGTTCCCTATGATCAGTTGACAGAGGAAGAGAAAACTAGGGCCTGGTTCACAGATGGTTTTGCATGATATGCAGGCACCACCTGAAAATGGACAGCTGCAGCACGACAGCCACTTTCTAGGACATCCCTGAAGGACAGCAGTGAAAGGAAATCTTCCCAGTGGGCAGAACTTTGAGCAGTGCCCCTGGTTGTGCACTTTTGCATGGAATGAGAAATGGCCAGATGTGCAATTATACACTGATTCATGGCCTGTAGCCAATGGTTTGGCTGGATGGTGAGGGACTTAGAAGAATTATGATTGGAAAATTGGTGACAAAGAAATTTAGGGAAGAGGTATGTGGATGGGCCTCTCTGAGTGATCAAAAGCTGCAAAGATATTTGTATCCCATGTGAGTGCTCACCAATGGGTGGCCTCAGCAGAGGAAGATTTTAATATTCAAGTGGATATGATGACCCATTCTGTGGACACCACTCAGCCTCTTTCTCCAGCCACCCCTGTCATCGCCCAGTGGGCCCATGAACAAAGTGGACCTGGTTGGAGGGATGGAGGTTACGCATGGGCTCACCAACATGGACTTCTGCTCAGCAAGGCTGACCTGACTATGGCCACGGCTAATTGCCATCCGTGGACTCACAGAATGCCTTATCCACTGTCATGATATTCCACACAGCATTGCCTCTGACCAAGGCACTCACTTTACAGCTAAAGAAGTGCAGCAGTGGGCCCATGCTCAAGGAATTCACTGGTCTTACATGTTCCCCACCATCCTGAAGCAGCTGGATTGATAGAACAGTGGAATGGCCTTTTGAAGTCACAATAATAATGCCAACTAGGTGACAATACTTGCAGGGCTGGGGTAAAGTTCTACAGAAGGCCACGAATGCTCTGAATCAGCATCCAATATATGTACTATTTCTCCCATAGCCAGGATTGAAAGGGCCAGGAATCAAGGGGTTGAAAGTAGAAGTGGTACCACTCACCATCACCCCTATTGGTCCACTAGCAAAACTTTCGCTTCCCATTCCCAGGACATTACATTCTGCTGTCCTAGAGGTCTTAGTTTCAGAAGGAGAAACACTGACACCAGGAGACAAAACAATTATCCCATTAAACTAGAAGTTCAGATTGCCACCTGGAAACTTTGAGCTCCTCCTACCTCGAAGTCAACAGGCTAAGAAGGGAGTTACTGTGTTGGTTGGGGTGACTGACCCAGACTATCAAAATGAAATCAGTCTACTACTCCACAGTGGAGGTAAGAAAGAGTATGCATGGAATATAGGAGATCCATTAGGACGTCTCTTAATATTACCATGCCCTGTCATTAATGTTAATAGGAAACTACAACAGTCAATACAGAAGACCCAGAACCTTCAGGAATGAAGGTTTGGGTTACTCCACCAGGAAAAATACCATGACTTGCTGAGGTGCCTGCTGAAGGCAAAGGGAATACAGAATGGGTAGTAGAAGAAGGTAGTCATCAATACCAGCTATGACAACGTGACCAGCTGCATTTTGTGTAAAAATATGTTCGTGCATGTATACACTTAAAAAAAATTTTCATTTTATTTCCTTTCTCATTTATCATGTGACATAAGGTTTATTGACTTCTCATCAGCATTTAAATATTGTTAACTTAATGTAATAGTATTTATGTAACTTTTTGTAATAGTATTTATATAACTTTATGTAATAGAGTTGGGGATTGGTGCATTTCCCGTTGTACAAAGGATAGTTGTATTATATTAGGTCTAATGACTTTATTATCGTCTTTATTGATCTCAGGAGATATGCATGGGTTCAAGTTGACAAGGGGTGGACTTGCGACGGTTAATACTGTCAATATGATTGGATTGAAGGATACAAAGTAATTCATCCTAGGTGTGTCTGGAAGGGTGTTGCCAAAGGAGGTTAACATTTGAGTTAGTGGGCTGGGAAAAGCAGACCCATCCTTAATCTGAGGGGGCACAATCTAATCAGCTGCCAGGGTGACTAGAATATAAGCAGGCAGAAAATGTGAAAAGAGAGACCAGCCTAGCCTCCTGGCCTACATCTTTTTCTTGTGCTGGATGCTTCCTGCCCTCGAACATTCGACTCCATGTTCTGCAGTTTTGGAATTTGGACTGGCTCTCCTTCCTCCTCAGCCTACAGATGGTCTATTGTGGTCCTTGTGATTGTGTGAGTTAATACTTACTAAACTCCCCGTTTTATATATATGTGTGTGTGTGTGTGTGTGTGTGTGTGTATTCCATTAATTCTGTCCCTCTAGAGAACTCTGACTAATACAACATAGAATTAACCTAACTATTCATTAATGGTGGATTGAAAAAAGAGAATGTGATAATTATATGCCATAAAATACTATGCAGCCATAGAAAAGAATGAAATCATGTTCTTTGCAGCAACATGGATGGAGCTGGAGGCCATAATCCTAAGCAAACTAAAAAAGGAAGAGGAAACCAAATATGGCATGCTTTCACTTATAAGTTGGAGCTAAATATTGAGCACACATGGAGTAAAACATGGGAACCATAGACACCGTGGGCTACTAGAGGAGAAAGGCAGGGAGGGGGCATGGATTTAAAAACTATATATTGGGTACTATGCTCACTACCTGAGTTCAGTATACCCATATAGCAAATTTGCACATATACCCCTGAATGTAAAATAAAAGTTGAGATTTTTAAAAAATAAATTACAATGAAAAATTTAAAAGCAAGGAATGTAAATTGTGACAAAGAAATCTAAGTGTACCACAATGCATAAAATAATATCACTGAAAAGATTGAGATATTAAGGTATTAATCTAAGTAAGACTGGAAATGAATGGAATCTGTAATATTAAAGGCAAAAGGAATTGTGCATAAGACTATTCTTTAGCTAATGAAGTTCTTTGTCATAAGGGTAGGAGTTAACAATTATGACTATATATGTCTATTAGAACTGAACACTTAAGTAAAAGAATAGCAGATGGTAAGAGCCAGTTTTCTCACTGTTGGAGTGGTAACTTACAGATAAGCAAAGAAAGAAGGCAAAAATAACCCATGTGGTAATAGATTAGAGGTGAAGATAGTATGTACTCATGTTTAATGTATATACAGAAGTGTATATATAACAATATGTATAGATATACATACCTACAGGAGTTAGTACACACACATTTATTTCCTTATTTTGTTAGTTGAAAGAGCCTAGAAACAATGACTTCTTAGTAGCACTGAACAACTTAGGACCCAAATCTTGCTTTCTAATAAAATTTTTCAACAAAAAAATCTGCTCCTTGAAGAAATGACCAATTCTATAACTGGGACATGAAATATACAAGATAATCCTGGAATATCTTCTAGTGCCAGGAAGTATAGAAGTGCTCAAACAAAAAGGCAATAATATGAATATATCAAAGGAAATCACTGGGAGAGGACCATGGCCAAAATACAACAATTTAAGAAGCTAAGCAGAGAATAATGTTACTACCAAAAATATTAAATAAATATCCATGAGTCCATGTTGATTAATAAAATGAATTTTAAAAATGAAGAGAATAGATAAATTTCATGTGTAGAAAAATTCCAGAAAACTTATATAGCTTCTCTGCTTTCAAGTATATGGAGCATAACTCCCTGATCCTTATGTACAATGACGTGTCTCCATCTAAGGGTACAACATGGAAAGTGGGGTGAAAGTAGAGTAGTGGGGTCAGTAAATGAACAGTGAAGAAATTTGACAAATACTACCATATCCAGATGATCAAGGTGACTTCATTCATGGTAACTTGGTGATGGTATATTGTGTTGAGAATGGGGCTTTTCCTCTGTGGCCTTCTAAACCAATAATTCTAATCTAATCAAGAGGAAAATTCCGATTAAATTTTTTTGGTGAACAGTGAACATCCACTCTTCAGCCCAACTGAACATCCACATGGAAAAGAACAAAGTTGAACCCCAACCTCACACCATATACAAAAATTAACTCAAAATGGATCAGTGATCTAACTGTGGGCACTAAAACACGAAAACTCTTAGAAAACAACATAGTTATAAATCTCTGTGACCTTGGGTTAGGCAATTTTTTAGATATGACACCTAGCACAAGCAACTAAAAAAATAGATAATTGGACTGTAGCAAAATTAAAACTGTGTGTACTTAAAAGATACTATCAGGGAGTAAAAAGACACCCCACAGAATGTAAGAAAATATTTCTAAACCATATATCTGATAAAAGTCTAGTGTCCAGAATATATTAATAACTCTTATCAAAAATAAAAAGACAATCCAATATAAAAATGGACAAAGATTTTGAATAGATATTTGTCCCAAAGAGATATACAAATAGACAATGAACAATAAAAGTTGTTCAACATCATCGGCTATTTGGAAAACCACAACAAGATACCACTTCGTACTCACTAGAATGACCAAGTTTAAAAAGGTAGACTATGTTGCCAAGTGTTGATAAGGATGTGAAAAAATCGGGACCCTTATAACTTCCTGGTGGAAATGTTAAGTAGAGCAGCCCTATAGAAGACAATAGGCAGTTCCTCAAAAAGTTAAAAGTAGAGATACATATACTCCAGCAATTCTACTCCAAGGTACATAGCTAAGAGAATAAAAACATGTTCACTTAAAAATTTGTACTCAAATGTTCATAGCATTATTTGTAATAGCCCCCAAATCAACACAATCCAAATGTCCATCAACTGATGAGTGGAAAAATAAAATCTGATCTATTTATACAATTGAATATAATTTGGCCATAAAAAAAGAATGAAGTGCAGATGCATGCTAGAAGCCAGAAAAAAAAGATCACATATTGTACAACTCTACTTTTATGAATTTCTCATAATAGATAAATCTGTAGGGATAGAAAATCTATCAGTGGTTTCCAGGGACTTAATGAATGAAGGAATGTGTATGGAATTTCATTTTGGCATGATAAAAACATTCTGGAATTAGATACAAGTGATAGACGCACAACCCGGTGAATATATTAAAATCTATTGAATTGCACTCTTTAAAATTGTGAATTTTATAGTATGCTAATTATGTCTTGATTTTAAAAAGAAAAAAATTGAGGACTATTCTGACCTATATTTCTCAGCAGTACCTGACCAATGTTGTGTAAAGCTATGACGGTAATGAGAAATAAGGAAAGACTGAGAAACCATTGCAGTGGAGAGGTCATAGGTAAGGAAACATGGTAGCTAAATGTAATGTGTGTTCTAATAAGATCCAGGAACAGGGCAAAATAAAAAAACACAATTAAAAACTAAAGAAATCTGATTATGAACTTAGGTTAATAATAAGGTAGCAACATTAGTTCTTTACCAACATACAAATGTACCATAGTCATGTAAGATGTTAGTAACAGGGGAAACAATATGAAGTAGATGGGATTCTCTGCACTATTTAGGGTGGTGCAAAAGTAATTGCAGTTTTTTTTTTTTTTTTTTCTTTTTTTGAGACAGAGTCTCGCTGTCGCCCAGGCTGGAGTGCAGTGGCGCGATCTCGGCTCACTGCAGGCTCCGCCCCCCGGGGTTCACGCCATTCTCCTGCCTCAGCCTCCCGAGTCGCTGGGACTACAGGCGCCCGCCATCTCGCCCAGCTAATTTTTTGTATTTTTAGTAGAGACGGGGTTTCACCGTGTTAGCCAGGATGGTCTCGATCTCCTGACCTCGTGATCCGCCCGCCTCGGCCTCCCAAAGTGCTGGGATTACAGGCGTGAGCCACCGTGCCCGGCCAAGTAGTAATTGCAGTTTTTGCCAGCTCAATTTTTCTGTAAGTCTAAAACTGCCCTAAAATAAAAATTTTATGAAAAGAAAATCAGTTAAGAAGTCCTAGTAATACTCTCCATTATAAAGATAAGGGAATGGAAGCTCAAATGACTTGCCTAAGATCATAGCCAGTAAGTGGCAAAGCTGTTATTTGAACCCAGGCAGCCTGGCTTTAGTTTGTGCTTTTGATCATTGTGCAGTGCTTTGCTGATCCATTCTACAACCTCTTCAATCTTTTTTATGTTTCTGAAGGCTGACTTGCCCTGTTCCAAGATTCATTTGACGAATGTGGAGCACCAGCAGGGGATGGGAGTGTGTAAAGAGAGGAATGCGGACAGTTATTCCCTCCTTTCATCTCTCCCTACAAGGTCATCTTAGGCTACCTGCATCCCTGCTCTATCAACCAAAGGTCCCAGCTCCTGTCTAGTGGCTTTTCTATGCAGTTTCTTCAGGTTCCAGTATTTCTCTCCCTAGCCCTCTGGCTAAGTGGGGTCCAAGTATTGTGACATCCTTTGTGGTTTCCTTACTCTTTATTTGTATCATTGCAAAAGGTAGTGCACACATTACATTTTTCTCACAATACTCAATTTGAATAGACCATCTTTTTCTGGCCAGGTTCCTTCCTGATACCACCATTATATCAATTCCAAACTTGTAAAAATATTCCATGAGTTAACATTGTAAAGTAGGAGAATTTCTCTTCAGCACCCTCTCACTTATCCCTCTCCTCTTCCACATATTGTTAATTCTTTTTTTGAGGAAAGACAGTATGCACTCAATTCTGTAGCCTCATTGCAGAATGTAGTATATCACATAGCAAATTTTTAATACATACTTGTTTGAATGAATGAATGAATGAATTTTTTCTCCCCCTCTTCAGCCCTGTTTTTCCATAATGAAACAAAGAACCTCTGTTAACAGACAACTAAGTTTGATGGTTCAAGTATATAACTCAGTTTGGTTCTATCTTTGTGTTTCTACATATATGCAGCTGTATCCTGATAAGTAGTGATAAGCAAAATCATAAACATTATCACTGTATTTAGATGTTATGGATTATTTGTCATTGTAATTGTAATAAATAGTAGCCTAAAAATAAAAATATAAACCAGAAGCTTTATGAAGTTATTCTGCAAACAAAAAGAAAGACAGAAGGACAGATAAAATGAAAGGAAAGGTAAAAAACAAAAAAAGCAAAACAAAACAAATAAACCACTGGAAGCCTCAGGCAATAAAAAAATCTATGCAAACCATGAGGTGGGGTAGCTTTGATGTCTTCCTTGGTAATAGGCCTGGTACCCAACAAAACACCAGTAGGTCCATCAATTGAATTCTCATTAATCTGCATTCTCATTTTCCCTCTGACACTTGGAATATCTGTAACAGTTTAAAGATGGAAATGAGTGTACAGATCATTGACTAATCTCGAAGGGGTTGCTGTGAAAACAGAATATTTGTAGAGTATTATAGAAACAGTGCATTGCATCAGACCAATAATAGAAACAAAAAGGATTATGGGCAGATTTTAGGCTGGGGTATATCCAGATTTTGTCCAGTCATTAAAATATTATGAGGTATCGCATATTAGTCCTTAGTCTATATTTGATAAAGGTTCTTGCAATCTTACTTCCGGTAAATATTTCACTTCATTAAATAAAAAAGAAATCAAATCAAAAGATGTAACTAAGGTACTGTAGGCCTGGTTAAAGTAGATATCACTAAAATAATACTTCCGCAAAAATCTTAAATGATTAAAAACTCAAAGGAACAGTATGTCTTTTGCTCAAGTAGTCATTTTAATTCAGAAAGCCAGTGATGTTTCTAGAGAGAAAAGTCCTAGAAAGATCTCTAATAGAGTTCTCTTTGGAATGCAAGAAGTATTTTCTAAAACCTATGTTTAAGATACAGAATATCTTGAGCCAATATTTAGAGCCATTGAATCTACCTATATCTGTCAAGCTGTCTGTCTGTCTGTCTGTCTAGCTACCTATCTACCTACTTACCAAATCTATCTATGGGTAGATAGGCTGAAGAGTCAATGCATTTTGATCAATTAAAAATGGAATAAGGTTGGAAATAAGAGTAGAAAATTTTGAAGGTGGCACCCCAGGGATGTAACTCTATAAAGGAGGCTGTATTATATTAATAGAATTAAATTAACTCATTTTATCCTCACTTCCATGACTATTACAGACTTAATCAGTAGCTTCTTATAAAAAGTTAAGCTGTCAATGGAATATATATATATATATATATGCACACATATATATTACATTGACTATATATATATATATATATATAGACACACACACACACACACACAAGAATGAGCTCCCAAAGTGAAAATTATTTCTTATTCGGAATTAAGAAAAATATGTATACATATATATATGAGTTAGTTGGCTTATTAAATCTCTGTGTAATCAATCAAATCTGTGTGAATTGTTGAGAAAGCCCTGCTAAGTCTTTTGATATTTCTCAGGGGATATAGAAAAATATATTTTAAAAAACAAAATGAAACCAAACAACAGTAATCATATCAAATAAATCACATAAAAGTAGACTTTCTATAGAACAAACTTATTCTTTCTTAGTGTAAAATAATTTTTTAAATGTTTGTGCTTTCCAAATTATCTAAAATATGTCAGAACAATGGCTGAAAAAGGGTACAGAAACAGTTGTTTTCAGCCGTATCAATTTCCACAGCAGCTTGAAAAGGGCATTGCACATATTTTGATGTAATCTGTCTTCACCAACATGCTGGATAAGTTTAGGGACCACTTGATATTGTGTTTTTTTGTTCTGGTTTTCAAAAACATGTAATTTTTGATAATACTCACTTTATGTACTTTCTCAAAAATTTGTGAATAGAACACTCAAAAATAAAAGACCCTGTTTTATTCTCATTTTCCTAACTACTAAAGACCAGATTAGTAGCTTTTACCTATATCTAGAAAATTAGGCTGCAAATGAAATGTTAAAATGTCTCCACCTAGCTGAGTTAATTTGAGCCTGCCAATATATACACAGCTTCCTTTGTCCAGTCATAGTATGGGAAAGCCACCGTCAGAACCCCCAGTTTTTATTTCCAATGTTTTCTTTTTCATTTTTAATCCAACAAAATGAACTGACAATTTAGCCTAACCACCTCCATTACCTTCAGAGAATGGCTAATGTTCTAGGAAAGGAACTTGACAATCTCCCTGACAGCATTTCTTTTTCAATCCATTAATTTCACCCTCAGAATATGCTAGTTATCTGTTAGTATTCCAGACCAGCAGCAGCTGCATGGGAAAAAGAACTCCAGATAAGCAAGCTATTGTGTATTCTGCTGTGCACTTTCTCTTCCCATCGGAGTCCAGGGGGAACGCTGACCAGAGAGCCACTTTGCTTGGTAGGTGGCTTCATTAGGGACATCTAAAGCAAATCAAAATTACTCTCTACTGATGGTAGCTTCAGACAGCCTCTGGCTCATGAAAATTGCTGACGATTTTCCAAAGCAGGCTGAGCAAATTCGTTTTCATGAAAATCGGCCTTGAATACAGGATTGATCCAGGTGACCTTTGAAGTCCTTGTTAAGCCTGAAATTCTGGGGTTCTGGGACACACTTAAAGTTTTACTATAGAAAATGAGTATAGTATAGTTTCATATCCTGTCTCCTACTCATTAGGAATCTGTGATAGTAGCAATGAGAAGAGAAGAGTAAATCCAGAGTTTTGAGGTGAAGTGAAAGAAAGTCATTAAGGCAAACACTTTTGGTTTTCTAATTCGACTGATACCACAAATTTTTTCACTAGCCAACTAGTGTTGGACATTTCACACATATCCAACCAAACTGATGTTGTCTTTGGGGACCAAATATCTCTCTTAATAAAAAGGTAAGGCTTCCCTATGAGAGAATTAATTCCTTTATTTCCTACCTGAACCACAACCACCATCTTGAAACCACGTGGGGAAAAGCTACCAGATTGAGACAGAAAAACAGAAAGAAGCAGAGTCCATGAGAACATCTCGAAGCAGACATCCTGCCTATTGAATGGCTCCCTCTGGATATCTTGGTCTATGAAATAAACAAGCCTGTGTGATTTTAAACCACTATGGTTGTATTTTCTGCCATTTTTACCCAAAAGCTCTGAAACTAATACATTCATTAAGGTATAATATGTGGATAAAAGTCTCTAGTCAAGGAGATGGCAAATGTGCAAAAGGTTAAATTAAGAACTGACTTTTTTTTTTTTTTTTTTTTTGAGACGGAGTCTTGCTCTGTTGCCTAGGCTGGAGTGCAGTGGCACGATCTCCGCTCACTGCAAGCTCCGCCTCCCAGGTTCACGCCATTCTCCTGCCTCAGCCTCCCAAGTAGCTGGGACTACAGTAGTCTGCCACCATGCCCCGCTAATTTTTTGTATTTGCTTTTTTAGAAGAGATGGGGTTTTACCATGTTAGCCAGGATGGTCTCGATCTCCTGACCTCGTGATCCGCCCGCCTCGGCCTCCCAAAGTGCTGGGATAACAGGCGTGAGCCACTGTGACCGGCCAAGAACTGACTTTTAAGCAATCATGTGAGAGTCTGATGGCAAAGCCAGACAAGAAAACAAGGAAAGTAAATGATAGGTCCCCATGAACGTGGTTAGTGTTCTGCTTTGGGGGAGCCCCAAGCCTGTTTTCTATGGCCAAAATGCTTCTTTAAGACTTAAAGTCAAAGTCTGGATAACCATCTTCTAACAAAGTAGACTAAGGATCTAGAGACAGAATTTGAAGATCTTATATTCCATCTCAAGGTCATGAATTCATTACATCAAACACAAAAAGCACTCATGTCTTCTAGATTGGAAAAGGCATGAAAATTAGTGTTACTCCATTTTGAGGAATAAAGGATGAGTCCAGCACCAGGAGAAAATTATGAGCTCTATCATTAAAACTTCAATCTCTTTTAGAGTAATAAAGATTAGGAAGAGGTAATTGGCAAATTTTCTTTAGAATTAAGGTAATTATCTCAAACATTTTTAAATTATATTACTTTTTGCCTTTTCTGATTGGAAAAGCTTGTGGTGAGATAAAGCATAATGAGAATTCTAAACTTGAAGAAGGCCAAATCTAAATCACGATCATATCACTTAGTTATGTTACTTTGGGTATAACTCTTTGATCTTCAGTTTGCCCATTGGTAAAGGGAAACAGCATTCCCCCCTACCATTGTAAGAATGAAATCCACTAATTTGTTGAATAAATGTTTGTTAATTTCCAACTATGTATCAGACGTTTTGCTAGGCTTTGGGATCACAGAGTTATAGAATTGGACATAATCTCATTCTTAGAGAATGTCTCCTAGAATAAATATGTAACCAAACTTGAATACATTGTGATGAAAAATATTTTGGGGAAACCAATTGGGGGTTGAAGGGAGCAACCTAATCCACAGGACGAAGAGATTACAAAAATGAAATGACATTGTAAAGTGTAAAATATTATTTAATCTATATGTAATATTATTGCTTTGAGCTATCCTCATTGGTTTAACAACTATCATAAAAATCTATTGTGTACATATATGTTCTGTCTGGGTATTGATTGCTGTATGTCTGTAACCAGGATGTCAGACCAAGCTCCCAACCAAAATGATCTTCATCTCAAATCCCTCTTCCATACCCAATGGAAAGCCCAATCTGTCCAAGATATTTGTTATTTTTCTGATAGGCTTATATTCTCACTGTCACTTCTGTGACCAGCTTCTCTTTCAAGCAGTGATCTTTTTGTATACCATATTGAAACAGACATAAAACTCAGCTAACTCTCCCTTCTCCTCAGGTTCTACCACTAATACCAACAAAAATAAAACACTCACATAACCACCTATGTCATTGGTAGATACCACTGAGGATCCAGGGTAATGAGACAGGTCACATTTATACCAGACAGCAACTATTTAAAAAATTTCCATTAAATGTACCTCTCCTTTAATGTATTGAAAATCTTACAAGTCCAGTCCCACCGCTGAAGATCTATGAACTCACACAGCTCTCACCTTCTGCCATGTTAACTCCGCCCTCCTTCCCCTTTCTCTTCTCAAATCCATCCTATTCTTTAAGCTACTCTCAGGAGCATAAAGCAATTTCTTCTCATTTGCTCTTTCAGAGGACCTTAGCAACCACTCCCCTAACCTAGGATGTGACCTTTGACCCCTGTACTTCTCAAGATATTTCAATAACCAAGTTCATTGCTCACATCAATACTCAGAAGCATACATTCTTCGTGGAAATTTTCAGAGGAAAAAAAAAATCCAGCCCCACAGATTCAAAGTCCCTGCCCAAGGTCATGGAGTCAGTAAGTGGCAAGGCTGGAATTCAAACCTGTGTCACCTGATGCAAAAATCTCCATTTGATTGTCTTTATCCCTAATATAAATGGACCTTCCTTTATGTATTTCATCCAGGCTTTGTTTTTTGAAAGAAATCTGAATATACCCCAAAGTTTTGAGAAAACACTTCCTTCCCCAACATTTAAAGTGAGCTTTAATTAAGGCAGAACAGCACTGAAAAAAATATTTTCCAATTATGTTGATGTAATTGTTTCCACAGCATGATGTATCCCGGTATCAGCTTTAGCAGGCAGTGGAGACATGGTGATATTGGGCTATTACCACTGCAGGCCTGCTCTTAAATTAGACATGGCATTTGGAAAGCAAGTTCTACTTCAACATTCTTAAACAAATATAGATGAAAACTTTTGTCTCTATTTAGACTTCCCACTGAGCTTCATTAATTCATGGCTGTCTGGCCCTTTTGGTCCCCCCTGGAAGGCCATAGCTGTAATGATGAGATACAAACCCAACTGAATATTCAACTTCACAACCTGGCAAGATGCCTGGAGCAAGGCAGTGACAGCTCGCTATTCACGTTTCTATGTAAATTTTGACACTTACTAACTGAAAGAGTAGATCATCTGATCATTGCCTCCAAGAGCAACTGTGGAGAAAGCAGAGATTCTGATGGAGATAAGACGTTTTCTTAGGGTGCAAAGCAAGGTCAGAGAGCTATATTTAACTCTTGCCAAATCTACTAAAGAGGAAAAATACTAGAGTACTCCTTAAAGATTTGTGTTTGAATTATGGTTTGAGGTTGCATTTTAAGCTGCCACATTTTATTTTTCCTTATTATTCGCTATTATTGAGAACTTTGAGAACTCTTGGTTAAAATCTTCTTTAATAAGTTCCATTGATATCATATATGTCATCCAGCTTACACTTCTATAGTCCTAAATGGGCTAGGCACTATTTTGAACCTTGCATATATATTAACTCCTTTGATTCTCTATTGAGATAAGTACAGTTATTATTCCTGAGGTTCAGAGAGGTTAAAGATCTTGAACAGCATCAAATAGCTAAAAAGTGACATATACATATAATATAATAACTTAGTAATAACTTATATTATCTATTATATATATAACGTAGTTATTCACACAATAGATAATATGGAAGAAAAACATAGAAAGACTCAAGGGGAAGACCCTCGGTTCCGAGACCCAGAATATAGGAGAAGGAAAACAGAGCCCATAGCAAAAGTGTACATAAAGAAGTATACGTATCTGGTGGCTGAAAGATAAAGAATGCCTTTAAACAATCCAGAAATGGAAAATGTGGACTTGTATCAATTTTTGCCATGTAACATTTAATATTAACCCTCTTGTTCTTTTTAAAGAAATCTCCAGTAAAATACACATTTCTCAGTGAAAGCCTGTTGCGGCATTTTGTTTTAATGGCTAACTGAAGTACCAGATTCTGTTAAAACTTCAGAAGGTTGGCACAGGATAAATGTATGACGGCCCATGTGAGAATACAGAAAGGATATGTGCTAGACACATTCCAACATTCTAACTTCATAAAGTCAACTTTGTTGAACTGGAGAACTTATCAATGAGGTTAGAGAAAGAACTTCAACTCCCAAACTAATGTCATAGGTCCTAAAATTCCAGAATGTATTATTCGTACTTACTAATTGCTTAGGCATTAAAAGTAATGGCAAAAACTGCAATTACTTTTGCACCAACCTAATAGAATTTTGACACCACTTTTGTCCCCTGTGTCCAGATCCTGGGCTATGAGTTTCACCAGCAGACCTCTTCAAGACCCAGAGTCCCCACTATAGCTCTGGAACTTCTAGAGGATAAATCTGTCGTTACTTATTTTACTGAATCATATTACACCAGACATCGAACTTTCTTCTTCATGGACCAGATTTCATCACTAATCTCTCAGAAACCTACACTATCAAAATGTATGTAGTACATTCAGCAGGTATTACAAATTCTGTTAGGAGAGATGAAAGAATCATGGAGCTGGGCGCAGTGGCTCGCACCTGTAATCCCAGCACTTTCGGAGCCCTAGGTGGGTGGATCACGAGGTCAGGAGATTGAGATCATCCTGGCCAACATGGTGAAACCCCATTACTACTAAAAATACAAAAATTAGCCAGGAGTGGTGGCGCGTGCCTGTAGTCCCAGCTACTCAGGAGGTTGAGGCGGGAGAATTGCTTGAACCAGGGAGTTGAAGATTGCAGTGAGCTGAGATTGCACCACTGCACTCCAGCCTGGGTGATAGAGTGAGACTCCCTTTCAAAAAAAAAAAAAAGCATGGCTCTGGTAATAGATCAGAAATGGAGAATGTGAAAAGCAGAGAAGAGAGGTAAGGAAAGGAGAACTAGAGTGGTTGAAATCTATGAGGAAGAAAAGAGAAGTGAATGACTCATGCCAAAAAGATGCAAAATTTTTCAATCCTTGCTATATGAAAGTGTGCCCTGGCCATGATCTTCCGGAAGCTCATGGTCCATAGTGGGAATCTTTGGAGTCTTTAAAAAGAAAAAAAATAAATCATCTGGATTTCTTTAAAGACAATTGTCTCAGAGTCCTTCTAACATTTTAGCACTTATTAACAATCACAGAAAAACTTATATAAAACTCAAATTCATGACCCCCACATCAGATATTCTGATTCCAGTGACCTGGAATGAGGCCCAAGAATTTGTGTGCTCAATAAACTCCTCAGATGATTCATATACAAATTGACAGAGGATGAGACTTTAAGAAACATTAGCCTAAATTCAACAAAAGAAGAAAACAAACAACCCCCACCCACCCAAAATAGGCCAAAGAACTTAACAGAAGCCTCACCAAAACAGATACACTGATGGCAAAGAAGTGTACAAAAAGATACTCCACACCATAGGTCAACAGGGAATTACAAGTTAAAACAACATTGAGACACCACTACACACCTATAAGAATAACAAAAATCCAGGACACTTACAACAACAAATGCTGGCAAGGATGTGGAGCAACAGTAACTCTCATTTATTGCTGGTAGAAATACAAAATGGCACAGCCACTTTGGAAGATAGTTTGGCAGTTTCTTACAAAGCTAAACCTACTCTTAAACAGTGTTATCTATCCAGCAATTGTGCTTCTTGGTATATACATAAAGGAGTTGAAAACATATGTCCACATACAAACCCGCCCAAGTATGTTTATAGAAGCTTTATTCACAAGTGCTGAAAAGGATTTGGAAGTAACCAAAAGATTCTTCAGCAGGTGAATGAATAAACTGCTGTATATCCAGACAATGGAATATTATTTAGCACTAAAAAGACATGAGCTATCAAGCCATGAAAAGACATGGAGGAAACTTAGAGGCATATTACTAATGAAGAAAGCCAATCTGAAAAGGTTACATAGTGTGTGATTCTAACTGCATGACATTCTGGAAAAGAAAAAAACTATGGAGACAGGAAAAAATGAATGGTTGCCAGGGCTTAGGGAGGAAGAAAGGATGCATAGGTGGAGCACAGCGGACACTTAGAGAAGTGAAAATACTCTGTATGATACAATCATGGCAGATAAAGTCACTGTGCATTTGTTCAAACCCACAGAGTGTACACTACCAAGAGTGAACCCTAATGTAAACTTTGGAGTTTGGGTAAAAATCATGTGTCAGTTGTACAAATATACAAGTGTACCGCTCTGATGGGGGACGTTGATAACGGTTGAGGTTATGCATGTGTGAGTGCAGGGCTTTTATGGGAAATCTCTGTACCTTCTTCTTAATTTTGTTCTCAACCTAAAAGGAAATACAACCTTTAAAAACAAGAAAGAAAGAAAGAAAGAAAGAAAGAAAGAAAGAAAGAAAGAAAGAAAGAAAGAAAGAAAGAAAGAAGAGAGAGAGAGAGAGACGGAGGGAGGGAGGGAGGGCGGGAGGGAGGGAGAGAGAGAGAGAGAGAAAGAAGAAAGAAAGAAAGAAAGAAAGAAAGAAAGAAAGAAAGAAAGAAAGAAAGAAAGAAAGAGAGAAAGAGAGAAAGAAAGGAAAAGAGAAGAGAAAACAAAACAAAAAGAAAAGAAAAAAAAAGAAAAGAAAAGAAAAGAAAAGAAAAGAAAAGAAAAGAAAAGAAAAGACAAGACAAGACAAGACAAGACACAAGCCTAAGAAGTATCTTCTGAGACTTTTGGGGCAGTGAAGACAGCAAGATCTGAGACAGATCATATTTTGTGTCTGAATACTGAGCTCAGGGATTCAGAAATGTTTGAAAGTTTTGGTCATAGCAGCCTAGTGGTCAAAACTGTGTGAATAAGATAAAGAAATCAGCTAATGGTGCAACCAATACCTAGGCAATCCTTGAGTGAAATGTTTGTGCATTGTGTATTAATAAGATGCTAAACTACACGGGAAATCAGCCAGGTGATAGCCTGAAAATAGATGCCATTATATCTGCTATCTGTTCTCAGGATCCTCAAGAACAATTAAAAGGTAAATTTACAAATCCAGTTTCCATCACCAACCCTCTAAAGACATTATTCTTTGTACACATGGTCTATAGATCATCTATAACTAGTTGATCACAATCCAAATTTATTTCTACCTGAACACAGATCATTCAGATGCTCAAGATGAAACGAAATTGAATTTGGTCATGTCCTCTGTCAGGGTGAGCAAACTATTTTCCTCTTTACCCTCTAGGCGTTTCTAATAATGTCCTCGTGCTATCAGGCTCCCTCATTCTCTTTCACTGAAAGGCAAATCCACATAGAATAAGATTATATTGTTCTTTGCTGACTATGCCATATCCCCGGAAATCCTTTATTTATCAACCTCCCTGTGTTTTCATATGGTTCTTATTAAATGTGATATCTAGTCATGAGTGGTTTAATTTTAAAAAACCTTAAATACATATGTATGTATTTGTGTACATATATGTGTATATGTGTGCATATATGTATGTGTATTTGTATGTGTGCACACACACATATATACACACATATGTGTGCACATATACATACACAAAATTTATGCACAAACATGCACAGATTTGTGTGTATATTTGTGCATATATTTCTGCCTCTATATATATTAACATATGTATTTAAACAAATGCATCCGTCCATCCTTATTTATGATACAACCCCTGTTTTTATATATTTTTGATACAATAAAAACACAGAGAACATTTTCTATTCTTATATAAAATCATCTTGTGAAATAAAATAATTTTCAAGAAAAAACTGGGCATTTCTAGAACATATGCAAAAAATAGAATTACAATAGAATAATTCATTTGGGACTCTTAATTTTTAAAAAATTTTTTTAAAAAATCCTTGTTTGAGCTGCTATTACCCTAAAAAGGGAGAGAGAGGCTGCGAAAAGATGTAGTGTTACCATGGAAAAGTTATAAGCAAATATAAGAGTAAAGGCCCTATCTTAAAAATATCTTCAAAAGGAAATGTAGGCAAACAAAGTATTGTCAATGAAAATATAAACTATTTCTCTCAAGAAAAGATTCATTATTAGTAAAGAAACCAAATTAACGGTGATTTTAACTAAAGTGTATATTTTCTTTTTATATTTTCAAGAAAAAAAGTGAACTTAATAATTCTGAATCTGGCCAGGCATGGTGGCTCACGCCTGTAATCCCAGCACTTTGGGAGGCCAAGGCGGGAGCATCACGAGGTCAGGAGATTGAGGCCATCCTGGCTAACATGGCTGCACCTCTACTAAAAATACAAAAATTAGCCGGGCGTGGTGGTGGGGACCTGTAGTCCCAGTTACTCTGGAGGCTGAAGCAGGAGAATGGTGTGAACCCGGGAGCCAGAGCTTGCAGTGAGCCGAGATCACGCCACCACACTCCAGCCTGGGCAACAGAGAGAGACTCTGTCCCCCCTCCCCCCCAAAAAAAATCTGAATCTGACTAGAGTATCTGGAAAAAAAATAGTAATATAAACATTCATTATAAACACCCAGTTATTTCATTGGCATGCACGAGGCAAGGTGGCCTGCTGAATTCCTCAAGCACAACTTTTGGGTGTTTTTCAGTTGTTAGTGGTAGCTGCCAAAGAAGTTTTGCAGTAAATGAGGTTATCTACTCACTCAGTGACCTCACTTCAAAGCAATAATTAAAGTATGTCCCAGACCAAATTTTGTCACATGCAAGTTATTTATTTATTAAACATGCATTAAACAAGCAAGCTTAAAAAAAAAATAGATCACATGGCCTACCTTGCAGACTCAAGGTCCTCCAAGTCTTTCATAGAGAGTTTATTCAGGCCGAGATTCCAAATGTAGGACTGCTCCGCATGGCTGGCATCAGCAACCAGAATCCCGCAGTTCACAGCTAGAAGCTCCGGGGATTTATCCTCAAGCATTATCCCTGTGGATAAAGGATCAAGACTTCATAGATGTTTATAACGAGGTTTTCATGGAAGTGTGAGAAAACTCTTTGATACATATTTTTCAGTCTCCATATCTTGAATACTTTTTACAATAAAAGCCTATTTCTAACATTCATCTGGTTGATTCACAAGCAATTAAATCCACAAATGAAAACTCTTTTCTGACATACAGCATGCATATAGATAAAGGAAGACTGTATAGTCCTATGGCATAGTATCATCTTTCTGATGTCAGGTGTGCTGTCCTAAGATGTGGATTCTGGATTAGGGTATGGGCTCCCAGAGTTAAAATATTTTTAATTGGTATGTGCCCAAACTTAAAATCAGGGATCTATGTCTTCTGATACTATTGCTATGGACTAAATGTTTGGGTTCCCCTCAAAATCCATATGTTGAAACCCTAATCTCCAATGTGATGGTATTTTTAGATAGGGTCTTAGGGAGGTTATTAGGTTATGAAAATGGAGCCTTCATTATTGGATTAGTTTCCTTATAAGAAGAAACAGGACATTTAGGTTGATTCCATGTTTTTGCTATTGTGAAATAGTGCTGTGATGAACATACATGTGCATGTGTCTTTATGGCAGAATGATTTATATTCCTTTGCGAATACTCAGTAATACCCAATAATGGGATTTCTGGGTTGAATGATAATTCTGTTTTAAGTTCTTTGACAAATCGCCAAACTACTTTCCACAATGGCTTTACTAATTTACCTTTCCCTCAGCAGTGTATAAGTATTCCCCTTTCTCTGCAACCTTGCCAGCATCTGTTATTTTTTAACAGATGCTACTGAGGTTGGCGAGATAGTGTTAGATGGTATTTCACTGTGGTTTTGACTGGTGTGAGATAGTATTTCATTATGGTTTTGATTTACATTTCTCTAATGATTAGTGATGTTAAGAATTTTTTCATAGGCTTGCTAGCCACACGTATGTCTTCATGTGAAAAGTGTCTATTCCTTTGCCCACTTTTTAATGGGTCGTTTGTTTCTTGCTTAATTTATTTAAGTTCCTTTAAATTATGGGTAGTAGACCTTTGTTGGATACATGATTTGTAAATATCTTCTCCCATTCTGTTGGTTGTCTGTTTACTCTGTTGATAGCTTTCTTGCTGTGCAGAGGCTCTTTAGTTTAATGTGGTACATATATACAATGGAATACTATGCAGCCATAAAAATTATGTGATCGTGTCTTTTGCAGCAACATGGATGGGGCTGGAGGCCATTATCCTAAGTGAACTGATGCAGAAACAGAAAACCAAATGTTAATTGTGGTGACCTTCAAGTACCTTAAGCTGTACAAGTCATAGGTTTCTCATTTATAAAAGTAGAATGTTAATACCTCTCCTCTCTTCTTCACAGGACTATGCTTCAATGGAGGTGAAATATAATAAGTTTCTGTGAGCTATAATTTATGATATAAACATATTCTTCTTATCATAATCATTCTTGTTACAAGATTTTTTTTCTTAAAATCATAACTATTTCTAAGGCCAAATATTTAATGGTCTTTTAATCACAATTACATTAATATGCATTATCTGCTATACATAGGTAATTTATCGCTTTAGAAGGCCAATAAACCAATTGAGATTGTGTGTGTGAGAGAGTGTGTAAACATATATATTCTAGAGTATTTTGAAATTTAAAAATACATTCTGATTTTGGTATTTTGTGATTATATTGATTAATATACCCATAATAGAAGATATTGATTCTAGTATTCCTGATTCAAACAAAAATAAGAAAAAAAAATCACTCTATGTAAGGTATATTTTGTTAGTGACACATTAGAGTTTTCCAAGACACCATTTAATAAAACATACTTTTTGTCATTGGTACCAGTGTACAATCATTAAAAAATAACGTTTTATCTGCCTTCTATTACTGTAAAACCACTATCTACTTCTTTATAGTGGTTCTTTTGTTATTGTTTCTTTAAAAAAAAAAAACCCACAACAATGATAAAAAAGAGTAGACTTTTTGTATACAGATACAGCAATGCTAACATAAATATTCTCTAAATTGGGTCTAATTCTCACAAATTCCAATCAACAGGTCCAGACTTCCTAGGGTTCCTCTTTCCCTAAACCCTTCAGCTTATTTTCCATGTACCATACTCCCTCATCTGTAGTTAGTTGAAAACAAAGATTAATTTAGAAATGTCAACTTCATATTATTTATCTACCAAAGTCAAACACTGAATGAAACACACTTGTACAAACAATAGTGGCCTTTTCCTCATGTAGTATAGGATGTGGTCAATCATTTGGCAATTCAGTTTTGGCACACTATGAACTATTTATTTGTTAAGTTCAGTACTCTGGGCTGCAAAAGCTTGAGGAGAATTTTTTTTTTCCTTTTACAGGAAACTATTAAATTTACAGGGCCTAATGTTTATTTCACAGTCAAACTTGTAGTATTGTATTGATAAATATTTAATGATATTGAGCTCAGTGGTTATTGCCTTGTACATTTCATTTAAATGATGTTTTATTACGACCGTAAAAGTGAAGTGTGGTCCACTGAGAAAGGGAAAAAAGGAAGAAAAATCTTTCCAACTAGAGATGACATAGAACTCAATTTCAATTTGGGGCAAAGAGAGGAAAAGGAAAAACAAGCAACCAAATCTTTTTTGAGGCCTTTACAGATTGTGGTTTAACAAAGTTTCCATTCAGAAAAAAACATCTGGAAAACTCTATGAAAATTTTAGAATTGTTTAAGTTAAAGGACTCTTACAATGCCACAGATTCAAAATTATTTTGAGAGAGAAATACAGACAGATGTTCGTGTAAATTCTAAAATTTCTACAGAAGACATTGCCTTAGTTGATTCAGTGGGAGACCGATGGGGGTCAGGGGGAAAGCAACATCACATAAGAAATGATTTCTGCAATAGAGAAAGTGGGTATTTGGGTAAATGAATAAAAGTAAATAGAAAGCAATCTTTAAATGAAAAAAAGATACTCGGTTGCATTTACAAATGAGATTGAGCTTCTACATAAAAAAAATACATGCCATAGTAAAATAAACACAGATTTTCTTTTTGCACCTGGTAGCTTTACAGTTGAGTACAGTAGTTTTTATATTTTCATAGTTGAGGACTCCTTTTGAAGGCCCAAGAATTTTTCAGAGCTCCACAGTGTAGATAATGTACCATCAGTGTTTAAGAAAATGACTACAAGCTATTGTAAATTAACTGACACTTTAAAACATTAACAAAACAAAGCATTATCACAGCAGTATAAGGAAACAAAAGAGGATGGGACATATACAAAAAGGCAAGTTAAAAAGTAGACATCCAAACAGCTGGTCAGAATGAAATGACAATCTAAAAAGGGCATCAATATCCACTGAAATAAGAAAAACTAGTTTGCCCATCAACTATTAGGCCTGACTTGCTAAATTCTCATCAAATTGTAAATTCTACTTCTGCTTGCAGTAGATAGTGCCCTCAAGTAGAAATTTTATAACCCTTTTCAACAGCCCTAGGCCCCATGTGTACTAAACAAATACTGACCAATTCAAAAATATAGGCTTGAAGAGGTGCTAGATTCTAAGCTCCTCAAGGATGCCCATTTCTCCGCCCAGCAGAGCTTATATGCATTACATATGGTAGATGTGGATAGTTGGCAAGATGGTCAAATAGGAACAGCTCGGGTCTGTGGCTCTCAGTGAGATTAACCCAGAAGGCAGGTGATTTCTGGATTTCCAACTGAGGTACCCAGCTCATCTCACTGGGACTGGTTAGACAGTGGATGCAGCCCACGGAAGGCAAACCAAAGCAGAGTGGGGTGTTGCCTCACCCGGGAAGCATAAGGGGTCAGGGAACTCCCTCCCGTAGCCAAGAGAAGCCATGAAGGACTGTGCCATGAGGAACGGTGCATTTTGATCCAGATACTATGCTTTTCCCATGGTCTTCGCAACCCACAGACCAGGAGATTCCCTCCGGTGCCTACACTGCCAGGGCCCTCGGTTTCAAGCACAAAACTGGGTGGCCATTTGGGCAGACACCGAGCTAGCTGCAGGAGGTTTTTTTTCCATATCCCAGTGGCACCTGGAACCCCAGTGAGACAGAACAATTCACTCACCTGGAAAGGGGGCTGAACCCAGGGAGCCAAGTGGTCTAGCTCAGCAAATAATGACACCATGGAGCCCAGCAATCTAAGATCCACTGGCTTGAAATTCGTGCTGACAGCACAGCAGTCTGAAGTCAACCTGGGATGCTAGAGCTTGGTGGGGGGGATGGGCATCACCATTACTGAGGCTTGAATAGGGGTTTTCCCCTCACAGTGTAAACAAAGCCACCAAGAAGTTCGAATTGGGAGGAGCCCACCACAGCTTGGCAAAGAAGCTGTAGCCAGACAGCCTCTCTAGATTCCTCCTCTCTGGGCAGGGCATCTCTGAAAGAAAGGCAGTCAGCCCCAGTCAGGGGCTTATAGATAAAACTTTCATCTCCCTGGAACAGAGCACTTGGGGGAAGGGGCGACGGTGGGTGCAGCTTCAACAGACTTAAACGTTCCTGCCTGCTGGCTCTGAAGAGAGCAACGAATCTCCCAGCACAGCGCTCAAGCTCTGCTAAGGGACAGACTGCCTCCTCAAGTGGGTCTGTGACCCCCATGCATCCTGACTGGGAGACACCTCCCAGCAGGGGTTGACAGACATCTCATTCAGGAGAACTCCCACTGGCATCTGGTGGGTGCCCCTCTGGGAAGAAGCTTCCAGAGGAAGGAACAGGAAGCAATTTTTGCTGTTCTGCAGCCTCTGCTGGTGATACCCAGGTAAACAGGGTCTGGAGTGGACCTCTGGCTAACTCCAGCAGACCTGCAGTAGAGGGGCCTGACTGTTAGAAGGAAAACTAACAAACAGAAAGGAATAGCATCAACATCAACAAAAAGGACATCCACACAAAAACCCCAACCATAGGTCACCAACATCAAAGACAAAGGTAGGATAAATCCAAGAAGATGAGGAAAAACTAGCACAAAAGGCTGAAAATTCCAAAAACGAGAAAGCCTCTTCTCCTCCAAAGGACCACAGCTCCTTGCCAGCAAGGGAATAAAACTGGACAGAAAACGACTTTGACAATTTGACAGAACGTGGGTAATAATAAACTCCTCTGAGCTAAAGGAGCATGTTCTAACCCAATGCAAGGAAGCTAAGAACCTTGAAAAAAGGTTAGCAGAATTGCTAATTAGAGTAACCAGTTCAGAGAAGAACAAAAATGACCTGAGGGAGCTGAAAAACACAGCACAAGAACTTCGTGAAGCATACACAAGTATCAACAGCAGAATCGATCAAGTGGAAGAAAGGATATCAGAGATTGAAGATCAACTTAATTTAATAAAATGTGAAGACAAGGTTAGAGAAAAAGAATAAAAAGGAATGAACAAAGCCTCCAAGAAATATGAGAGTATGTGAAAAGACCAAACCTACATTTGATTGGTGTACCTGAAAGTGACGGAGAGAATGGAACCAAGTTGGAAAACACCCTTCAGGATATTATCCAGGAGAACTGCCCCAACCTAGCAAGACAGGATAACATTCAAATTCAAGAAATACAGAGAACGCCACAAAGATATTCCTCGAGAAGAGCAACCCCAAGACATATAGTGGTCAGATTCACCAAGGTTGAAATGAAGGAAAAAATATTAAGAGCAGCCAGAGAGAAAGGTTGGGTTACCCAAAAAGGGAAGCCAATCAGACTAACAGTGGATCTCTCTGCAGAAACCCTGCAAGTCAGAAGAGAGTGGGGGCCAATATTTAACATTCTTAAAGCAAAGAACTTTTAACCCAGAATTTCATATTGAGCCAAACTAAGCTCTAAAAGTGAAGGAGAAATAAAATCCTTTACAGACAAGCAAATGCTGAGAGATTTTGTCACCATCAGGCCTGCCTTACAAGAGCTCCTGAAGGAAGCACTAAACATGGAAAGAAAAAAACCAGTGCCAGCCACTGCAAAAACATACCAAATTGTAAAGACCATCAACACCATGAAGAAACTGCATCAACTAATGGGCAAAATAACCAGCCAGCGTCATGATGACAGGATCAAATTCACACCTAGCAATATTAACCTTAAATGTAAACAGCTAAATGCCCCAACTAAAGGACACAGACTAGCAAATTGGATAAAGAGTCAAGACCTGTCGGTGTACTGTATTCAGGAGACCCATCTCACATTCAAAGACACACATAGGCTCAAAATAAAGGGATGGAGGAATATTTACCAAGCAAATGGAAAGCAAAGAAAAGCAGGGGTTACAATCCTAATCCCTGATAAAACAGACTTTTAAAACTAACAAAAATTAAAGAAGACAAAGAAGGGCATTATATAATAGTAAAGGGATCAATGCAACAAGAAGACCTATCTATTCTAAATATCTATGCACCCAATACAGAAGTACCTATATTCATAAAGCAATTTCTTAGAGACCTACGAAGAGACTTAGACTCCCACACAGTAATAGTGGGAGGCTTTAACACCCCACTGTCAATATTAGACAGATAACAAGACAGAAAATTAACAAGGATATTCAGGACTTGAACTCAGCTCTGGACCAAGTGGACCTAATAGGCATCTACACAACTCTCCACCCCAAATCAACAGAAAATACATTCTTCTCAGCACCATATCACACTTATTCTAAAATAAACCACACAATTGGAAGTAAAGCATTCCTCAGCACATGCGAAAGAATGGAAATCATAACAAACAGTCTCCCAGACCACAGTGCAATCAAATTAGAACTCAGGATTAAGAAACTCACTCAAAACTGCATGACTACATGGAAACTGAACCCCTGCTCCTGAATGACTACTGGATAAATAACAAAATTAAGGCAGAAATAAAGTTCTTCGAAACCAATGAGAACGAAGACACAACATAGCAGAATCTCTGAGACACAGCTAAAGCAGTGTTCAGAAGAAAATTTATAGCACTAAATGCCCACAGGAGAAAGCAGGAAAGATCTAAAATCGACACTGTAACATCACAATTAAAAGAACTAGAGAAGCAAGAGCAAATAAATTCAAAAGCTAGCAGAAGACAAGATATGACTAAGATCAGAGTAGAACTGAAGGAGATAGAGACAAGAAAAACCCTTCAAAAAATCAATGAATCCAGAAACTGGTTTTTTGAAAAGATTAACAAAATAGATAGAACGCTAGCCAGAGTAATAAAGAAGAAAAGGAGAAGAATCAAATAGACGCAATAAAAATTGTTAAAGGGGATATCACCACTGATCCCACAAAAAAACAAACTACCATCAGAGAATACTGTAAACACCTCTACACAAATAAACTAGAAAATCTAGAAGAAATGGATAAAATCCTGGACACGTACAACCTCCCAAGACTAAACCAGGAAGAAGTCGAATCCCTGAACAGACCAATAACAAATTCTGAAATTGAGGTAATAATTAATAGCCTACCAACCAAAAAAGCCCAGGACCAGACAGATTCATAGCCAAATTATACCAGAGGAACAAAGAGGAGCTGGTACCATTCCTTCTGAAACTATTCCAAACAATAGATAAAGAAGGACTCCTCCCTAACTTATTTTATGAGGCCAGCATCATCCTGATACCAAAGCCTGGCAGAGACACAACAAAAAATAAAATTTCATGCCAGTACTCTGATGACTATCGATGCGAAAATCCTTAATAAAATACTGGCAAACCAAATCCAGCAGCACATCAAAAAGCTTATCCACCATGATAAAGTAGGATTTATCCCTGAGATGTAAGGCTGGTTCAACATACACAAATCAATAAACGTAATCCATCACATAAACAGAACCAATGACAAAAACCACATGATTATCTCAATAAATGCAGAGAAGGCCTTCGATAAAATTCTCCATCCCTTCATGCTAAAAATTCTCAATAAAGTCGGTAATGATGGAACATATCTCAAAATAATAAGAGCTATTTATGACAAACCCACAGTCAATATCATACTGAATGGGCAAAAGCTGGAAGCATTCCCTTTGAAAATCAGCACAAGACAAGGATGCCCTCTCTCTCCACTCCTATTCAACATAGTATTGGAAGTTCTTGGCCAGGGCACTCAGACAAGGGAAAGAAATAAAGTGTATTCAAATAGGAAGAGAGGAAGTCAAATTGTCTCTGTTTGCAGATGACATGATTGTACATTTAGAAAACCTCATCATCTCAGCCCAAAATCTCCTTAAGCTGATAAGCAACTTCAGCAAATTCTCAGGATACAACATCAATATGCAAAAATCACAAGCATTCCTATACACCAAGAACAGACAAACAGAGATCCAAATCATGAGTGAACTACCATTCACAATTGCTACGAAGAGAATAAAATAGCTAGGAATAAAACTTACAAGGGATGTGAAGAACCTCTTCAAGGAGAACTACAAACCACTGCTCAAGGAAATAAGAGAGGACACAAACAAATGCAAAAACATTCCATGCTCATTTATAGGAATAATCAATATCATGAAAATGGCCATACTGCCCACAGTAATTCATAGATTCAGTGCTATTCCCATCAAGCTACCATTGACTTTCTTCACAGAATTAGAAAACAATTACTTTAAATTTCATATAGAACCAAAAAAGAGACCATATTTCCAAGCCAATCCTAAGCAAAAAGAACAAAGCTGGAGGCATTTTATGCTACCTGACTTCAAACTATACTACAAGGCTACAGTAACCAAAACAGCATGATACTGGTGCCAAAACAGACATATAGACCAATGGAACAGAACAGAGGCCTCAGAAATAACACCACACATCTACAACCATCTAATCTTCGACAAAACACCCAGTAATGGGATTGCTGGGTCAAATGGTGTTTCTGGTTCTAGACCCTTGAGGAATTACTACACTGTCTTCCCCAATGGTTGAACCAATTTACACTCCCACCAACAGTGTAAAATTTTTCCTATTTCTCCACATCCTTTTGCTGTGCAGAAGCTCTTTAAGAAGAAGAAATGGGGAAAGGATTCCCTATTTAATAAATGGTGTTGGGAAAACTGGCTATCCAAATGCAGAAATCAGAAACTGGACCCCTTCCTTATGCCTTATACAAAAATTAACTCAGGATGGATTAAAGACTTAAAGGTTGGACCTAAAACCATAAAAACCCTGGAAGAAAACCTAGGCAATACCATTCAGGTCATAGGCATGAGCAAAGACTTCATGACTACAACACCAAAAGCAATGGCAACATAAGCCAAAATTGACAAATAGAATCCAATTAAACTAAAGAGCTTCTGCACAGCAAAAGAAACTATCATCAGAATGAACAGGCAACCTATAGAATGGGAGAAAAATTTTGCAATCTATCCATCTGACAAAAGGCTAATATCCAGAATCTACAAAGAACTTAAACAAATTTACAAGAAAAAAACAAACAACCCCATCAGAAATTGGGCAAAGGATATGAACAGACACTTCTCAAAAGAAGACATTTATGTGGCCAACAAACAAATGGAGAAAAGCTCATCATCACTGGTCGTTAGAAAAATGCAAATCAAAACCACAATGAGATAACCATCTCATGCCGGTTAGAATGGCAATCATTAATAAGTCAGGAAACAGCAGATGCTGGAGAGGATGTGGAGAAATAGGAACAATTTTACACTGTTGGTGGAAGTGTAAATTGGTCCAACCATTGGGGAAGACAGTGTAGTAATTCCTCAAGGGTCTAGAACCAGAAACACCATTTGACCCAGCAATCCCATTACTGGGTGTATACCCAAAGGATTATAAATCATTGTACTATAAAGACACATGAACATGTATGTTTATTGCAGCATTATTCACAATAGCAAAAACTTGGAACCAACCCTAATGCCTATAAATGACAGACTGGATAAAGAAAATGTGGCACATATACACCATGGAATACATAAAAAAGGATGAGCTCATGTCCTTTGCAGGGACATGGATGAAGCTGAAAACCATCATTCTCAGCAAACTAACATAGGAACAGAAAACCAAACACCACATGTTCTCACTCATAAGTGGGAGTTGAACAATGAGAACACGTGGACACAGGGAGGGGAACCTTACACACTGGGGCCTGTTGGGGGATTGGGGGGCTAGGGGAGGGATAGCATTAGGAGAAATACTTAATGAAGATGACTGTTTGATGGGTGCAGCAAACCACAATGGCACGTGTATACCTATGTAACAAACCTGCATGTTCTGCACATTTATCCCAGAATTTAAAGTATAATAAAAAAATTAAAAAGAGGGAGGGAAGACCCCAAAAGAGAGACATCTGGATACCCATCAAAAGAGGACATTATATGGACTGAAAGGTGACTTGGAGGGAAAACAAAAGAAGGTCTTGCACCATCTTCTGAACATTAGGTGTGTTATTTTCTATTAAGTAATGGTCTGTACCTATGCACCCTTCCTGGGAGTAACATGAAAATAATAACATCTCCCACGCCCCATTCACAGGGTTGAAAGGGTCAAATGCATTATCTTTAGAGAAAGAAAAAGTACATACCATACAATTTACCCATTTAAAAAATCGTAGATGCTTTCAGCAACCAGTACGTTGTATGCATATGCTTTATACCCTTTGCAATAACTCTAACCCACTTTTGATGGACCTACAGTTCTACAGGTCAAGAATATTTAATCAATTAATAAACTCTTGGGGTTGGACTGGCACACAAAGATTCAACCACCGTTTTTGTTGTCGATGTCAAAATTTCACTTGGTTTGATTTGTCGTACTCTCACTTATGCCCTAGTATTTAGCCTCGGACTCTCAATAGCTCTGTGCCCATGTTTTGCAACAAACTATCAATTGTCACTCTTATGGCTAGTTTGAGTGGACCTTGACTCTGCTCTCAAGGAGCCTTGTCTAAGTCAATCACTTTGATCCTTCGTATATATAGCCATTTACCTAGCAGACAGAAATTTTAGTTCCGTGATAGTGCCCAGGCTACACAGTGTACCAAGTTTAGTTCCCAAATTGGATTTCAGCTACTGAATACCTCCAGGTATCACAGATTGCATTGTTTTCCCTCAGTTCCTTGTCTTCCATCCCAATTCAGTTTTGATGTAAATTGCACTTTTTGTTTCTCCTAAAATCACAGGGATTCACTTTCTTCCTTTATAAGTATTTAAAGAAAGGTGAATATTCTAGCATGTCACTTGAGTAGGATATGCTACTTTAAATGCAAGTGACATATATAACAGGACTGTCATCCCCATTAGAAAAAACAGGTTCCTGGCTTGGGGGCTTCAGCAGACTTTTATTCTTCTGGTAAGAACACTCTTCTTTTTGCTATTGCTACAGAGGCATTGATGGCCCAGCTGGTAGACACTAGCATCCAGGCAGAGATATGCAGCCACAACAGTGAACTCAGAGGATGATGTGAAGATAATGAAATGGTATAGAGATCATCAGTCCAAGGCCCTTACAGTTGTGTGGCTATGCTTTATAGTCCATGGGCAACAGGAAGGTTGTCATTCAAAATACTCACTGGCCATATTTTCATAGGAGAGTTCCAACACATGAAATACTTTTTCCTCCAATCACTAGAAAGCAGATTTAGGAAGACCTGATAATTCTAAATATGTACACGTCAAAATTGATATAACAAAAACTGACAGTGCAAAAAGGAGATAAAGACAAATGCACAATCATAGTTGGAGATTTTAGCACTTTCTCAGTAATTGAGAAAACACTCAGGCAAAAGCACGTATATAGAAGCAAAAATTACACCAAAGATTAGAATAACACTGTCAACCAAATAGAACTACTTGATAGTTACAAAATATTAAATTCAATAACTGCCAAATGCACATAATTTTCAAATTGTACATAGAACATTGACTAAGATCATATGCTGCTGCATAAAATATTTAATAAATATATGCTGCTGCATAAAATAATATATATCGAAAGGTTACAATTTAATTAATTTTAACAAAATATTAGTAAATTAAATCTAGCAACTCAAAAGATAATACATTACAACCAAGTAGGGCTTATCTCACCTGATTTAACATTTAAAAATCAATCAACATAGCCCACCAAATTAACACAACAAGAAAACAAAATTACAGATTCAATAATCACATTTGTCAAAACCCAACAGCTATTCTACATAAAAATTTTTGGCAAATTAGGAATAGAAAGGAGCTTCCTCACACAGAGAAAGCATATCTACAAAATTATCACATCATATTAATGATGAAAAACTAGATTTGATCCTACTGAGTTCAGGAACAAGCCAAGGCTATTTCACTATCTCTATTCAACATTAGAACGGGGTTCCCAGCCATTGCAATAGACAAGAAAAAGAAACAAAGTACAATCAGCTTGGAAAGGACAAAATTAAACTGTCTACTAGAAAACAACAAACTTGTCAAAAGATAAAATCGTAAGAAATTTTAAAAAGAGAGAAATTAGCTAAGTAACAGATTAAATTTATTATCATTATTAAAAATTCCAGTTTATTTCTATATAGTAGCTGGAACCTATTGAAAAAATAAATTACAAACTCCACATTTTTAGAAACATAAAATGCCTGGAAATAAATTCATGAAAATATGGCTAACCTCTATTTTGAAAATCAATCAAAATTGCATAGAAAAATAAAAACAAAATATATGGAAAGATATAGTATGTTCTTGGATTAGAAGACTTAATTTTTTAAAAAATTAGTTATCTCCAAACTCATTTACATATTCTCAAAAAGCTGACTTTGTAGAAATTGAGAATTAGATTCTCAACTCAGGATGTTAAGGCCTCCTGAGGGTGTTTGAGAACATTTGGAGTGCAGTGATTTCATAGTGGATGAGGGTGGGACAGAACAGTTTAAATGCCAAGGGAGAGGTTTATCCACCAGAAATCAGAAAGATATTTCTACAAAATGAAGACTCTCCCTAGTTTTTTGAGAAATACTGTTCTAGGTGATTTAAATCTAGAGTTATAAAATGTTAGCTCTAGAAAAGGTCCAAATTGAGACCAAATTTCTCATTTCACAGTTCAATTTCTCATTTAACTTAAAAACTTAAATCTAAAATGTGAATCTTACTTGCTTGAGGTCATCAGATAGCTTTTGACAGGGTACAAAATAAAACCCAGATCTCTCAACTTCCAGTCTAAGACCCTTTCTACTTTACTACATTTCAGTGCTCAGGCAGAATTAGAATTTGAAAAACCACAGAATCTTTGAAGTCACGCGTTTCATCTTCTCCGATGTTGCTTTTAATTTCTAAAGGGAAAAGTTGGCTTTTAAAAATGTAGTATATTCATACAAGGAAACACTACTCAATATTTTAGTGAAATGACACTTCAAAATGTAGTTGATTCAAACAACAAACACTTTATCATCTCTCGTGGTTCTGTGGTTTCAGTGAGCTCAGCTGAATAGTTCTACAGGTCTCTGGGATGCTAAGACAGCTGGTTGTCTTTTCTTCTGTATGTGTTTTCAAAACGTTTCTTTTCCACGTTATCCTTCCATGTGGTTTCTCCGTGAGAGGAGTCAAACTTTTATGTGATGGCTCAGGCTGTTGGGAGACAATTCTTTATGGGTCTTTAACATTTATGCTTATCTTGTGAGCAGAGGTACTGTTCCATTTCTTGGTAGATAAAGCAATAAGCAACTGACACACCGATTTGGGAAACTCACAAGATGTTTTAATGTTTCAGTTTTCTTATCTGCAAATGTAAAGTTAATAATAGTGCTTACTTGCTACAGAAATCGTGAAAATAATTGATATAATTAATATAGTTTGGGTAAAATACCTAGCACAGTACTAGGTAATACATTTATACTATCATTGACAAATATTCTAAAATTTTATTCTATGTTCTGACTTTTACCCCTGTTCAGTTTTTGCCAAACTATATTTTGCCTTTTTTATAACCTCATGCTACTTTACTTTGTGCAAAGCAATCACAAAGCACATTCTACTGTCAATGTTAAATGAGAACTGATTTCTACACAGCCACTAAATTGAAACTTTGAGAATTTTCTAGTTTTCATGAATAAAATGATCTCTTGTATTATAACTTATCAATTGAAAGCTTCCCATGTTGGTTGTGATGAATTTTCCTCAAGTATTTAGTGGTAAATATTTCTGCTATTTTTTGTATTCTGATTATTACAATTCATTCCTTTCTTAACTGCTAACCTGGGTTTTATGTAACCTTGGGCTATTTTTACACCATGATATCATAAGCCAAGCTCATAAAATAAATTTCATGTTCAGTTAACAGAATAAATATCAATTCCAAATCTTTTAATATGAATATTTTACTATTTTTTCTACTTTGGGTTTGCAGATATTGACTGTATGTAAGATATAAGGGCAGTCTGATGCAAACGTGAGTTATACAACCATTCAGAAATATGTCTGGAACACAGTAGATTATTCAATAAATATGTGTTGAATCTCTGATCAGACTGCTGGGCAGAACACAAATCTTCCTCCTTCACAAAACCCAGGGTGCATTCCTCTCACTGAAGCTGTAGCATTAAAAGAAAACCACCGTGTCAGACAGAAGGTCCAACATCTAGTGCTTATATGCTTGGTCTCATGAATGTAATAGGCTTAGTCCTGGGAATGGCACAGTGTCACTTGCATTGCCATCATTTGGTGAACCAATCACCAGACCAGCACATATTAAAGAGGATAGACAATAAAGTCCACCTTTTATGGAGGAGACTGATAATGAATAAATGGCTGTCTTTAATCCACTATATTCTTCCCATTAGCAAAATGTACTCATCCCATTCCAAGACTTCCAAGTTCTCACCCAATTGTATTATGGGGCTTGAAGACAAGGTTCGGGTGATGACAAGACCCCTCAGGAGTGGCTCCTCTCAATCCAAAGACCTATAAACTAGGAAGTAAAGGGACAAATTACCCCCATTGTTTCTTCTAACATAGAATTACCATTATAAGCCAGGGACAGTAGAGCCACTGTAGACTCTTTTACTCAAAAAGGGAGAAAATGGAAGGCACATTGCAGGTAATGTGCCATAAGGACTCTGAAATCAAGACCAATACATACAGCCAGTTCCTTGATTGGAGCCCACTCTACTTCCCATACATGATTGTTTATTGCTCTTGTACCTGATCTCTGAGTGGTGCTTCCTTTCTTATGAGACATGGCATGAGTTTGCAATGAATAGTTTTCCTAATAAGAGATTGACGGTCTAAGTGCATCTTTCATTTTAGTTGAATGTAATGATAATTCCACTGATGAAACTCTTTAAAATAAAACCATTTTATTGGTTTTCTATAAAATTTTTATTGAGCTTCATTCCATTGTCCCAAAGTCATGCCCAGAATTCTACACAATAAAGGCTTCCTACCTGAGCTAAGAGTCAGGGAGGTGTGGTAAAACCACACCTTTTTTGTCTTGTCAAAAGGGTCTAAAAGGCACTGCTTTGAATCTTTCTGAGGTCTTAACAAAGTGTGTTATAACTACATCCTTGATATCCTGATCTTGATGCCATATCATGCTAATAGCAGCCTGGGTTTTATCTTTGCCCTGAGTTCCCAGCCTGACCTATAGGCTTCAGACTTGCCAGGTTTCACAATCACATAAACCAATCTCTTAAGAAATAAATCCCTTCTGTCTATCTAGCTACCCATCTATTTCCATTCATATATAATATATAGATACATACAGATTATATTATTACATTATAGATAATAACATTATCATATTATATAAATACATATGTGATAGGTATATATGTGTGTATGTACATGCATATATAATATACACTTTGGTTTTTGTTCTCCAGGGAACCCTGGCTGATACAGGGGATCTCTATCTGGACTATAGAGAAATGGCATTTAACTTAGGGACCTTAAAAGTGGATTAACTCTGTGATCCAAATTGCCCATAGTTTATGAATTCTACTCTTGCAAATGATGTTTCTGTATATGTGCCAGTATAGCCTTCAAAGTGCTTTCATGCACTGATACCAAGTCTCTTTAAAACTTAGAAAATAAAAGTAGATTATAAACTTCCTACAAAAGTCCATTTGAATCTGATGATATTTTTATAAAACCTAGCATCCAAAATTCCATCATGTATCTAGCAAGCTGAACAAATAGAAATAAAACAAAACCAAATGCACAATATGTGTAATTTGGCATTAAGAAACACACACACACACACACAGAGAGAGAGAGAGAGAAAGAGAGAGAGAGAGAGAGAAACTGGATGCAGGGATGCAGCCATGACAATATCATATCTGTGTAAAAGTGCCTGTTAATTTGGGCAAATATAGTCCAAAGCTTAACCTAATTAGGATGCAGATTTGTGTGGCTTTTTGGTGAAATACACTGAAGAGAATGGAGGGTACAGCTAGAGCTTTGGGGCTTTTGCATTAAGCTCCAGCTGGGCCCAACAGACACTGTCCAAAAGATGACCTCCAAACAATTAAATGATTTCCATATGTTTGCTCATGTATAGTCTTCCAATGTGAGTTTTTCCATCTCCTTCCAAGCTCAATGCTTCTAACTGTTCAATGCTTAGAGGGACTCACAATTGGAAAACATCAAATATTCCACTATTGAATGATTTTTAAAATATAAAACTATAATAGTTGTTCTTCTCATTTTATCTGCAAAATGGAACCTTTTCTAGGCATGATACTTTTACGTCAGAGAGCTCTCATTGGGTTTTGGAAACAGTTTAAGGAAAAAAGTTTGAAAAGTAACATTTGATTGAAAAATAAAGGAAAATAAAAGGTGCTCTGTATTTCTCAAAAAGAAACTTAGGTATTCCCTGACTTTTATAGTGAAATACATTTTCTATTCACAGAGAGCATATTCAAGTTAAATTTGAACATCTTATTTTAAATGTCTTCAAATAAGAAAGTATGATTAGGTTTTCAATCAACATTTATTGATTATGTGACAGGATAGATTTTAATAAAAAGTAATGGAGCTTTTGGAACATAGAGTTTTAAAATGCCATTTTAAAGAGGTTGCAGATCAGAGCTTTTGTATCTCAAAGATAGGGACTTCAACATGATTATCCTAAAGTCTAGGCACCCCCTGTCTATTTCATGCAGGGACCTCTCTTTCAAAATACATTTATATTTGGTTTTAGAACTGTAAACTGTCTCTTTCCCTTATAATAGTGGCTGGCAAACTAAAGCCCGGGGCAAATCTAGCCTGTTACCCAATTTATAAATGAAGTTTTCTTGGAGCATAGCAGCACCCATTCATTTTGTTAATCGTCAACGGGTGCTTTTGCTCTTCAATGCAGAGTTGAGAGTGTGACAGAGATGGTATGGCCTGCAAGCCAAAAGTATTTACTATCTAGTCCTTTACAAAAAAACTTTCCTTTTTCTGTAAAGTTGTCCCCTGCTTTATATTGATACTAAAATAAAAAGAACATCACCTCACTTGATGCATTCATTTATTCATTCTCTGTACAATTATTGAGCACTTACTGTGTTTCAAGAATGTGTTATACATTATGTTATAAAGATGAACAAGACATCATAACTAAGACCAAATATTCCGCGGAGAGAAAGTCACAGGATTAAACAATTACGGTGCGGTGCAATGAATGCTAGAAAAAGCAGGTTTAAATTTTCCATGAGAGGAAAAGATGAAGCAACTAAATGGAGGTATAGGGAAGTGATGATATTTCATCGGGGTCTTAATGTAAGAACACACGTTCACAAGGCTGGATGAGAATGCCACTCAGACAGAAAGTAATGTGTATCTGCCAAGCCCCGGAAGAGTGAAACATTATGTTATGTATAGCGAATGTCAAGCATAGACTTAGAACTGTGGCCCATGAGGAGATAACATTAAATGGAACTGGACAGGCAAACTGGGGTTCTATTCAACACTAAAGCAGTCATTGAAAAGCCATGAGGAATCACTGAGGCACTTTAGGAAGGGAAGTTACATGGTCACATTTACATTTCAGAATAACTCTGGTGAACATTTAATGATTGACAGAAGTGTGGAATAGGGAAGAGTTATGAAAGCATAAACCAAAGCAGGGTGTTAGTCAAGATTATTTCAGCAAAAAGTTGTAGAACCCCAACATAGATTGACTTAGGCAATTTTATATGTATATACATTATATATATTAATATATACATTATAAATATATATATATTTTATATATTTATTTTTTCTTTTGGACCAGGCTTTTTGATTTGAAGCACATCAACAGATCCAGATCTATATTTCCTCAGCTCACTGCCCTTGAGAAAGCAAAAAGTATTTACTACCTAGTTCTTTACAGAAACAGTTTTCTGTAGAACTATCGGGAAGAATAGTTCTTCCCGATAGTTCCCAATAGTTGTAGCCAAATTAGCCTAGTTCTTTTGCCAGGTTTTGTTCTCATGCCATCCCTAAACCAACCACTATGCACTGACTTATAAGGAGACAGAAATCATTTTCCTATAGGTAAGTTTGAAGGGACAAGCATTAACGTGTGTTAACTCTTAAATTTGTCCCCAGGGTATTATTTAAGTTCAGCCTTAGTTCTCTGTTTATTTATTTGTCAAACATATATTTTTTTTTAATGTTACTCAATGACAGGCACTTTGTGGATGGAAATGTAATGAGGAAGGAGCTGCTCTTTCCCCAGGATAGCAGTAAGAGAGGGAAAAGTCCAGTAAGCAAGTAAAGAGATATGCAAGCTTGGGATTACAAGAACATGAAGAGAGAACCAAATGGGGGAGGCTGGGACTGTCAAGAAGGCCATCCAGAAGTAGAATTGTCCTAGTTGAGACTCCAAGAGGAGTAGGATCCAGACTGGGTAGGGAAAGAAGTATATTGCAAATAGACAAAGGGAAATATACAAGGCCCTGGCAACAAGGCTGACTTAAGCGGGGTAGGGATTAGAAGAGATGGAATCCAGATCATAAGCTAGAACCAGACCATGAAGACAGGTTACACAACAAAAGTGAACTTCATTTTGAAGGAAACTGGGGTCAACTGAATAATATTAAGTGGGAGAGGGTCATGATCCAATTTGCACTTTAGAACAAAAACTCTGACTACTATATGGACATTGGTTAATATTTGTTAGTGTCTGTTATTTCAAGTGACTAGTAGCCATGTACTGAACGAGAATGCTTAATTTCAATTCAAAGAATGGATGGATTCATAGCAGGCACAGTGCAGCTGTTCTTCTGCTTAGTTGCTCTATAACCTCTCTGAACCTCAGCTGGTTTCCTCTATACAAGGGGAATAATAATATTTTATACTTTATCAGACTGTTGTGAAAACAATTGAGACAACGCCATGTAAAAACCTTATAATAAAGCCAAGCACATAGGAATTGCTCAATAAATTGACACTGTTCTCATTATCATTATTATGATGAGTGGTTTTTCAAGAGTGCTCATAGGCATTCTATTATGTGAAGTTATACAGACACGGAGACTGCATTTGAGAGGAAGGGGGAAATCGAATGAGAAAGAGCAAAAAGGAAGAGCCAGAGTGAGAGAGAGATGTTTATCTTTCTCAGAGAATGGGTGGGTGGGGGGTGGGGGGATGGGAGGGAATTTTATTTCCATTGATATGAAGAACTCCTTACAAATTGTATCATAAATAAACATTATTTTTACAGTTAGCAAAATGCAGCAACCTCTGGGGTGAAATGAAGCAGCTGCTTAACGGAGGGAGCACAGCTTCTCTGCAGGGGGAAAAGCGTACTTTACTCAACCAAAACCATAGGGACTGGTGTTAGTCAAAACATCTTTCAGGTAAAGATCATAATGTGTGTTTTTACAGCATTAATTAAGAAAGCAAACTATTATCTAGAGGCAAATTAAAATGAGAAAGCTGCTCGATTAAAACTTCTATGGAGCAAGCAGTACCCATAACTAGGCTTGTAGAATCAAGGAGGAAATAAGGGATAAGAGAAAAGCAAAGCGTATATACCCACAGGGACGTAAGTGTGCAGAGTTTTATGATTTTCACTAATGAGAGAATAGCCACTTGGTTTTATAAAGCAAACTGGGAAAGCATATTGATAATTCAAGCTGTTTCTCACTCCTCAAAGAATCTAACAAATATTACTTAGGTATAACAAGACTGCTTTAAGAGCAAAATGTCTGTAGTCAAAAAGTTCTAGAAACCTTTTCCTTTCTGCTGTGGTATGAATGTCGTCTCCAAAACTCATGTTGCAACTTCATCCCCAAAGTGCCAGTATTGAGAGGTGGGACCTTAAAGAGGTGATTGAGTCATGAGAGCTCTGCGTTTATGAATGGATTAATGGGTTATAACGGGAGGGGAAATGGTGGCTTTATAGGAAGAGGAAGAGGGATCTGAAATAGCATGTTAGCCCACTCAGCCCCATTCTTGCAATACCCTGCATCACCCCAGGATTCTTCAGAGACTCCCCACCAGCAAGAAGGTTCTCAACAGACAGGACTCCTCAACCTGGGACTTCTCAGATTCCATATAAATAAGAAACAAAATGTTTTCTTTATAAATTATTCTGTTTCAGGTATTTTCTTATAAGCTACAGAAAATTGACTAAGACTGTTCCTTTTCTAAACCTGCTTTTGCATTCCTGTTTGTCTGTCCCATAACCATGATGTATGCCTTATGAATAGGTAATAAGACATGCCACTTTAAAGGAGATGCTAAGAGACCCATATAGGCACTGGCTAGTCTTATCTTTAAGAGAGTAGAGAGGTGATATGTGGAGTGATTCAAAACATGTCACAAAGCCCCCAAATATGCCCACCAGCACACCTGAAATTTCCTGATTTTGGTAGGGAAATCTCCAAAGTGCTGATTTTGGTAAGAATTTTTTTTTTTTTGTAATTAAAGTGTAATTGTTCCTGGGAGAAAATACAATAATAAACTTTATAGGGCAACTGAATTATATTCTTTTCCTTTATTTTAAAAAGACTGAGCATGTTAGTGGGGAAAAAAAAGTAATGGGAGAAATTAAAATAAAGGAATGGCCTTGAAATAGGAAACTCAGTATTTGGGAAAGAGTCACTTTTACCTCCTTGCCTATAGGTAGACATGCCTAATTGGGCTCTGAAGAAAACACGAATAAGAAACACGAGAGCAGGTGAACATGCAGTTTGTTTCTTGCCTGAGCCTGTTAAAGCATTTCATATAAGCAAATGAAACTGAGACTTGGGAGGAAAGTCTTCAATTCCAAGATCCCAAAGGAACTCTCAATCTGCTCATTAATGCCTGATTTACTCATTCATTCTGATCTCTTGTCTTGCTAAAGAAATTTGTCTTTGCTCCTTTCAGATTATTCTTGACCCCCCTAAAGAAACCCTTAGATTGTTACTAATACCAGTAACATTTTTTTGCTAACTCCCACATATTTTATCTGAGGTTCTCCTTGACTTTAATTCTTCTCTATTTTTCCATTTTGATTGATGTTTTCTCCAGGGGCCACATCAGAATGGAAGTCAAAGGTGAATGTTATCCTCACAAGGAATAATCTCATTTTGAATTCCTCTCATCTTTTTAAACAAACACAATTTGCCAAGTCCTTTGCAACCAATTTCTGTCATCCTCCTGTTTCATGAAGCACACTACATTTTATACAAATATAAATGAAGAAATAAACAAAGAATCTAGGAATATTTTCCAACTCTACTTGGTAATTTTCAGCTGGTTAGAAAAAGAACAAAGGCTTCCTGTTTCTAGGGTACTTGTCTTAACTAATACGTGCAACTCCATGAATACATAATGCAGATGAAAACAATAAGAAGAAGGGTCAATGTGTCCACAGTTCCTTCTCTGCATTCTGACACTTGGACTGGGCAAGGATCCACCTGTACCACCATGTGTTTGTACAGCAGAGAACTGAAAAGCTCTTCTCCTTGACCTCCAGGGCTTTTTACATTGAATGGGATCGAGCTGAAGGCAACAGCTGGCTTGCAGATGTGCATAATTTACCCACATTTAACCAGCCTGGGCAGTTGTAGAGACATCTTTGAATGTGTACCCTATTCCATGTGGTCAATCAACAGCCTTTGGTCTGTTGTGATGGCTTGGGCATGTACATCTTCCCTGTGCTTACAGGCTGATGAAAACAGACTGAGAAGGATTTTAGCTATGGTGGAGATAAAGTGAGGGTTTTAGATTGAGTGAGTATGTGACATCAGTTTGGAAGGAAAATGGGAAATGTCATGGTCCCAGAATATAGGTGTAGAGTGAAGTTTTGTAAACATATGCCTATGAAGGAGAATAATAGCATTGAAATAAAATGAGGCAAGACCAGGCCGATGTGTCTGGAAATTGGTATGAATAAAGACTCATGTTACGCATGCGGTGAAGCTGCAAATCTAACAATCACCAGAGGATTAACAGTCTTTTTAATGCATGCACATATTTCATATTGCACACATCTTATTTCTTATTACCTTATAATATACAAGGCAAAAAAAAAAAAACCAGACCACCAACCCACATAATATTTATCTTTTCTGGAATCCTATCGCCTGACCTAGACATGAAAATGCTCAACAGACTGAAAGCTGTTATTAAAAGCAGGTCACTTTCAATTTGTATGCACTTTAAAATTTGGATTTAAGTTACTAGAAAGTGATAGTTTTTACCTTTTCAAACTAATTAAACTAAAATATATTCAGAAGGGAGTTGGAGCACCAGTAAGAGATAGTGCTGGATAGTGTTTTTATTTCATGTTCTACCATCTATGTTTTATTTCAGTCTCTGATCAGCCATCTGCCAGCCACATCACCCCAATATTGGCAAGAGATTTGTTCAACCCCACAATTACTTAGTGAGACTGGCAGGCAGCTCCCCAGTGCTTAGAAAAGAATGGTTTTGAGCTTCTATCTAATTGTAAAACTGATTAGTTACACAGTCCTCATGGGTGACTTATAATCCCCATTTTAATACTTTGAGTTTGAAAATAGAAACTCCATAATAATATAAAAAGCTATTTTCATTTGTCCACTTAATTTATATTAATGGCTTGCTAAAATTGTTAACTGTTTGTAAGGAATCTTTCCAAATAGCATAGTTTACCATTTAGTTCAGAAAAATTGTAATTGAGGATTGCTTGAAATAGTATACATATATTTGAAAATATAAAAAGCAATTATTCAAAAAGCCCACCTCTTATATAGCATGATATAAAATTGGAGGTAAATACAAATACTTGGGCAAAATAAATACCACCATGGCTAATGCTATAGCTATACTAAATAAACATAAATATGTGAAAAGCAAATGCATTGCACATATGTGTTTACAATTTAATCTGATAATGGTGCCTATGAGACGTCTTTACATAACCTAATAATTCATTTTTGTCTAATTGGATACTTGCAGCTCTTTGAAGGATCCACTAAAGTAAATAAGCCTCCTTTAATTTAACCTGCATTTCCCATTTTCCCCCAGTGTCCTTGGCCATGCCTCGGGATATCCAAAATATCTTGAAAACAATACAAACAGAAATGGAATCACACAGTATGATGTGATCTTCCTTATGCGTGGCTAGCTCCCACTTGAAGAAGGGAAGGGAATGCATAGCAATGCCAGCCTTCATGCACAGCTTCTGATTTGGTCCATGAATTATAGATGTACTTCTGAGGGGCCATTTCCCTTATGGTTTCTGATGCAAAAACAGTCGGTAAACATCTAACGCTCTTGACCCAGTATGTTAATCAGGCAGTAAGGTAGACATCAGTGGCCTCTCTATGCTAAGTTTAATTAATGGCATGTAAAACTGTAGATCCCCCATCTCCTCCCCTCAAACACTACATAATGGGATACATGCTCCCATAAGGGCCCAAAAGTTTGTGTTTTCTAGTCATGAAGTTTTGCTCACTGTTATAAGGTCAGCCCATTCATTTCTCAGCAGTCCCTGTTCCCAACTGCTATTTAAGCTGTTAGTTCATTGAGTTCATCTGTCATGGGCCTGCTTTAACATGCTTGCCAAAGGCTCTGAGAACTGTTCCCACTCTGCTATTTCTTTGTGCTAATGAATCACTTTGAACTAGTGAGATATATCCCCACATTGAATAGAATGCCTTATGTGGATTCAGTATAACAAAACCAGGCTGAATACTTGCACCTGCTAACTCTGCTACATCGCCTGTTCCTTTGTGGGAGCACATGGGTATCCACATTCGAAGGAGAAGTCGTCTCGCTTCGTCAATACACAGTGAGATATGGCACAAGGCCTGTGTCCAAAAGTGCCGAAGTATACCCACAAAATAAATAGTGAGAAGAACGTACATAATTTAAAGGTATTCAGAGTTCTGAATGCATACAACAAACTTAACTTTTGAAGTTAAATACTCTCTTTAATATGATTAAAATTCTGATTTTTATTATCATGATTCATTTCACATTAAATTTCTCTAGAGTTCATCACCTAAATGGGGATAACTGGTCCACTTGAGATTTGTGACCTCCATTGGCATATCATTTAGAAACCCAAAAACAGTCTTTTTGTTTGTTTTTTTACAGGAAACACCTAGTGTCATATTTCTGCATTAATCACGGAATCTATTTTCATTTAAAACCCCAAACAGAAGATAAGTATTTTCAGAAAAAGTGAATTACATACCTCTCCAAAATCTGTTACATGGAGACCCACAGAAAATACAGGTAATATGCTATTTGTAGTAGTAGAATGTTCAGGTTAAGGACAGTACTGAAGCCATAGCCAGAATTTTGCCTAGCTTATAGGCAAATCTCAGTCACTTTGACTTAAAGATAAAAGAAAGATCCTGACCATTGTTATATATTCTTGTATCTAGAAGACATGTTCTTTTCATTCTCAGAATAAAGATCTAGAATAAAGTTCCTGTCTGTCAACTTCTATAGTAGCTTACCCTTTTATAGCTTCCTCTATGAATAACTGCTCCCATGGGGTGAAGAGGCAGAGGGAGAATGGCCTGGAGTTGTGTACACCCTGTCTTGGTAGGTTTTGACTGTTCTTAATAAAATCCCCTGTTTGAACCTGGTAAAGCTAGATAGCGCTGAGAGGTGCAGAGATGACACACTCATGAGCTCCATGCAGTGTATGAATAGCATTGTGGCCACTTATGATTATTCACTCATTCATTCACGAAACATTTTCAACACTCTCTCTGTGCCAGGTGTTGCAAAAAGACACTGGGAGCACAGCAATGAATAAGACAGATCCAATCTTCAGGGGTCTCTAATATCTAGCAGCAATCTAGTCAATCTACTCAATCCTGAGGAAGAAGACATTCACTTCCAGCTTTATCCACTGAGCATTATGTAATTTTTCTGTTATTTACAGAAAGATTGAGAACTGGAAATTCACACCAACTGGCATTTGTTCTGTACCTATTAAAGCAAAGCATTACATTAGTTGCTTTATAGTATGTAAAGATGGTTATGACTCCCTGGGTGCATAATATGGTGAGAGAAAAAAGAGGGAGACACATGTACAGAGTGCGATGGGAGAAAGTCCATCCTCTTCAGAGTGGCTCCCAAAGGAACAGGGATTAGATGGAACCCTTGTACAACTGTGTAGAGGGAGTTATGGTGAGACCACATATTAGGTCCTTTGTGAAGAAAAGAGTAACTAGAGGAAAATGCACATTAAGGACTAATGGATTAAGGGAAGCTATAGAATATGATAAAATATAGAGCAAATCAGAAAGACTCTTATCATCCTATCCTGTAATTTCTCTGATCTTTCGTGAAACTCCTCTTTGAACTCCCTCCTCCAGCCTCAGGAGTTAAATCAACAATCCTTAATATGCATTTTACTCTAGCTACTTTTGAGAATATTCTCTTCAACTTTAAAAATTGTCCTCATCATTCAAGGTTTTTCCAAAGCCCGGCCTACTCCATTGAGCCTTCCCCAACTACTGAAACAATATTACTATCTTTCTTTCTAGAATACATGTGATCCCCTTTGCTTCCTGAAACAATCATATACATACAGTTATATACACTGGATGCTTATTGGCTTGAGTTTTCTCTCTCCAGATATTAAGCTACTTGAAGGAAGTCTTCTCATTGTTCTATCTTCCATGATGCTGAACAAGGCATGTAACGAGAACTAAATTAACACTTATTACTTTGACCAGACAACATGTCTTAGATCTGTACAATTTCCTTTCAAATCCTCATCAGCAGATCATTGGCTTACACTCTTAAGAGTCTTAATTAAATTTCTTCTTTCCTAGTATTTATTAACTACTCCTATGTACATATGCCAACTAGTCCAAAAGAGAAAGGAAACTACATAACCTTTATTTCTAGGGATGTGACTCAAGATTGTTCCAAGCCTAACCCAAGCCACAGTTCTGGGTGCCAGACACATGCTTGGTTTCTTGCTCCAAAAAATTCGCTGCACATTCTCCTATTCTTTGAAATAACTGAAATGGTGCAGTTTATCTGTAGAAGGCTTCTTCACTGAAGAAAATAAATGCATTCACCAGCAATTTTTCCTTTCTGCAGTGTAACTATTTGAAATTTCAAGAACAATTCTACTGTTCAGCATCCCTAATTATCCCAACTACAAAATCCATACTTTAAAATACTAGTAACAAATCACCCAGCTATCAAAGCCAGCACGAATTTTGAAGAAACACTAAGCATTTCAATTCTATGCAAACTGCCCATTATGTTTATTTGAAAGCAGAAAAAAAATATGATTTTTTTCTCTTGCCATCAAAATGCATTTGCAAATTGGCTCTAGAAAATGTTTAAATAATTATTCAATAGTGTGAATTTAGGGAGACTCCAACACTGTTTTTCCCTGACAGATTGACAGTGTATTATAAATTCCAACAATTTATATTTTAAGGCCCCAGCTTCCTATGTCTGCCAACCATGTCCCAGGCTTGAGAAATTATGGTCGTTTAATCAGGGTTGAGCGTTTCCATGCTCAACCTTCAAGCAGTGATGCTGTGCCGTGTTTTCACCAGTGATAGATGAATCCACTTACTCTACTGCCTCCTGCGTGACAGTACTTTAGAAGTCCTGCTAAAGTTCACGTTTCTCAATATATCAAAGTTTAGCAGCACAATGACCTTCTGATATTTGTTTTCAACTGTTTATAACCAACAGTTCATTACTTTCCCAAAACGAAGCGGAAGAGAGCCAGTAGATGCTCACCCTAGCAGAGCAGGTGCCACAGCATGTTCCAAGTCCAGAAACTGATTGCAGGGAATTCTGTAAAGAAAAGTCTAGGACAGTGTTAGCCTCTTAAGCCACTAATGCCAGGAGACCAAAGAGTCAGAATTACAACCTTCTTATCTGTCTTTTGCTGTATTGCTGAAAAGATGTATGAATCCTTTTCACGACATTTTCTCTACATATAGTTAGTTATTTCTGTTGGACATTGTCACTCGGCCACCTCCCTTGGTCACAGCCATTTAATCTAAAACCTTCTAGGATAATCCAGAGATCTCAGCAGGGAAAACCTATTTTTCTTCTACTTGGATTTGATCTCTAATAATATTTGGGCTCTCACTCTGATGAATGGCATGGGATTATATATGAGTCCAATAAGATTCTTTTTGCCACTCAAGCTAGAACTATAAAAATAATACCAACTGGTTTTTGTTTTGTGTTTGTTTGTTTGTTTAACTCAATATCCTAATTTGTCTTCAGGGTCTCAATTTTTTCTTTTTTTGAGACAGGGTCTCGCTCTGTTAACCAGGCTGGAGTGCAGTGGCATGATCATAGCTTACTGCAGCCTCGAAATCCTAGGCCCCAGTGATCCTCCCTCCTCATCCTCCCCAGTTATGGGGACTGCAGGTATGCACCACTACACCAGCTAATTTAATTTTTTTTTTCTTTTTAGTAGAGATGAGGCATCACTCTGTTGCTCAGACTGGTCTTGAACTCTTGGGCTCAAGCATTCCTCTTGCCTCAGCCTCCCAAAGTTCTGGGATTACAGATGTGAGCCGCCACAACCAGCTTCAACATTCTAATGTAGAAAAGAAGCCCAAGTAGGTAGATCTACATAAATTAATAGTCACTAGCATTCATGTGGCAGACACTATGCCCTCTTTCATTTAATTCACTCAATTTATCAAGGAAGTAGCTGGTGTTATCACCTTCATTTCACAGATGAGGAGGCTGAAAAGGAAGCATCTGAGCTTGCCTATCCTCCATGCTGTCAGAAAGTCATGGATGTGACTCATCTGCTGGGTAGCAGAACCTGTCTCTTGACCACTACCTTACACTGAGTATTTTTCACCAAGATTTAGCAGGAGAGGCACCTTAACCATCCACAGAATTCTTTCCTACCCCAGAGTTCACTCTGAGCCTGATAGCCTCAGAATGTATGTTTTTGTTTTCTGGAAATGTGATCCCAAACAAGACCTAGCCCCACATCTGTCTTATAACACCGAGTATATGAAAGGAAAATGAGGGCAAGCATACTCAGAAATCCCTCCAAAGACACTTTGTGCAGAAGAACTGACTATTTGCCCATTTATTTCTTTTAAGGAAACAGGGATTAATTGTGTCTGCCCAGTATGGCGTGAAGGTTTCATCACCTGTGGTAACTCCAATTGATTGAAGGTGGTTACATGAAGGGATGTGTTGGAACAAATTGTGAGACAATGTTAGGGCTCTGCTGGCAAGTGTGGTTACCTATGAGTAATGACTACTATGGGTGCTGACGGTGTGAGGGAAGGTGCAAGTGCTTAGGTATTTGCTGTCTATATCTTAAGTCTTTGACATATAACTACCATGTGTCCTTGGGAAGAAGGGAGATCTCAAAATCATCCCTGGATAATTTCTTTGGTTTTTTGCCTCTTTCCATCATTTATTCTTTCTTTTTCCCTTTCTGATATCTACTGTACATTTAATTAAGCTTAGCAGTATAGAGATAGAAAACAGGCCACAGATATCGTCTCCACACCTAACCAAGACTCTCATTTATATCACTGGCAATGCAATTCTCGCTTACCCCAGACCATTGATTTGCATATTTTTGTGGGTAAAATAATCACCTGAGGACATGGTTTCAAATACAGGCTCTGGCTTTTACTCCCAAGAGATTCAGATTAGAAATAGATGCATTTGATCTGTATCTTAACTGAGATACATTTGATCAGTTTCAACTGAGATACATTTTGAAACTGATCCGCATTTAAAAGGCACTCTGAGTATCTGTGAGGCAGGAGACTTTGGACCATAGTTTGAGCAACATTACCCTAAACTCAGATAAATTGCTCTTTTTACCCAGGAGCTGGGACAGGATTTAACATGAGCCACAGCATCAGTCCTTCTGTCTACCTCCAGGGGAACTAGTCTCTTGCAAGAAAATCACTGGGAGATGATTTAGGAGGAAGAGCACAACTTTAGGTTTGAATATGAAATTAGAACAAGTATACTCATAGGCTCAGCATTCACTCTCTTATCTCGGTCCTCTCCTGCTTTTTTGGCTTATTCTCTTTATTATTCATGCACAAGATGTTCCCTCTCTTTTCACTCTCACAGAATCATGCATTGTTTTGAGGTTGAAATTGTCTTTCTCATCTTTGTATTCCTTATAGTAAGCACACATAATAAGGATTCAACAATATTTTTCAAAGGAAATAAAACATCAAGCCCAGGGGCCACTGATTCAATTGCTCTCTCAAGCAAGTCCATTCATGGCTCTAAATGTCTATTTATTATGGTTATTCATGATGTTGATGAATGTCTCAGCAACTACCATTAACTGAGCACTTTTACTCGATGCAGACTATTGTATTGCGCTGAGTTTTACCTTCATTCTTCATTTCACTTAGTCCTCGTAACAATCCTTAGAGGGTGTCAACAGAGGCAACAAAAGGAAAGTGGGTAAACCTTTAATATTCAAGGTCTCTTCTCCTTATGCAGAGAACAATGGCCACTGAACCTACATCCAATCAAACCAAATCTGCTCGAGCTGCCAAAGTGCAAATCCTTGGCCCCTAGACATTAATCATTTCCATACATGAATGAGAAGCTTGTGTGGATAGGTAGTTTTATTTATAAGCCAACACATACTAACTCCCACTCCCTCCACACATACACATAAGCTTCAGCCTTTTTAAGACACAAGGGTGTCTTTCAGTTTACCCACTTTTTTAGACCTGTGTGGATGTAAGGATTACAGGTTTTCTGCCTGTCCAGGAAGAGTGATCGCTTTGCTCTCTAAGAACTTAACTCCCAGGCTTAATTATTATGCGAGTGTGCAAGTGTATTAAGCATGTAGGCCAAAAGCAATTTAAAGTCTATGCTGCATTGACTTTCAAATTATTTTATTTCTAATTCAGATGCATGCTTTGTTAAGGCATTTATCACTGTTATATAATCAACCAGATTGTTCCATGACTACAGTCCCTCAAAACCTCTATCCCCACTGGGTTCACATCGGGAGCAATAAATAACATCCCTTACCCTCATACGTTGAGTCAAGCTTGGAGTCTCCTCCCCAAGTGCCTCACTTCATCTTTTGATGTATCTCCCACTGGTGGAAAATGTATCAAGCACTGCATATCTCATCAACAAGATGGTTTGTTCCTCCTTACCAAGGCATTGTGGTGCTCCTGGAAAGGTGGACACAGTTTCATACCCACACCCAGAATTCCTTGAAACTAGTCAAATGACTTTCATCAGTAAATCCGATATTACTTCCATGAATATGTTGGATTCTTAGAAAAATTAATGAATACAAAGATTCTATAGTCTTGGAACGTGAGGAATTAACAGATAACCAAAGCATCTTAAAGCCATACCTAATGTCAGTAACCTATCCCCTGTAAACATAAACCTAACGATGTCTATACTAACAGCTTCCAAAGGACCAATAGTCCTTCCCCATCCAGACCTCTTAACCTCAATGAGGACTATTCCCACCATACATGCCACATATTAAACCTGTATCTGGGAGGAGGAGAGTTTCTGGGATACGGAGAAAGACAATATTTTTGCTGTTCCTTTGTCCTTAACATTTTTATTTTGTCTTGATATTTTTACTTATTCCATGATTTTGCAGCTAAAGAATGGAGTCAGAGATGGAGCAGAGGGAATATTTGGAAAATAACTAAAATTAGCAGGTATCCCGACGGAAAATATAGATTTGTGACAAAAGATGTGTGTCAGTGGGACTCAAGAAAACATACAGATCCCTTACTATTAAAAATGGAACAGTAATCCCTGAATATCAGGGTTTTCTTGAGGATTAACTATAATAATAACATAACGGTGTTTGGTAAAGCTGGCAAGTAGCATATTCATTATTATGGATAATGTTTTAAAAGGTTTAATGCTGAAATAAGCAACTCGATCTCTGAAAATTTTAATCTGGTTTTATCAGATCCTTTAAGCAAAACCAACCTTAAAATAAAATGTAATTATGGCTTAAGGGGAGGTTTTCCAACTATGGTGTATGTGTGTATGTGTGTGTGTGTGTGTGTGTGTGTGTGTGTGTGTGTGTATACTAGTATAAATCAATGAACATTCATTCTAGATTTCAATAATTTTACTAAACAGAATAATGTTTGCTTTGTTATTTGACAAGGGAGGTGGCATGGTAAATACTTCATTATGTTGCATTTTCTCATCAGTCTCTTTCTCATCCCAGCAGATGCGAACTGCGCACTTACAGTCAGTAGCAGAATAAAAAATCTGGGCTTTTGGTCCTGATTTGGTATGACCTTCTTTCTCATTTTGAAACCTCTTACTGCTGCCGGAGAAACCAACATCCCTTTTTTCATTATGTTACACTCAAGGTAGCTGAATAACTTCATCAATAAGTATCCTGAGGTTTAAGCCAACCAATAAAATTAAAGAAAAGAAAGTCATTACAGTAGGATGTGTGATTTAGGGCCAACATGAAAAGCAACGAAGAGAACTCCATATGTCACTAATGGAAACTTGGCCAGTTCCTACCTACTAATAAATAATGTGCTGTTAAGCTGAGAGCTAAATATTTGGGTGAGGATTTGGAGATTCCAGAAATCCTGAAGCTAATTAAGACATAAATATGAGGATCTTGAAAAGTTCAAGGATAGATTAGGGGAAATGAATGCACCAGCAAGATGACCTCACTCTCCAGCAAACAGGCTCAGGTGAGGTAGGACATTGAAATGGAATTTGGTCCCTGGAGGACATGAAGGGAGTTGAAACAGTGTGTGTGGGATCTAAGAAGAAAAAATTTGTATTTTTGTGTACTTTTGGTTTTCAATCCTTATACTGATCTACTTGTATCAAGAGGAATAGAATAAGTCAAGTTGATGTGAGAAAAAAGAAAAGTGATTTTCAAGGGCTTTGGAGGGGGTTGGGGGACACAATGGTGCAATCGTTTCTGGCCACTCCTGAGACAGCAAATGAGAAAAGAAGCCTGGGGAGTGTGAATAGCGCCTGGAGTGCAGTGTGTGGAGGACGAGTGGGCTCAAGCTCAGAGATTTGCTTTTGTGTTTCATCTGAAACCAATCACTAAGCAAAAAAGCAGAAAGCTCTTTTGGCATCTATTCCACCATTGATACTGGGAGAAGGAAAGAGGATTTATACATAGAGACCCCCATTAACACTAATGAAAAGTAGGCGGGTAAATCCCATGTGTACGAGGAGCAAACACTGCCCTTTGTGTGGGGGTAATTAAGAGCTAAACAGAGCTTACAGTTGCTCACCACTGCACACATGCTCCTGGTAAAAGCTCCTTCACGGCAGTGTTGCAGTGGTTTTCTTTAGTTTCAATGGTTGCAGCCTAACAGTTGTTAACCATCTCTCGCCCTAGTTCCCCCATAAAGGAGTGAAAGGGAATGATGTATTGGAAATGACAGTATTTGACACTATTGGCAGAGGGGCTTTCAAGGAAAATGTACAAGCAAAGAAAGGAGACGTTCAAAAGGAACCTAAAATTAAGCAGAAGAGAATAATAAGTGGCTCAAGGGAAATAACCCTATACTCATAACATCCTTGCCAGCACCCCATCCTTTGGAACTGTGGCAGGAAGAGGAGGCATGTGTAAACCAAGAATATGGAATACTAGCAAGCACCATATCTAAGGTCCAAAGCCATAAATATGGCAAGAAAATGCTCCAGTGATGGCCAGAATGGAGAAGAAAAGGTGGGAGCTATGACATCATTCCATTTTTACTCTGCAGACCAACCCTGGAAATGTAGTTCTACATTCATTCTGAGTTCCAGAAATATCTGAAGGCAGTAAAAAAAAAAAATTATCCTTTCCTAGGGCAATGTTCAAGTCTCAAGACCAACTCTTGAACTTAACAGGTTGGACCCATGTGAATAAAGAACAAAATGAAATTTTACATGTATGAAATGCCTGTGAAGTCTTTTATTTATTATTTTTTCTGATGCAACATAGGGAACCCTGGTGGATGTACAGGCTAGAAAGATATATTTAATTCAGCACAAGCTCAATAAGTATTCAGAGTATTTTTGTGTTTGATTACTCCATATGCTATCGTATGTATGATATGATCTCAGCCTAATGATTGATTGAAGAAATACATGAGATTGAAAGATAGGTTGATTCACAATCGAACTGCTTCCTCATCTTGAGAGGAATCATCTGTTTTGCTTTTCATAGTTTTGATCTAGAGTGTAATTTCCATTCTAAACAACAAAATTTTAGAGAAACATTGATAAACAATGGTCCAGGAAAGTGAGATGTCTATGAAGAGTATTATATGAAAATCCACTTGAATAAATTGAAGAGAATGTTTCTAGAGTAGCTAATACTCAAGACAAAAAATAAAAGCAGCTTTTGCATAGTGAAAGGTTATCATGAAGAACAGAAACTTTTTTTGTGAATGAGGCACCTTCAGTATTAGCAGTTATTAACAGTTTCAGCTGCTTGAAAGAAGGACTCAATATAACAGAGTATGAACTAAGCAGCTCAGAGCTGATATGGCAGCTGCATATTATTTGGGATCAAGGACCTTTCTGTTTGTTCTCTGACACTTCTCAAAATGTCTCCATCTCCTAGTCCCAAATGGCTACTCCCAATTCCACTGTCACTTCTACACTCTAGCCAGCAGAAGGGAAGAAAAAAAAGGGAAAGAAAATATACTCCTTATCTTTAAGTGCAGGATCTAAAAGTTTCAAGCACTTCCTTTCACATCCATTGGTCAAAACTTACTTACATGGCCCTGATTAGCTGTAGGGGATAATACAAAATGTAGATTTTAGCCTCCATTTCTATGGAAAATAGGAGACTCAATAATAGCAAAAAAAACCAAAAAAGTGGCTATTTATTTTACTGTCACATATATAGCACATATATCATTAGCTAGAAGTTTGTGAATGATTTCAGGTACGTAACTTAACATCTCTATCTCAACTAATTTTAAGAAGGGATTTCTAGAAATTAGATATATAAACTATAATATTGATACATACGTGTTACATGTAAAATGTGTATTATATTCACAATTCTCATAACGGCATTATTCATAATAGCTAAAATGTGGAAACAACTCAAATGCCCAACTGATTATCACCCAACTGATGAATGGTAAATAAAATGTGGTGTATTTATAAAATAAAGTATTATATGGCAATAAAAAGGAATGAAGTACTGACACATACTAAAACATGATGAAATTTGAAAAACATGCTAAAGAAGCCAGTTACAGAGTAGGCAAATCTATAAACACATAAAGTACGTTAGTGTTTGCTTTGGGTTGTAGAGGACTTGGTGACAAACTGAGTAAGTGTTCTCAAATGGATTCTGGTTGTAACAGTTAGCTACTCTGTGAATATACTAAAAAGTACTGAATTGTCCATTTTTAAATGGATAGATGTAATGATACTTGAATTATATTTCAATAAAGCTGTTTTTAAAAAGTTAAAAAATGCTAATATTGTATAGCAAAGGTCTCATGTAGGTTATATCTGACTCCAGCATACAGTCCAAAAAGAAAAATGTTTTTATTGAATAAACTTACATATGTGAACCACCCGTTTTTAAGAAATACGAGAGATTTGTCCTAAACGTGAAAAATCTGAGTTCACTTGTCACATATTAACACCTGCACTAAAGGTGTGTGTGTGTGTGTGTGTGCACGTGTGTGTGTGTATGAGTGGGAGGAACGATATATGCAGAAACATGTACTATGTCCAGCTTCCATTTTCTCTAGCCACTCAGTAACACAATATTTTTGAGTGCGTATACCAAGAACTATACTAAAAATTTCAAATACATTATCTCACTTAATCCTTATAGAAATCTCATGAAACTACAAATCTGAAGACTAAAAAACCTATGCATCTAACATAAAGTTACTTAGGTAGTAGGTTAGATAGCTGGGGTTTGAACTCAGATTCACCGAGTTCAAACCTTGATCAACCTGCAATATCACATGCAACTTCTATCAGGCCAGGTGTGCAGTGAGAGTTCAAGAAACTCCCTTGGTGCATATTACCAATTTGAAAATATGGAATGATATTGGAAATGTGTGAAGTTGATTGATTCATTGAGCTCTTTCATTGGCCCAAAGACTTTCTTCATTTAATTTTGTGTGTGTGTATGTGTGTGTGTAAAAGAGAGACAGGGTCTCACTCTTTTGCTCAGACTGGAGTGCAGTGGCATGATCACAGCTCACTGCAGCCTCCATCTCTCCAGGCTCAGGTGATTCTTCCACCTCAAACTCCTGAGTAGCTGAGACTATAGGCACATGCCATCACACTCAGCTAATTGTGTTTTTGTTGTTGTTTATTTGTTTGTTTGATTTTGTAGAGATAGGGTGTTGCTATGTCACCCAGGCTGGTCGGGAACTCCTGGGCTCAAGCCATCTGCCCACTTTGGCCTGCCACAGAGCTGGGATAACAGGTGTGAGCACTGTGCCTGGCCACTTCATTTAATTTTTAGTTGATAAACTTATTTTTTTAGGGCAGTGTTAGGTTCACAGCAAAATCGAACAATAAGTACAGAAAATTTCCACATACCTCATCTCCCTAAAACACTCAGCCATCCCTATAGTCAACTAGAGTGCTACATTTGTTATAGTTGTTAAACTAATGTGGACACATCATTATCACCCAAACTCCATAGTTGACATTACTGTTCATCCTTTGTGTTACATATTCTCTGTGTATTGAAAAATGTGTAATGACATGAATCTACCATTGTAATATCATGCAAAATAGTTTCACTGCCCTGAACAATCCTCTGTGCTCTCCCAGTTTATCCTCTCTCTACTCCCCAAATCCCAGCAACCACGGATTCTTTTAGTTTTGCTTTTTCAGAATGGGATAGTTGAAATTATACAGTATACAGCCTTTCATAAGGAATTTACTGAATTTAAGCTGTGACCATCAAGAAAATACAGTATCCTGGAATGTCAATACTAGTCAGGATCATTTTCTAGACTCAAGATGTTAAGGGATCAGCAAACACCGCCTTTCCTGGGCCACAGAAACTGTTTTTAAAGCCTGTGAAATTATCTTCTCTACTCCAAAGATATCCTCTAGGTCTTGTCTTTCTACTCCTGTCCTGAAAATTCACAGTAATCAGTTTAAAGCAGTCCATTTTACTCTATTTGGATTTTATTAAAAGGCTTGAATACCTCAGCAACACTGACCTAGAAAGTCTTCATAGTGCTCTGCCGTTTGTAATTGTTTCTAGTCTACGCTCTGTGACGCCGTGGAAGTTCACCTCTGAATCAACCTCAGCCTAAAGTTCTAGAACATGGTACCACTTCTGGTTCCACCAGCCTCCATTTCCCTATCGAGAATAGGCCAGTGAGAATCGGAGTCAGGGACAACACTACGTTATTAACTTTCGACAATCAGAGTCAGCTTTGGAGAATAAGTTACCTTTTTATGAAACTCAAATTAAATTTGAACATCGGTAATGCCAACATGACAGAGTTTACGTATGGTCTGACGAAAAACACTCACTACTTTTAGAATATTTTTCATATTTAAATACCAGTACTATGATTGACTTGGTTAAAAATGATCAAAGGGTGTGTGTGCATGCGTGTGTGTGTGTGTGTGTGTGTGTGGTATATATAAATACTTTATAAATATAAGAGATAAATGTGTGTAACTTTTATTTTTATGAAAATACATTTATTGTTTCCCATAGGTTCACTTTTCCTACAGAAAACCCAAACTCTTCAATACCTAAAAAGGTTTACTGTACTCTTCTTATCAACATGATCCATGTTTCTATACCTATATTTAAGTATGAGAACAGCCAACTATGGAAACACTTTGGCCATCCCCGTCAGTGCAATGCGGAGTCCCACATGGGCACCTTCTGCCAGTTTGCCCCCTGGTGGTAACACAAGATTCATTCATGAGCTATGGCACCATTTCTCCTTTGTAGTCCTACCCACTAACATCTGTCAGATACTACTCACTTTTCAAAGCCCAACACCCATAAAGTTATATATAAAAAGCTTGGAGGTCCAAAATTTCAGGAATCTTGGTTCTAATGTAAAGCAAAGTATGTCAAACGGAACATAATAATACTTGCTCTTACTCTCCTTTGTTTCAAGTGAATTTAGTACAGGAATGCATAGGCAATCTCTTTAACAATTGTTCTAATTTTCCCTCAATATCATTTTTTGCTACTCTCATCTTTTTCTCTTCTGATTTTAAGTAACCCCTTCTGTTTTTACAAACTGGTTGAGCCTTTAATATATTTATTATTTCCATAGCTACAGTTTTTCAAGCACCGCTGTCATGGATAAAAACGCATAGTACAGATAGCAGTTTATTCAAAATAAAACATTAATGGAGACGAAAAGCTTGAATTGTATGACACAGCTTGTATGAAGAGTTTGATGTGTTATCTTTAGGCCTTTCAGACATTTCATAATCAGATGCTCTTCTAATACTGAACACCCTCCCTTGGCTATCCCTTCATCTGTCCTATGAAACCTGGTTCCCTAAATGCTTCTGTTATCCAACTCTCTTGATATAAACTTCTGTTGTTAATTATTAGAGCAAATATTAAAAATTATTATAGATATTCATGATCCTGTCATTAGGCAAACCTTTGGCCAGCCTCCCTCATCATGATTTCTTTCACATTTCAACAAAGATTAATTTTGCCTCTGTTACATCAGCTCATTTAAGGTCTATTTCTTGAATCAATATCAATCATTTAAACGTGGTGTGGTCCTGTGGGATTCAAATGAGTCCAAATGATAATTGAGCTGCTCTATTCCCAGAATTGGGCACCCATGGTTTTGTCTTTCTTTATCAGAGCAGAGACATAAGCAAAATCAGTGATAAAGAGCCATGACTATTCATACAGGCAGTTATAGGCCAATAGTCGTAAAGTAATACTCTATTTTCACAAGCGTTTTCCAATAACTACATGCTGGCTTATCAAGTTAGGCAATAATTGCTGGTAACAGGAAACATGCTTGTACTCAAACCTTTATTACATAAGAATCTGTTTTTCCTTCTCCTTTTATACTTAAACAAATTATAATATTTTATCTACTTAAACATTTCTTTTGTTCCAGGCTCTCTTATTGAGATACCTGATCCTTTATTAATAAACACACAAAAGCAATTTCTTCTTTATATCGAAACTACCTGGAAAATATTTCACATTAAAAAGAGAAATTACAGTTGTTGATAAGAAAATCATTTTGTGCATGTAGCTTATTGAATCATTACCATATGGCAATTTTCTTTTAATCATATAATCCATGTCTTTGGGCAAATGAAAAAAAGAAATACACAAACTATTGCTTTATGTTGCTTTAGTAAATATCTCTGTTCCCTCGAGATCAGCAGCGACAGTCACTTAGTGAAGTTACAGTGGTGACAGGAATTGTTAAGTTGTCCTATAACAAAATAATGTGAACATATTTCTAGAAACTAGCATTTTTCCACAATCTGTATTTGCTGAAGTTGTGACATTTAATGGGCTATTGCCCAAGCTGTTGCAGTGAGGTTCTAATTAACTCACGTTCCCCCCAGTGATTCTGTTATTACAGATAGAAGTAATATTTCATGCAGTAATATCCAACTCTGTAGCCAGAGATTGAGAAATCTAGACTATGCATCAAAATTTTAGTTCAATAATCATGTGCCATTAAGTTGCTAAGGCAGGTGTTGAAAAGGCATCAGATTCTCTGCCTGGTCAGCTACTAACATGTGTTCATGCACGGTATTTCTTCTCTTGCTCCATGGGAAAATAAACACACTGATTTGAATAAATGGGAATTTTTGGAGCTATAAGAGACCTCAGAAATAGCCAAACTAATTTAACTTAACCTTCTCATTAGGAGGCAGTCTTACCTAATGGATATCGGGAAGATTTAATGAGATCGTATACATAAAGTGCTTAGAACAATGTGAGCACAGGGTAAGGCCTCTGGACAGAGAGTGGTTCAACAGATGAGGAAGCCGGCAAGAATATGTGGGTGGTTTTCAAAAGTCATATAAATTAGTTAACAAATTCATCAAAGGTAGAACTCATTTTTTCTACCTTCCAATCTAATGTTCTTTGCACCATACCACAGAAAGATACGTAAAAGTCCTCCACTTAGTTCCATCTATAGTAGCAAAATATTTCTTGAAAAAGCTATTGCGATATACTTGTGTGAATTTTATTAGCACATTACATTTAGAAGGAATATAATTAATTTGATAAGTCATTTGATCTTTAGATTATAAATTAAATCTTACAAACTTCAAATTCCATTATTAGGAATGCTCATGTTTCAGCTGTACCATATATTTTTTAAGAAAATGACTTATCTTTATTTCTAAGGCAAATGGCATTCCATTGATTATAATTGTTTAAAATATTCATTTTTACATATTTAAATTAAATCGCCACCCATTACTTCAGAATACCTGATGCACACTTATTCATCACTTTCCAAGTATTTACTGAGTGAGTGCTTTTGGCTCTACTGGGCACGCTAGGAATCATAAGAGCTGGGAGGATTTCTCTTGATAAATAAGAGCAGTTTGATATCTAGTAAGTAGATGGTCAGATGGATAGAAGAGTAAGACACAATATATTATTATCCTTATCAGTGTTTGCTGTTAAAACCAAACTTCTAGTTTTAGCCATCTCCATAATCACTGTTGGATGTCCATCACAGTGATTCACCTAGTATCCCTAACTCTATAAAATACATGATATAAGTAGGTTTCTTCCATATTAAGATAACATGGCTTTACTACTATTTGGAAGAAAACAGCAAATTTTCTATAATTCTCCTTTTATGATTTATATGGTACCTTTAACACAACCAGGAGAACTCTACAGAAAAAGTGTTGGACATTGCTCCATGCCTGTTTCTGAGCCCCTCAGATAACATCTTAATGAATTGTACTTCACCATAGCTTACCTCTCAGTTTTCTTGTCAGTTGATTAGAATGGGGATGAAACTAGTTCAGGCACCACCAAGAAAGTATTGCTCAGTAAAAAAAATAAAAATAAAAAAATACCTCTAAAAATATCTCCAATATAAGTAGGTCAGTGTGACAACTCCTTAATAGATAAATTGACTCCAACATTCACTATGGTCTGGCTCCGCATTTCTCTCTATCTCAAAGCCTACTAATCTCTCATGTGCTCAGCCTCTTCCAGCCACATGAACCTTCTTGCCTCAACATGCCAGGCACAAGGGGCTATGTACTTTCTGCTTTTTCTTGTATTTGGAACCCTCTCCTTCAAATATGCACGTGGCTACTCTTTAGCTCTTTGCTTAAATGTCAGCTTTCCAGTGAAATTTTTCGTGACTATCCTTTTTAAAATTATAGCATCAACACGCATTACCATGCCTCTTCCCTGCTTTAGCCCTCTTCAGAGCTCTTACCAGAAATTAATGTATTCTATTCTTTCTTATGTATTTGATTGATTGATCTATGTGTATATTTATTACCATGAGAAAGTAAACTCCAAAGGGCAGAGATTTTTCTGCTTATATCACAGGTACTCCCTAAAAGAGTATACGGCACATACTAGATGTTCAATAAATATCTAAATAAAATGTCTTTTCCTCCAGATTTCACTTGTTTCTGAAACACTCTTCCCTCAGTGGAGATTCAGATCAGCAGGTAATATCCTATTGACTCCAACACATTAGTAAAACATGCTCAGAACGAGAAGGCTCAAAAAATATTTTGCTTCATGTATTATATTTTTATTCACCTATGTTTGTTGTCAGTTTCCAACCCCTTCCCCAGCCCTGCTCCTAAATACATACATTAGAATGAACATTCCTTGAGAGAAAGGATCTAACTTGTTCACCAATGAATGTTCAGTAGAGAACAGTGACTGCATTCACTACATTTTAAACGGTATATAATGAATTAGTAGGTTGGTGTAAAAGTAATTGCAGTTTTTGGCATTACTTTTAATCACAAAAAATGCAATAACTTTTGCACCAACCTAGTAAAAACAGACTGATATCTCTAGAATCTAGAAGGAAGTATGAGTAAGTTCCAGGAACTGAGATTCTGGGGCCAGGTTTACCATTTTATGCTGTTATTTCTCTACACAAATTCTGTGCTCTGAACATGTTGACCTTTTCCAAACATAATCCATAATTTTTATTCTCATGATTTTGCTTCTGCCATTCCACTTTCCCAGGGAATTAAAACCTGACCTCAGACTAGCTTATGACAGTATTTCATATGCTTGTTGATCATCCCTCATGTGAATCCTTCTTCCATCACCTCATCATTCGGCATCACGGTGGTCTTTTCATTAATGAAAAAAGTAGCACTTTAAGTGACTTGCTTTTAAAAAGGGATATGGGGAGGCATTGGTACAAAAGGATGATAATATGTACAAGAATGGGTGTCTTGTTCATTAACTAACCTCAGGAGTATACAGTTTGTCACTGTTTGTAAATATTGTGCTAGTATTCATTGGCCATATTTTATCTGCCTGACCAATAACCTCCAAAAAACACTTCTTTCACATGAAGAGACTCAGGAAAGAATCAGGAACAAGGTGTCGGCTCCTTCCCTCAGAGGAGAGCATCAGTTCCAGGACCCTATGCCAGCACCCACCTCTTGACAAACTATACCTTGAATCCCCCATTTTAATGTTCTTTCTGCACTACTTAAACATAGTCAGAATGTCCCAAATGAAAAATTGTAACTTTCCAGGCAACCTCGATGGATTGTCTTTCTCCATAACTGATTCTCCTCTGAAAATTGTGGGTTGGTGCTCTTTAGTCTCACAGAAAAATTCAGACCCCAGAATTCCAGAGAAGATTTCAGACTGGCCCATCTTGGGGATATTTATGTCACATAATTCCTGCCGACAGAAACTACACTCTTTGATGTGCTTGGCAAGAAAAGACGGAGTGTTCATAAGGCACAATGGATCTATCCATCCTTGTTTCTACCCTGAGCAGTATAACATTTTTCTGTAGAAAAATAAATGGGACTGCTTCAAAACACATTAAATTTATACTTATTCTATTTTGGTAGGGAGGCCAAATAATCTATAGTTTATTATTGTTGACCTTTGTGTGTATGATTTTGAAATGTTAATTTATTTGTGTGAATATATATCAACATCCCTGTGTAGGAGGATAAAAAGATTATGCACCAATCATATATTGTGCACACACCCCCACAGGCACAGTCTCACATGAAGCATAGGTATCACTCATATAACTTTCATGTATTATTGTTTTGAACTGTGACTAGTTGTCTACATATACTAGCTTATAATTTCTCTATAAACAAGACAGTATTTTACACCCCTTTGAGTCCTCCACTGAGATTAGCAGTGTTTGGCAGATTGATGTTGGGTGAGTGATCAAGTTCAGCAAGCAGGTGGATAAAGTAAGGCAACCAAAAAAAGAGCCTTTGGAACTTGACACCCATAACTGTGTTTCCAATTCTTTGTTGTGCCTTGTAGTTTTGTGGTGTATTCAGGAAGGGTCAGTGAATGATTTTCAAACTATGCTTTTCCTTTCCAATTTAATCTCTTACTTTTCATTTAAATTAGAGAAATGTTGCTCTCTGAATGAGCATCATGATAAAAGTAGGAGGAGAATGTACATTTAAGAAAAAATAAAACTGGGATCACATACATTCACTGAGTACAGCATTCACTTTGACAAACCAATATTTTTCAAGTTCAATGCAGGAGTCCTCAAGCTGTTGATCATACAATGAAATCCTCTACCCTAGAGGAGTAGCAGTATATTGTACACATACGTAATACCCTCAAAGAACTTCAGTCAAGTGACATTTCTAATATAAGCCATGGGCAACATTTAGCAATGTGTGTGGAATTGCTTTGTAGCCAGAATTTCAGGAAAATCAAATAAGTTAACGTTTTGTGACCATAGAAATCTCATTAGTTATGCTTTTTTGCTGTTTCTCTACTCTATTTTTCAATAGAATGCAATTCAAGACTGAACTGAAGTGGCCAACGGTTACTAAAGACTTAGAAATTTTTTAGAAACCCTTAGGAAAGACATGGATCTGGAAACATTTGATACAATTTTAGTGTGTTTAGAGGCATCTTCTCTTTCTTTCTCCTTTCAATTTGTTATTTGCCATAAAAGAACATTTTGCTCTGAAACAATGATTCCAATCTAAGAAAAGAGAAGAGTTCTAAGAGAATCAAGCTGAATTAACTTCCACGCGAGAGTAGTTCTTCAAAACTTTCATCTGCATGTAGATAGCATTGTGGTGAGTTTGGAGACATCTGTTATTCCAAAAGATGGAGACATCTCTTTATTCCAACTATGGGTCATTTGTGCAGTGGCATCTTCTAAATGACATGATCACATCTAAATTGTATGGGCTAGAGGTCAGTTGCTCTTACAGCATGCTTTTAAAATTAAAAAGACACTGACCACTTAGCTTTGATCTATAATTTCGGTTTCACACAACAGTGGAGATTGAAGAGCTAGAAAACCTAATAAGAATAAAATAACAGCATGAGTTTATTTTTGGCATTAACTGAATACAGATTTTTGATTTGTTTAAGCCTTTAAATGCCATCCCAGAGCCCCATTGAGAATGGTTTTATGTTTATGCAAAGCATTAAAAAGTTAAAATTTAAAAATAATAAAATAAAATACTGATTATACTTTGAAAGACCTGAGTGTTTTTATTGACAAAACTAAATGAAATGCAAAAAGTAAACACCACAAGGGATAAAAAAAAAAATGGATTATATGACCTCGTTAGGTTTTTAGGAACCTAGACTTCAGTGGTATCACAGTAAAAAGACGAAGCAATATTCCTACAAGAACCAAAGCCCAGCGTTTGTTTTTTAAGTAACAAGACACAAAAATTTGTTTATATTTCTGCAGCCCTAAGAAAGTTGCAAACAGGCACAAAAGTGCAGCACAATAATGAACTGTATTTTCAGCTGTTTAGGAATTATTTTCTACACATTCATAAGGGTAAGATTTATAGTCGTCGTATTTGCTTTTTGCATACTTGTAGCTTGCAATCATAAGAACTGTTTAGGGAACATTAACACTTATCTAATAGAAAAAACAAAATATATATATTTAGTTGGTTTCAGTAAGTGTGTGGGATGACTGATCAAAGATTTTTTTAAGCAAAAACAACTGTTTGAATATATAAAAATAAAATATAGTATTCAAAATGCAGTCAATTTTCAGTTACATACATTAAGATAATATACACTTTGTAAAAATCTTAGCTCTCTTTTCCTGTTGCTTGTCCAGTCTGTGCTTTTAATGTAAGCCTAAGCAAAATATAATTAAGAAGTTAAATCAAATGAAAAATACTTTTAAAACCAAATTTTTAAAAAAATTTGTAATGTCTATTAACAATTTGAGATTATTGCTGCTGATAGCACAAAAAATTGGAAGTTGAATTTACAGTGTTGTCTTACATACATAAAAACTTTGCATGCTATTTCTTCAAATGTTCTTTTCCAACCAGATGTCAATGGAAGACATCCTGCCTTTGATATTTGTACCAAACTGTCTTCAGTCCTTTGAGCCATATCCTTGGAACAGCCTGATGTCCTCCACAGAACACCACTTCAGCCACTGGTTTCTTCCCTTTCTCTTTGCTCTGTTCCACACTAAACCACCTGTGCAATCAACCCTACTCTTTGTTTCTCCTCAAAAGCCAGACATCTGTGCATTTCCCATCCTTGTTTAAGATTTATGGCCATGTTAAGGTATATAATCACAAAACCCAAACCAATCCAAATTAAACAATAGCTATTGCTATTCTTAAAAATGGCTTTGGTCACCTATCCAAATTGCTTAGCCTCTTCTCCTGTTTAAAATTCCCATAAACCCCATCTCCCTTTCTTTATTTTGCCTTGCTTCTTAGCTTTCTATTGATCAGAACTCTGAGCCTATCTTTACCTTTCTAATATGCTTTGAATAACACTCGCTTTAATTTTTTTTTTAGTTTAACAGCATTGAAGAAGTAGTGAAAGACTGCAGATCTAACCTTTCCTTTCTACTACCCACCAATCTCTTTGTACAGAGTAATACAAAATTATTTGCCAACAAAATAAATTTGACACCTTTCTTCCTTCCTCAAAAGGCAGAAAATGTCACAGGCAGTGTTAAATAAGAATTAATAGTATTCTATTATACACATATCCAAGGGCAGTTGAGAGGCATTTAGAATTTGCAGGATTAGTTGATAACTATGAAGATGACCAAAATAAATTGACTGACAGTTAAAAGAGCAGAACGAAATATTCTGAAACATACCCTTCCATCCCCTTGATCCATAATTATTTTACTGCAAAAGGTCCTACATGTGCTTAAAATATCCCCCATGCTAATTATCTTTAGTCCTAACTGTTATTCGGACATTAAATTTCAGTGTGACTGTCACTTCTCATGGATGTTGCAAATAAACCCCAAAATTGGGGCTTAGCCCAGGGAGGTTCTTGGCTTTGCTGAGGAAAGAATTGAAGAGCAGCAAGCTGACAATGAAAGAAAGTTTATTAGAGCAACAGAGGACAGCAAAATGGCTGCTCCAAGGACAGTTTAGTGCTAGCCCACATGCAGAATGACTCTTGGATTACTGGCTAGCTGCATTTATACCCACTCTTAATTATAGGCTAATTAGGGGGTGGGTTTTTCACAAACTTTCTGGAAAAGTGTGGGGAGTTCCTGCAACCATATAAAGTGACTCCCAGATTGTTGCCATGGCATTTGTAAACTGTCGTAGTGCTGGTGGGAGTGTCTTGAAGCATGCTAGTCCATTATAATTCACGTATAATTAGCAATAAAGGCAACGAGATTTCTTCCATCACCTTTGGTCCTAGCTGGTTTTAGCCTATTTCTTTGCTACATCCTGTTTTGTTCAGCAGGGTTGTGACTGGGGATTGGAAAACAAGTTCTGCTGATCTCCTACCTCATAGGGAATCATTCTTCATTTTCAAGTCTGGGTTAATTATTTTCCCTCTAGGCTTCCACATACAGTGTGCATTTCTCTCGAGATTATTTTCAACACATTTTAAATGCCCTGTTTCATTATAGTTAGTTCCCCTCCCTTAAAATGAGATGCTGCCTGGCACATAATGGATATTCAAAATAGTTGCTGTATAAATGAGTAAATAAAGATGTAGAACAAAAATGTCAGAATGATACAATAAGGCCGACAATATATAAAATAGCCAAGAATAAAACTCACGGCTGGGCATGGTGGCTCAGGCCTGTAATCTCAGCACTTTCGGAGGCCAAGGTGGGTGGATTGCCTGAGGTCAGGAGTTTGAGACCAGCTTGGCCAAGGTGGTGAAACCCCATCTCTACTAAAAATAAAAAAATTAGCCAGGCATGGTGGCAGGCACCTGTAATCCCAGCTACTTGAGAGGCTGAGGCAGGAGAATTGCTTGAGCCTGGGAGGCAGAGGTTGCAGTGAGCCAAGATTGCACCATTGCACTCCAGCCTGGGTGACATGGGTGACAACAGTGAGACTTCGAAAAAAAAAAAAAAAAAAAAAAAAAAAAAAAAAAAAAAACACTTCACATTAACCATTATTCATTATCTATCATAGGACTTTGTATTAGTCCATTTCATACTGCCGATAAAGACATACTCAAGACTGGGCAATTTACAAAAGAAAGCAGCTTATTGGACTTATAGTTCTACGTGGCTGGGAAGGCCTTACAATCATGGTGGAAGGTGAAAGGAACGTCTTACATGGCAACAGGCAAGAGAGAGAATGAGAGCCAAGCAAAACGGGTTTCCCCCTTTCACACCATCAGATCCTGTGAGACTCATTTACTACCATGAGAACAACTCAGGAAAGACCTGCCCCCATAATTCAATCTCACTGGGTTCCTCCCATGACACATGGGAATTGTGGGAGTCACAACTGAAGATGAGATTTGCGTGGGGACATAGCCAAACCATATCAGACTTTAAGTCAACATTGGCCATTTCCTTAGATGGTCTGTCTTGTCCTGTCTTTCAAAATATATGTCACTCTACTGTTCAAAGCCCTTCAAGAATTAAGTTAAAAAGTAGACAGAGAATGGAAAATTCAATTGTTTGTTTTAACTAGCATATCCATATCAAGTAATTTCAACAAGCTTCATCTCTACATAACATCTTTATACACTAACTAACCAGTAATTTTGTCTATCTTGGTAATAAGGTCTATCATGGGGCTATTAAATTGCTATGCAAGGATATTTAAAAGTAACTTTCTGAAGAATATTCATTTACAGAGACTTAATGGTCAAGACCATCTGAAATATGTCCAAAAAACACAAGGAAAAAAGTATATAATTGAGGAAAACAGTGCAGTGATATATCAAGGTCTGCCAAGTTTCCCATTATAGCACCAGGTGAAATGCTCCCTCGGGTATCACTTGGCATGAAAGAAATCAAACCAGAAGGGAAGCTAAACATTCAAATTGGTTCATAGTTTTATGAGTTATAGAAAGAAATTAAAGAAAAAAGATATGGAAAATTGTAATTTTGCTTTTTAAAATCTAACTCCTATTCTTTTAAAGAGTTTGTTTTGATATAAGACATGAATCTAGTCTATTCTCTGACATCATTAGACTGTGCGTGGTCCAATGTGTTAGATAAAAATAAAGCAGGCATTTAAATGGCCTGGATTTTGAGACCACCATGACTTGAGGACTGCAAAGGGATGGTGGAAAATCACCAAAAGCTTTTCAAAATATTTGTATGACAGAATTAAGTTTGGGGAAAGCAATATTTATGTATAAAAAGACACTTCTCACTTATAAACATGCACCTTTATGGTATGCAATTTATAGAATATTTCAAGCCAAATGTGGAATTAAACACAAACTAGTGAATTATTTGAAGACTATTTCTCAGTTTGGAACTAAAATCCTTTCTAGCCATTAAAAATAAATGTCATAGACATGCTCTAACAATACTGCCATCTATCCAGTTCCTTGAAAGTTGCAACGCTGACATCTACTCTCTTGAGATTACTAACATGCTTTCTATGCTTGATGGTTTCAACATTGAAATGAAATATTTTCATTTATTTTACCTTTATGGTTTTTGAACGCTCTACTGAATTCACAGTCTCCTTTGCATATTATGGTATATAATGTTGAACTCACTTTGGCTCAATCATAGGAGTCCCTTTGCTTGTTTCCAACTTATATTAAATAAGACTTTTAATTTCTTTCCTATTTGTTTCCGAAGTAGTTATCAGTGGGAAAATAAGAGTGCTAAAAAATATTTAATACATACATTATTCTTTCCAAGCACATTCGTACAATTTTACAAGTTATACATGAGATATATTGGCAAGTTAAACATGCACATATAAATAATGCACTGGAGACAGTGACTAATTATCAAGTAGTTAGGTAATAAAACCTGAAAATTGTTTCACATGCTACATCCAACACTGAATCTTTCTTTGAGTTGCATGGAATGCCATCACATTCTGTGCCTTAATTTCCTACCTAAAATCTGGTTTAATTTGAAAGCCCACTCAGCTTCATTCTTGATTACTGGCTCTGTAGGACTTCTTTTGAGCTGCTATAAGCTTCCAGGCACAAGGTGAAAATTGCAATATAAAGACTAACTCTTCTTTCCAAACTTTAATTCCACCTGACTCCTTTCTTCAGAGAAGCAGTGCAGCATGACACTGATACCTTCAAAGAAAGGATTTGGGGAATTATCTGTGATGAGACCTCACAAACTTACAACTCATCAAAATAATAACAATATACTTTCTATTTCAAGTAGTAGAGAATGAATAAATTAGGGTTTGTTTTTTTTTTCTGTCTTTACTGTGCCCTGCCTCTTAGGACTATCTTTTTTTCTTCCCTCCCCCACAGCCCCCACCCCGGTTTCAGCTACTAGAATGGAGGAGAAGAAGAAAGCAAACTCCAGATGTGGAAAATCAAAGAGATCAATTTTTTTTCAGGTTTCTCCTTCACCATCGTGTAGATTCTGAGGGTCCGGAAAAAGCTCATCACAACAAGAATTCTGATCATGGTGCTGCAATTAGTTGTAGATAGAAAGTGATGAGAAAGGCATACGCTTCCTCTTTAGTAGAAACTACCTTTAGATCCTGTACTGAGGTTTACCCTATACTCTGTCAAAACTCATACAAATCATCACCCACAAGGTATGTGTTTTCATTTCCACTTCGAAGTTTAGAATGTTTCAACATTTATGCCATGTCACATAGCCAGTGTCAGAGTAGGTTAGGGAGTCAGAAGTCTTTCTGGTTAAAAAGGCCCTTGTTTACTGAAGTACACCATAGTTCCATATTTCTGTAAGGCTTTCAAGTGTGTTCAGCTTGTATTCGTCATTAATTTTAAAAGTTTGCATTTAATGTATGTATTGAGAAATATTGTACCTAATGCATGGATAAAAATTAAAGACAGAGCCCTACCCTCAAGGAGCTATACTGCAGTGGGATAAGAAAGAAACTACACAGGTTGGAAACTTAATAATATTGTATTTCATTTTCTCTGCTAATTTTAACATCTTTGAAATTGGAATACCTTCTTTTAATTATGGTAGCCCAGGTTGCAGTGGTAATGTGTTATGACCTATGTATAATTACCTTGGCTGTTATTTTTGATGGCATAAAGAGACAACCTCAGCCCCTCCACATGTCAGTCCATGAATCATTAAAAAACCATTTAAAGAAAGAATATAAATCCCAGTTTATATCTTAAAGTCTTCTGTTGACGCCTTCTGGTAAGATTTTTAAAAGCACCTTTCTTAACACTTACAGAATGGTATTAGGGCCTTCGAAAGAATCCCAGAGACAAGGGTGAAACCTTTTATAAAAAGAAATTTTATATCTTTAATGCTGTAATGGCACAAGATGATGATATTCTGGAAATAAAGATAAATATATATTTATTTTACTTATGTTATAAAACATAATCAAGTTGGAAAGATTTTTCAAAATAAAATTTTAAAACTTAAATAATAAAAGAATATAATTTAATTGGTGATTTTAAGTGTACTCAAAATAATGAAATGCCTTATAATTAAAGATGCTGCAAATTCAATGCAATTTTAATACAGTTTCAGTTGGTGGTTAAGTTCAACGGAGATAATGTAAAACAATGTGGGTAGTGGGAGGGAGGCTGCGTGTTGAGGAAGGGAGTTGTTTCAGGTAAAATAGACTGTAGTAGTAGTGTCTGTATTAGGAGACTCAGAGAAGCTTCCCTAAAACTCCATTGACTCACCGTGAATCTAAATAAGGTAAATTACAACCTGGCAGTGATTACACTTGTGTTGCATTTGATACTCCAGTTACTGTGCCTTTTCTGCTTCTCATATTTCATATTTGTTGGTGCATTTGCAAGCGTTAAAACCCTAGTATTTGCTCACAAGGCAATGATAGGAATGTTTTTACTGCGAAATCTATGTTACTCATGTGTAACTACTCAGTAATAAATTAATTCCAGATTTATTCTCCATAGAAGTTGCACAAACAAGAACTTTGAGAAATACTAAATCAAAACAGCAAGAGATCTCTTACCAAAGCTCTCTGGTGCCTTGTTTTTGCCTTATGGTTTTGCCTTGTTTTCTTCTACATAAAGCTTGAGATGCAATGTCTGCATATTTTATTTGCGCTGTTAACTTCTTGAAGAGGAACCCTATGTCGATATCTGTATCTAGTCTCAGTACAGTGTTCTGCATATAAATGCAGCTCTGTAACTATTATTTATAGATCTCAAAGGTTCAGTCATTTTAGGAATGAGACCTCTAAACTAAATCCTATAGTCAAACTAGTTCTTACCCCAATTTTTCTTTCTTTCAACACGGGTGCCAGCATTTAAAGTATTATAGTGTCAAGAAAAAAATCACAGGCTTCTGCTCAAATCCCAGATCTGACTACCATAAACTAGGAATTGTGGTGAACATTAAAGGCACAATAGGTATAAAGGTGATTAATGCTGTGCATGGGCCATAATCGATACTCAGATATAAGTGTTATTACTATTAGCAACAAGAAACCAATAGTGATTTTAAGGAAATGAAGACAAACACAAAGGTTTTTAGACTTTCAAAACTTCGATTTCAGAGTCATGACTTTACTTGATCCTTAGAGAAAATCTTTTGATGGCAGAACACGTGTGATTGTCCTCACTTAGTAGAGAAGAAAACTGAGGTTCAGAGTGGGGAAGTGACACCCAGAGGCAAATTTCTGTCAAGTGACAGAGTAAAATCTCCTACTGCAGAATTTTCCTACCAGCAGTTCCCAATGTATGACTTCTGAATTTTCCAAATCCACTTAGTGCGCCCACAATGTCAAAAACAATTGTAAAATAATAGTATCTGTTATTTTCCTTTTTCATTGTGTTGACAGTTGCACCAGTGGTACAAAAATAGTGGTGGATAAAACTGCTGAGGCCTTGACACAAACGAAGGCAATGACACCTAACCGCGTTGCTAGTCATTGCATCATTCACCTCTATACCAACGGGGTAAAACTGAAAGCAAGTTTCACAAAATATCTTTCACAAACTAGTAAAAATTGTTAATATTGTCCATTTTGGACCCGTAAGCCATGTCTTTTTGTATTTTGTTTGAAGAAACGAGAAGCATGATGAAAGCATTTCTAGTGTCTACACCATCTGAAGCAAGGATGCTTATGTAATTTTTCACATTGCCAGCTGAACTAACCTCTGAAAATTCATGGTAAGTAATTTTTACTTGAAAAATGATTGACAACTCATACTTATTCAGACTTAGGCATTTGGAAGATATTTTCTCATGAATGAATGAAGCCTCAACCTGTCATTTAAAGGGAAATAATTGACAGCATTTGTTGCCAATGATAAAATTTGAGCTTAAAAGTGAAAATTATCATAAGTTTTGAAAACTTGTATCTGTAACTCTGAACTTGACAACTGTGAGCTAAGACTGACAGCAATATTCATAAATATTATTTTTGTCTTATCGCACAATAAAATGGGCCAAAATTTGTAAGGTCTACGTAATTCAGTGAGCCAATGTTTTCCAATGAACAATGCATGTTGTTATAAAATCATGTATGGGTAAAGATTTATTCAAAGTGAAAGATACACTAATGGATTGAAATTCAACAGAATAAAAATGTTTATTAATATGGTATCAGATTGCATATTACAATTAACCTCTAAGAAACTACCACATTGAGTTTTAGTATAATTTTAAATAAGAATATTCTGATGACTTACGCCCATAATCCAAGAACTTTGGGAGGCCGAGGTGGATGGATCACGCGGTCAGGAGATGGAGACCATCCTGGTCAACATGGTGAAACCTCATCTCTACTAAAAAAAAAAAAAAAAAAAAAATACAAAAATTAGCCGGGCGTGGTGGCATGTGCCTGTAGTCCCAGCTACTCAGGAGGCTGAGTCAGGAGAATTGCTTGAACCCGGAAAGCAGAGGTTGCAGTGAGCTGAGATCTTGCCACTGCACTCCAGCCTAGGCCACAAAACGAGACTCTGTCTCAAAAAAAAAAAAAAAAAGAATATTTACAGTTTTCTAAAAGTCGAAGTCTTTGTCCAGCCACATGTCTGTGGGAGGCCAGATATTCTTCAGATAGCTCAACCAAAACAACATATTCCAACCTATTGAATGCAGAAGTAGACATGAGAGCCCAGCTGTCTTCTATTAAACTAGACAGTAAAGATATTTGCAAAAGTGCAAAACAATGTAACTTTTCTTATACTTTTTAAAAACACAGTTATTCCTTATGAAAATATTTACAGTAACATGGAATGATTTTGCTATTGCGATTTTCAGGGCTGACTTAATAGGTGTGCAGCCAGGGAAGTGGCAGAGGGCCCTGTACTCAGAAAGGGTCTATGCTTTGTTTAATGCTCTGCTGTCGCCATCTCGAAATTCTTATTTTTGTCTTTGAATTTGTGTTTTATACGTGAAGTCCAATAGGAAAATAAAGCATGTGCCTGAGCAGAGGACATACACGCAGTACACATGTTCACCATTCCTTGTGATTCTATTGCTACAGAGCATTCACAATGCCCCTGGGAACAGAGCTCTGGTAGACCCACAATGCATTGAGATTCAATTAGTTTCAAGGGAAGTTCAAGACAAGCAAACTACATCTAAGACTAAGACTAGCGTTGAGGGGTGGAAGATCTGTCAGTGACATCCCTAAAAGGACATGTTTTCTCTTTGAACCAGAATTTCCTTTAAATGCAGACAAAAGACAATACCATTTTATGAAACACTAATAGCCAAAGAGCCTCACTACATCCTTTGTTACTTCTATTACTTCCCTGTGTTAGCCAAACGTTTATACTGAAATGATGACACAAAGGGAATACAAAAGATAGGGTAGTTCTTTTTCCTTTCAATCCTTACTTACAAAGCAGTAAGGCAAAGATAGAGAATGTTGGTAAAATATCAAGAGGTAAAATAAAAACAGTTATGAGTTAGTTTTGTGCTGTTTCTGCTGTTCTGGTAAAAACGAAATACATATGTACGTATGAGCTATGAAATATACATTGTACAATTACATTTATTATTCTATTTGCATTTAAAACTGACATTGCACAACATAAAGATGAATGGCAACATTCATTTTTCCTTACTTATAATGACAATAAATGGCGAATTAAAAAAAAACACAAAAGGAAAGAGGCATTCTGATTTTAGTAGCTTTAATATATTTTTCTGCTTTTTGGACAAAGGCCTCTCTCTTCCATTTTTTTCTAGGCTTCTCAGATGAGTACAGAAATAAATATTCTAACATTTGTTAATTTTAACTGATAATATGGGAACAGTTGTATTAATATGGTGGAGCCAGCCCACGCTAGCTGGTGGAGCTGATTGTGTGAATCTCTTCACAATTTCTAGTTCAGTACCCTCAAGTTGGTGGCGTGAAGTCTGTCATTATGGCCCTAATTTAAGTACAGATAGGCAAATGCTACATATCAGTCTTTTTCTTTCTTCCTAGAGAGCCCATTGTTAAATATCCAGGGTCCTCAATAACTTTTAAGAATGTGAAAAGTCTTGAGACTGGAAAGTTTGAGAATCACAGTTTTGTCCTTTTTTTTTTTTTTTGAGATGGAGCCTTGCCCTGTCACCCAGGCAGGAGTGCAGTGGTGTGATCTTGGCTCACTGCAACCTCCATCTCCCAGGTTCAGGTGATTCTGCTGCCTTGAGTAGCTGGGATTACAGGCATATGCCACCATGCCCAGCTAATTTTTATATTTTTAGTAGAGATGGGGTTTCATCACGTTGGTCAGGCTAGTCTCGAACTCCTGACCTCATGATCCGCCCACTTCGGCCTCCCAAAGTGCTGGGATTACAGGCATGAGCCACCACGCCCAGGCTATGCAATATATTTTTTAAAAATTGTGACAGAGGCCCATCAGCTACTTATTCATAGCTTCAGATTCTCAGTGCAGACTTTCAGGATCAAGTAAGAAAATTTTTTTAGGATGTAATCCCCAATGCATGCCTTTTGCTATTTCCGAACACATACATGCACACACACACACACGCACACACACACACGCACAGAGGCATGCACATTTTTCTTTTTAAAAATGCCTTTACCAGCATGTGAGTCAACCCACCCTCCCTACAGGAGAGACGAGGGTGAGATGGGGAAAACAGGCCTTTATTTAGGCAAAAGTTTCTTTGCAAAGCGACGCTCACATCCATACTTAGTAATCCACTCTTTTCAGGTTTCAACACCTGTGCCATTCATGGAAAATACCTCCAAAGTGAATAGCAGGTTATAAACTGCACGCAACTTGATGCAAGAACCATTTTGTCAAAGCTTTAAATTGAGAGTCTCAACATAATCACTTCCTTTGCTGTTTACTGTAATAATATTAATCACACCAATTCTTTTCATATTTATGGCTTTGCTTTGAAATTAATTATCAAAGTCCATTCCATTCCTGAGCAAAAATGGAGGCCCCACTTGCTTTCATTAACATGCTTAACCTGCAGGGATGATGTCAGAAACTCACAAAGACCCCTCTACATACACATCTGTAAAATGTAAAAATCTGTTTACTTAAAAAAAATAAATGAAAATTGGGGGAAATGTACCGTGGTTTCCAATTGCTTTCAATTACCATTAAACCTTTCGGAGGATGATTTGCATAATGTTTCATAAACATGTAGGCAGATTAACCTTTTTTAGTTAATTTATTCATTAGCAGTAAAAATTCAAAGCACCTCTTATGAGAAAATAATGTCGTGCTGTTAAATTACATGGAAACAAAGCAATTGGGACATACTTGCCTAAGTTCACACTGTGTCAGAGCACAAAAAAAGGGGAAAGAAAAAAAAAAACTTTGCCTGTTAGCAGTGTTGATTAAATTGTGGGTTTGTGAACAATTAGTGGTATTACTAGAAGATTAGGTGAAGTATTAATTAGAGTTAGGCCAAATGATTTCTGAAGAGTAAAGATACCTCCTCCAACTGCATTGAAGGTAATGCAGTAAGACTATAGAGCCAGAGTGCATTCCTATTTGCTTTCACTTATGGGAATTAGAGACTGCAGGACCCCAGTACAGGGCTTCAGTCTGGGTGCATATATACGGCTTTGTTAAAGTTTTATTTTTTGTGTCATTATGCCTCAGGATAAATAAAAATATCTTATACACACTGACTAATTGGAGTCAAGACTCAGCTCTGAAACTGGTTAAACTGTGAATCAAGTTATATCCAGCATCTGCTGTGTGTTTCAAGGAAGCTGGAGATGACCAATGGGAATTTTAAGGATGACTTACCAAAACAAGGTTAAAAAGGAAAAAAGAAAAAGAAAATTACCCATACAGGGTATAGGGAGCCTGTGAGCAATCCATATAAAGGTATATATATATATATATATATATATCTCCATATAAAGGCCGTATAAAGGTAAAATCAGAACGAGGCAAGGGGAATGTGCTTCCAGCATAGGGAATAGGGGACTCCAGTCTCCAGCAGGTGAGAGAGCTTGGTATGGGATCCTGGCTTCAGAGATTTTATGTTCTAAATACATGGGGACCTGCTGATTCCGTGAGGAATTTTATTTGAAACAAAAAATCAGCTCTATGCTGATCCCAGGAGGAATTGTATTTAATTTTTTTTAATTTTAATTTAAATTTTTTTGTTTAGAGACAGGGTCTCACTGACACCTAGGCTGGAGTGTAGTGGTGCCATCATAGCACACTGCAGCCTCGACCTCCTGGGCTCAACTGATCCTCCCGCCTTGGTCTCCCAAAGTACTGGGATGACAAGTGTGAGCCACTGCGCCTGGCTTGGAATTTTATTTAGAACAGAAAATTAATCCTGTCTCAAACAGCAGACCAAACTATTAATAATACTAATAACAACCACAGCAGCAACCTGAAGCTCAGCTCTCTCTAAGTTCATGACCCCCAACCTTCTACCCTTCTTGCCCTTGTAATGCTATTCTTCTTTCCCTACCTGCCTCTTTCTCTTTCTTTCAGAAGCATTTATTGTCAGCCTATAATGTGAAAGGCTTGCATGGCAAGTAACATTTGTCTGAACCTTCAAACCTTTTATTCTCTTAGGAGCCAGAGTCACTTTTTCATATGTTATTCCCAAAGTCAGAAATCTGCTCAGTCATTATTCAATCTAATGTTTGTATTTCACTGAGAAAAAGTCCTACTTCCTTGTATCATACTACAGCAAACTCTCTGAAAAGAGTTTAAGTTCTTGGAAGACAGAGTTCATGTTTTATTCAAATTAGTATTTTCATATGTCTATCAGATGTTGTGCACAATTGTATGTAATATCAGCCTATGTTTAATATATGCTTGTTAAACTAGATTTTAGAAAAACGAATGGGCTCAAATGTATTTATTTTGTACCTACTGAGAGAAGAAATTGACTTCTGCAAAATATCTTGTTTTCAATAAATCTCTCACTATGTCCAGCTAAAGAAGAGAAATAATAATAGTACTGGGCTGCCCCAGTTGTTCCTGAAGACAATTTATGATGTACTAATTTGGCTAGAGCAGCCCACAATTTGGTGTCTGTATGTGTATATTTCATTGTTGCAAAGATATTAATACTGAAGGTAAATTTGAAGTAAGGCATAGTTCAAGGGAAAATAGTCCATAAATTGAAGTGCCTTAAAAATCAGTTGAGAGTAAAGTTTTTCTGAAATGTGAAGATAAAAACGTAAGTTACGAAGTTGGGCAATCTATTTTTTAAGACAGAGTCTTGATCTGTCATAGTGGCATGATCTTGGCTCACTGCAACCTCCACCTCCCTGGCTCAAGCAATCCTCCTACCTCAGCCTCCTGAGTAGCTAGGACTACAGGTGCACACCACCACGCATGGCTGCTTTTTGTATTTTTTTAGAGATGGGGTCTCCCTATAATGCCCAGGCTGGTCTAGGACTCCTTGGCTCAAGCAATCCACCCACCTCAGTCTCCCAAAGCGCTGGGATTACAGGTGTGAGCCACCCTGACTGGCCCAAAGTTGAACAATTTTTTAAGGTGTGTTTGATGAGGAGTAGCAAACCCACAGAGATATATTATACCTTAAGTTACAAAAGAAGTATATCTTCAGGTATTTTGAATATTAATTTATCTTAAAGGTAGTTATAAGATTTAAAATTTAATCCAGGTAGAGTTCTAGAGGTTAGTTTCAGAAAAGGAGGTGAGTATAACCCCAAACAGTGACAGCTCAAGAATTTTCATATTAGATATATTTTAAGGACTAGATGACTTACATTGCCTGCATAATATCCAATGTTCTGCATTTACTTGAAATATATAAACATACATATATTCATACAAATTCAAATATATTTTATTATATATGTATACATGTGTATATATGGATATACATAATGTGTGTGTGTATATATATATATATATATACATATAGTCACCTTTGTCTCCTGCCCCTATAATGAAACAGCTTAGTAGCCCCTTCCTCACACACTGACTTTTCCTCCTCTCCCTCCACACCTGAGGTGTGAATTCTGTTCTTTTCTTCCTCCAACCCAGTCTTAGTTGACAAAGTGCCATCACCTTCTCTGGCTCTGAACCTACATCCACCCAATGGGAAACATTTACTACCACTACCACCAGCCCCACATTCATCACTTCTGCATCACCTTCAGCTTGATTCCCTGTTTGTTGTCTCACCCGTAAGATTTTGCGCAAGTAAGGCCAGATATGTCCTGTCTGAAATCTTCACTAGCTCCCCTTTACCTGACTTTGAAATAAAGCCTAGTCTTTAAATCTGGTGCTATGCACACCTCTGCCCCAGCACTCCCTTGATTTGAGGGCTTCCATGACACTCCATCAGAGAAAGGTCCTGCAAATGGGAAGTTGAGTAAATGCATGAATTCATTCAAAGGATGCGTTAAAATGCATTATAAATATGCATATATGCTGATGAGTATGGAAAGCTGACAAGGATCATGAGAGGGCTAGCAAGTAACCTCAGAGGAGATCCACTGACCTTGGGAATGGGATCATTAAATCCCAGAACACAAGAAAACTGCACTTTCATTAAGCTGCAGTTAGACTCTGAATTCTCAAGGGAGTCTGGCTTTCCACAGGTGCTGATGTCACCTGTGAGTTGGCTGTCTAGATATTCTAGATTCATCATTGTCCTGAAGAAAAAAGAAAGAGGCCTTAAAAATCGGCACAGTAGGAGGTATTAGGAAAAGCTAGTTATCTGTGTACCCTCTTCTAAAAATCAAGAAATGTGATGTCACTCTCACACAGCTGAACTATAAACTTTTCGACACAATTGTCTCTTATCCATTTACATGTGAAATCAAAACTCAGACTTGAAAATTCAATTACTTAATCATTTATTATTTTTTAACCTAAAGCCAAATATTAGGTAACAAAAACACTGATCAATAAATACTGCCTCCATGTTAATTAATAGTCTATTGTTTTACATATATTAATATTAATATTTATCTTACAGATGAGGAAACTGAAGCACAGGGAGATTTAGTAACTTACATATAATCCCAAGGCTAATAACAGCACATAGGGGATTTGATCCCAGGCTTTTTGGCTCGGAAGCTCTCACTATAAAACATATAGCCTCAGCTAGCCATGGGGAGATAGCCCACATGGTGAATATGCACAGGCATCGTGGGGCATCTCTATCTGGATTTGAATCTGAATTGCATCGCTGGTTAGGAGACCTAAGACAAATTAATTACGAAGAGGTCTCTAAAATGGTGATACTAATATTGCCAGGATTCTAGAATCATGATGAGGATTAAATGAATTAATCTTTGTAAAGTGCTTAGAAGCACTCCTGAAACATAATGAGATTTATCCACTATTCTTATTAAATAAATATAGTACTTGATCCCATGGAAAGCACTTAGCTGTTAAAGTGACTACTTCAATAAAATGGCTGAATTCTTTTTAAAACTCTAGTGGCCTGAACCTTGTGTTGTTACACAGTCACAGCCTAACAGATCATGTCATTCCAGTTTGCTAAATGAATCTGTTAAATGAATTCTCCAAATGACAGGTCAGTGTATTCGAAATTTTCATTGTCACAAGTTTTCTGCAGGTGTTTCTTAAAAGCTGTTCCAAGTTGTGACCATTCAAGTTGTACTGTTTTGATCATAAGCTTGACTATTTGGGGAGAAGTATGCTCTATCAATAATAAGATAAATGAAAGTAACTTACTGTTCATATTGTCCAAAAGCATCACAGAAGTATTTGTAATTGAGAAGCAAGACAACAACAACAACAACAACAAAAAGAAACAAATAAAACTTAGGACCCACCTGTCTAAAATAACATTTATTTTCAACCTCTTTACAAACTTATTGTATCTATCTTCCATTAACATGCAACCTTTAGACCACATTTTCTAAAAAATTAGGCAAGTTTTAAAGTAATTTGTTTTCTACAACAAGCATAACATAAAGTGGAGAGATTTAAAGAGAATAAATGCCTTTAGTTCAGAGAGTTCTATGTCTTAAAGACTACACAGTGAAAGTTGTAATCATTCATTTTAAGATGGTTTTAAATGTGGCATTAGAAATAATTATTGAAAAACTCTTAAGAGATGCTCTGGGCATGACGGAAGATGCTAGACACTTGACTTAAGTCAGATACAGTATGTTTAATAGATCGATAGATAGATGATCATTATTAATATACATATAAGCAAAATAATTAAGATTTTAAGCAAGAACAAAGAATAGACACGACGCTTATCAGGGGATTCAAACTTGTTTTTGATTAAAAAAAGAAAGCTCTTAAACATTTATTTTATTAGCCCCAAATTTAAAATTATGACTCTGAAAACAGTACTTGAGTATTTGACAAGAAAAAGACTTGCTAAGTATCTAGAACTAGATACTAGAACTAGTACTAGAACTATCTAAAATTCTAGTATCAGTTCTGAGATTTTCAGGATGATCAAAAGCAAGAAACTAAAATAGCTTTGCCTTATTTTGTGTATTTTTGCAGATAAGATATATTTAAAGCCATTTGAAGTCCTAAAATGTTGTGTGTCTCAAATTGAAGTAAAAAATATATATGATTTCTTACAACTGAAAACAAATTGTAAATTGTGTTCATTGAAAAAGGTTTAATAGAATGAAGTAAAATCTGAACAGAGACCTAAAGTAACTTAATTGTTGCGCCAAAACTCCATGCCCAGGTGGAGGTAATTTGGGGTTGGTTTGTTACAATTGATCAATTATACCTCCTGCTTTTCCTTCTCCTTCACTTTATAGCAAAACTCCCCCAAATAGTTGTTTTGGCCTCATCTCCAGCTCATCACCTCCTACACCCTCAATTATATTCAATTATGTTTTTAGCCTCCTTTTTCCCTTAAGTCCATTCTAATCAAAGTCACTAAATGACACCCAAATTGTTAATTCCTGGCGTCAGTTCCTAGCTTTCACCTCAGCAGCGTTTCCCACAGTTTACTCTTCACTCCTTTGAATGCTTTCTCCACTCCTCTTCCAGAAAACTCTTCTTTTTTTTTTTGAGACGGAGTCTTGCTCTGTCGCCCAGCCTGGAGTGCAGTGGTGCGATCTCGGCTCACTGCAAGCTCTGCCTCCCATGTTCACGCCATTCTCCTGCCTCAGCCTCCCGAGTAGCTGGGACTACAGGCGCCCGCCGCCACGCCTGGCTAATTTTTTGTATTTTTAGTAGAGACGGGGTTTCACCGTGTTAGCCAGATGGTCTCGATCTCCTGACCTTGTGATCCGCCTGCCTCGGCCTCCCAAAGTGCTGGGATTACAGGCGTGAGCCACTGCGCCCGGCCGAAAACTCTCCACTCCTGGTTTTCCTCTGACCCCACTCCTCTTCAGGATCCTTTGCTGAATCCCATAATTTTCTGATGTAGAGATGTTGGCACATCAGAATCAGAACTCTGTCCCCAGAACTTGGCTCTTTTTCAATGTCTTACTGGGTGATCTCATACACTCCTGTGCCCTTAAATATCATCAATATCCCAGTGACTCTCAGTATCTCTCATCAGCTCATGCCTTTCCTTTAAACACTGGCTCATGTTCTGCTGACTCCATGATGTCTCCATTTGAGTGTCTTCTTGTTGCTGTCTCAAACTCAACAAGTCCTGCACCTAACACTTGATATCCCTTCCCAACTTTGCATTTCTATCTGTGTTGCTTATCCCGACAAATGTCACTACCTTTACTGAGCTGCTAAGTCCTCAAACCTTGAGCCATCCTTGACTGCTCTCTTTCATACCCATATTCAATACATAGGACATTCTGCTGTTTAAAACTCTAAAACACATGTTATATCCGGGTACTTATTATCACCTCCTCTGTTACCATCCTAATCCAAACTACGATTGTGTTTCAGGTTTGTTTTGCAATAGCTTCCTATTGATTTTCCAGCTTCTAGTTTTTCTCCTTTTGTCTGTTCTCCATGCAGTAGAATGAGCCTTTTAAAAAGCAGATCAAATTACACTACTTCCCTAATTTCAACCACCTAATTTTTTCCCGTCCTACTCATCATGTCTTATCATCAGAGGAGAAAGTTCGATTTAAGGAACAGGTAACAAGTGTGTTCTTGACCCATCATCTGAATGGAACAGGATCAATTTTCTCTTCGTTACCACCCAATATTATTTTTCTATTCCATACCGCCTCCATTTGTTCATTCTCTCACTATGCTTTTACTAACTTTGCCTCTTTCTAAGCCAGCTTTCTTCTGGTTTCCATGAGGATTACTTCCACAGACATCGCAAAGTATTTGTTTTATTATCATCTTTATATTCCCAGGACAGCAAATCAGGTTAAGAGGGTACAATAGAAAGCAATCTCAATTATTGGACAATTCAGTGGTGAAAACAGCATTGTTAAACTCCTCGAGTTAAAGGTCGATGCTATGATGTTCCCGAATTAATACAAAATTAGATGATGTTACATTTTTGTGTGGCTGAAAGACTTGCCTGAGGATCTCAGAATTACTTGTGAGGAAAATAAAGTAAGTTTGAATACTAAGGTTACAGGTTTCACAACCCAGAAGTCACAGAATTTGAATAGAAATTTTACCTCTGTAGAAAAAGACAGTGGAAGAAAAGAATCATTTATTATAGAGAGTGAATAAGTAGTGGGCATATTTTAGGATTCAGTGGTCAATATATAATTATATTAAGATTTTTGGTTACTAATATTGTGCTAATATTTTGGAAGCAGAAATAGGTGCCATGAAAAATAGTTCTACCTTGAATAGCATTTTTATAGTTCTACCTTGCAGAACATTTTTTTTTTTCAAACACTCCTGTCAGTACAATAGTTTTCTAATGTGGAGCATTGAGCCACTTTAATGTTCCTACACCTTTTTATTTGACCATTTTTCTCCACCCCCAATTAAAGAGCTCAAATAATCATAAAGTTTTTGCCTATCAGAATCTTCTGTAGCCCTTCATGTTAAAGGAGGGAGCGGGGCAGTGAACTAACATTTACAGTATCTATTGTGTGTCCAGCAATTTGCTAAAAGAAAAAGTGATTTTTATTTAATCCTTACCACCACAACAACAAAAAGAGAGTTATGTCCTCGTTTTACAGAGAGAAAACCAAGATCAAGAGAGAATAAGTAACCTACCAAAGTTCACTGGCATTTCTGAAACAGAAAAACAGGCCGTCGAGTCACAGTAATCCAATGTTTGCTCAATTATGCTAAAACAGTCTCCATAGCAGAGAAAAACAACGTCATTTAACTTCAAAGGCTCTAGACTTTAGTGAACACCGTCTTACAGCTGGTCTTCACAAAGTTTCTATTCCCTTTCCTGTTAACCTTTGTGACACAGGAAGTGAAAAATGAACATGATTACTTTTTTCACACCAAGCTATTAACCTTGACAAAGAAAATTGGATTCCATAATTAGTATCCAGAAAGGAGAAAGGGGTTAATAACGAAGATATACTTTTAGAGACAATTAATTGCAGATCCTATTAACTTAGGAGTTATCAAAATGTATCTAAAAAATCTTTTTTTAACTTCTGAATGAAATAATAGTAATATTATTTTATTGTAGAAAAATCTTCAGGTACATCCTACTTCTCAAAAAATTCTATATCTAAAAATTTAATTTTTAAAAGTGTATTGAACTCCCTTCACTTTTCAGATCAATTTACTGCATTACAGTATTGTGTGTGTGTATGTATGTGTGTGTAATACGTTCCTTTTAAACATTTAAACTATGATTCCATTGAGAAATTTTAATTAACACAAAATTTTTAGAACATGTCATTCCTTAAAAGGAAGCATCACATATAATGACAGTTAATTTTTTAAAGCTTTACAGCAAAATCATGTTCTAACATTAAAATATTTGAAAGCCAGTTAAATATATCTGTACATTAATTTGATGTACAGTATACATAAAAATATTATACTCACTGGCCAGTGAATGCAGTGCAGCATTACTTGGTAGAAATTCCTCTTACTATTACAACTTACCTCATTTTAACTTATAATTATTAGAAGATTTTTAATCTGGTCTTGGGGAAAGGGTTCATTCATTATCCTTTTAGGTTTGCTCAAGGGCCTGGAAACAGAGGGCTGTCTTAAATGACCTTTAAAGATCACTTCTAGTCCTAGGACTCTGAAATAAATTAAAGTTTTATGACCACATTATGCATAAGCATCAGTGGATCTGGAAGACAATGAGGATGAAGTCTGTGCTCAGACTCTCCCTCCTCGTATTTATGCTTCCTATTCATTTCATGCATAACTAATTTCATATAGCAATTGGTAATCGCATCTTGGTAATGACAACACAGGCATCACAAAACAATTGCAATCATGGCTGCAATTCATTGTAACTACAGCTAAATGCCAGCGCTGCAGCTGAAATACTTCCCTCACCCACCCAAGTAAAGGAGAAGAATAAAATACAGCTTTAAAATGGTCACCTTCACTAACTAGCTTTGAGTTCTAAATAGTCTGGGTTTCTACTTTTTTTTCTTTTTTTCAAGGACATAATGATTTATTGAGACACTGAAGCCTGGAAGTTAGCCCGCCTTTCCAGAAACAAAAAGACACGTATTCCTTATTTATACCACTCTACTAATGCCACCATTGCTTTACAGATCTGTTGATGCTTATGAATAATATGGTCATAAATAAAAGGATATATATTTTTTTTCTGTCGTGCAGCCAATTGAATTAACAATTAAATTCAAGCGTAAGTAGTGATTATCATGAACATATTAAAATATCAAGGTCTGTTCTCTTCCCTTGAATTGAAAGTTGACATCTACCAATGGTGTCTTGCAAGATTATTTGTAATCTGCTAATACTAATATAATAATTTGTATTAGTCCATTCTCACATTGCTATAAATAACTGCCAGAGACTGGGTAATTTATAAAGAAAAAAAATTTAATTGACTTACAGTTCTGTATGACTGGGGAGGTCTCAGGAAACTTACATTCATGGAGGAAGGGGAAGCAGGTACGTCTTACATGGCAGTAGGTGAGAAAGAGTGTGAAAAACCCAGGGGAAACTGCCATTTTAAAACCATTAGATCTCATGATAACTCACTCACTGTCACAAGAACAGCATGAGGGAAACAGCCCCCATGATCCAATCACCTCCCACCAGGTCTCTCCCTCAACACCTGGGGATTAAAAGTCAAGATGAGGTTGGGTGGGGACATGAAGCCTAACCATATCATAATTAATAGCATGCTTTTTATGGCACTTTTAATTCTCACTACACACATTCAGTTCAATGTTTTAAAATTTTACACTCAAAATTTTGTTAAAAAGATGAAGCCAATAGAAGCTTATATTTATTATTTCAAAATCGCAGATGAGAGATTAGAGGCCTAAAGAATCTAGGTAATGTTTCCATTGTCATCCAGATTCATTCTCTATTACTATGAAATTAAGTAACCTTCTAAAAGATGTAAAACAATTCAGAAGCCCATGTCTGCTGGGACACTGAGCCTGGCCCTGTGTTGTCCTGGCTGATAGGAGCTATTTATGCCATAGACTCAGTTGTTTTCCAGCTACTCTGGGACTGTATAAAGAAGTACATTGTAAGAGTTAAGAGTGGTCAATCTTTATAATTTTATCTTTCATTTTATTAACTAATGGTAAAGACACTGGCTTTTATGAAGCCAAAATTTCAGTGCCTTGACTAGTTTCAAGAATAAGAAGTCATTGCCGTAGTTCTTCTTCTTTAACCTTGCAGCATGTGGAGTCAGTTAGGTGACAAAGGGTTACTTTACCCTAGCCAACCCTTTACTAGTCACCATGAAAGAACACACCTGTAGACTTTACCATATATTGATTATACTACTAATTTTAGAATCATATCAAACCATTCATTTGACTTAACACAGGTACATTTCAGGTCATTCATAAATTAGTCTATGAGTGAACTTGGTTAAGGTTAAATTTCCTTAATTATTAAAGGATATGTTTCACTCTTAAAATAGCAACCATTTTCATTTGTGAACTCTAAGTATTCTATGTCTGAATAATTATGTTTTAATTTTTTCTCCAGACATACACAAATCCATATTTAAAAACAAATCAGCAATACATAACCTTCACTTACTTCAAATGTTTTAAGGAATGTTGTTTTAGTTATTGGTGACATCGTAAATCAATATGTGAATGTATCTGTTGACAAGCTCATAGGAATGATCCTGGTATGCCTGGCCGATTGAAAGGAGCCAGGCCATGTGAAAAACTATCTGTCAGTGACTTGCTACCAATCTTCCTTTGCATGGAGTTCTCAGCAGGAACCATTTCTCACAGGTCCAAAAGAATAAGCCTCAAAAAAAGCAAGAGCGAATTATGCTCTTAGACATAAATATTCTAGAAAATTCAGATCCATCCCATTTCTTCAGAAAAATGGAAGAAGGACTAAAAATAAGAAGAAAGAATATATTGGCTTTTGAATTGCCAAAAGGTCACTCTAACCAATGCATTTCAGAGTTACATGCAACGGAAGAATTAATGAGCTCTGAATCTCTCAAGAAAAGTAGATCTTGGAACTCTGGTCTATATTAAAGATATTAAAGCCATAGAAGCATGTTCCACTCACTACAAAAAAAAAAAGCAAATCTAACAATAAACGAAAGTTTCAAAAATGAGTGAATAAAAGCATATTAAAGGAGGATAGTATCAATCTGAATCTATACATGTTAAATTATTAAGAATCATTAAAATCTAATTTCATTATTATGTTTGGTATAAGATGTGTTATATCTCATGTCTATGTAGTGTCAATAAAATTATTTTACGCATATATTGATGTACTACTACTACACTTAAAGAAATAGTAAAATTCTTAGAGAAGGAGACTTGCTTGGTTCTGGTTCCAAATAAGCAGTACCTTTTAAATATTACACAGTTTAGGGTTCACTAGCCATTCACTCTAAATCTTGTTTCAAGTTTTACAGCAATTCTTCCATATTCAACCTGAAAATCCTATACTTGTGAAAAATGAATAGAAAAATGTACTTATGTATATCTAGACTTTGGTATAAAGCATATTTTAGCTGGAGAAGTATTACTTAAATTCTTAAAGCCCCCCTTCATTTTACATGAACCATGAAGTTTCAGCAATAATCCTTGTGAAGTAAGTCTATTGAACATTCCAGCATGAACATTTCAGAATTTTCCTGACACTTTCATTTTAATAAAGAAGAAAATGAAGTTGCCAATCTCTTAACTAAAAATTAATTCATACATTTTTGCTTGATGTATAACTAAATACTCAGCATCTGTTTCTGTAAGAGCCTTATGATGTTCTTTTGCTTCTGTTTTTAGGTTTAGTCTTCATAAGTTAACAGGATGCTGTCTTTCTTTTTTTGGTCTTTATACATTTATTATTATTATTATTATTATTATTGTACTTTAAGTTTTGTGAAACATGTGCAGAACGTGCAGGTTTGTTACATAAGTATACACGTGCCATGGTGGTTTGTTGCACCCATCAACCCATCACCTACATTAGGTATTTCTCCTAATGCTATCCCTCGCCTAGCCCCCCACCCCGCACAGGCCCCAGTGTGTGGTGTTCTTCTCTCAGTGTCCATGTGTTCTCATTGTTCAACTCCCACTTATTAATGAGAACATGCAGTGTTTGGTTTTCTGTTCTTGTGTTAGTTTGCTGAGACGGATGGTTTTCAGCTTCTTCCATGTCCCCACAAAGGACATGAACTCATCCTTTTTTATGGCTGCATAGTATTCCATGGTCTATATATGCCACATTTTCTTTATTCAGTCTATTATTGATGGGCATTTGTCTTTCAAGAGATGAATGCCATGTTCTAGGCAAAGTTCACCAAAACAAGCTCTAAAATGTGTATTGCATTGAAGCCACTCATTTTGAATTACTGTTAAGTTTGATGAAGCAAGTTTTCCTCTTGTTCTCATTTTGATGCTATAAGGCTTCCTTACACACAGGGGCACAGATTCCTGGTAGAAAGACGCTGCACAGAATGAATTTCTGAAGGAGCATGTTTAATCTGCATAATGGTAAAAATGTCTTATTACTAGTTCCTTCCTTTAATTTGAAAATCAGAGGTTCTGTAGAGGATTTAGTGCTGGTTCCAAGTAGTCATTTATGGTAAATAGACTTTAATAATGTTTAAGGGCACTGCACTATCACAGGGAAGATCAATGACTAATGAAGTCCTCTATGTAATCCAAACCTTTTTCTAATATGACTTTTCCTTCCTGGCCCAATTTGTTTATTTCTGAGATTGTAGAAAGATAGCCTCTTTCACATGGAGACAGACACCCTCCTTCTACAGAAATGTCAATATCCTTTATTTGATTTGTTGTGCAGTCCAGCCCCCAATCTGCCATGCTCAAATAAGATTATGGCTTGGCTCCACTTTTCATATTAGAAAGTAATCAACATAGAATCAATAGGAAGCCATGTTTACTCAATAATTAATTAAATTTCCTACAGAAAATGGATGTGCAATAATTTAGTAACCTGTGCTACAAAATGATCCTTTCTTCTTACTTCTGCCAAGGTTTTCATCACCACTTTCAAAAAGATCAGACTAAAAGTATGGAAAACCATGGGGAAAGGACCACAGGAGACAACCAAAGTGCCCATCAGAGATGTCAATACAGTCGCTGGGCCCAGGCTGCTTGATTCTCCAGCTAGGACTGCAAAGTAGTCTTCCAATGAGAATAGCATCATCAAGAATCTGAAACACACAAGCTGCTTCTTGCAAATAGAGAAACTCCTTTCTCTTTACTTTCCTGATGGCCTGTAGAGGAATTTCTATCAGAAAAAAATACTCCTAGCTCCTCTCTGCTGCCTCAGTCTCCTGGAAAAGAATTACTTTTCTGGTTAGAGCTGATTATGCTCAATTTAACCATTTTTTTTTTCTCTCCTAGTTCCATATATGCATATTTGCAGGAAGGATCCACTCAGGTATCTCTCTCTACATAGACCAGGTTCAGTGGTTGCCCAACTTTGCCAGGGACTGGCTGAATAAGCCTGCCTAATTCTAAGGCATAGTATCAGCAAGCCCAGGGAGGCCACAAATCTAAAGCCAGGCTCCCCAATTCAGCTCTTTAGGTAGCAAAGTTGATATTTCCATTCCCTTCTCTCTGTCTCTTATGTCTATATTTTTATTAGTTTTGATAGAAAGTATTACTTATTACTTATCGACCCTCTAAAGTCTCAGCATTCTTCTTGGAGATTCTCAGTAAATATCATTTTGCACTGCAAGCTGGGGGTTAGCGTTGCTCAACTTCACATTGCCCAGGGTATTTTAATAAAGAAAACCCAGGCGTTTATGTGTATCCAAGTGTATGTATGACTGACTTGTGTGTGTTTCTGTCTATGTATAACATGAGATCTGACATCTCATGGACCCAAGTCTTAGCAGAATACATTCTGGACAACGCTGGTGAGGGAAATAACTTGTTGGTATCCCAGTAACAGGCTTTTGAAGATATTATCTTAGGTAATCTGAACCTCGACTTTCTTGAATTTAAAGTGGGGGTGCTCACACCAACATTAGTGGCTTGTGATGAGGAATAAAGGAAATAGTGAATGGGAAGTGTCAGACACATTGTAGTATCTTCAGTGAATTTTTTTCCATCTTGCATATATTTCCCTCAAGCATACAAGAATACTGCAAAACATGTACCTCATTTCTCTAAAAATGTGATTTTCCTGAGCTTTGTGTCACATAGCACAGGAAATTGTCACTGTTACTGTTGACCTGGGTAACTTCCTGCATCAGCTCTTATTCCAAATATCACATTCCTCAAGGAGGTCTTTTTTAACCCCTTCCCTGAGAATACTCATCGGAGGCGCTTGTGGCTGCCGCGTTTACCCCGAGGTAATTTTGTCAGGAACTGTCTTGCTTTTACTATTATTTTCGCATCAGTCTAGTATATCGACTGTGGAAACAAAAGATATCATTCTATTTACAGCTTTCTGTTTTAGTGGTGGTATTTCCATTTACAAAATATAGTAATTCCCGATCAGTGAAAATTTTGAATCCTAGAAAATATGGCATTCCTGCCCTTGACATTAACATATTTCTTGAACAATTGTTGGCCAAAGATTTATTTGATGAACCGATTTTTCCAAAATAGATGATTCTGATGTTAATTCTGTTTAGAAATAACTCCACAAACAGTTTTTATATTTTATTTTCACACTGAAATTCAGTCAGATTCACTTCAGCTCAAAGAGCATCTGTATGTAAAATTAAATCAGCTCTGGCAGCGAGCTGCAATTTTTTTTTTCCTAAACTAGAAATGAGTTAATATAAATTATCGCTCTTCCATTACACCTTCTCCTTGTCTCCTGTTTGTCACTGCACTGATTAAAATTTTAATGTCACTTGTATTGTAATGATTGTTTGTTTAAAGTTTATTCCCAGTGAGAATGCCATATTCACAAGGAAAGGATCTCAATCTATTTGATTCAGCAAGGTATATTAAGGGGCTAACACAGAATAGGCACCAAATATTTGTTAAATGAATAAATTAAAGGAAAATGGAAACGTCCGTATAGTCCAAGTATGTGTCAGACAAGGGAAAGAGCAGACAAGCTTTCTTAGTGCATTCTTTCATTTAAAGTATCAAGGCATAACTTAAAATCATGCTTTTATTTTTTAAGGAACAGAATGACCACAGTTGAACAGTAATCTCACTAGGCAAACTCCATTCTTTTAAAATCAATAAACATGTTCCAAAAGAGAATTGGAAAGGTTGCAGCTGAAATAATCTATCAAACTAGAGTCATAAGGACCATGAATGTTCAACCACACACGCTTGTCATACCTTGGAGTCGAGCTGTATTTGGAGGGTTGTTACCTGCTGCTCAAGGAGAATGGTCAATATTTATACCTAGCTTGGATCCCCTAAAGAGTATTTTCTTTCTCAGAAAAAGTGCATTTGGCCCCGTGAATTTCCCCAAGAGCATCTTTGGTAAAACATGTCTGTAGCCCTCAAGGGAGGTCCATTCATTGTGGTATGTACAATTTCCCTATGTCAGAGAGCAATCTCTCTCTAATGACATGATTCATATATACACAGTCCTCCTTTTGCTCCTCCAATTGCCTCCATAAAACAGGCACAGTGAAATTTAAAAGGTACTTACTTAAAATACAGATTGTTTGCAAAGTATATTAGCTAAAATTCAGCCAAACCAAACTCCAGTAAACTAAAGCCATAAAAGCAATACAATGCTTTATTACATCTTAAGGCTAGTAGCGTCCTTTGTTAGAGAGACACATCAAATGGCCAAATTTTCTGCCTTTCTCTTTAATAACTAGAAATAAGGAATGCTCACAAAAGACATGCATCAAATACTTTCCTTTGGATGGTTTGAAGAGGCAGAGAAACTGTTCTTTGATTTATTGAAGTTGAATCTGCTTTAGTGCACCAAGGGACAATTAGTGTTATAGATCGCTCACTCTTCACTCTCAGGACATAAAAGCAGATGCGTTGCATACAACCAGCTCTGTCTCCTCTAACAGCTCAGAAAGGGACTGGTCACTCTCAGATCTTTATTTAGATGACATACAAATTTAAATATAAATATTATGGGAGTCAGCCTGATCTAGTGTAAAGGATATAGACTTGGGGTTCAGACAGAGCTAGGTTTAAATCCCCACACAGCTATTTATTCAGTGTTGCCTAAGACAATTTATTTACACCATTCTGAGCCTCAGTTTCCAATCTGTAAGTTGGGTAAATCCTTTCTGACTTGAATAGTTGTTTCCCAATTATAGACAATGTATAAAACATGTACACAGTGGGCCATAGGATGTACTCAATTGATTTTATGTGTTGTCCATATTATTGTCATTATACTTGGTAACATGATTTGGAGAAAAGTAGCAAATTCAAATTCTTACAGGGCCCTAGACAGGTAATATTCATGAGTGAAGTTGGCCTCATGTAAAAAGAGAATGGTGAGGACCATGATGGAAAGAAAGATCTGGGTACTGATAACAATGACCACAGTCACAGCATTTGTTGACTATTTCTTCAGCCTTTCCAATTAACTTTCCTGTAATTTTAGTTTCTTACCCAATTCCGATTCATGCCTTCCTTTCATTTTCTGAAACACCCTCATATTCTCTGATGCTAAGTTTAAAATAAAAGGATAAAGAATAATAAAACTTGTGGCTCACACCTGTAATCCAGGCACTTTGGGAAGCCAAGGTGGGAGGATCACTTGAGTCCAGGAGTTTGAGACCAGCCTGGACAACATAGAGAGAACCCATCTCTACAAAAAAACAAAAAAACAAACAAACAAAAAAAAAACTACATTCCTTATCTCCTTCTAGTTACATCTCTGCATTTCTCAATCTTTTTTCTGCAAACTATCTGAAAGACTTTATTCTATTCTACTTAATCATGTCCTCCCTTTCGACCTTTAATTGGCTTCTGCTCCTAAAACTGCAGCAAAGTACTTGAGTCACTAAAGTCAGCAACAGCATCCAAGCTGCCTAATGTAGTGGCTATTTTTCAGCTACACTCTTACACGGATTTATTCTCTGCTTCATTTATCAGTACGTTTGTTTCTTTAAAGCTCTCAACTTTCTTACCTCCACCCCCATCAGCCCTCTCTGTCTTTGTGTGAACCTCCTCCCCTGTCCACCCTGTAAATGTGGTGGTTCCTTAGATTTCTACACTTAGCCTATGGCTCCTCTCCCTCTGCGAACTCTTTTCAAGTCACTTCAGCACCCTCATGGTTTCTGAAACAAATTTACACTGATGATTTGTAAATCTCCCTCTATAGTTCTATAGTTAGACCACAGTCTTTGATTTCAATTTTTTTTTTTTTTTGAGATGGAGTCTCTTTCTGTTGCCTAGGCTGGAGTGCAATAGCACAATCTTGGCTCACTGAAACCTCTGCCTCTCAGGTTCAAGTGATACTCCTGCTTCAGCCTCCTGAGTAGCTGGGATTACAGGCATGCGCCGCCACGCCCAGCTATCACTTTTTTTTTTTTTTTTTTTTTTGAGATGGAATCTCACTCTGTCACCCAGGCTGGAGTGCAGTGGTGTGATCTCAACTCACTGCAACCTCCGCCTCCCGGGTTCAAGTGATTCTCTTGCCTCAGCCTCCCAAGTAGCTAAGGCACATACCACCATGCTTGGCTAATTTTTGAATTTTTAGTAGAGATGGAGATTTCACCATGTTGGCCAGGATGGTCTCAATCTCATGACCTTGTGATTCACCCGCCTCTGCCTCCCAAAGTGCTGGGATTACAGGCCTTAACCACCATGCCCAGCCGCTATGAAATTTTTATATCCAAATACCCGCTAGACTTCAGCTCATGTTCTAACATGTTGAGTTCAGCATGTCCAATGCTGCACTCATTAATTCCTCTCTGAAATGATATTTCCTTTTCTACAGTCTGTCTCTGTTTTGAGCCATTGAACCTATGTAGCAGCCCAAGCTAAAGTGCAGGGAATCTTGACCACATTCTCTACTCACCTGCTCCAACATCCATCCATTGCTAAGACTTCTATTTCACCTCCTAAATTTTTCTCAAATGTGTTGCCTCCTCCTTGTCTCTATTTCAACTGCTATAGATCAGACTCTTATCTTTTCCTCTCCAGACAACTACAGCTGTGTTTTAACTGGTTGTTCCTTTCAAATCTTTCTTCATATCACTTCCAGAATGATCCTTCCAACAGCAATCCCGATTATGTCATTTACCTCTTAAAACTTTTCTTTGGCCATCGATTACTATAAATCAGACCAACTTGGCTCCTTAACATGACAGTCACTCCCTCCATCTCTGTTTCCTGCCAACCTGCCCATACTTGTTGCTCAGCTTTGGGGCTTCCTGGGTATTTGGTTGACAATGCCAAACCACTAAAATGCATCCATTACTAAAACTGGTTATATACAGACCTATGAACCCAAAATTCTGGGAATATTCTTAGTAAATATACCCCATGGAAATATGTTTACTAAAAGACTGTACATAATGTTGTATACTCTCAATATGAGCAAGAATGTACATAACATCGTATACTCTCAATATGCCCTTAAATCTACTCAAATATTTTTAATTAGTAGAATGAATACAAAAATAATGTCCTATCTATTCAATAGAATACTACATGCTAATGATAATGAATGAACTACAATTGCGTGTATACTACAGGCAGATTTTAAAGACCTAATATTGAGCACAAGAGGCCAGATCCAAAAAAAAAAGCATGTCCTAGGTAATTTAAACACAGGCAAAACTAAACTGTTAAAAGTTAGAATGATGGTTTTCCTAAGAGGAGAAGTAAACACACACCCAAACTTCTGGAGACTTCCAGTCTTCCCCATAGTAGAAACCACAGTCCTATTTATAAAGATGACATGAGCTGCTCTCCCACTGCTATTCCTCTGACATATCTCCTAGTAATCTTTTCCTTACTGACTGCTCCAGCTACATTGATTTTCTTATGTTTCTGAAAATTCCAGCATACTTCCACCCCAGGGCATTTGCACCTGCTATTGCCACTGTCAGGAACGGTCACTCCTCAGATATCCACAGAAATTGTCTCCCAATTTCATTCAGAGTTTCACTACAATGCCATTTTCCTCAGTGAAGACTTATTTTGCTGTCCTCCATCAAATTTCAGGGACCATTCCTCCATACACCCACTAATACTTTTTATCTCCTTTCTCTGCCTTATTTTTCTCTTTGGCTCATTTTACTATCTTGAATATTATGTGTCATAATAATTCACCCTTGTGATTGTCCTTCTCTCCCACTAGAATGTAAGCTCCATATAGGGCAGGGGATTTTGGTTTTTTGCTTGTTTTACTTATTACTCTATTCCCAGAGCCTGAAAGAGGTTGTAGCATAATGAGGCTCAGTAAATATTTCTTGAATTAATGAAAGAAGCAGCCATGTGGCCTAAACCCCAAAGCCTTATTGAGCTAACTCAGCAATATGCTGTATTTCTTTTCTCAGAATAGGAATTAGAAAATATGGACAAGACAGAGATGTTAAGAATGAGAGGCAAGTGAATCTCTTCACCTAGAAAGGGACAGCAGGTGGTGGCAGATTGACTTCCGGTCAGAAGTAGATTTGTCTACTTCTGTTTGCTTTTACTACTATGGTTAAATTTTTTAGACTAGAAAATGCCACAGAAAACAAAGCACGGCCCCTTAAGCCAACAGGTGTTGAAAACCATAAGATAAGCTCCCTTTGAATACAAAGAGGAGCACAGAGCAGGGTTTCACGCATCAGTGAGAATGGCAAACTATTGCTTCAGTGGTGTGAGGATTACCCTACTGCAGTATTTTTTTTTTTTTTTTTTTTTTTTTTTTTTTTTTTTTTTTTTTTTTTTTTTTTTTTTTTTTTTTTTTTTTTTTTTTTGCATTAGTGTATCTCCTAATGCTGTCCTTCCCCCCAACAGTGAGTGTGATTCCCTTCTGTGTCATGTTCATTGTTCAATCCACTATGAGTGAACATCGGTTTTTTTTTTTTGCGATAGTTTAAGTGAGTACATTTTAAACATATGGCTTTAAGTAATCATTATTCCTAAAATATGGAGGTTGAGGATTTGGGTATTTAGATATAAATACACTTTGTAAAATAATTTGAAACCAAATTCATCAGCAATAATGTTGACACATGGGGCAAGCTTTTATTTCTTTGCCTCAGTCATTCTTTTTCTTTTTTTTTTGGCAAATAAAGACGATAAATATTCAAGGCATACAACATGATGATTTGATATATATGTATATGTATATATATAGCATAATTATCATCTCAACTAAATTAATTAACATATCCATCACCACCCATGCTGTACCTTAGATTCTCAGAACTAATTCATCTCATAACTGAAATTTTGTATCCTTTATCCATTCATCAACATCTCCCCATTTCCCCCATTCCCCAGCCCCAGGCAAACATCATTCTTCTAGTCTTTGTTTCTGTGAGTTTGACTTTTTAGAATCCATGTATAAGTGAGATCATACAGTATTTGTCTTTCTGTGTCTGGGTTATTTCACTCAGCATAATGTCCTCGGGGTTTATCCATGGTGTCACAAATGGCAGGATTTCCTTTTTTGTGAAGGCTGAATTGCATTCCATTGTATATATGTCTGTCAGATGACCTAGAGGTCTAAAGTGCCAAGCTCAACATACATCAGTCATTCTTTTGGGTCACATTCACAATGCTTCACTAGTTTTGGTCCAGGCCAGTGGTTAGTCAACATTAGTTGCCTAGAGAAAACACCTAGAAAGATCTAAAATGATGCTGATGCCTGGATCCCACCAGTAAAAGATGCTGATTTAATTGTTCTGGAGGAAAAATTGTCAGGATTTTTTTTTTTAAGTTCCAAGTTGATTCAGTTAAGGTGCAGAACTACGTAGTTCACCTTTCAAATTCGTGAAATGTGTAAACAGAGTTATACGCTATTTATTTATTTTTCATTCACTCCTTTACTCTTGCATTCCACAAGTGTGGACTGAATACCAGCTCATTAAATGGGCCAGGCACTACTGTAGTGGCCAGATGTTTACTGGTAAATATGACTGCTTGGATGCTTCATAGTCATTATTATAGTCACCTACGGTAGATTATATTACACAAAATGAGACCGAATCATCTCTTCAAATGACTGAAAGTTGTCTCTAGCCATGAAGACAAATAGTTCTGAAGTGAAATTATGAGATGTCAAGATGTTATCAACAGTAACAAGAAATCCGTCTCCCAGATTTTTTTCATGCACTTTCTTGATTTTTTTTTCTTTTAGAAAAGTTCATTAATTTTCCAGCTATTCCTTCACTGTTAAATTGTTAGGGTTTGAAATGTAGTGTTTAAACCTGAAACATTGCTGCTCACGGACTAAGTAAAATTAGCTGACCCTGTGAAAAACTGCATGCCATTTTGGTTCTTACTATTCATTTTCTTTAAAAGAGAGGTGGAAAGATAATAGCCAAAGGCAAATCCCACTAATTACATATAAACACTGTTGCATCTATACCTAGCATTTAATGAAAACATAGTTAATAGCACAGTATATCAAATGCAGATATATACTACTACAACTACTGCTAACAATTATAATAGCTAACATTAACTGAGCTTTATTTTGATGAAGCAAAAATAAAAATGCTTTACATGCATTAACTCATTTCATTCTCGGGGGAAAAATGAGATGAGTACCATTATTTCTGTTTTAAAAGAAAAGGAAGCTGAAGCACAAAGAATTGATACATATGCACTGACCTTCTTTGTGCTAAACAAATGCACATGGACATAGATGTTTTTAAAACGTAGGTATGCACTCAAAATGCCTTTGTATTTCAGCTGCAAACTCTTCAAAGCCTCATACCGCACATCATTATTCTTGCTTGTTTTATAAAGAATGGCCTTGTTTCCCAGTTAATGTCATGAATCAGGTAGTTCATGAGTCTCAATTCAGCAGAATTTCCAGTGGAGAATGTTTTTATATGTTTTATATAAAAGTAAGGATGTCAAATTCTAATCCATGGTATCAGAGTTTTGCCAGAATGTTGTTCAGACTGAAATAAAAAACATGATCTCCCACGGGATTCTCTTCCATAATGAAATCATTGAGATATGAAGCGCCCCAGGAGAAGAACTTTTCAAGTTCCAGCCATTGGCAAATAAGAAACCAATTGAGATTTGTTTTTAAAAGAAGATGGTGTAATATTCCTATAGTTTGATATTAGGAGGGAAGCCAAAAACCTAAATTGTGGACCATCTGGAGAAGAAATATAATAAAGAAAGCCAACAAAAATATAATTACAACAACTGGCTTAGAAATAACCACTGCATTTATTAAGAACAGCCAAAGCAGGGATGTCAAGATCGAAATCAGAGTTAAATTTCCACTTCAGCTTGACTGTGGGAATAGGAAGAGAACGTGGTCTTATGTGGAGAGTTAATCCTATAAGCAAGAGATATGAGAATAATTTGGTAAAATGCCAGAGATAGAACCCACACTTAAAACCGTCTTATTGTTTTTCAAAAGAAATAAATAACTAAAGAGCTTCAACGATATGTGAGATTCTATGATTGGTTCTACCTGAGAGGGCAAAGATGAGGCAATCGTGGTCTTTTCCTCAAGAAGCTTAAGTCTGACGATGTACATAAAAACACAATGGCCACAAAAATAAACAAAGGGAATTGCTAAAAAATAAAATGTATGATTGAGTTTAAGAATAAAATTATTGAAATAGACTTAGATGTAGTCATTAAAAGACAACTCATAGGACATCATCAATCAGAACTTCTCTGCTTCCTAGAGTATTCTAACAGAAATTCATTGAATTGATCACTATAAGGAACATATTTTTATTATATGCACAGATACGCCTCATTCATTTAGAATATGTGGCAGTCATCACGATAAGCATGGTTACTGAAATAAATACAGAAATACATATTTTTCCTCATGCCATCACAGATTTGCGGAGTGAGAAAATTTTTTTAAAACTATAATACGGCTGGGCGCAGTGGCTCAAGCCTGTAATCCCAGCACTTTGGGAGGCTGAGGCAGGCGGATCACAAGGTCAGGAGATCGAGACCATCCTGGCTAACATGGTGAAACTCCGTTTCTACTAAAAATACAAAAAATTAGCCAGGTGTGGTGGCGGGCGCCTGTAGTCCCAGCTGCTCAGGAGGCTGAGGCAGGAGAATGGCGTGAACCTGGGAGGCAGAGCTTGAAGTGAGCCGAGATCGCGCCACTGCACTCCAGCCTGGGCAACAGAGCAAGACTCTGTCTCAAAAATAAATAAATAAATAAAAATAATAATAAGAAGAAATTATAATACAATGTGTAAAGAAAATAAAATAGGAGAATTGATTTGGTGAGTGAGCAAAAGGTGATGCTAGCAAGGTTTCCAAGAGTAGATTTACCTGAGCTGAAGCAGAGCTAAGTATTTCTTTGGAGGTGAAAGAAGAGGCCATGAAAGACATGAACAAAAGCTCAGTGCCCTAAAAGGAAAGGCTGGCCCACTGGAAGAGCTTCAAGTAGTTTTGTAGGAGTGTATTAAGGGGGATGGAAGATGATTCAAGAGCAGTAAGGGGGCACTGAATTGAAACATAATAAAGAAGAGTTTTACCCTTCGATTGCTGGGGAATCAACAATCGATTTTCTGAGCGGAATTGATGCAAACTGATCTACCTTTGCATAATAAGCTACAACTTAAAACTTGATTATACAATAAATTGACCACATTTTGCCATTTGGATTTTTGACTCAGAGCAAGAGGAGTCTACAATGTGTTATGGAAAATGCATGTAGATCTAACTCCTTCACCTTTTGTGGTCTTTGGAATATAGGTATCTCAAATGGTCACTCAAAACTGATCCTAATTTTTTTACCTGCTAGGAAATGTTGAGATGTTTACTATCTAGTCTTTCTGGACATATCATATTGTATCCCTTTCAGCTCTACAATTTGGTCACTACCCACCTCCTTAGCACCCTATTGCACTTGCAAATCCACTCACCCTTCCTATCTGTGCTCTAGAACATCAGCTGACCCTCCAGTGGCCTTCTCCCTGCTCTCTTCCATTGCAGTCCTCTGTTCCTGATCTGCCAATTGCCTGGCCTGATCTTTCCTCTTCTCTTCTGCTTGTTTACTAGGGAATGTCTTCAAAGCTTCAAGTTCCTTAGGTGAAGACTCCCTTGGAGAGAAACTCCCTTGGAAACACTCTGACCCATAGCCCCTCAAAATTTAAAGAGACCTTCTCCATAGCACATTTGCCATTTGCATTTTAATTGTGTTTGGATGATAATTGACTTGAGCCCCTCTAGGTGACCTTTCTGCCTCTCCAGAATGTCCAGTAGGAACATGGCTGTCCGGGGGGCCTAACTTCTTGACTGAAACTCCCTTCAGAGACTGCAGTGTGTTGGCTGTCCACCAAGTCTGGTGTAGGGGGAACCGTTTTCCTCTATGAGTCCTGCCAGGGAAGCTTTTGGGATTGCCTATGGTAGATCCTGAAATAGCACATGTATTTCAGGTTTGTGGTGACATACCAGATTTTTTATTTTTCTAGTAAGTTGTCTGCATTTAAACATACTGAAGTTTCAACAAATAGATGTATTATTATAACTTTCTTTTTCTCTTTTATAGTGTTTGCTTTTTGTGTGATGTTCAACAGGTTATTTTGAAACCCAAGAGTCCATAACTGTTGTATGTATTTCCTTTTCTTTCTTTCTTTCTTTTTTTTTTTTTGAGACAGAGTCTCATTCTGTCACCCAGGCTGGAGTGCAGTGGTGCAATCTTGGCTCACCGCAACCTCCACCTCCCAGGTTCAAGCAATTCTCATGCCTCAGCCTCCAGAGTGGCTGGGATTACAGGTGTGCACCACCACGCCCGGCTAATTTTTGTATTTTTTAGTAGAGACAGGATTTCACCATGTTGGCCAGGCTGGTCTCCAACACCTGACCTCAGGTGATCCACCTGCCTCGGCCTCCCAAAGTGCTGGGATTAGAGGTGTGAGCCACCGTGCCTGGCCAGTATGTATTTTCTCCTAGGTATTATTTCATATTTTGAAGTTATGATCATAATCACTTTGGAATTATGATCAATTTGGTATACAACGTAAAGTGTGGATAAGCATATTTTTCTTTCAAAAGACTATTATCTTTTTTTATTTTATTATTATTATTATTTTTTTGAGATGGAGTTTTGCTCTTGTTGCCCAGGCTGGAGTGCAATGGCACGATCTCGGCTCACTGCAACCTCCGCCTCTGGGGTTCAAGCAATTCTCTTGCCTCAGCCTCCCGATTAGCTTGGATTACAGGCACATGCCACCATGCCCAGCTAATTTTTTGTATTTTTAGTAGAGACGGGGTTTCATCATGATGGCCAGGCTGGTCTCGAACTCCTGACCTCAGGTGATCCACCCACCTTGGCCTCCCAAAGTGCAGGGATTACAGGTGTGAGCCACTGCGCCCGGCCCTCAAAAGGGTATTATCTATAGTTGTATAATTTGTTAACTTGTGAGTTGCTGGATGAATGATTTATCATACCTCCTGTACATTTCTTTACAAATTTTTAAGAGTCTATAATCATCTAAAAATGAAAAGTGTTTATTAAAAAGGGTGTTAGCCAATTTCCCCACTATAAGCTCTTTTAGTGTTTCAAAAACCTAACTAAATGAGTATATTTTCCCAAGATAAGTATGTGTAGGCTAATCACTTGAATTTATTGAAAATCTCATTATCTCCTGCACTATCTATTGGAAGACTAATTATTGACCTTTTGGTTTCCAGCATCTTCTCTGAAGTACAAATCAGATCATGCTATTGATCTCTCCTTCACACTCAAAACTTAGAAGCCCTCCATTTGTAATAGGTGTTCCCTTTGACCAGCCTCATCTGTGACACCACCTTCTTTCCTTTAGGTCGTTTCTTTTTACCCTCTTCAATAATTTGAGACCTACCAAGGGTGTTTTATAGCACGTGCAATCATTCAGGCCTCCTTCTCACCATAGAATTTATTATTATGTGCTGATCAGAAATTCTAAATCATAGTAATTCTTGTCTTTGATCATAAAATTGAAATACAAATTATTATGACCATTTACTTAATTCATTTTCAAATTTGTATTGTGAAAAACAAAATGATTCAGAGTAGCATAGCCCTGGGACTATTTGTTAGCTTTTTACACTTAGGATCCTTTAATACTCAGTTTTCTTTTCCATAAATGGGAATAAGCACATCTACCTTATAAGGTTACCATGAGTATAAAATAGCTTGTAGACAGGCACTGTGTATGGTATGGCAGATACTCAATAGTTCTTAGCCCCTCATCCCTTACCTCCCATGCAACTTCCTCTTAATTCATTTTATTAGACAAACTCATTCAAACTGTGGAGAAGAAGTAGCAGAGATTGCTGATAGTGAAAACTTTGAGAACCAAAGTCAATTTGCAGCTAATTTTATAAATAACACAAGAAAGGCACAGTCAGGATTAGCACTCAGGTCTCTGTGAATCCAACTGAAGGCTGCTTCACTATGTTTCCCTGATAGTTAAGACCACATGTGAATTTCCTGTATTGAGTATTTAGAGTTTCAAAATGCAGGCCATAGAAATTAGAGCCAAGAGATATCTTGACCACCACTGTTCTAATATTGACCTCACCAGTGTTTTAGATGGAATGGATAGGGACTACATTTGATTTCCATCAGAAGAAAATAAAAACTCTGACATTCTTGGCAAATGAACCTGTGTAGGTCTCTTAGGTGACTAGGAGTGATGAAAAGTTAGAGGCAGTTGGATTCCCCATAATGATAAGGATAATTGGATTGGGACACACGTCTAGGCTCTGTCTGGGACACATGCTCAGCTCTGACATGGGAGTGCTCAGCTCAGCACAGGCATTTTATAATATACACTGTGGTTACATTGACTGTCTCTCTCCTCTGTGGCATAAACTCAGGCTTCAGAATCCAGAGTAGTCCACATGAGGTCCCTGACAGTTAGAGGTGTCTGTAATCGGATCCTACTATAACTCAGAAAAGTTGTTTCTATTTCAACACAGTAAAAACCACTATAAGAATGTTTACTTTCACGGATACAATAATGGTTTTGCTAAAAATTAGCAACTTTGCTTAATATATTTGGTCTGTGTGAACCAAGCAAGGTAACTGACACTAAAGTAAATATTTGCTTTATGGACAAATGTAAGTAAAATATTATAGTTATTGCTGCTATGTGCTTTTGCATAGAGTACAAAATATATTCATGAATGTATTCATTGGTAAATAATGCCTAGTGTTAACGTACATTTTTCTAAAGACTAAAATTGAATGAGGAGTGAAGTTGGCAGCACATGTTATTGGCATTCTTGATCTATTCAACTGAAATTATTAATTTTTTTTCATTTGGGTAAAGTGGCCTTGGTATTAAATGACAGTTAAGATTTTTCTTAAAATTAAGAACAAGAAACTAATGTTTGAGTCACTGCAGTGATAATAGAGGAGACTTTAATCTACTTGAGAAAAGCAAGTAAACTATTTTCCAAAGAGTCTACATGGGAATCTGTCATTCATTAACTTGGTACATTTATCGTAGGCCAGAATCTAGCCTTTATACTTATAGCCTCTAAATTTTATTTTCTCTGAACAGCAAGAATGCATTCATTAACCAAGACTGATTTATAAGTCAGAAAATATTACTATTTTATGAGAAACATGACAATCTCAAAGCCTGGAATACAACTGTCAGCATGATATGTGTATCTGTCCTCATCAATCACTCAGGAATCACAATCTGACTTAGGAACCTTTTTGTTGAGTGTGAGGTCAGATCCCAAGTCATCAGTTGGCCAGGCTAAAAGGACTGGAAGTGAGTCGGCTCTGGGCAGGATGGCGCCCACTGGAATCACTGAATACAGTGCCTTCTCCCATACCAGTGCTTTACTGGAACCTCTACACATTGCCTCTCTCATTCCCTTTTTTATGTTTTCATGGCTGTCCATTTCCATTTCTGATAAGCGTATTCTTTCTTTAGATGTATTAACACATTTAATTGAGTTACACCTAAATCTTAAAGGGTGGAACTATATACACCATCTCTTTAAATTGCTTTTTATAGGTCAACATTTTTCGTGATCTAAAAGTTCAACTTTCAAAGAGCAGTCTTATTGTCCTCCTTCTATATTTTTAGAGATGCCTCAGTAGAATCCCTGAAAGCAACCACAGTTCAGAAAACAAACATAAAATAGAAATGTTTTTCCATTGCTATAAGTGATGGCCTGCACTAAGAGCAGTAGGTTCTATTTATGAATCGTGGAATGAGCTAATCTTACGGTCTTTACAATTGACAGTTCAAATGCTGGTGGATCTTTTCTTCCTGTTTATTTTGCTAAAGCCAATCCAGAATGTTCCACTCTAATATGTTTCTAATCAACCTACAAGATACGTCCACATTGATCATCTTAGGAGGTCCTGACATACAAAATTTTAGATATATTCAATTTTTAGTGCAATGTTTCTCTAAATTATTTCTTATCTTTCAATATTTGAATAAAAAATTAAGTTTTTTATTATAATTTTTTTAAAGAAGTGTCAAAGTCTATAAATAGTCAGACCTAAGTTTTCCTGAAAATCAGTGCCAGACTTTGAGAATGATTCCCTGGTTTAAATTTATTTCTTCATCTTATGGATATCACTATGGTTAATTCATCTTTTTTCTTTTTTCTAAAAAATAATACCTAGTATAGTATGAATTCATGTCAGTACAAATTGAGTAGGGTTTTTTTTTTTAATCAATCTTTAGGTCAGAGAGATTATCTATACTGTCTAGGTCAATAAAAATAAAACAAATATAAAAAATCAATTTTGATATTTTATACCCCCAAACTATCATTTATATGTAGTGCAGGAAACAAACTGTTTAAAGATTTGTGTTCCTCTTCTATAGAGCAATTCAGAGAGATGGTATAAATTTCAGCTCTCCAACACTTAGGTGTAACTCAATTATAGGAAGCAGCTACCTAGCAAGGGACTGTATTTCCCAGGAATACTTGAATCTCAGTGTATCTGGTGACTGATTCTTGATGACAGATTTTGAGTGAAAATAATACAAGCCATCTCCACACCTCTACTCTACCTTCCACCTAAACATAGAGTAGTCAAATAATATAAAGGATGATAGAAACACATGACAAAATAAACCTAGGATCTTCAATCACCATGTGACAGTTCAATTGCTGAACAGCCATACTGAACACTTGTGTGAGTGAAAATTAGCTTATATTTTGTTCATCTATATAGCATTTAGTGTTACCTCAAATAATCACTATATATAGCAGAACTTCATAATCTAGAAAATTAATGTTAAAATAAATGTTAGAAGTGATTTAATCCACTCTCCCTTAAGCACTACCCAAGATATGAATTCCTTCGAGGACAAGTTTGAGGTTTGGAGATAAGAGAGCATAGCTAAGACATGCGTTTTTCCAAAGCTAGTGTGCCAGCTCCGGTATTCATTGACCTTTTCTTCACTTATCCAGCTGATTTCGTAGACCCTCAAAATGCATACTTGGCTCTGAACTAGAAGAAGCAATATGTAATAAATAAAAAGGAAAAACAAAGGCTACTTTTCTCATGATTGAATAGAACATAGTCTAATGATTAAAGAAGAATTTTATTCTTAGGGTTCTTAATTACCAACATGGCCTCAAGTCATTCAGAGGTCTATGTTTAAGTGAAGGACAAATAAATGAAGAGTGTAATATTAATGGAGAATGATCAATACTAAATGTACACAAACATCTTAAAATGGAGAAATAAAAGTAGAGGAATGACTGAGGAGAAGGCAAAGAAAATAGGCCAAATCATGTAGATAAATGGGAGCAGAGATCAAATTCTAGACCTAACGGCCTCAGTTCTATTCAATTTGTATTGGTTTTCTGTCGAGTAAAGCTAATGTAGTTGAATATTCATTGTTTTAAATGCTTTTTTGGATTGTGTACAATATCCATTGTGAACATTCAAGGGTACATATAAATAGTAAAAACATTTTTTTGGCCAGACCCTTTACATGTCCTTAATTGTTAAAATACATGGGAAACTGCAAAGCAATCTGCTTCCAACTTTGACTTCAGTGGAATTATTTGCATATATGGAAAAATAAGATGCATAGTTGAGCTCTCTGTGGCCAAACAGGAATACATTAGCTTTTGTCCCGTGCCAAAACAATCACGTTTTCTCACTGGTACGGTGACTTTGTTGCAGCCCTTCAGCAAATCGATAAGCATGAGTTTCCTCACTCCTGAAGATCATATCCATCCTGGGACAGCTCAAAGAAATGCTAGCCAAACACAAATAAATGGCAACCTTCAGATTTCTACTAAGCCTGTGCCAGTTAAATGGAGATGGAAGTAGAGTATTTATTTCCTGGTGTTTCTGTGAAGATTCAAGGAGAGAATTCATGACATATATTAGTACAGTGCCTGGCACAAGCTAATAAATGGAGTCATGACTAATTGTTGTTATTGGTACCTGAATGTTCCTTAGTTTTCTCATCATCTGGGGTTATTCCCCATAACTCAGTACCCTAGTTCCTTATGGAACAGGAGTCCAGTGGCCTCCTTCAAATGCCGCTGACGACCCTTAGCCAGTGTGTACCACTTGCCAGGATTTCCTCTTGACCCCCTTCTCCGCCATCTAATTTTCTATGCATCTAAAATCGCTCCTGTTGGACTTGCTGCCATTCTTCATGCAGCTACGATGCTCAGTAATCTAATTTGATTCAAATCATGGGGCCACAGCCTCTCCTTTCATTTACTTTTAAATCAATCTGTAGTTGTTAGCAAATATTATTGTAAACAACAGTTTACTCTAGGGAATTACATGAAAAACAATAGCTGTCTATAGCTGTTTCCATTCACAGGGTTCCCGATTTCCTAGCCCAGCTCCCTTTTCCTTGGGCTCACTATCGTTAAAGGGTACTTAGCCTAAAACAACTTAACTGGAGAAGAGAAACTGACCAGGATTTATGAATATAGAACATGCAAAAATCATAGAACAGAATACTGATGTTCACCAAGAATTCATAGAAAGTAGGAAGGTCCCTTTTTGAAATTGAAATTATTGAAATTATTAATTTTTTTTCATTTGGGTAAAGTGGCCTTGGTATTAAGTGACAGTTAACATTTTGCTTAAAATTAAGAACAAGAAGCTAATGTTTGAGTCACTGCAGCGATAATAGAGGAGACTTTAATGAAATGAAAAAGGAGACTGCAACCCTGACCAGCTAGGAAGGTAGTAAGCAGAGAGCAAGGCTCTGTCTTGTGGGAAGCATGGAGGGATGTCTGCCAGTGCTCGTGTAGGAAACAATGATACCACAAAGGAAATACACTGGAGGGAGTGTGGAGACTTCAGGTTCAAGAACATCTTGCCTACCAGAAAGCCACTGAAACTTCTACTGACCTTGGTGGCAGGCGTTGTAAGAAACTGAACCAAATATATCCTGAATGTATAATTTCTTACCTGTCATTTAAAATCTAGTGCTATAAGGAAGGAAACCCTTACTCCTTCCAGTCCCAAAGACAGTTGAAACCAAGTTTATGGGCTAACCCTAAGAAAGCAAGTGATTACTTACTTTCAAGTAACTTCCCGAGACCCTGCTTATCCCCTATTTAAAGAAATTTTTTCTCAAAGTAGTTTACAGCTTTTTTGTCCAACTTTTCCCATCCTGACACTTGCTTGTCATTTAGCTCTTCATTCGGCAAATACACAGTTTATATCAGCAATTTTCTGGTGGCTAAGCAAACACCAGTATATAAGACTATGCCAAGGAGTAAATATTGTAGAAAGGTAAACAGATAAATACTAATTTATAACAAATCAGATGTTTATAACTACTACTAAGAATAAACATGTGGGGACATAGGATACTAGAGGAGCAGGATTGGATATGATTTTGTATAAGATGATCAAGAAAGGTCTTCTGGGTAGGTGTCACTTGTGCAGTGACCTGAAAGCAGTACCTACATCTGGGGAATTGGTATTCTAAGCACTTAGAAAAACAATTGCCAAAGGCCTGGCATGAAGCATGCCTGGAGTGCTCACTCTTTCATAATCAAAATGTCTATTCCCTAAATAAAAGGTCCTTCTCCCCCAAATTCAAATTTTGTAGGCACTGCTGGGATATAGATTCTGCTATAGTGCTATAACACCCTTTTTGGTCCTGCTATATTGTGCTGTTATTATGATGATAATCATTATCATTATCATCGTAACTATGAATTCAGCAGCAAAGACAAACCTCAAACTGGATCTTGTGGGAAAGCAGACAGAAATGAAGCCTAAAGGGAAGGAAGCTTCGTAGCTGAAAATACGCATCCACCAAAATTATCCTGAACCACATCACTTCAATTTGCCTTCATTCTTCACCAGAAGGATGCTCTGTCATATTGTATTTCTGTAACTTAAATAGATATATAATTCTTTCCAGAGATAAGCAAATTTAAATCAAACAGGCACAAGGGTGTACTGACCATAACTAGATGGTTGGCAATATTCTATATATAATTAGAGTTATAAGACTTGATTTCATATGCTGAGGTACTTAATGTCTGGTTGGAGAAACAAAATACAAGCTTAACTGTAAGTAGAAATTTATGACTTAACATGGCACAGTGAACAGCAATCATCTGTTAGATGAAGGGATACATTGGGTGTTCCATCTTGTAAAGGTCACATAAAAAACAGACACTCGGAAATGCAAGAGGACTCAGTAATTAGGAGTAGAAGACAATACATGGCATGAGAGTCTTTCAGTCTTCTCACTAGGTATCCTGTGTGAGCTGAGGGACATCTCTCAAATTCCAAATCCTAGACGTTCATGATAGATATCCCCCCAACCTGCTCATCTGCAGGCTTCCCCAACTCAGTAGATGACAGCACTGTACTTGTTACCTGCTCAGGCCTAAAACTTGGAGACATCACTATCTTGTTCTCATAACCTCTACATCTAACTCATTAGCTTATCTGTGCCTCACCTTCAGCATATATGCTAAGTCTCCCCGCAACCTCTGCCACAACCCCTCCTCAATGAGTCTCACGATTTCTCACCTGAACTATTGCACAACCCACTTTATTCACATCTCTGCTTCCTCCCCTACCCCCAGGAGTCTATTCTAAACAAAGCAGCTGAAGTGCTCTCTTTAAAAAGCTGAATTAGATCCTGTCATTTCTCTGCTCAAAATCCTGGTATAGCTACCCAGTTCTCAGATTAAAATCTGAAAGTCATGTAATCAAATGCAAGACAATCAGGTACTTCATCTCCTGCTACCTCTTTGAAATCAGATTCCAACCCTTTCTTTTCCCTTATTCACTCTGGCTTCTTTGCTGCTCCTCACACACAAAGTATTATCTTGTTTTTTATTTACTATTCCCTGTGTAGCAAATACGTTTCCCCATGTGTCTACAGGGCAATTTTCTATGCCCTTCACTGCCTCATTTCTGATCAAATATATTGCCTTCTCAGAGCAGACTCACTCCTCAATAACTCCTCTAACCTTCCATTATCTGAACCCTGCATTTACCTTAGGTCATATGCATTTTTGTTTATTTTCAACTCCCCATCTCCAATTCCACAGTAGAGTAAACTCCGTAACAGTGGGGAATTTGTTTTGTTCACTGTCGTTTCCACAGCATATACAACAATGGCTAGCACTGAAAACTGGTGCCACTCCAGCCCTAGAGGTAAGCTCAGTTTGAAACACCAGTCCCAAAATTCACATATTGTTCTTGCCACATGACATGAAAATGACAAACATCATATTCTTTTTTTTTTTCCTTTTTATCCCAGAAGTGTGAAGTACGTCTGGCTATGATGTTCTGGTGCCTTTTAACCATAATTTTTTGGGAAGATATTTGTTCAAATGTCAGAAGTACCTCAAAGGGATGTAAAAGAGCGATGGTTATGTGGGTAGGATTGGGAACTCTCTCCTTCTATGTAAGATTAGCCTTTTAGAATTAAAAATAATCTAACATTTTATGCATTTTAACTTTTTGTCTTATTTAAAACTTACAGTGCCATATATTTATTTATAAGCCTTTAATATACATCATTTCCCTTTTTTTTAAAAAAAAAAAGCTTACTCTTCACTCCTCAATTTTTAAGTTTCATCTTTTTAGCTACTTTTTCTTGTGAATTTTTAACATGAAAAATAACACTGATAGGGTTCTAAGGAGTTAAAAAATATTTTTACATAGTTATAACCCTTGCTGCTCAAATCAGAGCAGGGCAACAATTGTACTGAGGCTCAGAGAAATTAAGTGTTTTCCTAATTTTACAGAGCTTATATTTGTCAAAGTCACACCCTTAACACAATTCTAACTTCCAAACTCTTGGCAAACAAGGCATTGTTCAGGGCATAAGTTCTAAGCCTTCCAAATGCTGTATAATTTGAAGGGTTTTTTTGAGGTACTGACATTCTGGTTGATATAAAATGAATATTCAAGAAATAAGCTACGGAGAAGGTAAGTGTTTTACATTCATTGAATAGCTTCCAATTTTGTGTCTGTATTTGATTTCTCATTACAACTATACAAGGATAACAGTGCATGTGTTAGTATCCTTATCAGGCAGGATAGATAGTTATTTTGTAGTGACAAATAACCTCAAATCCCAGTGGCTTTGCACAACCAACATTGATCTCTAGCTCCCTCTGTGTTTGCATTGCAAGCTAGTGGTGGCTGTGCAGCCTCTATTTGGCATACTGCAGATTTTGGGCAAAGAAAAGTCAGAAATATGGTGAACCACCATATCAGCACTCCTCAATTCTGCCCATATTTTATTGGCAAAGTCACGTTATACATCAGCTCAATCAGAGTGAGATGTATTTGCCTTCCATAAGAGGGGGCACAGTAAAGTCCCAAGGCCAAGCCTGATATCAATGGCATTGGTAAGTACCACACTCGTTTAGGGATTTTATTTAAGAGATTGCATTATACAATCTAGTGCATGACCCAGATTGCTCAGATGAGGAAACTGAAACTCAAAGCAAGTAGGTAGTAATTGACGAATGAGGAATTCAGCTCAAATTCATGATTCAAGTCTCAGTGTTTCCTGTATTGCACTAAACTACACTGCTTAAGAACTCAGCAACAGCACCATAGATGTCCCTGAATAGAAGTCAAGCTCATTTCCCTTTCACCCCTATTCCCCACCTCTCCACATCTCCAGTTCTATCTGTGGTAGAGCATTGTTGAGGAATCTTATCATCACAGAGGACCCTAAGCCTCTGAAAAGCAAAGTTAGAAAATAATTTTAAATTTTAAATTTTAGGCTCAATTCAGTGAGCCACAATATTTTGCAATTGTCAAAAGCAATTAGATAAGGATCAATGGGGAGATCATGGCAGACAGGAGGCAGGACTACATTGCAGCTTCAGACAGAGCAGCAGGTGGAAGCTCACATGGTGAATTTAAGCTCCATATTGACTGCAAGAACAAACCAGCAATCCTGAGAGGACCCACAGACCCTCTGAAGGAAGTGGGCAGCTCCTGCAGGACCTGGGAGATACCCCAAATACTGCACTGGTATCCACAGCTGAGAGACCCATAGATGGTTCACATTACATGACTCTGCAGACAACCCCCAGTACAAGCCCGGAGATGGGTAGATTTGCTGGGTGTGTAGACCCAGAAGAGAAACCACAATCACAGCAGTTAGATTCACAGGAAGCCACATCTATAGGAAAAGGGGAAGAGTACTACATCACAGGAGCACCTCGTGGGACAAAAGGAACTGAACAACAGCCTTCAGCCCTAGACCTTCCCTCTGACAGAGCCTACCCAAATGAGAAAAAACTAGAAAAGCAACCAGGGAAATATGACAAAACAAGGCTTTTTAACATCTCCCCCCTCCCCCCGCCCGCCTCCAAAATGACACTAGTTCCCCAGCTATGGACCCAAGCCAAGAAGAAATGCCTAATTTACCTGAAAAAGAATTCAGGAGGTTAGTTATTGAGCTAACAGGGAGGCACCAGAGAAAGGCAAAGCCCAATGCAAGGAAATCCAAAAAAATGATACAAGAAGTGAATGGAGAAATATTTAATGAAATAGGTGGTGTAAAGAAAAAAACAATAAAAAATTTGGGAAACTTTGGACACACTTTTAGAAATGTGAAATTCTCTGGAAAGTCTCAGCAATAGAACTGAACAACTAGAGGAAAGAAATGGAGAGTTTGAAGACAAGGTCTTTAAATAAACTCAAACAAAGACAAAGAAAAAAGAATAAGAAAATAGGAACAAAGCCTCCAAGAAGTCTGGGATTATGTTAAATGACCAAACCTAACACTAATCACTGTTCCTGAGGAAGAAGAGAATTCTAAAAGCTTGGAAAACATATTTGGGGAATAATCAAGGACAATTTCCCCAGCCTTGCTATAGACCTAGACATCAAAATACAAGAAGCACAAAGAACACCTAGGAAATTCATTGCAAAAAGATCATCACCTAGGCACATTGTCATCAGGTTATCCAAAGTTAAGACAAAGGAAAGAATCTTAAGAGCCGTGAGACAGAAGCACCAGGTAACTTATAAAAGAAAACCTATCAGATGAACAGCAGATTTCTTAGCAGAAACCCTACAAGCTAGAAAGGATTGGGGCCCTATTTTCAGCCTCCTCAAAGAAAATAATTATCAGTCAAGAATTTTGTGTCCAGTGAAACTAAGCATCATATATGAAGGGAAGACACAGTCTCTTTCAGACAAACAAATGTTGAGATAATCGCCATTACCAAGCCACCACTACAAGAACTGCTAAAAGGAGCTCTAAATCTTAAAACAAATCCTGGAAACACATCAAAATAGAACCTCTTTAAAGCATAAATCACACAGGACCTATAAAACAAAAGTACAAGCTAAAAAGCAAAAACAAAAAATAAAAAAACCAAAGTACACAGGCAACAGAGAGCACAATGAATGTAAGGATATCTCACCTTTCATTACTAACATTGAATGTAAATTGAAGGCCTTAATGCTCCACTTAAAAGACACAGAACCACAGAATGGAGAACTCACCAATCAACTATCTGCTGCCTTCTAGAGACTTACCTAACACATAAAGACTCACATAAACTTAAAGTAAAGGGGTGAAAAAAGGTATTTCATGCAAATGGATGACCAAAGTGAGCAAGGGTAGCTATTCACATATCAGACAAAACAAACTTTAAAGCAATGGCAGTTAAAAGAGACAAAGAGGGGCATTATACAGTGGTAAAAGGCTTTGTCCAACAGGAAAATATCACAATCCTAAACATATATGAACCTAAAACTGGAGCTCCCAAATTTATAAAACTATTATTAATACACCTAAGAAATGAGATAGTTACCAACACAATAATAGTGGGGGACTTCAATACTCCACTGACAGCACTAGACAGGTCATCAAGACAGAAAGTCAACAAAGAAACAATGAATTTAAACTATACCTTGGAAAAAATGGACTTAACCGATATTTACAGAACATTTCATCCAACAATCACAAAATACACATTCCATTCAACTGCACATGGAACTTTCTCCAAGATAGGCCATATGATAGGCCATAAAATGAACCTCAATAAATTTTTAAAAATTGAACTTATATCAAGCACTCTCTCAGACCACAGTGGAATAAAACTGGAAATCAACTCCAAAAGGAACCTTCAGAACCATGCAAATACATGGAAATTAAATAACTTGCTCCTGAAGGAGCATTGAGTCAAAAACAAAATCAAGATGGAAATTAAAAAATTCTTCGAACTGAATGACATTAATGACACAACCTACCAAAACCTCTGGAATACAGCAAAGGCAGTGCTAAGGGGAAAGTGCCCTAAACGCCCACATCAAAAAAACCGAAAGAGCACAAACTGACATTCTAAGGTCACAGATCAAGAAACTAGAGAAACAGGAACAAACCAAATCCAAACCCAGCAGAAGAAAGGAAATAAATAAGATCAGAGCAGAACTAAAGGAAATTGAAGCACCAAAAAAATACAAAAGATAAGTGAAACAGAAAGCTGGTTCTTTGAAAAGATAAATGAAATTGATATACGGTTAGTGAGATTAACCAAGAAAAGAAGAGAGAAAACCAAAACAACCTCGATAAGAAACGAAACAGGAGCTATTACAACTGACATCATTGAAATACAAAAGACCATTCAAGGCTACTATGAACACCTTTACACATATAAACTAGACAACTTAGAAGAGATGGATAAATTCCTGGAAAAACACAACCCTCTTAGCTTAAATTAGGAAGAATTAGATACCTTGAGCAGACCAATAACAAGCAGTGAGATTGAAATGGTAATTTAAAAATTACCAAGAAAAAAAAGTCCAAGATCAGACAGATTCACAGCAGAATTCTACCAGACATTCAAAGAAGAATTGGTGCTGATCCTTTTGACACTATGCCACAAGATAGAGAAAGAAGAAACCCTCCCTAATTCATTCTATGAAGCCAGCATCACATTAATGTCAAAACCAGGGAAGGACATAACCAAAAAAGAAGACTAGAGACCAATATCCTTGATGAACATAGATGCTAAAATCCTTAACAAAATACTAGCTAACCAAATCCAACAACATATCAAAAAGATAATCCACCATGATCAAGTGGGTTTCATACCAGGGATGCAGGAATAGTTTAACATACACAAGTCAATAAATGTGATATACCACATACACAGAATTAAAAACAAAAAATCACATTATCATCTCAACAGATGCAGAAAAAGCATTTAACAAAATCCAGCATCCCTTTGTGATTAAAACTCGCAGCAAAGCAGCATACAAGGGACATAGCTTAATGTAATAAAAGCCATCTATGACAAAACCACAGCCAACGTAATACTGAATGAGGAATAGTTGAAAGCATTCCCTCCGAGAACTGGAACAAGACAAGCATGCCCACTCTCACCACTTCTCTTCAACATAGTACTGAAGTCCTAGCCAAAGCAATCAGACAAGAGAAAGAAATAAAGGGCACCCAAGTCAGTAAAGAGGAAGTCAAACTGTCACTACTTGCTGATCATTTACCTTGAAACCCCTAAAGACTTCTCCAGAAATCTCCTAGAACTAATAAAATAATTCAGCAAAGTTTCCAGATACAAGATTAATGTACACAAATCAGTAGCTCTTCATACACCAGCAGTGACCAAGCTGAGAATCAAATCAAGAACTCAATCCCTTTTTCAATAGCTTCAAAAAAACAAAACAAACAAACACAAGATAAAACAACTTAGGAATATAACTAACCAAGGAGTTGAAAGACCTCTACAAGGAAAACTACAAAACACTGCTGAAAGAAATCATAGACGACACAAACAAATGGAAACACATCCCATGCTCATGGATGGGTAGAATCAATATTGGGAAAATGACCATATTGCCAAAAGAAATCTACAAATGCAATGCAATCCCCATCAAAATATCATCATCATTCTTCACAGAATTAGAAAAAAAAATTCTAAAATTCATATGGAACCAAAAAAGAGCCTGCATAGCCAAAGCAAGACAAAGCAAAACATATCTGGAGGCATCACATTACCTGATTTCAAAGTATGCTATAAGGCCATAGTCACCAAAACAGTGTGGTACTGGTAGGAAAATAGGCACACAGCTCAATGGAACAGAATAACAACCCAGAAATAAACCCAAATACTTACAGCCAGCTGATTTTCGACAAAGCAAACAAAAACATAAAGTGGGGAAAGGACATCCTTTTCAACCAATGGTGCTGGGATAATTGGCTAGCCACATGTAGGATAATGAAACTGGATCCTCATCTCTCACCTTATACAAAAATCAACCCTAGGTGGATTAAGGACTTAAATCTAAGATCTGAAACTGCAAGAATTCTAGAAAATAACATTGGAAAAACCCTTCTATACCTTGGCTTAGGCAAAGATTTCATGACCAAGAACTGAAAAGCAAATGCAGTAAAAACAAAGATAAATAGCTGGGACCTAATTAAACTAAAGAGCTTTTGCATGTCAAAAGAAACAGTCAGCAGAGTAAACAGATGACCCACTGAGTGGGAGAAAATCTTCACAATCTATGCTAATATTCAGAATCTACAACCAACTCAAACAAATCAGTAAGAAAAAAACAAACAATTCCATCAAAAAGTGGGCTAAGGACATGAATAGACAATTTGCAAAAGAAGATATACAAATGGCCAACAAACATATGAAAATATGCTCAACATCACTAATGATCAGGGAAATGCAAATCAAAACCACAATGCAATACCGTCTTACTCCTGCAAGAATGGCCATAATCAAAAAATCAAAAAACAGTAGATGTGGGCATGGATGCAGCAATCAGGGAACACTTCTACACTGCTGATGGCAATGTAAACTAGTACAGCCACTATGGAAAACAGTGTGGAGATTCCTTGAAGAACTAAAAGTAGAACTACCATTTGATCCAGCAATCCCATTACTGGATACCTACCCAGAGGAAAAGAAGTATTATTCGAAAAAGATACTTGCACATACATTTTTATAGCAGCCCAATTCACAATTGCTAAATCGTGGAACCAACCCAAATGCCCATCAATCAATGAGTGGATAAATAAACTGTGCTATATATACACTATGGAATACTACTCAGCCATAAAAAGGAATCAATTTACAGCATTTGCAGTGACCTGGATGAGATTGGATTCTGTTATTCTAAGTGAAGTAATGCAGGAATGGAAAACCAAACATCATATGGTCTCACTGATATGTGGGAGCTAAGCTGTGGGGATGCAAAGGCATAAGAATGATTCAATGGACTTTAGGGACTGCGGGGAAGATTGGGAGGGTGGGGGAGGGATAAAAGACTACAAATATGGTGCAGTGTTTACTGCTTGGGTGATGGTTGCACCAAAATCCCACAAATCACCACTAAAGAACTTACTCATGTAACCAAATACCACCTGTACCCAAATAACTTATGGAAAAATAAAATTAAATAAAATTATGTATAAGGATTTTAAAAAAGCAATTCAACAGACTGCTTCCTATGGCCCTTTACAGCTGTAACAATCAGTGAAAACAAGATTTATTTGGCCCCTCGCTGTTGATAAATCATCATTCCCTTTTCCATAGTGTTCTTTTGTCATAAACACAAACATAAAGAAAACTGTTCTTCAGTGGAGAAAAACAAGACCTATACCTAGTGTGGGGTAAAAGTTCTTTGTATTTTTGCTGTTTAAAAGGATGAATCTTATATAAGACAACAATGTTACCCTTTAGAGTTCTTTTAAAGAAAAAAATGAAATAAAAATAGTGTTAGACTCATTCTTGGTAAAAATCCAGATTGCTGGAAACTCTACAAATAACCTGATTTCTTCAAAAAATATAAAGCACAGAGAAACAATTTATAAAAAGTGCCTTAGAAGACATATCAACCAACTATAGTTGTGTCTCATTTGAACAAACCAACTGTAAACATGTTAATGCAAATAATAAAGGATATTTGAAACCTGATTTTATATTTAAAAGTATAGAATTATTGCTATTGTTTCCAGTTTTAGAATACTGTATCTTTTAGAGCTATATAGTGTAATATTTACAGATGAAATTATATGATACTTGGGTAACAAATTTTAACACAATATTATGGGGGAGTAGACAGGAGTATAGCTCTGAATTAATAACTGTTAAAGCTGGATTTTGGTGAGAACATTGGTATTCATTGTATTTTTTTCTTTTGTAGGTTTGAAATCTTCCATATCAAACTATTTAAGACAATTTATGGTAGCAATTTCTGCCCAATATTTAAGACTACAGCATCAGTTTTGTTGTGCCTTTTAATTTTATAAAGTTTCATTCCTCTACTAAATCCTGTCATCTTAATTATTTATTTGTAAGTTGAAACCAGAATACTCAAAACGGAGGTCAAGTTCCAACCTTCTATGTTGTGACATTTAGATTATTGAAGCCATGGAAAAACATCACAGATATTTGTAGACTGCAGCCAGATTGAACCAAAATGAATATTTTTCTATTTATAGTATGTGCTTTTGGTGGCAGAGGGTTAATGACATTTCATTTTGTGACCAATGGCATTGAGAACAATTTGCCTGGTATTTGAAGCACATACAAAAAATAAATTTTCTTTATCTTAATTCCTTAAGTTTTAGTATTCCACTTTCTATTTGCAATTACGCAAGGATTTGAATATGAAGAGGCACACCCCAAGCTTAAGACCTTTCATCAATCTCAGTGTAACAAGACTCAAAAGTAAAGTAACTCTGTTTTTTTTTACTCTAAGAAACTCACCCACAGCATATATATTTGCAACTTAGCCCTGACCTTGGTTTGTAATGTCAACATGAGGTTCCTTTCAGTCAGCAGTTTTTCCTGCAAATTCCATACAACAATATCTGGATTTTATTTTTAATATGGCACTTACATATCTGGGATGTCAGTTTGCCAGAAAAAATTCAATATGAGATCCTTAAATATATTTAACTTGAATTGCTTGCGGCTGACACAGGAAAGACCCAGTGATGGAGTATTTAATTCATGGTCTTGGACAAGATGCTGTATTGTGCTTTGATGCAGCACAGTCAGATGCTAAAGGAATCCAGCACAGTGGAAGTCCACATAAACGTGAGGCTTGCTCAACTAACTCTGGTAATATGAGAGGGTTGTGTGTTTTATGCAAACACATGTTCTTCGTGTGCGTGGTACTTTGTGTGTGTCTGCTGCTTGTGGTGTCTGTGCCCAAGCCTAACTGCAGGAGAGGTACACACTGGGCATATAAGAAGCCTTGACATGAAGAAGGTCTATGACAAAACTTCAGGCCACAGAGTACAGCTGTCTGCAGGTTAACAGGGTGAAACAACTCCTAATTCAAGAGTACTTGATTTAAGTTTCCTTGGTAACTAGATCAGAGCTAAGATAGATTCAAATTCATTTCTCAGAATCGCCTCGAATTTCACCACTTTTCCGTTCTGTATCATTTTTCCATTTCCTTTGGGGACCTAACCACATGCATTATTCCCTTATCATTTGGTAGAGAAAAATCATTTTAAACAAAATTATTATAATTCTATTCAATCTAACAAAGCACATTTGTTTAAGACTGGTCTGGACAAAGTCGGCTTTGGCTTTTATTGTTTAACTGCTGTGTGACCTTGGGAAAATTACTTCACCTTTCTAGGCCTCCGTTTCCTAATTGGTAAAGTGGAAAAAGGCATAAACATACACCCGATGTGAAAGATGGTGATACAAGAAAGAGAACAAAAGAAACATGTTCATAGGGAATAATGAGCCCTCAAGGTTGAATCTTTTCAATCTAGTCTCATTTTTTGAATGCTTGAAATATAATGGATAGAACATATGATAATGGATTTTAATAATTGTCACAATAATTACAATAATATATTTTAAAAGATGAGACAGTACTTGCATACAAGAGTTCACAGTTCAGTCAGGGGACAAGTGAGAAAACAAGCTGTAACATCAGCCATCAGTAAGCACCACGTCACAGGGAAGAGGGGGCCTACTGGGGATCAAGAGATGGGCAAGTTCTGCCAGAGAGATTCAGGGGTGGTGTTGCTAAGGAGGTGGATTTTACTGGGTTTGTGAAGGAAAATTAAGGTTTTGACTGTTGAAGTAGTTTTGAAAGGTTGGCCCAAACAAGTTTAAAGCCAAGTAGATGTGAAGAAAGGTATTATTAAAAATTCTGGCTGGGCGTGGTGGCTTATGCCTATAGATCCCAGCACTTTGGGAGGCCAAGGCAGGCAGATCACTTGAGGCCAGGGGTTCAAAACCAGCCTGGCCAACATGTTGAAACCCTGTCTCTAGTAAAAATACAAAAATGAGCAGGGCATGGTGGCATGCGCCTGTAATCCCAGCTACTTAGGAGGTTGAGGCAGGAGAATCACTTGAAGCTGGGAGGCAGAGGTTGCAGTGAGCTCAGATTATGTCACTGCACTCTAGTCTGGGCAAATAATTATAAAAATAAAAATAAAATAAAATAAAATTTCAAGGACTTTATATTAGAATAAACCTCACATACAGACTGGTGGTAGTGGGAAAGAGATAGAGGAGATCAGAACTATAAAGAGCTTTCCATTTGGACTTGATCATGAAAGCAATGGCAGGTAGCTTTTCAGAAATACGAAGCAAGGAGACATAATCATATTGACCACGGAAATGAGGGATTTGACATATAGCATTTCTATACGTGGTGTTAACTTTGTTCTCAAATAGTTGTTGGCAGAAGATTCATTGGATGAATCCAATTTTTCCGAAATTGACAATTCTGATGATTGAGATGATTCTGATATTAGTTCTGTTTAGAAATAACGCCAAGAATAGTTTTTATATTTTATTTTCACATTGAAAAGCATCAGATTTGCTTCAGCCTCAAAGAGCATGCTTATGTCAAATTAAATAAGCGAGGACAGCGAGCCGCGCTTATTTTTTCTAAACGGGAAAAGGGTTAAACTCTTGAATCACCGTTTTTCCTTTCCTTTTACTTTTCTTTCTGCTCTTCTCCGCACCAATGTGCTTGTGTTTTATTAATTTCTGGTCATTCAATCTTTTACCCATTATAGACTGACTTGGAGGCATATCCACCTTTGTGTATTTAAAATGAATGTATGAGCTAATTTTATCTCACAGAGAGAAGTTATTAAGAGGTGAGACAATCAACATGGAATGCGATATATGTTTATTCATCACAGCCTCCTCGCACTCCATATCCAGGCACCATACAGTGAGATATTAAGAGGTGACAAAGTGTCATTACAATACCAGATCCTGCTTCTCAGGCTATATTTAAACTCCAACTCTTCCAGCCACTGAAAACTGTGGCAGAGTGCAGCTCACTCAAAACGCAATGATCCAGGGAGAGGCTTTGTAATAATTTACACTTGTTTTGTGTTAGCAGATATTTTTAGAGGACTGAAGTGGAAAACTGGCTGCTATACATAAGCACTCAATATGACGCCTTTTTACAGACCACAGGGGGATTCCTATCTATTTTTATATATGGAGAAACTTTTTTTTCAAAAATGAGGAGCACACACTTACAAACAAAGCAAAAACAAACAAAATCATCTTCTGACTTTTTTTTTGCCTCAAAGGAAGCACTATAGGAAAAAAGTCACAGAGTAAAGTCACAGGATTGTAAAGCTGGACAGGACCACAAAGACCATTCCTTCCAAACCCCTCAAATTACAGATGAGGAAACAGGCTAAGGGAATGTGCAACTTTCCCAAGGTCACAGTTAGTTAACTTTTCAGCAGGGACTAGAATTTAAATCTTTTAAATCCCAGTCCAGTCCCCTTAAACAGTAAGAAAAGGTGGAAAACAAGTGCTATTTCCCCAGGAATCACTTATCTATTCACAAAAGGAGGTTTGGCCTACCAGAAAAGAGACAAGTCTACGTTACCATATGGTTTAAAATATGGAGTAGTTACCCCAGTGCCTTCTGGAAAGTTCTTTTGGGCAAGTTCAGCATCTTCCTGTTGGGTTTCCTGGCTGCTCTGAGAAACTTATCCCGGGGCCCATGGTATAACTTCTACAGACTTTGCGTGCAAAAGACTGAACCAGCAGCTTCTGAATTATGATCCCTGAGCTATTTGCGGTTTGGCAGGCCTTGCAGTTTAGCAAAGAAGTAAATTTCAATTTCTAGAAGAGGGAACTTGGGAACGGGGAGAAAAAGAAATGGTTTTAACTGAAAGGTGAAACACAAACTGTGGATTTTACCATGAATGATAGACAGTTATTTCATTGTGTATGAAATACATTTGAAAAGTGAGAACACTCTAAAAAGGCCATAATAACAAAAACACAGCATCATGGCTATGTGTGCTAGTTACAGGGCTGGCCAGACCACTTGCTGTAACTCTCAGGACTTTCAAAGAAGGCCACTGGGATGAAAGAAAAATCCATCTGTATGCAGCAAAATGCAGTTTCTTTTCTGATATGAAGAAATAATTATTCTCAAAGATCTTGCGGTCGTTGCCTCTACCCCTTGCAGTAGAGTAAGGAACAGCATAATAGCATTCACTAGGGAGAAATCCTATATGTCCCTGGCAGTGTGTTGGAACATACCAGGGAAAATTAACAGCTTCAAGTCAAATAGGCTCCTGGATCAGAGAAACCTCCTGTTGAGCATTCATTATATAGTTTCAATTTTTTCAACTGGCCATGTTTTACTCAAATACACAGCCTCATGTACACGTGCACATGCACACATGTGCACACATACACAAACACACACTTGGCCCTGAGGTAGACACATGGCTACAATGTTCTTATTGTCCCAAATTGAATTTGACTATACAGTAAGCCAGCTGGATAATGATAGTTTTACAAGGTCTGGGGATAATTTATCAATTGAACTTCAAAGTTCTCTCAGCCTTTCTGCATTGGTCATTATTAAGTAGGAAAATATGTAATCATTTGAGAAGAAAAATATTAGATTTAAACTAACGTCAACTAGTCCTGAATCAATGTAAGTTTCCAAGATACCATCCACCCCATCTCCTTGTTTTCTTAATCAGCCATTCCTTCAAACACAGTCCTCACTTCCCTATGTCTTTAGATGAGGGATAGAGAAGTCTATAGAGATAAATAAGAAAGAATGTGTGTATTTCCTATTATTCCAATAAAAGAAATTTAACAAGGTGTCTTCTTAAGCTCAATAAGTAGAAAAGAGTTGGTAGTTTGGAAATTTGCTGCTTGTTGAGATTGTAAGACAATATGCATCTGAAATTTAGAAATGAACAAGACTGAAAAGCAGGGTAAGATAGTGGGAATTTGAACATTCCCGCTATCTCCCAAAAGCCTTGGAAGCAACTAATTCTCATGGATCAGTTGGTGTTTACTGGCATTGTGTAAAGCAAGCATTTGTGCATTTCACTTTCAGAACATCCTTGGAAATAGGGACTCTTTCAACTACCATTTTACGTATGAGAAGAATTGATGTTAAACTGCTTATATTGATAGTTAGCAACTGGTGAAGTTGGCAGACAGGAACAGGATGGTTTGACCCCTAAGTCTATTCTGTTAATAGCACACTATGAATGGGAAACAGTGGGAACCCTAGAGCTGGTCTTTTCAAAGTTAAGAACAAATGCTATGTTTAAAATATGTTTCATTTCTAGCTTGTAACTAAAGTACAAACAGAAAAGAACACAGATATGTGACAGGTTAAGTAACAGTTCAGGATTGCTCTTGTTCTTGTTAACAATTTATGGTTAAGTTGACTCTCAATTAGCAGATAGCTATCTAATACCTGTATTTTCAAGGGACTGTTCTTTGGCATCATGAAGAGATTTTTTTTAAAGAGATAAGACACAATATTTGCCCCCTGCTTTCATTGTTAACAATTTAATAGCTAACATAACACATGTGCCAAAATAATTCCAGGAGAAGCCAAACGAATATCATATTCTAATGAAAGCACACACACAAAAATATCTGTCCAGGAATGGTTGCATTTTAATTGAGAATTAAAGACAGAATTTGAGAGGCTGAGGGGGGGCACAAGATTTTCTTGGTAGGACAAATGCTGAGAGCAAAAGCCCAAGGAGTGAAAGTTCAGGCCCGATGCAAGGGTTATCTAGTACATTACCCTCACTAGTGAATATCACTGACTTGTGTGTAGGAATTGTTTCAGCTCTTTGCTTGTTTTTGTTTTATTTTGCTTTTTGCTAAACTAGTTGTTTATAGTACTGTCATGTTGGAGTGGCACAAATCAGTATGCCAACAATTGCTAAGATTGGAAATCTTCACAAAAACATTCTACTTATGAATTTAATTTGGACACCCTTAGTTATTTGTAGTGGTGTTTAAGACTCAAATACCCCAAAGAAACATCAATATTAAAAATATGTTACAGCACTTCTGCAAATCAATATAGAGTCTTTGAGATTATTTCTTTTATGTAATAAATACTCATTTCTGCATTATCTGATGATATTCCCATAGCCTATCAAGAAAACTGAAGATAATAATCAGTTGGGATGATTAATATAAACATCTCCCAAAAACAACTGAAAGGAGTTTTTTTTTTTTTTCCCTTCTGTTTCCACTTGGCTCTACATATGGAATCAGATAACACTAAATTATCTACAGCATCTCAAGGGGCCTAAACCAAATAAAGTCTTAAACTCCTGAAAAACGTTGTTGTTGTTTGGTTGGTTTAGTTCGGTTTTTATTTTTGCAATGTGCTTGGAATTAGGGGAATAAAAAGAAAGATAGAAATGTAGTTTGTCCTTGGAGTCCCCGCTAAGTTGATTGTCATCTTTACTCCCATAAACATTATATTTTTTACGTCCTTTACAATTCCTGGTTGTTTCTTTGCTCCCATGTGGCACACAGCTAAAATTTAACCACCAGGAAAGTTAAAACATTGAAATATCAAGTTGTCTCCCATCTTAGAAGGCAGTGCATTCTATGCACAAATAAATAAATAAATAAATAAATAAACTTACTGGAAATAAACAAGGTTGAAAAGATGCACTAAATCTTTCCTAGATTTAGTTTCCTAGAGAGGTAAAGTGAAAGCCCCCAGGAAGTACAGTAGTTTGTGGCCCCATAAATGAAAATAGAGAGGATCCTGAAACCAGTTGTTTGCACCTAGAAACAAATATCTAGTTCATTATTTAAGAACTAAGATGCAAATGCGTGATCTAAATCTTAGCTCTTGGCCTGATGTAGCATCTGACTAAACTCTCAGTATTAGTAGAATCAATGCAGAGAGCTTCATGCTGATGGGTTGGAAAACATGGGGACATCTTCTTTTCCTCAAATATTGCAAACACATCCATGTGAAGGTATTTTTTTCTTTTAAATCACAGCTCTTATTTTAGCATTAAATGGGATTTTTTTAAAATAGAAATTTGATTCATAAAGAGTATTTACTTAAAAATACTTTTTGAGGGTGTTGGTATGAAATTAAACTGCTTAAGAGTAGAGATTTTGATTTCATGCTTAATTTAAATTTAATTTAAATTTGACATCTGACCCAAATCTCCAATAGTTCACAGAGGCACCTCTCAGCAATCCTTAAACTTCCTTCAATATTTTGACCCTCTCTTTTCTTTCTAGTGTATTTTACTTTGCTGCATCTGTGGACAAATACCATTGTCCATTTTGATTGTCCATATGTTATTTTCTTACTCAAAGGCAAAAATCCTTTTCATTTCAATTATCTTATCAAATCAAAAGTTCAGATTCCTTTAGTAAATTTGAAAGCCTCCTTATATCTAATTCTTTCTTACCTATCCAAACTTTTTTTACCTTGTTAACCACTTCCATCTTTTCTTGGTCATCCTGTGCCTCTTCCCCACACATCCATGCCCCCACACCTACATGCCCATTTTCACCACTTTATCTTTGTATAATTCTCCTTCTTTTTTTCATGAAACCTACGTGTACTGTTTCTCTGAATTTAACCAACCCTTCCACTCCCAGCTTAAATTTTCTTTTCTCCCGCAGCACATAGTGGACTGTGCCTTTGGTGAATTTCTATTGCATTTGCAAGACAGTATTATAAATTTAACATACTGTAAGCATCATACTTTACGTTTCCCTTGTTTTGTGAAAAGTAGTTGCTACAGTACTATAAGCGCAGTAAGACCTTTGTAGATATTGATTGATTGATAGATGCTTAAATGGTTAATTTCCTTCCAGCACCTCTGTAAAGATACAATAAATTTTAAGAAATCACCATGTATTCTATCCTTGTACAACTATAAAGAAATCACCTGGCATTTGTGTTCAGTTGTTTCAAAGCCTAGATATACTGTTAAATATATTTATACATCAAGAAAAGGCCATAGCTGCAAATTAAAACTAACTCACCATTGCAAAATACGGCATAATTAGGTGCATTATGGGATTCAGTGACCACATGTATCAAGATCCTTCTACTATGGTCTCTTAAAAACTGGAACACAGGCCAAATAGAGTCAATTACTATAAATAAAACATAATTCCAGTGACACACAAGCCCTTCTGAAGCATCACTGATATATATTCAATGGTGTTCTGTGGAGCTGCCAATGAATGGTAAAATATCACAGTTCACAGGGGTTGCATTGTATTATATGTATGGCAAACTTCTTCTCTGCCTCCTTATTTTGCAGCAAACACATCAGAGAAAAGATGTCCCCGTTATATGATGGATTTTTTCCTGAAGTATGTATGTTTTGTGAGTTTGTAAACTTTTGTGTGAGTTAGATCCTACTTTTTGCCCCCATTGTCTAACAGGGGGTTTATATTTCAGATTTATGTTATACTTCTTTTTCTAAAGAAGCCCTATTCCAAATTTCAAATTTTTCTGCCCTGCCTTCAGTATTGTTATTTTAAAAATCTTTATCCATGATTAAATGATAAAATTTATCTGAGAAACTGTTTTTTAAAGTCTGGTAGTAAATATTTTTGCTATAGTCATCGTACTGGTTTACCTGCTTCATCATTGATTTATCTGTATTCTCTTGATATGCTCTTGTACTGACAAAATCTTTAGTTGACCGTTCTTTCTCCTTTTTTTCTGGACTCAGTTTCCAACATCTCTTTTCCTCTCTCACTCTTTCTTATTTTTCTGCAGTTTGAGAGTCCGAAAGAACAGTAAATGTGCTCAAATCCTTCCAACATTTGTAAAGTTTAGAACCCTTTTTATAACTACTGTTGTCTTTGTTTTAAAAAACTCTTAATTTTAAACAAAAATTTTTGTTTTAATAGTGGGTACCCGAGGAGATTAACAGAGAAGGTACTTATCCACAGTAACAGACATGCAATTTCCCAGAGCATATGTCTGTCAGTAATAACTTGTCAGATCAGGTGAAATTCTGATAAAATGAGTTATCAGCATGTAGCTATTTTTGTCACTGTGATTGAAGTAAAGACTTGAACATTTGCCAAAAAATCATTTTCAGCAATGTCTCCTTAGAATATATTTTTCTGAGTATCAAAATAAGCTGAGGCCTTTTTTTGTACTTGCACAGTGTAACTGTGGGGACAAAAGCTGACAGCTAGATTAGAACCAAACAAGAAGGGTCAATAGGAGTCCCTTGGTGGGGAATGATATGGTCACAGCGACAGAGAAAATTTCCCTTTGTGCTCTGGAATCATAGATACAAGGATGCTACACACCTGAGGTGTAGATGACCATTTTTGAAACCACAAAAGAAATCAGATCGAAGAAAAAGAAAGAGATCAACAGATCAAGCCTCATGAACTTGTTTGAACATTTAGATTGACACAGGCCTAAAATCAGCTGTACCTCCTTGGATTTCCTAACTTTATCAGTGAATAAATTCACTTCTTTGTTTAAATTGTTGTGAACAGGGTTTCTATCGCATAAAATTTGGTTTCCGTTTCCAATAATCAAGAGTAATGGTTTTAAACATGTACACTATTGAGGTGGATTTTGCTTGCCCTATTTTCTGGCTTACTGTCCCTCTTTTATATGCTGATGGGCATGCCATATTTATTGACCTAGCATTGGAATTAAATTATAAAGACTTTGCACAGAATAGTCTCCCAGAACTGGTCCAGCCATAATTTACCTTCAATGTGAACTGTGAGCTTTCTGCCTATGGTTGTGAAAAAGGAGCCCTGATCTGTATGTGTCAGTTACAAATCGCACAAATAACCCACACCAGTACGACTACACATTTGACCCAAGGTCTTCCCCTGGGTGCATTGCCATGCAGCCCAAAATATCTTTTGTGTTTTCCCTGCAGCCTCAGTCTTTCCCTCAGGGCGCCCTTTGGAGAACCGCACACCGCATGGTTCATATTCTGGAATGGGCTTGCTCTCCAAAGGCCAGCAAAGCAGCCCATGAAATTTTTTTCACTGGAGAATCTCCCTTTCATGATGGGTGGCCAGACACCATGGCAGGACATGCAAGGAAGAATCCGGACAGGTAAGGGCATCGGCTGTCCTATAAATTGCATCGTAGGAGGAGCCACCTATTCCGTCCTCCCTGAGGTCTGCCTGTCGTAGAGGAGGGTTCTCTTCAGAAACAGGATCCAATGTGTTTGTCAACCCATGAGGTTTCTCCACTTTAATTTTTTTTAAATTTCAACTTTCATTTTAGCCACAGGGGGTACATGTACAGGTTTGTTGCATGAGTATATTGCAGCCAGGAAGTAAGCATACTAACCAATAGGTAGTCTTGCAACTCAGGCCCACTTCCCTCCCTCCTGCGTCTTGTAGTCCACAATATCTATTGTACCCCTGTTTATGTCCATGTGTGCTCAATGTTTCACTCCCACTTACAAGTGATAACATGTGGTATTTGTTTTCTCTTCCTGCATTAATTCACTTCGAATTATGGTCTCCAACTTCATCCATGTTGCTGCAAAGGACATGATTTCATTCTTTTTTATGGCTGCAGAGTATTGAGGCCCGCTTTCCTTTTATGCAGCTTCTTAGCATTTCTTTTTCTTTTAATCTGTCACATTAATACTGTAAACCAGATATATATATATATTTCTCTTAAAGACATACAGTGAAAAAGGTTTGTACTCTGTTGATCACCACAGACCCATATATTTGAGAAACTTTGGAAAATAAATGTCACAGTCCTATAAAACAAATCTGATGATTAGACTATCAGTATATTGTCATTTCTAAGACTATTTGTTGAAATGTTTTACCTCCTGAAAAATAAATGACATTTAATTTTTGGCCTTGCATGACTTTTTTTGTGAATGGTATTGATTTGCAAAACATTCCTTATCGCCTGTAATCCCAGCACTTTGGGAGGCCAAAGTGGGCGGATCACGAGGTCAGGAGATGGAGACCATCCTGGCTAACACGGTGAAACCCCGTCTCTACTAAAAATACAAAAAATTAGCTGGGCATGGTTGTGGGCGCCTGTAGTCCCAGCTACTCAGGAGGCTGAGGCAGGAGAATGGCATGAATCCAGGAAGTGGAGCTTGCAGTGAGCCAAGATCACACCACTGCACTCCAGCCTGGACAACAGAGCAAGACTCTGTCAAAAAAAAAAAATTCCTTATTTAGAGATCAAATTTAAAGTCCAGTTTCATTTGGATAACAACAAGAAATACAGGCATACCTGGGAGAGATCGGGGATTTAGTTCCAGACCACTCCAACAAAGCAAATATATCAATGAAGCAAGTCACATAATTTTTTGATTTGCCACTGCATATAAAAGCTATGTTTATACTATACTGTACTCTATTAAATGTGTAATATCATTATGCCTAAAATAACAATGTCCATACATTAAGTTATTTTATTGCTAAAAAATGCCAACTGTCATCTGAGCCTTCAGCCAGTCAGGATCTTTTTGCTGGTATCTTGCCTTAATGTTCATGGCTGCTGGCTGATCAGGATGGTAGTTGTTGCTGAAGGTCTGGGTGGCTGTGACAATTTTCTCAAATAAGACAACAATGACATTTCCTGCTTGAACTCTTCTTTTCACAAAAGATTTCTTTGTAGCCGTTATGCTGTTTGATAGCATTTCAGCCACAGTAGAACTTCTTTCAAAATTGTAGTCAATACCTTCAAGCCTTCCTTCTGATAAACTTCCTTCTTTATCAAAGTTTATATAACATTCTAAGTCATTTGTTGACACTTCAGCAATGTTCACAGCACTTTCACCAGGAAGTAGATTCCATATTAAGAAACCACTTTCTTTGCTCATCCATATGAAGCAACTCTTTACCCATTCAACTTTTATGTTGAGATTTCAGCAATTCAGCCAGATCTTAAGGCTCTGCTTCTAATTCTAGTTTGTTTGTTTGTTTGTTTGTTTTACTATTTCTACCATATCTGCAGTGACTTCCTCCACTAAAGCCTTGAACTCCTACAAGTCACCCATGAGGGTTGGAATCAACTTCTCCCAAAGTCCTGCTAATGTTTAATGTTGATATTTTGACTTTGCTCCCATGAATTATAAATGTTTTCAATGGCATGTAGAATAGTGACTCCTTTACAGAAAGTTGTCCATTAACTTTGCTCAGATCCAGCAGAGGAATCACTATCTATGGCACATGTAGCCTTAAGAATGTATTTCTTAAATAATAAGATTTGAAAGTTGAAATTTCTCCTTGGTCCATGGGCTGCAGAATGAATGTTGTGTTAATAGGCATGAAAACAACATTAATCTCCTTGTACATCTTCATCACACTTCTTAAGTGTCAATTGCAACTCAAGCCCACTTCCCTTCCTACCCCATCTTGTAGTTTGCAGGTACCTATTGTTTCCATGTTTATGTCCATGTGTGCTCAATATTTTACAATATCTTCAAAAATATCATAATACATTGAAAGAAATATTATTTCTGAACTGTTGGTGTCAACATTGGGTTTAAAATATTTAGTAAACCATTCTGTAAACAGATATGCTCTCATCCAGGCTTTGTTATTCCATTTATAGAACACAGGCAGAGTAGACTTAAAATAATTCTTATGAGCCCTAGAATTTTCAGAACGGTAAATGAGCATTGGCTTCAATTTAAAGTCACCAACTGCATTAGCCCCTCATAAGGGAGTCAGCCTGTCCTTTGAAACCAAGCATTAGCTTCTCTTCTCTAGTTATGAAAATCCTAGATGGCATAATCTTCCAATAGAACGCTGTTTCATCTACATTGAAAATCTTCTGTTGAATGTAGCCACTGTCACCAATGATCATAGATAGATCCTGTGGGTAATTTGCTGCAGCTTCTACATTAGCACGTGCTGGTTAACCTTGTACTTTTATGTTACAGAGATGACTTCTTTCCTAAAACCTTATAAATCAACCTTTGCTACTCTCAGACTTTTTTTCTGCAGCTTCCTCACTTCTCTCAGCCTTCATAGCATTGAAGAGAGTTAGGGCCTTGTTCTGGATTAGACTTTGGTTTAAGAAGATGTTGTGGCTGCTTTGATCTTCTATGTAGATCACTAAAACTTTCTCCATTTCAGTAATAAGATTGTTTCGCTTTTTTTTTTTAAATCACTCATGTGTTCACTGGAGTAGCACTTTTCATTTCCTTCAAGAACTTTCCCTTTGTGTTCTCAATTTGGCTCATTGTTTGGCACAAGAGACCTACTCTTTGGCATTTCTTGGCTTTCCACATGCCTTCTTCATTAAGCTTAATCATTTTTTAGCTTTTGATTTAAAGCAAGATACGTGAGACTCTTCCCTTCACTTGAATATACAGAAGCCATTGTAGGGTTATTAATTAGCCTAATTCAATATTATTATGTCTCAGGGAACAGGAAGTCCCATGGAGAGGAAGAGAGATGAGAGACAAAAGAAAAGCCACTCAGTGGAGAAGTCAGCAAACACACAACATTTATAGATTCGGTGTATTGTCTTATCTAGGAATAGTTTGTGGTGGCCCAAAACAATTACAATAGGAATATCAAAAGTCACTGATGACAGATCACCTAAACAGATTTAATAAGAACAACTTGGAAATATTGCGAGACTTGTCACCATATTGTCACCAAAATGTGACACAGAGACTTGATGTGAGCATATGCTGTTGGAAAAACAGCACCAATAGACTGGCTTGATGCAGGATTGCCACAAATCTTCAATTTTTTTTTTTTAAAGCAATGTCAGCAAAAATGCAATAAAGTGAAATGGAATAAAACAAAACATGCATGTTTCTCTCTGTTACATGCTTTTCTTTGATTTTGGTACATTGTATTTGTTTTAACTTTAAGAAAGCGTTTCAATCCAAAGAAAAAAAAAACTAAATAAGTTTTTAAAATAAATCTAAAATTTACGACAAAATTCATTTACACACACACACACTCACACACACACATTCATAGATACTCCTAACCCCTGAATAAATAACAAAGTATGAAAACCTACCAAGGAAATGGAAAAAGACCTCTCTTGGCTTAACCCGTTTTGAGAATATGTCTGTTAAATAAATTTTGCACGTGATCTGAAGTGTGAGCCAAGGAAGTACATATGGTGAAACTTTAGCAAATACTTACTAGGGGAGTAACCCACAAAGGAATTAAAGATCCTAGCCACATATTTAATTTTTTCACCCAAACTGTTAAAAGTTATGTCATTTTTCACTGGAGAATGTAGGTTGGCTAATGGATTTAACACTACCATTTGGTCTAATTTCCTGATGTCTGCTCCAATCATTGTATGTGCCTCTTTATAGAGAAAAAAAAAAAATAGGGCTTTATCTCCTTGTTTTTTGTGTTCTCACACAGGATCTCTGTTATTTTTTATTCATTGAAAGCTGATGTTGGTTGAAAAAGAAACAGCTCAGAATCGAGATGAGTTTTAATGTGGTATATCTATCCCTGAAACCAAAATAACAAAGATAAAAACATTTTCCAACACAAACCACATTTTTTAGGTCAGGGTAGAAAACCTGGAAGAAAGAATAAGTGTTTTACTCTATTTATATAAAATATGTCTTCTGGTTTTAATAATTTTTATACTTTTCTATCTAATCTAGTTCTATTTTTCATATTTTATGTTGTTTCTTTCTAACAAACCACCATGTCAATGACTATTCTAGTAATTGTACTTATCCTCTGGATGGTTTGGGCTGCCACTTTTTACCTTGCCTTTCCCAGATGAAAGAACCCTATGTGTGAAGTAGATCTGCTTGTTCACTAAATATTTTTAATCTGTGCTTTGAAGCTCCATTTTAGAAGGTTTGGTACCCTGATCTTTTGCAGGTTATATAGAAGCCTAGGAATCTGATTAAAATGTTTCACAGCATTTATTACTTCTCTAAATAGTCATTGAAAATGAATAAAAGTTTAGAGACAGACCTGGGTTCTAATCATAGCCACATCATTTATGAGCTGTGTAACCTTGGATTACTTTCATAACTTTTTCAAATTTACTTACTTATCAAAGACAGATAAATTGTTTCTACTTTCACAAGAATGTTATGAGAAATAAGCAGTCTGATGAACAGACTCAGTAGAATGTTCAACAAATGATCAATGCTCAAAATAAATGAATTAAATTATTATTATTACATTATTAAAATCATCAATTCAGTGTTAACCCCCTCATATCATTAAGTTTTTATGCCCTCCTAAATGCATATTGCCTATCTACAAGTTCACCTCTAACTTGTAATACACAGATTTAGAAGACAAATGCTAGTCTTCAGTCATCTTGCAGTGAAAGCCAATTCTACTAAAGCCAGAAGAAGTAATTATAATGTTATCAGTAGTATATTTATTTGCTTATTTTTAAATTTATGGCTTATTTTCTGCTATATTCCAAAATACTTTATTATGTAGATAGAAACCTAAATAGGTAGACAGATGGATAGATAGATGATAGATAGATAGATAGATAGATAGATAGATAGATAGATAGATAGATGCATGAAAAATCACACATACAATAAGAATTAGATTATCATATAACAAATTTAGGGTAGTGATTACCGAAAAATAGTCTTTTATTTCATTCAGAAACTGAAGTTAAGGGAAAACAGGGAGCAAGAGAAATCATGGAGCTGCAATAGAATTGGGGGTGAAAATGGGCTCAGTTAAAAGGAATGTCATTTATGAAAATGCACTAGGTGTTCCAAACTGTGTTAGATATTAGTATATCACACTTCATTCAATTCACACAGCCACTTCATTAAGTAGGTGCTACTATGCCTGTTTTAGAGATGTATAATTGGTGGTAACAGCTACACAGAGACTAAAGGACAGACATGATTCACACTCCAAACTGCCTAAACTCACTGCTTACTATTTAAAGAAGAGATGTATAATAATTGCAGAGAAGTTAAATAGACCCTGGATTTTCTGTTCAAATGCAAATTACAGAGGGGAAGTAGTTAAGTAATATGTGTGTTTCTCCTAATTTTTGAACTCACTATAATCCATACCCAGAGAAGTTTTTGCTAGTTATTCACTAATTCTGTATTTGCAAATTCAACTATGCACTAAAATTTATTTGCAACCCTCAACTCAATATTCACAGTGATTTTGTGATCATAAGAGGCACATGTACATGGCAAAAAATTTAAGCCACCATTATTACCCAAGTGCACCTTCCTGAATGAGGTCGAATAAGGTAATGGGTGCTCTGTCTTCTGGTCTCAGCTCTCATGCTGTAAACAGGCGTTCTTTTGGCGGCCTGTCTGGTGTCATGAGTTCTGTATTTCTGTGCTTTTCATTGGTGATTTCCTGTTCAAAATGGCCTCAAGCATTGTTTGCTAGTGTTCCTAAGTGCAAGAAAGTTGTCATGTGTCTTACAAAGAAATAACGTGTGTTAAATGAGCTTTGTTCAGGCTTAAGTTATAGGGCTGTGAGTTCAATGTTAATGACTCAACAATATATATTAAATAAAAGGACGAAATAGAAACACACGTAAAACATGACTCTGTACTAATTTGTTAATGAAAAGACTGTGACCAGAGGCTTGCAGCAATCTAGCTGTGCTATTTCCTCTGGGAGTAATGATGCAGTATTTGCTAATTCAGTGTTCACAATACTTTGAAGAACAAAAATACTACAAATAATATTAACTTTATCTCATCTAAAAAATATGGTCTAGCTAGGACATTTAAACAGTGCTCCTAACTCTCTCATACACTTATATCAAGTAGTATGGGTAGAGTTGGTATTCAAATTTGACTTATAAAAACTCTAATTAAAATCTGTATCCTCTGTTGTTTGTTTATAACAGTCCAATTTGAGGATTGATCTTACACTTACTCCCCAGCAAACTCACTCATCCACAAGGGGCTTTAACCACATCATGAATTGCCCATTTCCTTTCAACTCACCTTGGTAAGAGATGCCTGACATAATGCCATAGTTCTGAATTATACTGAAGAGACATTTCTTTTCCACCAAAGCACATCCTTGTGTGGAATCATTTGTTCTTTTAGCCTTTGATTTCTCTTGAAAATCAAGCTGCATAACTTTTGTGGTTCCTATCCTTTTCCTAGAAAATTATACAGGGGGAATATTGTTCAAGAGGCAAGCAGACAAAGAAATTGGAGAAAGTTTGTGAAGGTCAGCTCCACATGTGAACACCAAGGCATGGGGAAAGGTGACAGCTTATTGTTCTGCGAGCAGACAATGACTCCTACTTCCCCCAGCTAGGTTCCATGGCCAGATGATCTCTCTCTGTCCGTCTCTCTCTCTCTCTTCCTCTTCTTCCCCCTCCCACCTTTAAATTGAGAGGGAGGGTGAGGCAATAAAATAATTAATTTATTGCATCTGCATAGTAAGAGACACAACACCAATAAATACAATTCCACCTGACATTCAAGGCTGGCATCCTTTCCTGTATATACTTGTAACGCCAGTAGATAGCTCACTTTTTTTATATAAAAAGAATGCATTTTGCTAATGAGAGCTTCTAAGCTTACTTTTGCCCTTTGGGAAATAGCTTAATAAAATTGTAGCATTGTAGCATTCCAACTCAGTGCCCTCTCTTAAGAAGTCTACCACCTTGGCCAGTTTTAATTAAACACTATAGTTACCCCTGTCTTTAGGTATATAGTTTTTAGTACAGGCAGAATCCAACAATTTCTCACTCCCTCCACTGTTACCACCGTAGTTCAAGTGACTCTCCTCAAAGACTACTGCTATAGCCTCCCAGTAGAAATTCTTTTCCACAGAGCTGCCAAAAGAATGCTTTCAAAATCTGTCTTCACTCCCTCACTCAAAATTCTCTAAGGACTTTCTTCTCACTAAGAGTTAAGTTCAAAATCTTTATCAAGACCAACAAAGACTTAGATATCCAAGCCCCTCTCTTACCATACTCCTCCCTAACTCCAGACACACTTGTCTGTGCTGTTTCAATGTTCCAGACATGACCCAGACTCCAGTCCTTCACAATTGCTGTTTCCTTTTCTCCTCATCTCAACAGAACTCTCATTCACATCACTGGTCATGGTTCAAAGGTTATCTCTTCAGAGAAACCTCACATAACAGACCTTTCCAATTGTACCCTCCCTCATCCCTGGCGAGGCTGTAAAGAAAAACGAGTGCTTATGCACTGTTAGTGGGAGCGTAAATTAGTTCAGCCATTGTGGAAGACAGTGTGGTGATTCCTCGAAAATGTAAAGGACCTAAAAACAGAAATACCATTCGACCCAGCAATCCCATTACTGGGTATATACCCAAAGGAATATAAATCATTCTATTATAAAGACACATGCACATATATGTTCATTGCGGCACTATTCACAATAGCAAAGACATGGAATCAATCTAAATGCCTATTAATGATAGACTGGATACAGAAAATGTGGTACATATACATCATGGAATACTATGTAATTATAATAAAGAGAGATACCATGTCCTTTGCAGAGACATGGATGGACCTGGAGGCCATTATCCTTAGCAGACTAACTCAGGAACAGAAAACCAAACACCACATGTTCTCTCATTAGTAAGAGCTAAATGATGAGAACACATGGACACATAGAGGAAAACAACACACACTGGGACTCTTCAGAGGGTAGAGAGTGGGAGGAGGGAGAGGATCAGGAAAAATCACTAATGGATACTAGGCATAATACCTGGGTGATGAAATAATCTGTACAACAAACCCCCGTGACACAAGTTTACCTATGTAACAAACCTGCACCTGTACCCCTGAACTTAAAATAAAAGTTAAAAAAATCACAAAATTCTTCCATAGTAATATTTAAAGTGTAAAACTCAGTCTACACAACCATTGATTTCATGTTTTGATGATTTTTTCCGAGTTTATTCAAAATACTAGTTTGAAAGTTTCAAGCTGAAGTTAACTTGGTTTCTATACATTTATTGTTTGCATTTAGAAGAAAAAAGAAAACCATCCAGCATACCACATGCACTTTAAGGAGAAGAAATCCAGTAATACCGTGTGAACTAATCATGAAATGTATTAAAGGCTAGAGATTATTCTGACCAAGTGTTGACAGTCTAAAGTCTTGGATTTAAAATTAGTTTAATAGCACTGCCAAATGCATCTTAGGCTTTAATTAACGTGAAGTGTTGAAAAAATGTCCGAGTGCAAAATCTATCTTAATTTCTCCACCTTAGTTTAGTATTTACTGAATCTGGAAATGCTGTAGAGGCTTCTGGTTTTTATTTATTCATAAGTAAATAATGTAACAGAAAAAAATATTTCAGGCACATCAACCTTAAAAAAAAAAAATGCATCCTCATAAAAAAGTGTGGGGTGGGTAGCAGGTGTCAAAGAAAAATTTCATCAGACCCGAGCATGACCTACATGCTTCCTCTGATCCTTTCTACAGCCACAAAATATATTGGAAAAATTAATCTTGTACAAGATTGCAGGACCCAACAATGACCTTAGCCAAGTTTCATAACTGCTCAAAACACAAACTGTGCCATCATCATGTAAAGAATTTGATATGTCAAGGTGTCATTTCATTCTCTGAATGACAGAAGGAATTGCTGTTTTAAGTACATTCCCTATATAAACACATTCTATACCAAAGTGTGGTGTACTTGATTATTTTCCTAAAGTATTGGGTATTTCATTGTGTTTAATCAGAAAGATAATAGTCACTTGGGGACTCTGCTTCATAAAGTAATACAAGGATCTGCTCTAATTAGCTGCCCCAGCTTAAAACAATTTTAATAGTGTTATCAAAATGTATCTGACATTAATTACTACTTTGCTAGGATGGGGTCAAAAGGTTCAGGTTCTGTTACAAATTTTGGAGGCAACAGATAATAGTGCTAATGCTTCAGTCATTAGTCAGTCAAAAGGTTGCATTAGCAAAGTCTAAACTAGGTAAGCTAAGCACAAGGAAAACGTGAAAACATTCAGTAACACAATATGATGAATATTTTATATCTTGAAAAGATGCTGAAACACATTTAAATTAATTTGATGGCTAAAGAAAGTATTTCAACACTGATATAAATATGTCAGTAAACAGATTATGCAAACTGAGTTTGCAGGTATTTGTGATCAAAGATGACCTGTTTTCTTAATGCAGAAAGAATCCAAATACACCAAATATGACCATGGCAGATTATTTTACAGCTAAACCTCAGAAAGTGTAATCTGCCCTGACCCCAGTATCATTAAATGCATGAGTTCTCAAAAACAAACAAACAAAAAAACCCACAGAAATTTCATATTTGGGAAGTCCCTTAATTTACTGTAATTAGATGTGACCCGAAGGCATTAATATATTGGGTCAACCCTGATTTTCTGCCCTCCATTCTTCTCTCATTTAGACAGTGATGAAGATATTGCAAACACAACTTTTTTGGATGCTTCCTATACTACTTAGGATTCTACTGGAGATGAAGCTGAAGTATGGAGGAAGGATTATCCTTCTTTACTCCTTCAGACTTCTGGAAAGGAAAAACAACAGGGAAACAAAGGAAGCATCCCCATGGTCATGATATTTCCTTAAAGGTAAGTTTTTCACTAAGCACTACAACAACCAGTTAGAAAGGGAAAATAACCATCTGCAGCATGGTCTGACACTTGACCCCAGCATGCTGGAACCAGTGATAGCTAAATCAAGATGGGAAACTGTAATTCGTAAGGATCCAACAATTTATCTTTTTCTTTGGGTGGACGTATAGATTCCTTAGGCTAGATTTCTTCTTATTTCGTGTTATTCAAATTTTTTTAAAGGTTTCCAATAATAGCAGGAAGACTCCCTGAATTATAGTTAGGGTTGCCAGAAAACAAAATACAGGCTGCCTAGTTAAATTTGAATTTCAAGTAAACAAAAAGTATTTTTATATAAGTACAAGCACTTGTATTTGCTAAAATTGAGAACTTTAACTATACTGGGCAAAACTTGTAAGCATAAAAATGCAAAATAGTATCTTCATGAAGAGTTCTGCTGCCTTGTCTCTATAAATTATTATTATGTTGACTGAGAAATAGGCCTATACGTGGAAGTGAGAGTTAATCGTTTTTTTTTTTTTTTTTTTTTTTTTTCCTGGCTCAGCTTCAGGGAAGATTGAGAAGGCGAGGATGGATTCCAGGGTAGTAAAGATAAGGTCAAAGCCACTCCTATTGGGAAATAAGATGACCCCTTGTACCAACTTGGCTGTTGAAAGACCAGGACATAAGAAGACAGGTAGTTTGTTGGAGTTATTATGGCAATAGCATAGCCCACAGATATAGGAGCTGGGACAAGTGACAACTGGAATGGATTGGGGAACTTATAAACATTATTCAGGACTTCCCACAAATCCTTGGGGAGGGGACTCTGACAAAAGACTGAAGATCTTGTGGTCAAGTAAGAGGAGATTTAGACTATTGCTAAAGGGGTACTTTAAAGAGAAATGAGATCCTTGATGATTAAAACACTAGTTCATTGATTAGTCCAACATCCCCAAATTAATACCATCCCCATGTTGTACATGATAGAAAGACAAATACACTAACAGTAATTTTGCCCAGGGGCTGGGTTACACATAGACATGTAGAAACAGTGTTAAAAATTTCAAAAGTTAAATTATGTTTTATCATACTGCTGTTTGTCAGAATAAGGTCCAAAAAGGCTTTGATCTTTTAACACCGCTGGGTCTAACATGGCTGCCAATGTGTAATGTGTCCACATAAGTGATAAAAATTCTTCTGGAAGTTTAGCACTACAAAGGCCAATAGGAAAAGTTCTTCTAACTTAAACCAATATTTAGAAATAGCTGTGGATGCTGCATTATAAATATACATACCCCAAAAGCAAATGAAAGTGATGAAAATTTGTTCACCAACCACTTAAAAATAGTGCTTAAGATGTTGCAGATGAATTTCCCCTCTTCTTTTGATATTAACTTAATTGATTAATAAATGATTTCAAAATGTGACAATTTTCAGGTCTGATAATCTGCTCTTGAAAGATGTTGTGTACATGTAGATTCCATATCAGTTTTTAAGTATGAAATATTACTGAGGATAAACGCTTATATAAGTGGCTACTTTGAAAACATTGTGAAAATTTTAATTAAGCATAGAAGAGTGATATTACTCTCTTTTAAGCTCCTTGAGATTTTCTTCTTCCTTTACCTGTATTTAAAACAATGAATGAATAAATAAATTTGTTGGATGGATGGATGGATGGATGGATGGATAGAAAGACAGATAGACCGATCAATCAACTGATCGATAGATAGATAGATAAAAGTTTATTACATTTCACACTACACTGACATGAATTAAGGCATGTTCTGAAACATGAATAACTGCTTTAAAGAACTGTTTTTCCAGATGGCCGTCATTATATTTAGAAGAGAAAGAAATTAAGTTAAGAATGAATGTATGAGTGTTACCTACACAGGCATTCTTTGTGGAAAAGTCCTGAACTTAATATAAAAGTTATACCATTCCCTCTTCTTAAGCCCACAGAGAAAAAAATGTTGGCTGTGGTTACTTCTTTCCATATTTTCCATAGAGTTTAGATGCCAGAGGATGATTTTACTTTAAACAAAATGGTAGAAACAATTCCATGTCTTTACATGTCTGCACAAGTTTGAGAGGTAAAAAGAGAGAGATGGTAGGAAGCATGAGTCACTAATGAAATTGTTCTACACGTGCATAAAATTTCCATCCCAGAGTCCCTAATGTTGAGTTATCTGAATGTCCAAAGCCTTGTGGTCTTGAGTTAATGTAGCATTTTCCAGCTGGTTCTTTTATATGTTGACAGCATGCAGTATAAATTCATAAAATGCTGCAACCACAAGGCCTAAAGTCCGATGGTAAAGCTATTGCCTAGTTTATGGTTTAATAACACTAATACTAACTCATTTTACCTCAACATTGACAAAACAAATGTACATTAATAAGGTTAAAGAAAAAGAATTATTGCCTTGTGATGGCTGCTCATAAGCAAAGCTTGGACTTTGTCTCTAAAATGAAAAGGAATTGGTGAAAAACTCAACATTTTGATCAACCAACAAGTTGTTTTTCTTACCACAAAGTCAAACATGTTGTTCAAATGACTTTTAAAATAAATCCAAGGGAAATAGATATCAAACAATAATGGACACTAATAATTCAAAATAAAACATGTCTACATTGATGGGAAAGATAATCAGTTGTGTCAAGCAGCCACCAATTAAATTACTGGAATTCATGCCAGAAGGGATAAAGTAGAAATATAAAATACAGTCCTTTTCTTCAAGTCTGTATAATACAATTTAATAAGGAAAGGGTTTGAGAAAGGTCTAAAGAATTGGATGATTAGATTCTAATTCAGTCACTCTCAAATATTTTGGGTCATGCCTGTGTTAAAAAACATCATTTATAACATAACCAAACACACATAGAACATTCACACACAGAGACACTTTTATTAAAACATAAAAAACTGGTAATTCTTACACGTATTACATTTAAAGAACTCTGAATATTCATTTTTGTTTTTTAATTATGAGTCATGACCCACAATTTCAAAGACACGGGCCGAGAGGGGAGGGCTGTGACCTCTTTAAGAGCAGGAAGCCTACCTTGTATCTCTATATTTCAAGGAAAGAGTCTAGTGCCTAAGGTTGAATGAACAGATAGTAAATTCTTTGTGAATGATGGAATAAATAAAAAAATGGAGTTTATATTCATCACACTGAAAATAAAAGATTGGAACTTTTGGAAGTGGTTATTATATTTCCCTCTAAATGTATCCCTACTATTGCTAGAAAAATAAGTAAATTAAATACATATATAGGTAGGTCAGTGATAAATAGATAGATGGTAGGTAGATAGATTAGATAGAAAGATATAGATAGATAGATGATAGATAAAGATAACATTTCCCAATAAATTGAAGAGTTATTATCATCCTTTTCATCTCTCTCTAGACTAGAGATCTGGAACCAATTAATCACAAAATGACATTGTATTATGGTCAAGAACATGAATTTGGGAGCCAGACCAGCCAGATTCAAATCCTAGCTCTGCCAATTTCTTTGTGACCCTTGTAAGGTCCTCTGAGCTGGCCACACCATGGTCAAGCCATGGTGACATTCCCCTGCCCTTGTGATAATGTATTTTGTGATATTCCTTGTGAATGTACTTTGTAACACCCTCCCCGCCCTTGTGAATGTACTTTGTAACGTCCTCCCAGCCCTTGTGACAATACAGCCTCCCCTCCCTTGTGAATGTACTTTGTAATATACCCCTACCTGTACTTGTGACAATATACCCTTGTGACAATACACCCTCCCCACCCTTGCGAATGTACTTTGTAACATCCCCCAACCAGTCATTGTGACAATACATCCTTCCCTGCCCTTGTGAATGTACTTTGTAACATCCTCCGCACCCATGAGAATGTACTTTGTAACATCCATCCCCTGCCGGCACAAAATTGCTCCTAACTCCACCACGTATCCCAAACCTATAAGAACCAATGATAATCCCACCACCCTTCGCTGACTCCTTTCTCAGACTCAGCCCACTTGCACCCAAGTGAATAAACAGCCTTGTTGCTTACACTAAGCCCGCTCAGGTGGTCTTATATGGACACATACAACAACCCTTACTTGGCAAAAGTGGTTTAACCATTGTGTTCCAATTAACATATTTGTAAAATAAGAATGGTACTGCTTCATAAGCATACCTCGTAAACTTGTGAAGATTAAATGATTGCATAATAAAAAACCCTTAGAACTCTGCCTAATATGTAAGAGCACTAAATAAGTATCCCTCAGTCTTTCTTGGTCATTTCAGAGTGACAGATATCATTTTCTCTAGCTTCTCCTCCAACACAACAGCTGAGGTACAGAGATCAAAATTTGTCAGTGGTGAAAATGTGTCACTTGAGTAGGTAGTGGTAAGTCACCCATGACAGAGAACATTTAAACACGCTCTGAACATTCACAAAGAATGTAGATATTACCCATGATCGTTTTAGAAGACATTGCATTTTTCTCCATTGTACTGCAAACATTGTATTTTTCTCCATTGAACTGCAGCAACGTTGACTAACTCCAGCCTCAACAACGGGACTAACTCCAGCCTCAGCATAATGGTAGGACCTGAGGAACACAAATAAATAAGGACAGCACTGCCATCCTTATTGTGCCATTGGTTGATTTAGCAATGGGCATTTAATCCAGGCCTAAGTCAGTCAGCATAAGTCACTACTTTGACCGCAAGGTATGGGCATGTGATTTCAGATGGCTCTGTCTGAGGGAAGTAGAGGGTATTTGTTCCACATTTGATGCAACAATATGCTCTCATATTTTAGATGGTGAGCCCAGGAATGACTGCAACAATTTGGCTACTTGAGTGAATCACCTCAAGAATCACCTAAGGATAAAAACAACCTGAGGAGGAAGGGTGGCTTATAGAGGACCCCTGAGAAATGGAGATTATTAAACCACTGGAGGCCTCCTCTCTCTCTGGACATCTCAGTTATGTGATTTTATAAATTTTCTATATTGCTTAAATTAGTTTGAGTCAAATTATCTGCTGAATTGATTTGCAAGCATCTGACAAGGGGTTCACCTAGGTGACTTACAAGGTCTCATCCAAACCTGGATGTTTCTATCTAAATGGCTTGGAACTTTATTTCACCATCAAACATGCAGAAAAGTTTTTTCCCAGTGTGTTAACTTTATTCAAATGTTTATGAAATTTTCTTTAATTAATAAACTAAAGATATTGAAATAGGTCAAGTACTTACAATGTGACAGTAACAGAGCTAAGAAGTTGGCAAAAGTTTTTTATTTAATTTCACAGCAACTAAGTGAGGTTGGAACTATAACCATCCCTAATTCAGATGAACAAAATGAAGCTACTAAAAATTAAATTTTCGCTTAAATAATATAAGTAGTAAATGAAGAACTAGAATTTAAACATGATTTTATTTATCCCTTTAAAAAGTTCTTAACCACTATATTCTGCTGGTTTAAATTAATCATGGGTCAGGTGATGTGTTAGGTAGGAACTAGAAGCAAAACTCGTTACAGTCCAATAAAAGTATTTGAGAGTCTATCATGTGCCAGGTGAGGTACACAACTGAGTAATTGAATTGGATAAACTTGGAAAGGCACAATCAGTATTTTCGTTTTCCTCACCAGTGCCTTCAAGTGCAGTCTGAAGTATTCCTGTTCTCTGATACGGGGTTACAGGGGTCAGATTGTAGTAAATTTCAGCTCTAAGGATAGTCTAACTTTCAGGTATTAAAAAGTCTGCATAAAAGATTTCTAGTTTCAGCCATGTTGGAGTAATTATCAAGAGCTTCTCCTCCCACCATAAACAACAATAAAACTAAGCAAAATGTAAAAATAAAATTTTTCAGACTTTGGATAAAAGTCTATGCAAGACGTGATATTTCAGAAAGGGGAAATAAGTGAAGTAAACCCTACAGTATTCCTGGTGTTCTTCTATGGAGGCAATTATTATTAGAGAAGTGGAAGTCAAACAGGACCCTGTAGTCTTGCTGAGTTCAGGAGACTCGAGTAAGAGTTTGAGGAGGAGGCTAAGGCATGGAAAATTTTTGTGGCAGAGTTTCATAAAAACTGGAACAACACAGGAAATAAGCTCAGGAAATTTGCATAGAGACCCCTTTAAGTATTTGCTAAGTATTAAACCATGGATATTATGTCAATCAGGGATCAACCAGAGAAATAAAATCAACATAATGGATGTATATATCCATTCTACTGGTTTATAGATATATGTTAGATGTAATATATATATTATATATATATTAGATGTAATATATATTATATATATTAGATGTAATATATATTATATATATTAGATGTAATATATATTATATATATATTAGATATAATTACTATAAGGAATTTCCTCATGCAATTTGGTGGAGTGGGGGTGCGGCGTGGTAAAGTGAGCTGAAGCAAGGTGGACAGAGTTAGGAAGTGAAGATCATGATCAGGCTGGAACTTTGAGTTTGAGCTGGTGCTTGAGTTCACAGGCAGGCAAGTAGAAATGACAGATATAGGGGAAAAAAGGGGGGAGCAATTTCAGGCCTCTCTGCTGCTTGTATTCTGTCTTCTCAGGGAAAGCCTAGGCCCTCTTTTAAGGACTTCTATATGACTCAGACCTCTTCAGGATAACCTTGTTTTGATTACCTCAAAGTTAACAGATTTTGATTTTAATTCCATATGCAAAATTCCTTTAAAACAACATCCAGATTAGTGTTTAATTGATAATCGTGGAGAAGGTGTGTATAGCTACAAAATGGTTGGTGTCTCCCCTGTAGCTCATTCTAACCTGCAACATATTAAAAAGGGAATGCTAGGGAGTGTTGCTCACATAGAAAACTTGGCACCTCACAAAGTGATCACAGATGTGGAAAGAAAAATTTCAAAAGCCAAGCAAAGAAGGAGCAATTCCCTAAAATCACGTAAGGAAGAGAAAATGCGAGTTCCAACAAGCCAGGGTAGAGAAACTAGAGGAGTCTATCTCTGGAATAAAAATTACTCTAGCCATGCCCTAGCAAAGTTTCAAAACAGGATGGAAGGGATCAAACTGATCTTCCAGTAACATGACTGTCTGCTAAAACAAACATCAATGCTCCTTAAAGAAAAAAACAAAATCCAGACACTTAACAAGATAATGTCAAAATGTTTAATAAGCAATCAAAAATTAGTAGACATCTCAAGAGAAGGTAGTGTGACTCATGAGCAGAAGAAATATCAGTCAACTGAAGCAGACCAAGAAGTGAGAGAGATAACAGAATTAGCCAACAAGGATGTTATAACTATGTTCAAATATTCAAAGGAAAACATGAACATATTAAAGTTATGTTGTAAATGAAAAATACAAAAAAAGCACCAGATAGAACTTCTAGATATAAAAAGTAAAGTTTCTGGAATTAAAATTTTACGAATGACATTAATTACATATTAGACAGTACAGAAGAAGATTTTAGTGATATTGAGACATAGCAGTAGAAACTGTTTGTAATGTAGCAAAGTGCCAAAAAAAAAGACTGAAAGAAAATGAACAGAGCTTAAAATACTGGTGGTAAAATAACAAATAGCCTAAAGTATGTGTATTTGGCATTCCAAAGTATAAGACAAAAGAAAAGAATGGCAAAAAACAATGACAGCAGCAACAACAAAAAACAAACAGAAAAACACCCCAACATATTTGAAGAAATAATGAATATTTTCCAAATTTGATTGTAAAACACACCACACACACATGCACACATATACATGCACACACACATATACATACACCCATAAGCCCACAGGTCAAAGAGTTCAAAGAATCCAAAACAGGATAAATACAGACACAGATATACACTCTTCAAGACATATCAAAATCAGATTATTACAAACAAACGATAAAGAAAAAAAATCATAAAGGCAACCAGGAAAAATAAATAATTATATATAGAAATGAAAGGTTGAGAATAATCACAGATTTCTCTTATGTTCTCAAAGCATAAGAGAGCTGGAAGTCTTACAATCGGACTAAGGTTCAGAAGAAGGTATATTATCAGAGACAAAGATAGAAATTTTATAATGATAAGAATATCAATTCATAAAGAAGACATAACAATGCTAAATTAGTATGCATCTTAAATTAGAGTTTCAAAATACATTAAGAAATGGATAGAATGGAAACAGAATAGACTAAATTAAAATTTATAATTTATATTTATCATTTATAATGGGAATTTCAATACTGCTCTCTCAAGAGTCGGTAAATTATAGTTAGAAAATAAGTAGGTATACTAAAGATTTAAAAACCATCAACCAACGTGACTTTACAGAACACAAGCAGACTGCACATTATTTATGAGCACACAGGCAACATTACCAAGATAAGTCATATGTTGGGCCATTAAACAAGTCTTAATAAATAAATACAAAAGTATTACAATGATATAAAATTCTCTAACCATAAAATTAAACTATTAACAGTCCTAGAATGGTTGGCAACAGGAAGCTATTTGGAAATTAGACAAAAGAAGAATTAGACAGTATGTTTCTAAATAACACATAGGTAAAAGAAAAAATCACAAACAAAATGAGAAAATATTTTGAATTAAATAAAATAAAAATTACAACATATATGGGGTGCAACTAAAGCTGTGCTTAGAGGAAAAATCATATATTTAAACTTTATGTTAGAAAAGAAAAAAACAATTAAAACCCATTATCTAAGCTTCCACCTTAAGGAGCTAAAAAAAACAAAAACAAAAACAAAAACAAAACAGAGTAAATTAAACACAAAGTAAGCATGAAAAAGAACACAATAAGGGTGAGAGCGTAAGTCAGTGAAATAGAAAACTGAAAAAGGAATATTTGAAACCAAATGTAAACATCAAAAATGAGAAAACTCCAGCTAGAAAGACTGAGAGAGAGGAAGGAAACAACCTGCTAATATTAAGAATGAAAGAGGAAAAATTACTAGAAATCCTTCAGATGTCAAAAGGATAATAAAGAATATTACAAGTAACATTAAGCCAATAAATTTAAAAAACAGTTCATGTAAGCAAATTCCTTGAAAGATACAAATTAACAAAACAAGCTAAAGAAAAAGATAATCTGAATATCCCTATGTCTACTAAATGAATGGAATTCATAATCAAAAACTTTCCCACAGAGAAAACTCTAGTCCTAATTTTTCTTATCAATTCAAACTTAATAAGGAAGAAAAAATTTCATTCCTATACCAACTCTTTCATAAAGTAGAGGAGTGATTACTTTCCAATTCATTTTATAAGGCTAACATTATCCTGATATTAAAGCCATGATATATTTCAAAAAAAGATAACTAGAAAGTAATATCTCTTTCGAACAAAATTCTTAACAAAATATCAGCAAATTTAATTCAGCAATAGACAAAAAGAATAATCCATCATGCACAAATGGAACTTATCCCAGGAATGCAAGGCTTGTTTTACATTGGAGAAAATCAATTAATGCAATACACATTAACTGATTAAAAAAGAAAATGCACTATGATTACTCAGTGTGAGCAGAAAAAACACTTGAGGAAACTCAACACCAATAATAGTAAACATTCTCAAGAATTAGCAATAAGAAGGAAGTTCCTCAACTTGTCGAGGGAATCTACAGAACACCTATAATTAATATCATAGATAGGGCGCTATTTAATTTTTGCCTTTACTACTTTTAATCAACATTGTATTAGCCATCCTATCAATAAAAACTAATAAAAGAAATAAAATTGAAGGACTTACATTAGCTGATTTCAAACTTATGTAATACAACAATAATCAAGAACTTTGGTATCTATATATAGTTCAGAATTAAACCCATTTATACATAGTTAATTCATATTTGACACAGGTACCCAGATGGTGAAAAGACAGTCTTTTCAACAAATGTAGTTGAAGCAATACAAATGTTAATTTGGAAAAAAAGCAAAGTCAAGCATTTATCTCTTGACATGCACAAAAATTAACTTTAAATGGATCATAGATCTAACTGTAAAATCTAAAACTAGAAAAGTTCTGGAAGAAATCATAAGCGAACATTTTTACAACTCTGGGATGGATTTCTTAAACAGGGCTCCAAAAGCATGAAACATAAGAGAAAAAATAGTAATTTGGACTTTACAAAATGAAAATATTCTCCTTTGGTAAGACACGGTTTAAAAATGAAAAAGATAAGCCACAAATTTGGAGAAAATATTTGCAATACGTTTATTGCAAATAAATACTTTGTGAGTATTTGCAATAAATATATTGCAAATATTTTATATATACTGGGTACAAACTCTTTGTATTTGCAATAATCCTCACAAAGGATTATTATACTTCTGTTTCCAGTATTTGCATCCAGTATATACAAAAACTTCTTACAACTCAATAAGAAGACAAACGGCCTAATGCAAAAGTCTTCGAACATTTCTCAAAAGAAAATATATTAATGGCAATAAACACATTAAAAATGCTCAAAATCAGTAGTCAACAGGGAAATGCAAATCAAACCAACAATGAGATGGCACTACTCACTTACTAGATTCGCTAAAGTTAGAGACACTATGTCAAGTTTTGGCAAGGGTGTGGAGAAACTAAAACTCACATACACTGCTCATACAAAATAGTGTGACCCAGAAAATAGTTTCATAATTTCTTATAAAGCTAAACATACTTACCAGATAATACATAATTCCACTCGTAGGTATTTACCTTGAAAAATGAAAACTTATGAGTGCATAAAGACTTTATTGTGTATAACAACTCTATTCATAATAGCCCAAAACTGGAAACAACCCAAATGTCCATCAATTGGTGAAGGGACAAATTGTGGTATATCCATACAATAGAATATCAGTCAGAATTCGAAAGGCACACACTACTGATACGTGCAACAACATATATAATGTCAAAAACATGAACTAAGCACTCTGTAATATTTGTTTGAAATTTGAAAAAAAGACAAATCTATAGTGACAGAAAGTGAATCGGTCATTGCTCCCAGTTGGTAATGGGGGGTGTGAGGCAGTATCTTACATAGGTCTCAAGGAAACTTCTAGAGATGATTGTAATTTGGATGGCTGGTAATTACATGGGTGTGTACCTTCTCAAAATTCATCAAAATGTGCACTTAAAACTAGATGCTTTTTAGTAAAATATTTAGCACTGTCTAGTTCTTCCATTGCTCTTCCCCCATTGGTGTGACTTTGTCTTTTAATGCCAGGGCTCCCCTATGTTGGGAGTGGGATTACAGGAAAGGAATAAAGCCCTGGGTGCTATGGTGGGTATCAAAATGCTGTCCCTTGATCTTAAAGTTCATGTGGGGGATTTTTCCAAGGCACTTTCTTCTCCAATCCTCCTCCAAAGACTGGATTGCACCTTTTCCTGGCAAAGTAATGGACCCCGGCTGACAAGTGATCCCTTTCTGTTTCTGCCCCCAGACAATAAATACATCTACAGCTTTTTTTCTGTGAAAGTCCCTTTGGGCTACTGGAGAATCAAAGGCCAGTTCCCTTTCTGAATAATACTCGGTCACTAGTAACTAGGTCATCTCCCTCTGAGAAATAAAAATAATGGCTTCTCCCATAACAGATCTTTTTTCCTCTTGTCCAGCTATAAATGACATCACTAGATATGCCCCCAGTCACCCCCGCTCTGTCTTTTCCAGATAAAAAAGCAGGCACAATTCTCTCCACATATACACGTCAGATTGTCAGAACACTGCCATCCTCTGCCTGCTCCTGTAATAGCACAGGAGCAGCCTACATCTCAGCAACAGTCTGGATGGGAACAAAGGTGCTAGATGCCAAAAAAAAAAAAAAAAAAAAAGAAAAGAAAGAAAGAAAGAAAGAAAGAAAGAAAGAAAGAAAGAAAGAAAGAAAGAAAGAAAGAAAACTCTCAAGTGCTTATGAGAGGTTCTTCCAGTTTCCCCTTCATTTAGCCTGAGGGACAGGGGAGAAACATCTGGTTGTTTCCTTCACCTTAATGTGAGAGAAAATACCATTACATTTTCTTCTTTTTTGTTATAGGATCACTTTTTTCAAACTTTTGTTTCAGGGTACATGTGGTTTATTACACAGGTACATTGTGTGTCACAGAGGTTTGGTATACACATATTTTTTAAAATTTCTAGTCTTATCCTGAAGATCAGTAATGCTGTTGGTAGTCTGTTTGCCCAACTCTTACTAAATCTTAAAGAAACATATGTAGCAGCGCTCATATCTCAGGATTTCCTGTCACCTACTGTCTCCAGCTTTGGCTCCTTAGGCAAACTGAGACATGAAGAGAAGTTCCACTTGGCATTCTGTGACATGTGCTGGATTCCTGGGATAAGGAGCCCAATAGGGGTAAGAGGCATTCTCACCCTCCCAGAAGACCACAGGCAAGTAGAATATACAGTCAGATAAACAAATCATTTCCATACAAGATAGTAAAACCCAGCGATAGTCACAGAGAGATTCATCTCTTGAGGAACTCAGTCTGATCAGGAAATAAGCTAAGTGGATGAAGCTTTGCAATAAGAAATGGGAGGTCCTACATTAGAGAAAATGACAAGACAGAATGAAAGTGCAGAGGAGAAGCACACAGGACAGCCTCGAACTCTTCACCCATGACATTCATCCCTACTACTTTTAGTATTTGATGTACATAATGTTCTCTGGTTGCTTTATTTAATTCCATGCCTTTGCAATTAGCTGGCTCTTCTTATTTTTTTTAGGCAATCACCATTTGATATCTCCCTAGAAATTAGACATAAATATAGTTTTTAAAAATTCTTCATGTTTCTCCATCTGTGGGCTGCAGAAATTTACTGGAGGCATGGTTGGCTTAAATAAAACACTTAACATCAGTATTATATGCATTCAATATATTCATTTATGTATATATCCGTATTTATGTAGCTCTACACAATAAGTATAATTTGCCAGTGTAATTACCAGTTCTAAGGATATCTAACTGCCCATAAGTAATTGTAAAAACTAAATGTTCCTACTTCTATATTTACCTAAGTTAAAGAATATAATTAGCAAGTTAAATATAATTGAAGGTCTATGACTTAATGTCAGCTCTGTATGAAACTGAAATGAGTTAACTTCAACAATACTGGATTTCCAAGAAACATATTGTGTCTGGATATTTCTGTTTCTCTATCCCCCTTCCTACTTCCCTTTCTCCCACCTCTCTCCAGATGTGATGTAAATATTAAGTAATTGAACTAATTCTCAAGGAAAAAGTATACATGTGACTTAGAAGTGTTTTTTGTTTGTTTGTTTTTGTGGTTTTTGTTGTTGTTGTTGTTGTAGTTTTTTTTTGTTTTTTTTTTTTTGAGATAGAGTCTCACTCTGTTGCCCAGGCTGGAGTGCAGTGGTGAGATCTTGGCTCACTGCAACCTCTGCCTCCCGGGTTCAAGCGATTCTCCTACCTCAGCCTCCTGAGTAGCTGGGATTACAGGTGCCTGCCACCATGCCCAGCTAATTTTTGTATTTTTAGTAAAGACAGAGTTTCATTATGTAGGACTTAGAATTTGATCAAATATCACTTAACCGCCATTCAATAGTATTAGGTTTGCAAGCCAATAATAAATGAAGTGATTTAAAAAGAAAAAAGAGAAAGAGAGAGAACTAAAAATCGTTAGGCTAATGCCCATCTGAGGGTCTTTACCATAAGCTAATCCTGAATTAGCAGGTGTGCTCTTGGATAAACAAATCACTTGGCTCACTTACATACATTTGGCATGTAGTATGAAACAAAATTATTTTGCAACTCACGCATTACTTAAAATTAAAAATATAAAAACGTATAAATCTGCTATTTCCTTTTAAGTGACAAGTAGCTCAAAAGGGCAAAAAATAAAAGGCATGAAAAATAGTATTTTTCATCCTTCCCATTATATAACAGGTTCTATCCTAAAGAGTACATTTTAAAATAATTTCATTTAACAAATACTTCTACAGTGCTTACTGTGTATAGGGCTCTGTTTTAAGCCACTTTATATATTAACTCATTTAATTATCATAACCACCCTAAGAGTTGGATAGTAGTCCCACTTTACCCATGGGGAAACTGACAAACTATGAAGATGCAACAGAGCTGGGATTTAACCCCTAGGACTTCTGGTTTCAGCAAGTTACTTTTATTCTGAAAGAAAGCAAAAGAAAGTTTGATTCAGTCACATGTCTTATGTTTGGCAGAGCCAGAATTTGAACTTTGTTATATTTGCTATCAGCATTTGTGATCTCTGCTTTACAACAGTAGGTGTAGCAATTCAGATCAAACCAGTTAGCTACAAACAAAGAGTTAGCAAAAATTGACATGTATCAAACTCCAACTATGCATGTGCTAGGTCTGAGGAGTAAGTACAGCAAAGAAAAAGTTTTCACAATTTTTCCATCAGTGAACATCATGATTTATACTTGTAGGTATACAGTAAATGTTTCTTGCATGAATAAATGTTTAATCAATTTAAAAATTACCTACCCTCAGTGAACTGAATTTGAGGGAGAAGGGCTTAAAAGAAAGATCAAGGATCTAATTTGTTCTAGGCAGGGGCAGAGACAGAGGCAGGAGAGGCTTTCAGAGGGAGTAACAATTGATCTGAGATTCAAAGAATAATAAAAAAAAAAAAAAAAGGCAAAAAAAGACACAAGAACCAGATGACCATTCCAGCATATAAAGTAGCGTGCTTCCATTGTTGAATTATGCTAGATTCAGTAGTCTATTCCTTCTTAACAAACATTTCCAAAATTAATGGTTTAAAACAATGATTGATTACTATTGTCATGGTTCCTGAGGTGACAGGTGAGCTGGGAAGTTTTTCCTGCTCCAGCTGTTTTCCACTCGGTGGTATTCAGCAGGTAGACAGGCTGGTCCAGTAGATATAAACCATGTCTGGCACCTTTACAGGGATGCCCACAAATGCTGGACTCAGCTTAGAATGCTGAGCCAGGAGCCTATACCTTGATGGTATTGGTCCAAGGTGGGCACTTGTGAACTTCTTACATGGCAGTGCAAGAAACACCGGGGCAAGAATTCCAAAAGACCGGCGGGGAATCTGCCAGGCTTCTTACGACCTAAACCTGGAATGTCCAACCATTACTTCCTTCACATCCTATTAGTGGAACAAGTCACTTAGGCCAGCCCCAGGGGAGTGGCGTTAGACTCCATTTCTCAAAGAACTTGTAGCTGTCTTTAATCTACCACACTCTGGTAGCACGTTGACCTTCAAATCACAATGCAGATATACATCCAAAAAACAGTAACTATGCTAATACTTCTGATGGATGCAGACCTTAATGACCATCCTAACGACACCCATGTGAACTGAAGCCCAGCCTTAAACATAAGGGAAACAAATCCTATGGCTTCACCTTGATGGATCAAGCATTTGCTCTAGATTGTAATTAGCTTAACGGTGAAAACAGTCAAAATAAAAAGGTAGATGATAGATGTTGTTTCCCAGCAACCTGAGGATAAGGCACCTCTGGATTCAGCCCTTACCACGGGTGGAAATGCAGAGACAGGAATCCAATCTGTGCAAGAAAAATTACTGGATTGGTGTTCCTCTCTTTTTGGTAAAACCAGCTGAAAGCCCATTAGTGGAAACGTGCTGTTCCCTTTACATATGAGTGCTCTGAAAGTTCCCCTCTCCCTTTATCCCCCATCCCTCCCCACCAATTCAAAATAAACCTCGCTAAATTAAAGCCATATTTGCGGATCATAAAAGGAAATTTATCTTAGTAGCCAATAAATAGTAGTAGGTTTTGATTCTTGTACATGTGCAGCGTGCTGTCCTGAGTGGTTCACTTTATTTAGCATTGCTGGGAGATTGGTAGCGGATTTCCGCGACAGATACATCTCTGGGTAGATTAGATCAGGGAAATGAGCTCTTTGGGGGCACAGGCTTGTATGGAATTGTAACAGTATGTACTCACTGACCCCACGTTGAAGGAATGTTTCATTCCACTACCCTGAAATGGAAACTGATAGTCTCTGTTATTTTCATTGCTTAAACTGCATATTATTTTGAGGGACTTTATTTTAAACTAACTTGAGTGGTAGCATAGCTTTTCACAAAAAGAAAAAAAATAAATCAAATGCTTCATATTTTGCCGGCAGCATATTGGTTAACTGAAAACAATTTCTTTATGCCTTTACAGAAAAGAGAGCAAACTCCTGAATTTAAGGCGAACTAACAGTAATATTTCTCTTTCTCTCTTTCTTTCTCTCTCCCTCTCTCTCCCTCTCTCTCTCTCTGTCTCTCTCACTCTCACTCTCATTTTTCTATGTATTTGAATAAGAGTAATAAATTCTCTCACTTGCTTAAAAACTCTGGCCCAATGCCTTTGAAAAATGTCTCTGAAATCTTAGTTTGAACTGAATCTGAGTTAACTGTCAAAGATTTCTGCCTGAAGTTGTGCTCTCTTCGAATTTTAGTTTCCCTTGGACACAATATTTGCAACCAAAGCAATCTCTAGAATGGAAGACCAGGAACTAGCCAGCCTGTGTCTGACCTTTCTGGCAGATGTTTTTAAACGGAATGGATTGCCTTTCCAAGCCCGAAATGCGTAATCTTTGGTTAGGGTTGTTTTCCATGCAAATACTTAGACAGACTGTGGTTTGTGCTGCTGGGCATTGGTAATAGGATATGCACAGAGCTCAGGTCACTGACTAAACCAGCTGGATCAGAAATGACCTTTTTAAATCTTAGGATGAAAGTTTGATACATTAAGGAAGTTAGTAGGTCTGGTCAGCACGTTGTTTTGTTTGTTTGTTTTCTTTTCTTGTGAAAGCCCAAATTATCATCTGGACAACTCATTGGCATGATGAACAGAAGAAATGCAGAGATATATTTTAATTCTGATTTGGCCAAAAAGCTAATTGGCCAACACAACTATAAATATGTCTCATCAAGTGACGTAATAAGGTGAGCCTACATATGGTTGTTTAATGTTTGGTGACCAGCAGGTAGAAAGAAGGCATCGGAATGTTCCCCCCGAATGCCTCTATTTGCACAAGGAACTTCATACAAGTGAAAAGACTGGGGAAACACAATCTCATAGCAATGTGGGAACCAGTGTTCAGGGACTGAATGTCTTCTGCTTATTTTATGGCAGCGGGGTTCCTGAAGGGCGTATTAGCCATTCTCCTAAAAGTTAAAAATGAGAACTAAGCTTATGAGTGGTGACTTGCAGATAGCATTTTTTTTTTTGAGATGGAGTTTCACTCTTGTTGCCCAGGCTGGAGTACAATGGTGCGATCTTGGCTCACCACAACCTCCGCCTCCTGGGTTCAAGCAATTCTCCTGCCTCAGCCTCCTGAGTAGCTGGGATTACAGATGCTCACCACCATGCCCAGCTAATTTTTGTGTTTTTAGGGGAGATGGAGTTTCACTATGTTGGTCAGGCTGGTCTTGAACTCCTAACCTCAAGTGATCTGCCTGCCTCAGCCTCCCAAAGTGCTGGGATTACAGGCATAAGCCACCTCACCCAGCCATAGATAGCTTCTTAAGAGGAAATGTTGAAGCTATGACTCCCCAGATGATGAACCAGGCAATTCGTACTGCACTGGACTCCTCCAGAGAGGTGAAGGAAATCAATAATGAATGTGTCTAACAAGCAATAAGGGCCTCTTTGGGGGGCAGAAAGTTTACTGCAATGAAAAGAGCAGAGATTGCATAGGTCAGCTGACCTATATTAGACTTCATTTCTGCAACTTTTGTTTGTCTGGCCTTGGGCAAGTCATTTAAACTGCCTGAGCCCATCTCGTAGGTAACACCTTCAGTCTTACAGTAAGGGTTAGTAAAAATGTATGTAAAGCATCTAGCATTATGCCTGGTACATGGTAATGACTTATAAATTGCATTCTCTGTGATCCTTCTTATTTTACATGGTAGTATCATTTAGTGAATGAGACACAACCAGGTCTGAATACCAGATTTACCCCCTTTGTAGCTGCATGAATGAAAACAAATTTCTTTCCCTCATTAAATTTCAGTTTCTTCATTTTATAATGGGGAAAACAAAAATTACCTTGTAGGAATTACTTGATCATGAAATCAAGGTTCCTCTGATATAATAAAGTGCCTAAGAGAGTTTCTGACGTATAATAGTGTCCATTTGTGTCATTTCTGTACAGACACTTCCACAGACTGGGGTGTAGATGAATAGGAAAACTTGTCAAGGGTCTTTGTTAAATCTGGGGGGAAGATGGAGCCAGATTTGAGCTCGGTCTTAAGACAGAACTATCACAGCAGAAAATGTGGCAATAAACTCTGAGGAATTTATTACATTTGAAGGTGGTAGAACACATCTGTGGTGAAGAAGACACAGGGAAATAGTGATGAGATTAAAGTAGCCACAAGAATGACTCCTGACACAAACAGTGGGACTTGTAATTGAAAAAATAAAAATAAAAAGAGATTCAAAGAGGCTGAGAGATGTAACTAGTGCTTGATTTGCCATTAATGGGGAAACTTCAGTGGTTTTCTCTGGGATGATAACCAATTACAGACTTGAAACTCCAGGCACACTTCTTCTCTTTCTTCAACGTGCTTCAACTAAGTTTTAAATGATTTACTCTTCCAATTTTATTTGATTTCAGCATTTTCCCGTATTTTTCTCTTTTGGAACATTCCAGGTCTTTTTACATATTTCACTTTAAAGCTATAAAGCATGCCAGGAGCTTCGGGGAATGAAGGAACTGATATTTACGCTGCTGTGATACTTAAACTTTTCCCCCTGAACTCACACCCAAAAACTTGTCTATAGGCCAATTTGCATTTTGGCCACATTTTGAGAAGTTGGCAGCAATAACCACGCTGCAAACTCACACCACATGTGGTACTAATTGGCACAGTTGGCAGTTTAAGAAGAGAGGCTTGGGATTGAGTGGGTATGGAAACCTAACAATACCTTCACACAATGGTTCTCAACAGGAGATAGAAATTAGAACTGTGAGGGAAAGGATAGGCCTCTGTGGCAGGTCAATAAGATGAATTGCTCAGTGCTTTGCAAAAGCAACCAAAAACCAGAAAAACAAAACAGAGAAAAGACTTGAAGTAGACACTGTAATTTTTTTTTTTTAACCAAACTTCTAGAATAGACCAAGAACTTGTTCACTTAACATGTACAGTCAAGGAGCATAAATGCGCAGATGAAGGAACGATCTGGGGTCAAACAAGCACCTTGGACCGTTTGGATATTCACCCATTGATTCCTGCCAGTAAACTTCCCCCAGGTCAATTTCTCCATCTGCAAAGCAAGCAGGAGTCTTTCATCGCATTTGCCTCCTACCAGCTGAAGGGAACAGGGGGCAGATTTGTAGTTTGTTAAAGTGCTTTGATTTTACAAACTTTAAAGCCAAACACCGGAATCTCTCATAACATCTTAGCTGTGGGTCTCTGTAGGCATGAGGAAAGCGGCAGTGGTGTTGGGGATAATTATTCCCCTAGACAGCTGTGTTAGAAACAGAATTTGCAAGAAACAGAATGGAGCCTCAGGGAATTGGGGTTAATTGTAAGGATACATGAGGGAGGATGGAAACACAGGAGCTGCCTCAGTAGCCACATCGAAAGGCTCATGGAACTGGACAGTTTTGCTTTTTTTAATTCAAGCTAAAACAGCAGCTTTGGTTTCCCCATGGCAATTATAATGGTCTTAATATTCAGCATCTCTCTTTTCTTTCACTGTGCCCGTGTGTGCTCACTTCATATCAGAGCACGATGAAATCAAAGACAGCTCCTGATCTGACCCTATCAAGTTCTTTACAGAAGCTTCAGCTTTCCTTTCCCTAAAAAATAGGAATGAAATTACAAGAACCTAAAGTTACGAATGCAAGTATCACACCTCTCTCTCTCTCTCTCTCTCTCTCTCACACACACACACACACACACACACACACACACACTTCTCTAAAGCTCATCTCTGCAATTTGCAAGGCCTGAGGCAAGGATATGACTGTAGACCCCTAGACTTCAACCCTTCTGTTCCCATCCCAGCTCTGCTTTCAGTATGAAGGGCCTTACACACTTACGGCCTTAAACAGCCCCTAAGTCCAAGCTCCATTCATTCCCACATACCTACTTCCCCACATACCCTGACAAATGGCCATTCCTCCGAGACTTCAAGAGGTCAACTGAGGAAGAAGACTGTGCAAGAATAGAAGTGGATTCAGGGACATTGGGTCAGGGAATTTCAGCACCTCAACCAACCTACTGTGGCCTAGGAAAGACCCCTTGTGCTAATGAATGTCTTGTCCTATGGAATAGAGCTAAGTAGGATCATGATACAGAGTCATCTAAAGTGCACAACCCTGGGAAGGACCTTATATTACTTGGGTTTAAAGCAGGAGTATCTAATCTTTTGGGTTCCCTGGGCCACATTGGAAGAAAAGGAATTGTATTGGGCCACACATAAAATATGCTAAAACTAATGATAGCTGATGAGCTTTAAAAACAGTTCGTAAAAAAATTTTATGTTTTAAGAAAGTTTATGAATCTGTGTTGGGCTGCATTCAAAGCCATCCTGGGCCACATGCAGGCTGTGGGCCACAGGTTGGACAAGTTTGGTCTAAAGCAACTTATTTTAATTTTCTTCTCTCTTCTCAATTCATATCTGTGTCTTTTAAAACAACTACTTCTAGGACTACACCTACTATCACCATCAGTACTATTACTACTGTATGAAGAACAAATGGGGAATCATATTTAAGGAATCTCCTTTAGAAAACATGAGGCAGATTATTCTTGTAGGCTGCCTTAGCTCAGGTTCCCATAACACATACTATAGATTGGGTGGCTTAAACAGCAAATATTTATTTCTTACCGTTCTGAAAGCTGGGAAGTTCAGAATCAAGGCTCTAGTAGATCCAGTGTCTCGTGAAGGCTGCTCTCTGGCTTGTAGATGGTCTTCTTTCTGTGTTCTTTCAATGGTGAAGAGAAAGGGAAAGGAAGTAAGATTTCCATAACTCTTCTCATAAAGGCACTTCTTCCATCAACAGTGCCACACCTTCATGACCTAATTACCTCCCAAATGCCCCATCTCCAACTAACTCATCTAATGCATAAAGAATGCCATTTCTCCTCTTGGCCACCCTAATCACCTCACTGATTCCAGTTCTGAAGTTAGAATTGGTTCCCAATGTGTCAGAAGGGGTCAAATACAAAGTGTGAACCAGAAAGAAAAGGCTACAACAACAAAAATGGCAATAGTTGTTATTTTTTATCAGCAGAAACCTGGAGGAAATGTGCAGCTAGAGTCAAAGGGAGCTATACTAGGTAGAAATAATCATAAACAGATTGAGACAAATTAGCCAATATTGGTACATGTACCAGAGCCTACATGCAATGAGCTCACCTGAGTAGCTCAGAGTGATTATAATTGTTTTGCTTTCTGAATTGGTTGACTGAAATCCAGATTCAACAATGGCTCACACTAAATGAAGTTGAGATGCAAGAAATTCCCTGGTATATTGTGGAATCTGAAGCTTATGGTGTATATTAGTGAGTTTGAACTGCTGTAACTAAAATACCAAAGACTTGGTGGCTAACAACAACAATAAACAATTACTTCTCACAGTTACAGAGGCTGTAAAGTTCATAATCATGGTGCCAGTAGATCTGGTGTCTGGTGAGGCTGTTCTTCCTGGCTTATAAAAACTGCATGCATGTTTACAACAGAACAATTTGCAATTGCAAAATATGGAACCCAACCAAATGGCCATCAATCAATGAGTGGATAAAGAAAATGTGAGATATATATATATGTGTGTGTGTGTGTGTGTGTGTATGTATATGTATATGTATATATATGTGTGTGTATATATATATATATATATATACACACACACATATATATATAATGGAATACTACTCAGCCATAAAAAGGAATGAAATAATGGCATTTGCAGCAACCTGAATGGAATTAGAGACTATTATCTAAGTGAAGTAACTGAGGAATGGAAAACTAAACATAGTATGTTCTCACTCATATGTGGGAGCTAAGCTATGAGGACACAAAGGCATAAGAAAAATACATTGGACTTTGGGGACTCGGGGAAAGGGTAGTGGGTGGTGAGGGTTAAAAAAACTACACATTGGGTACGGCGTACACTGCTTAGGTGACAGGTGCACCAAAATTTCAAAAATCACCACTGAAGAACTTGTTCATGTAACCAACCACCACCTGTTCCCCAAAAACTATTGAAATTAAAAAATATATATTAAAATTTATTTTGAAAACTAAATTTGCCTCCAGAAAATTCTCTCCTGTCTCTTACTAAAGGCACTAATCCCATCATGAGAGTTCCACCTTTATGACCTAATTTCCTCCCAAAAGCCCCATTTCAAAGTACTATCCCATTGAGGGTTAGGATTTCAACATATGAGCTTTGTGGAGACACAAACATTCAGTCCACAGCATAGGCTAAACCTATTCTAAATAGCAGAAATGGGAAGTGGTCAAGTGGTGATGGTACTCAGTACATTCAGAAGTAGCTTGGGGTGAATGTGAGTAACATCAGGGGGAGCTGATGAGCACGAAATGAAATATATGCTAACATTAATGTCTGGGCCATTTCCAGGCCTGGTTGTTGGGTACTCAAACTAGAATTCATTTTTCGAGAATCCTTTTTAGAAACTGAGTTCCCAATTTCTAAGCATTTTCATTCAAATCAATGCTCATGTTAGTTAGCCCTGAGCCAGGCAATGTAGATGACGCCAGGGCTGTCAACCATGCAGACCTCACTCTTCTTCTTTTTAATATTTTTTTAGAGAAAGACAGGGTCTCACTCTGTCACTCAGGCCGGAGTGCATTAGCTCACTGCAGCCTCAGTCTCCTGGGCTCAGGCAATTCTCCTCCCTCAGCCTCCCAAGCAGCTGGGACTATAAGCATGGGCAACCACACCTGGCTAGTTTTTAATTTTTTTTGTAGAGGTGGAGCCTCACTATGTTGCTCAGGCTGATCTTGAACTTTTCTGGCCTCAAGAGACCTTTCTGCCTTAGCCTCCCAAAGCATTGGGGTTACAGATGTGAGCCACCGTGTCCAGCCTAGTCATTCTTTTTGTCCCTTTTCCTGCATCACACATGAGAGATGACCTTCATTTTTCAGAATTGAAAAGGTTCAGAAAGTGGCTTAGGTCACAAAGTTAAAAAGTAGTAACACTGTGATCTGAATACATGTTTTTGACTCTCGAACCAACAAGGAGAGGGTTTCTCTACCAGTTACTTGCTCAGAAACATATTAACGCTAACCCAATACTTGCCTCCACCGCTTTCTCTTAATAAATGATCAAATAAATAAATAAGTCAGTTAACAAATAAATAAGTAAATAGTGAAAGTGAAGGGAACCTATTTTAATGCATAACATCTTACTTATGACAGAACAGTGGAACCAAAAACCAAGGTTCTCAAAGAACCAAGGTTCCCAAAGCCTAAAGGAGTCAAGGCTTCACTTCTCTGAGACTCGTTTTTAATGCTAATTTCAAAGAAGAACAAAAGAAAGTGGAGAACTTGAGGAGGACATTTTAAGAGTTAAACTTTTGACTTTCAACCAAGGGTTATTTTAGTGTAATCTATTCAAATGCTTATACAACAGAAAATGACTTCAAATCTAACAATATAAAACATTTAAGAATGTGCGTGGTTATAGATAAATAATATTGAATCCTTTTACTGTAGAAGAAAAAACAAACAAAAATTGTACTAGATTGAACCAGAAGGTCAATGGCTTTTGTTCTTTCTCCAGACTGACATGGTGCTAAAAAAGCTCATTCTTGTATTCTTTTCTTGATACACATTTGTGTGTGTGTATGTGTGTGTTGTGCGTGTATTTAAAGTGCTTCAAAGTATTTCCAGAATGTTTTGTGCTCTTCTTCTTCAAGGCATACAGTAGGAATGAATATCGCACCACTTTTGTTAAGTGGGACAATGTGACATTTTGGCCAGTGAAATGTGAGTGAAGTCACACATGTGATTTCTGTCTAGAAACTGCAGGAGCCATGCGCCTGAGTAGACCTGTTCCCCGACTCCTGTGGTGGTGATCCTGGAGACACATTTTAATTGAGAGCCTCAGTTATCCTGAGTCCTACAATGAACAGAACCCATCTAGTAGGTTGGTGCAAAAGTAACTGTGGTTTGGGACGGTGAAGTTTAAATCAGTGTAACTAGGCTCAAACACATTCTTTAGTCATTTGAATAGAAACCATTACAATCAACATGTTATGTCAACGAGAAATAAATTTGTTTATTCCTATAGCATAAAAATCTGTGCTCGGGAATTTGACAAACTCTTGGAAAGCATTTTCTGCATCCTGTTGGTTGTTGAAGTGTTTTCCCTGCAAAAAACTGTCAAGATGCTTGAAGAAGAGGTAGTTGGTCAGTGAGGCGTCAGGTGAATATGGTGGATGAGGCAGAACTTCCTAGCCCAATTCGCTCAAATTTTGAAGTGTTGATTGTGCAAGGTGAGGTCAAGCGTTGTCGTGGAAAAGAGCTGGGCCCCTTCTGTTGACCAACAGTGGCTGCAGGTCCTGCAGTTTTCAGTGCATCTCATCGTTTTGCTGAGCATATTTCTCACATGTAATGGTTTCGCGAGGAATCAGAAAGTGGTAGTGGATCAGACCAGCAGCAGACCACCAATCAGTGATCATGACCTTTTCTGGTACAAGTTTGGCTTTGGGAAGTGCTTTGGACCTTCTTCTCAGTCCAACCACTGAGCTGGTCATCGCTGGTTGTTGTATAAAATCCACTTTTCATCACACATCACAATCCAATCAAGAAATTGTTCGTTGTTCTTGTGTAGAATAAGAGAAGAAGACACTTCAAAACAATTTTTTTTATTTTCACTCAGCTCACGAGACACCCACTTATCGAGCTATTTCACCTTTCCAATTTGCTTCAAATGCCAAATGACTGTAGAATGGTAGATATTGAGTTCTTCAGCAACTTCTTGTGTAGTTGTAGGAGGATCAGCTCCGATGATTGCTCTCAACTGGTTGTTGTCATCTCCCGATGGCTGACCACTATACTCCTCATCTTCAAGGCTCTGGTCTCCTTTGCAAATCTTCTTGAACCACCACTGCACTGTATGTTCGTTAGCAGTTCCTGGGCCAAATGTGTTGATGTTGTGAGTTGTCTTTGCTGCCTTATAAAACATTTTGAATTTGAATAAGAAAATTTCTTATATTTGCTTTTTGTCTAACATCATTTCCATAGCCTAAAATAAATATAAAATAAACATTAAGAAATAAATCATTAGCAAAATAATATAAAATGAGAAATGTCTATTAAAATGATGTATAACATAACCACAGTTATTTAAGGATGTATTCCAATATCAGACGGCAAATTCCAACAATGTAAGAACTGCAATTACTTTTGCACCAAACTAGTACCAAGCCAGGCTGCACCTCCAAAATGAATGAGAAGTAAGTGGTAGAGGAATTAAACTACTGAAATTTTATACTTGTTATGACAACATAGCCTAGCATTTCTTTAATAATACAGAAGACACTATCTGTGTTGACAGACGTAGTGTGTTAAAATGAGAAGTAGAAATTGCATAAGGAGGTGAGAAACCCAGATTCAAATCCTACCTCTGCCATTTCCAAAGTTCATGCACTTTCATTCCATTTCCTATTCTCTAGAATGTATAGAACAGAAAAGATAATAAAACTGAAGTTTCTGACAAGCTCACCCTTTGAAAAAATTAGAAATAGGAATGCATTTTTACTGCCCATCTTTCATTATAAATTCCTACCGATTATTTAGTAAAGAAAAATCTGACAATTAGAGCATGTAGGAGAGTGGTTAAATCATGGGTTTGAATTTTGATAAATTGGCAATGTCTGTTCTATCCCTTATTCTGGGTACATATCAGAAACTTAATAAATATGTGTTAAAGAAATTAAGTTGCAGGTATTCTGAATTTTGCTCTTTATCTAAAATATATTTACTTTAGAGCCACTATAAATGTTAAATAAGATAATTCTTAGCAATGTTTCTGGCAAATAGTATAGACTCAAAAATAGAGACTATCATATTCATTTATTGTTATACAAAGACACAAAACTTACTTTAATTGAGGACAATAGAAGCTGTTAGAAGAAGAGATATATGAAACACAGAAAGAGTTAGAGTTAAAAGATGAAACACCAATATATGTAAACGGCAAGGCAAGAAGGAATACTCAGATTCCATAAGGTAAGTAGGGATGCTAGAAAATGCAGAGATTCTGGAAATCATGGGATATGTGGGGAAAGAAGGGCTGATACTAAAAACATGCTATGCCAAGCATATCACATAGAATCTTGTGAAATTGTTATTAACTCCCCTATTTTATAGATGAGGAAATCATATCTCAAAGAAGTTAAGAACACTGATCAAAATATCAAGCTTATCATTGGCAGAGTAAAAATTCAGGCCATGGACTGTTTGATTTATATCCAGTATTCTTTCAACTGTATTGTGCTGTGTTCTGGAAGGTGTCACCCAACAATTTTGTTCACTTACCCCTTAGACTAATACTGATCTTGTTGACTTTTCAGGTAACACTAGGACCCATTTGTATGATGTTTTCTCCTACTGTATACCCAAGGAAATATCATAAGCTTGTGTGACAGAGAGCCAGAGGTAATTTGTCCTCTGTTGTGACACAAAGCATATCTGGCCATTTGTTTAAATAATCAACGATTGTTGATTTGTTCAGCAACTGTTCAAATGATCCTGGACCTTGTTACCACTGTGAAAGGAGTACCTCACAACTCCAAGAAATATACAGGGATTATAGTTGCAAGTTAGCAGTTGCAAAGCATTTTACAAATAAAATTTTAATATTGCCCTTCTATTTGAGGTCCATGTAGGAAATATGTTTCTTTGTGGATTTACATATAGAGCTATGAGAATGAGACTTTTAATATCCTAGAAACTAATGAAAGCAAAGGGTTTCTTTGTTCTTTGGCTATTTTGGTATAACACATTGCTATAGGGAGTCATGGTGCAGATCATTTAGCTGTAACCTAGACCTTGTGGATACAAAGATAAAGACACAGCTGTAAGCCACAAAAGATCTCAAACTACACTTGAACTGATGAAAAAATAAAGAAAACAATAGAGTATGAAAAGTCCTGTATACAGGGGTAGGAACCATCAGTGAGATCTTCATCCCAGGTGACTCAGAAAATGTTTTCTGGGGGAAGTATAGACAGGATTGGCTAAGTATTAAAGATGACAAAGGAAACATTGAGGGAAAGGATGACAAGGGGAAAGACATTCCATGAAAAGTGAAGAACATGTGCCAAGGAAAGGAGGCATAGAACTTCCAAACCAAAGCAGCTTATATATTCACCATGCTCTCTTTTCCCTTGTTCTTATTAAGCCACCAAGACTTTGGGAGAGTCATTTGTTACTGCAACATAATGCATCCCCAAAGTACACTGTTATACTGAAAGTTGACCAGTCCTTTATAGCTTGGGGTGACTATGTGAAGTTGCTCAGGCCAGTAACCTAAGCAAAAATATACATGGTTGGGGGTGGGGGAGTGGCAATTCTGGGAAACCCATGGCTCTCTTAAAGAAAGAAGACAGATGTGGCAGACGTGGCTTTTTAAGGCTTCTTTCTCAAGCTTCTTCCTTTTCCCTGCTTTGAACTGAGACATGACTATAAAATGACAAGCACAGGACAAAATAAGACCTATTATGAACGAAGAAAATAAATAATAAGAAGTAATAAAAATAACTATAAATAATTAAAAGATAGGGAAGCCCTGATAGCATCATCGAAATATCTCTAATAATCACCTACCACTGAACTTCTATTATGTAGAAAAATACTTACTTTGAGTCACTTCAGTTGAGTACTTTTGATTGCATTCTCATCTATAGTAATCCTATGTTCTACCCAACCATGTCTATGAAGCGGGAACCCTCACTGTCCCCCAACCACAACTTGCTCCTCCATGTAACTTTGTTCCAGGCACTTCCCTAACATGAGATGGCTAACCCTTCTTTTTGACTTACCTAGATGTATATTATGTAAACAGAGCCCATGCCCAACCTCCTCATGGGAGACAAGAAGTGGGTTAGTTGCCCAGGTTTCAGATATAAACATTGTAGGTCCAAATCCAGACTCTGTATTGCTAGCTGTATAACTATGAGCAATTCACTTAAACTATATGGATCTTAGTATACTGATGTGTAAATGGGGATAATCAGCTAAATCTTACAGATTTCCTATGTGCACTGATATGGTTTGGCTCTGTCCTCATCCAAATCTCAACTTAAATTGTATCTCCCAGAATTCTCACGTGTTGTGGGGAGGACCCAGGGGCTGGTAATTGAATCATGGGGGCCGGTCTTTACCATGCTGTTCTCATGATAGTGAATAAGTCTCATAAGATCTGATGGGTTTATCAAGGGTTTCCACTTTTGCTTCTTCCTCATTTTTCTCTTGCTGCTGCCATGTAAGAAGTGCCTTTTACCTCCCACCATAATTCTGAGGCCTTCCAGCCATGTGGAACTATAAGTCCAATTAAACCTCTTTTTATTCCCAGTTTCAGGTATGTCTTTATCAGGGGCATGAAAACAAACTAATACATGCACTAAATGAGATATTTTGATGATAGCATCATTATAAGGCCATGATTTCACATGTAGAAAATGCTCTTATGAATGTAAAGTTGATAATTAATTTATTGCAAAAGAGGCTATTCATCTTTCTCACCCCTAAAATCCTGTTAGTTTCCTTATTGGTTAATGCAATGCCACCAAATGCTTAGTTCTTTCCTTTATATCATTTTGTAGTTCAAATGGATTATCCTGTCTTCATCAAAATACTTCAAATTCCCCATGATCCAGAAACATTTTTTCCTACTTGTAGTAAAGTACAAGTAGGAAATGGAATTTGCTGTCCTGAATCCATAGCACCCGTTCATCAATAATGTCTTAGGCAGTGTTCTAAGTTATTTTTATGTTTTGCCTCTTTAATCTTCACAATCTGATGAAGTAGATAAGATTTTTAATACTGGTGTTTCCATGGAGTTATGCAGCACTGTAAACCTCACCTTTAGCCCAAGTTCATACAGTTAGGAAGTGAGGGGTGGGTTGAGACTCACACTCAGCCCATCTGCAACATCCTGGTCTCTCATCTATAATAATAATGCATGCATAGTCTGCCATATACCAAAGGGTAACCAACCAATACATGGTGACTGAATATGATTCATTGCTGGTAGATGAGTCATCCTTTCTCATTTCCACATCAGTGTAAAAAGTAGAACAATGTTTCTTATAAGGCCATTGTGCTTTCTTCATTTAGTCCCTATCAGAGAGCACCGTCTATTTCCTGCATTACCCTGTAAGTACCAAGTGCATCATATTTATCTTTGAATGTCCAGGAAATAAAAAAATTCCTAGAACACAAAATATCTCAAACAACTGCTAAATAAAATAGTACTGGAGATAGGGATTTCATTTTTTAAAAAGACAGCATGAAGACTGGAAGATATCAATTTACTTCCTGAAACAAACTGGTATTTCCAATATTGTAAGCCAGATAGAAAAGTCTAAAATTTATATTTTTTTGTGTTAATATTTTAACATAAATTCAACTTTGTATCTCCTAAGTCATATATTTAATTTAGGATGTTTCACCTATTTTTTAAAATTTAGGTTGCAATAAATCCCCTTTTATTTTCAGGTTGAATAAACTATAAGGTACCAAACCATCTGTTAGACACCTGTCATTGCACTTTGACTTGAAACATAATTCATTAGTTCATTTTCACACTGCTGATAAAGACATACACGAGACTGGGTAATTTATATAGAAAAAGAGGTTTAATGGACTCACAGTTCCACGTGGCTGGAGAGGCCTCACAATCATGGTAGGAGGCAAAGGCATGTCTTACATGGCAGCAGACAAGAGAGAATGAGAGCCAAGTGAAAGGGGTTTCCTCTTATAACACCATGAGATCTCTGGAGACTCTTTCACTACCCTGAGAACAGTATGGGGGGCAACCACCCTTACGATTCAGGTATCTCCCACTGGGTCCCTCCCACAGCACATGAGAATTATGAGAGCTACAATTCAAAATGAGATTTGGATGGGGACACAGCCGAACTATATCACATAAAATAAGAAGCTCTGGCTGGGAGTGGTGGCTCACGCCTGTAATCCCAGCACTTTGGGAGGCCAAGGCGGGCGGATCACGAGGTCAGGAGATCGAGACCATCTTGGCTAACATGGTGAAACCCCGTCTCTACTAGAAATACAAAAAATTAGCCGGATGCGGTGGCAGGCACCTGTAATCCCAGCTACTCGGGAGGCTGAGGCAGGAGAATGGCATGAACTCAGGAGGCAGAGCTTGCAGTGAGCAGAGATAGCGCCACTGCAGTCCAGCCTGGGAGAAAGAGCAAGACTCCGTCTCTAAAAAAAAAAAAAAAAGAAGCTCTGATTTTCTCTATAGAAATATTATTTTAAGGCAATGCCACAACAAAACCAATATTAAAAACTAAATATGTAAATGTAGCTTCAACAAGGGAGAAATGTACTAAGAGAAAGCCACAGTCAAGAATTAAAGGAAGGATTTTTCCAAACTTGAGTATTTTCCCAGAGCTTTTGCCAAACTTCAGCAATTCTAGTTTAGAAACCCAAACTTGGAAGACCACGGGCAACTTCTTCTTACAGGTGAAGAGCCTTTGCTCCCACAAATCTGTAGACCACCCGCAGGCAGCTGGACCTGCTAAGAGCAGGAAACAGTGGGGGAACTGGTGCTTTTTCTCTGCTACAAAAAATTCAAACCGAAAATAAATGAATCTAGACGCACAGGAATGCTTTCCTTTTCAATTGCCCAAGGTGACCTTCAGCAGAAACAAAAACAAAAATGTTTTTCTCCTCCTAAAGGAGATCATTTCTCCTTGAAATAACATATATGGAAGCACTTAAACATTCAAGTGTTCATTGCATTGCACAGCGTTACTCTTCACAGTGAGACAGTGGTATTTATCTGTAATGAGAAATGCCTGAATGAATAAAATTTTCAGAGATTAAAAGCACCTAATCCTGGAAGTTCTCTGAGCAAAATATTCCTGTTCCACCCCTTTCATATGCCTAAATGCTTTCTGCCATCACTGGATGCTTAGAAGCAATTGTCCTAAAATCCCAGAACATACCCAGGTTGTTTATATAGAAGGCAGTCCCAAGAAAATGCAATTTTCCCACAATGCAACTGATCACTTACTCCATTCCCCAGATAAAGCATAAACACACAAACCAAAAATTCAGTTGAGTAGTCAAGAATTTTCAGTTTTAAAATATGTATGCAAACTCCAGTGCTTAATACAATATTTTTATAAGTTTACAAAATGTTTTCTCTTGTGTCAGATACTTAGACACCAAATATTTATAACAAAATAAATCAGAAAATTGGTAGATCACTTATATCTTTTCCCCACCATTAGAAACCCTTTCTTCTGCATCTTCCTTTTTCTAAATTACCACAGCCCCTGCATCACTATTTGGTAGATTTTATCACATTCACTTAAATTATTATTTGAGATAACAATTTCACAAATAAATATTACAAGAAATTCTCAAAATTATCTCCTAAATAAATCAGTATGCACGTAAACACATAGCTGTATTTCTGAATACCAAGGACTAGATGCCACTATCTAGCCTGCCAGAGAAGAATTTGGCAAACTAGAACCAACAAGAGTGTCTCTGAACTGCCAAATGTAACCCCATCTTCCTTTTTTAATATATAATATTGTTTTGTTATCATAGATTATTGTCAAAAAGACTGGACATTTAAGAATAAAATACAGAGTTCAGTGAACGAGAGAGAAAGAAATAAGAAGCTCTATTTATGTGAAGCAAACTATAGATGTGATTTTAATTATTAAAGGCTCTAACATTTATAATGCTTTTCAAATATATTAAACCCTGATGTATGGTAATACATAGAAACATTGTATCAAATATACATAGGCACAAGCTTAGACAGATTCTAAATCATGTTATCATATTACATATTGTTTTCTAAGTAACAATTCTGGCTTCTTATCAGTATCTATAGCTTCAGGTAGTATATCTACATGGTCCCCAAACATCCAAGTTAAAAGAAATTCAAATCAGTCAACCATCCAGAATGTTAGTTAATTCAACACTAAACATCTGTATATTTGAAGCTCTCCAAATCATTAATTTTTTTGTAGTTTTTATCCAGATGGCAGTGTATTTTAACACTTGAGAAATGTAGTTGCATGGTCTAGTGGGTAAACAAAAGAAAAGTAACAACATGGGTTCAGAGGATGAAAACAATGATTGAGATTTATATAACTGATATTATGAGCCAAATAAGGGGGCACGTATAAAATACCATCTAGCTCTTCAGATTATCAGGAATACTATGTCAGTAACTTCATCAGGATCCTTCATTGGCTCCCCTTTTGTACATCTAATGCTTTGAATCCATATTTTTACTCAGCAGCCATGTGTAACCTCCTATACCCTTGTATATCTGTTTTCTATGCTGTGTAAGAAATTAGCGCAAACTTAGCAGCTTAACACATTTATTATTTTGAAGTTTTTGTAGTTTAGAAGTCTGGATGTTTCTTACTTGGGTCCTCTACTCAGGATCTCACAAGGTTGACATCAAGATGTTGGTTCGATTGTGTTCTCATCTGAAAGCTTGATTAGGGAAGGATCTGCTTTCAGACTCACTCATTTTGTTGGCAAAATGTATTTCCTTCCTTGTAGTTTTAGAATTCATGATAGGTTGTTTCTTCAAAGCCAACAATAAACAGAATCTCTAAGGGAAGAGCTTACCTTATGAGGTCAGGCCCACCCAGAATAATCTCCCTTTTGACTAACACAAATTCAAATGATTAGAGACCTTAATCACATATAAATATTCCCTTCACCTTCTTCATTTTCAATTGGTTAGAGGCAAGTTGCAGGTTCCTCCCATCCTCAGGGGGAAGGAATTACACAAGTCATATAAGAGGGAGAAATAAAAAACTTGGGATCATTTAAAAATACTGCCTACCATATTTTATCAATTAGGATATTTGCCACCTAATAATCATCACCAGCCACCTCCATATATACAGTAATAACAGTGGTAATAAATCAAAATTTAGATTTTTTTAATTTAAATTTTTTAAATTTTCTTTCATCATGGTGAGAACACAACATGAAATCCACCGTCTTAACACCTTTTTAAGTGTACAATATGGTACTGTTGACAGAAGGTACAATATTGTACAGCGGATCTTTAAAACTTACTCATCTTGCTTAACTGAAACTTTATGGCCATTGATTAATAAATTCCCCTTTTCCCTTCCCCCCAGCCACTAGCAACTGTCATTCCACTTTTTTATTCTGTGAATTTGACTATTTTTGATACCTCAACAATTGGAATCATGCAGAACTTGTCTTTCAGTGACTGGCTTATATCACTTAGCTTAATGTCTTCAAGGTTTAACCATGTTATCACACATTGCAGTTTCTCTTTTTTCAGACCAAATAGTATTCCACTGCAGGCTCAATGTCACTAATCACTAGACAAATGCAAATCAAAACCACAGTTAGATATCACCTCACATCAACTTTCAAGACAGCTGTTATTAAAAAAAACAGCAATTGTCCGTGAGAATGTGGAGAAAGTGGGACCCTTGTATATTGCTGACAGGAATATAAAATTGTGCTGTTGCTATGGAAAGCAGTATGGGGGCTGTCTTAGTCCATTTGAGCTGCTAAAACAAAATATCATAAACTTGATGACTTCTAAATGACATAAATTAGTTTCTCATCATTATGGAGGCTGGGAAGTCCAACATAAAGGCACTGGTGAATTTAGTGTCTGGTGAGCGCCTGCTTCCTGGTTCAGAGAAGCCATCTTTTCACTGTGTCCACACATGTTGAAAGGTATAATGAAAGCCGGGTGCGGTGGCTCATGCCTGTAATCCCAGCACTTTGGAAGGCTGAGGTGGGCAGATCGCTTGAGGTCAGGAGTTCGAGACCAGCCTGACCAACATGATGAAACTCCATCTCCACTAAAACAAAAATTAGCTGGGCGTGGTGGCAAGCACCTGTAATCCCAGCTACTCAGGAGGCTGAGGCAGGAGAATTGCTTGAACCTGGAGGACGGAGGTTGCAATGAGCAGAGATCATGCCACTGCACTCCAGCCTAGGCAACCGAGTGAAACTCCATTAAAAAAAAAGAAAGAAAGAAAAGAAAAAAGTTACGATGAAGCTCTCTGGGGCCTCTTTTATCAGGGCATTAATCCCATTCATGAGGACTCCTAATCACTTCCCAAAGGCCCCACTTATAAATACCATCGCACTGGGAATTAGATTTCAGCATATGAATTTGGGGGAGATATAAGCATTCAGTCTATAAAAGAGGTTCTCCCCAACAATTAAAAATAGAACTACCATATATTCCAGCAATCCCACTTCTGAATATTTCTCCAAAAGAATTAAAATCAGGATCTTAAAGAGATATTAACACTCCCAAGCTTATTATAGTACTATTCATGAAAGCCAAGAGGTAGAAAATATAGATTTTTTTTAAGTGGGTTTTTTCTTTGAAGGTCTTGCCACAGATTATGCAGCTGAAGGTGCACACACCCAGGCAGGTTCTTCGACAATGATGCTGTAGTATAAGGTGGCAAACTTCTCACACTCAGTGCGGAGGGAAGGCTACTCACTGGGGAGTACTTAGTGTCAGATGGAAGGTGGGTAGCGAAATGGGACCCACACCCATCACCTTTCCAAGGACTTGATGCAGCTGCTATTAGCCATCTTGTTGCTTCCACCAGTGTTTTATTTTCTATATCCAAGCAAGAAAATATAAGAACAAGATATAATATCGTGTAGTACCTTCCCATTATAATCAACAAAAACTCAACTTCACATAACATTTTAATGTGGTTAATCCTCAAGATACTTTATTTCTAAACGTATGTGTGTATGTGTGTGTGCGTCTCTTTTATTCTAAAACCAGGATTTTTATCATGCATTCAAAGGAGTATGTTTATATGCTCCAGTTCATCAAGTGTGATGTGTTTCGGCAGTAAAAACAACAAAAATGAATTCAGTTTTTTATTTGAATTTTCTATCACGCTCAATCTACACCTTGGTGCTTTTCTAGCACTTTATAAGCTGTTCAGATTCACTGTGACGCTAGTTAATTTTGTAGCTTGAGGAATTGGTTTGGCTGCCTGCAGCTGATCAAAAGTTACTTGAGGAACTACAGAAATGATGGCACAGCCAGGGATATTGCAATTATTTTCAAAAGTTCTAAACAAGGCAATCAGCTGAATGTGAATGCCACGTCTTCTTCCTTACACAACGATAAATGTATATGACAGCTTTTCAGGTATACTGAGCCTTTCATTCAAATTGAGAAAAATAGATTATAATTTTCCTCTCTACCTTTTACACAATAAGTCTTTCCCTGGAGACAAGCAGTAGATTGATCTCACACCTCTTTATTCTCTTTCCATTATTATTGTAATGTTATAAACTGCACCCAGCTTCTCTCAGGACCACGTGGAAGCTATACACACTCTCTAAAAAAAACTTGTGAATACTTGGATTGTTCACAAACAATGTAAGCAAAGACAATCACTTGAAATCATACCTATATGTAAGGCATCAAATAATAATATTCTATTCAGCTTAATGATGCAATGACTCAGAAAATATTTATTGAGATCCTATAACCACATGCTAAGTAGTGTTTTGAAAAACAGAATCATAGCAAGGACCAATAAAAAAGTTCATTACTTCCTTTCCTCAGGGAGCTTACATTCTAGTGTATAATATAATGTTAAGTGGTAATAAAGGCAGAGAAGAGGGGTAAAAAGGGAAAGAAGGACTATTGCCTAGACTTCTCTTATGGAGGGGACCTCATGACACACATTCATTTGTTTATTCATTGTCTTTTCCGCCAGTCAACTTCATGAGTGTGAGTACACTGGACTTTTTTTTCCTTTTTTTTTTAATTTTTCAAATTATGGAAGATATAGATAACACTAAAATTACCATTCTAACCATTTTAAATATATAGTTCAGTGGCAATAAGTGTGTTCACATCATTGAATAATCACAGCCACCATCCCTCTGCAGAGCTTTCTTATTGTTCCAGACTGAAACTCCACACCCACTGAACAATATCTGGTCATTCCCTATTCTCCTCAGCCTTTGGTAACTATCATTCTATTTTCTGTCTCTATGAATTTGAGTACTTCAGTAATCTCATATAAGTGGAATCCAATAATATATCTCCTTTTGTGAACGGCTTATTTCACTTAACAATAATTTCTTGAAGATTCATCAGTGTTGTAATGTGTCAAATTTCCTTCCTATTTAAGACAGAATAATATTTCATTATATGTATATATGGCATTTTGTTTACCATGCATCTATTCATGTACTGCTGGGTTGATTCCACCTTTTAGAGATTGTGAATAATGCAGCCACATAATGAACATGCTTGTATAAATATCTGCTCTAATTCCTCTTTCCAACTTTTTGGGTAAATATACAGAAGTGGAATTGCTGGATCACAGGTTAATTTTATGTTCAATCTTTTGGGGACCTGCCATATCATTTTCCAATGTAGTCACCATTCTACATTTCCTCCAAGAGTGTACAAGAGTTCCAATTTCTCCATATCCTTGTGCACGCTTGTTATTTTCCTTTTTTTTTTTTTTTCGTTTTTTGAGACAGGGTCTCATTCTCTTTGCCCAGTCTGGAGTGCAGTAGTGCAATTATGGCTCACTGCAGCCTCAAATTCATAGGCTCAAGCAATCCTCCTGCTTCAGCCTCCTGGGTAGCTGTGGACATGGGCACGCCCCACTGTGCCTGGCTAATTTTTTTTAAGATAGGGTCTTGCTATATTGCCCAGGCTTGTCTCAAAGTCTTGGGCTCAAGTAATCTTCCTGCTTCAGCCACCCAATGTGTCGAGATTACAGGCATGAGCCACCACACTGGCCCCCCACCTTTTTTTTTTATGGTTGATGTCTCTATGGGAGTAAAGTGGTTTTTCATTGTGATTTTGATTTGCATTTCCTTAATGATTGACACTAAGTGTTTTGCTCACTGCTGCACTCTCAATGCCTAGAAGCCTGAATGATTAAATAAATCAGAAAGTGGTACCATAAATGGCAAAGAGAAATAGTTGAAGAAAGAAAGAATGTGTCCAAGAGTGTCAAATACTGCAAAAAGCATAAGTCATACACACGCTGAATCATTTCTGTGTGAATTTTTCAATTTGAATACTGACGGCAGCTTCTCTAAAGTGGTTCCAGGTGATAAGGGGTTAATGGGTAAATGGAAGATGAGGACAGGGATACAGCAGCAGATGCTGTTCACACAGGCCTTGAGTGAAGCCATGAGACCATGCACAGAGATGGAGAAAGAACATTTCAGACAGACAAAAAGAAGATGCAAAGATGGAGAGGCAGAAGCAAGAGGACTCATAAGGAGGCTGATATGAGTGAAGAGTACTCGCACAGTAAACAGAGGTCGGGATGAGGGTGCAGTTGGGAGCCTCATGCACCATGTAGGTGCTAGCCCATTGGGCTTCACTCTAAGACACATGAAAAGTATGAGAAAGTTTTGAGCATTAGAGCGAAATGATCTGATTTATGTTTGTGGAGTACAGATTCTAGACAAATATGAGTGGAAACAGGGAGACTTGCTGGGAGTCAATTGCAACAGGGAATAAAGAGGCAGCTGCAGAGACAGTGAAACATGATCAGGTTCCGCACAGATTCAAGGGTAGAGCCAAGACCATTACTGGTGGATTGGAGTTAATAATAATGTCTTTGTTTAATGATATATGAAAAACCCTGTGAGGAGAAGATTCAGGGTAGGAGATTTATCAAGAATTCTGTCTTGGATGTTTTAAGTTTGAGGTCTGCTAGCCTCTGAGCAGAAGTGGCAGGTGGACAGAAGGGTCTGTAGTCCACAGAGGTCAGAGCTGTAGATAGAAAAACATGAATCATCTACAGAGAGATTGTCTTTGTTATGGTTAATACGGTATGGAATCTGGAGGACAGGATGAGATCTCTAAGGATGAGAGAGAAGGCAGAAGGGCCCAGCATGGAGCTCAGGAAACTCCAACATTTAGAGATTGGAGAAAAAAAAAAATTAAACAAAGAGGGAAAAACTTTGAAAAATGGCTGTTGAGAGAAAAGGAAAAACAAGACATAGAGTGGAAGAGAAAAAAAGGAACAGAGAAGAGACTCCAGAGTAGCCCTCACCACAATCGGCTGCAGCCTTGAATCCCCCAGCAAATGGACATTGTAAGCTGTAACTATGAGCAGTAATAATTACAAATGTGTATCTTCCTCAGATCAACTCTGAACTAAGTTGAAACCACATAACTTTTATAATAAACCAATGGAACCACTTCCACAACACTGTCATCCTCTGTAATGTAAGCATGTGAAATTAATTCTCCAAACTCCATATGTCAAAATTAACTATTAAACAAAGAATGTATTCCAGAGTTATAGGTGAAGTAGTTAACAATTAATCACATTCCTCCAAAATACATGACTGTAGAACCACTGCAATTAGCCCTAGCACATTCCAGCCAAGGAGACAGCTTTTAATTAACTGATTGTTTTTGCTTTTAATTAAATGGCCAGGCAACCTGAAAAATTATTATATTTATTTTTTTCAGCACAATCTTATTTCTGAACTTTAGATCTATATCCCCAGATTCTGTTGGGTTATCTCATCTAGATGACTGCTGGCCTGGCACGACTTGGAGTCAATGGTGCTCAGGCAGAGTAAACTACCTTCCCCAACAACTTTGCCCCTCTTTCCTGTTCTCTCTCTCCCTGAGTTATTTTGAGATATTTTGCGTATTTCATGCATGTCAGTGTATTTTATGATGTTGCGAAATCCTTTTCTCACCTGTATCCATCCACGACTGTGGACTCTGGAAAAAATGGGGCAAGATGAATGTCACCCCAGAAATGAAGGGGATATAAGTAAATGTGCTCCTCAATTTTCATAGAACATGGAAAACCCCCTTGCCTCCTGCGAGTGTGAGAAGAGAGAAAATGGTGAAAGAAGAGCCCAAGAGCTCCATTCCCTGACACTCAGAGGTATGAAGACAAAGAGTTAAATATGAAGACGTTGAGAATGTTAGAGCTTGGTTTCCTGGGGAAAGCCTGGGGTATGTTGTCAACCTCCCAAAGGAGCTCCACGTTTGGCTGGACCCTAGATCCAAGGCAGCATGGGAGCAATTGTACAGCATGTTTGGGAGAAGATGGCTGGATAGAGAGCTGAGACTGCGCTGCTGGTTGTCCATGGTCAAGATAGGATGCAGAGTAGTGGGAGTTGCTTCCTCCCTTGCTGATAGAACCAAGAGACACTGAGAGGTCAACTAGGCTAACAAAAGCCTGCATCAGAAAGAGGAGACAATCAGGAATACAAACATTAATAACCGTGGACAATGGTAGACAGCAGGGTGAGACAGAACCTGTCACACCTCACTGGATTCAGCCCATCTTCTCTAGCAATGCCACTGACATTCAGAGACCTCTAATCATCTCTAATTCACCATACAACCCCCCCTCCCCACTCCTCCTCAAATAGCAAAATGATATCTTTTCAGAAGCAGAGAGAGAAAGAAGAAAAATATATGAAATAATGAGCATTAGCCTGAAAAAGGTTGAGCTTCTTGATGTAGACTTCTTTTTTTCCCCCTTGTAGCCTCATTACCATTAATTGGCAATTTAAAGTCCCAGCCTTCCCTTGCTACTTAGTGGAGTGAAGACTTATGAGGAAAGTTAGAGCAATTATAGAATTGATATGTACTTAGATCAATTATAGAATAAATAACCATATTTTCTTGCATAGCTGAGTGGTAGTGAGTAAATTTTTCCTGCTACACCGTCAAAAAGAAACTTAACTCTTCAAGCTAAAATGTTTTAATACATCACTGATGGCCCAAACTTTTCCTGATTTCCAACCTGTCGCAAATAATTTCCAATTAGACATCTGGCTTCTTAAATCTGCCCCTTCCATCTATTTTTCTAGGCTACCGAAGTATTCTTTGCACTGGTCTTCTGATTTCTTCCCACTCTGAACAGTCTTCTAATATTGATTGAAGTACTATGATTTTCATTACGTTACTTGCTTTAAAACTTATCTTCGCCCTTTATTGCATGAACAGCAGTTTTCACCTGTGGATACTGAGACAGTTGTTCTCAAAGTGTCATCCCTGTATTAGTACTAGCAGCATCAACATTCCCTTGAAACTTCTTAGAAATGGGAAAAAAAATTGTAAGAAACAGGGTCTGGTCTTGAACTCCTGGCCTCAAGTAATCCTCCTGCCTTAGTCTCCTGAGCAGCTGAGATTACAAGTATGGGCCACCATGTCTGGCTCCCAAAATGAAAATTTCAGGCTCCTACCATAAACCTGCTGAGAATTGGAAACTATGGGGATAAAGCCCAGCCATTTGTTTTCTAACGAATCTTCCAGTTGATACTGATGAAAGCTCACTTTTGAAAACTACTTTCCTGGAAGAACCATAGAAGAAACTCAGAGGTCACAATGGCTGATAAAGGAGTCCTGGATGGAGTTTCTGAGGAAGAAATGAGCAGGAAATGAAAGACTCCAAGCTTGTCAGCTCTGTTTCAGATAAGGACTGTCCATTCCTACTGTTTTGTAAAAACTTCCACCTAATATATCACTTGTGACATCTGTGAGGTTTAGCTTCCACATAATATACCATTTGTAAAAGATGTCAAATTATTTCCTCCTTCCTTCCTTCCTTCTTTCCTTCCTTCTTTCCTTCCCTTTTTCTTTCTTTTGCCTATGGATGTTCAATTGTCCCATTGTCATTTGCTGAAAGGTCTACCTTTCCCTCACTGAATTGTGATATAGTTTGGATGTTTGTTCCCTCCAAGTTTTACATTGAAATGTGATTCCCAATGTTGGAGTTGGGGCCTGGTAGGTGTTTGGGTTATAGGGGCGGATTCCTCATGAGTACCTTGGAGCTGTCCTTGTGGTAATGAGTAAGTGCTTTCTCGATGAGATCCTGCAAGATTTGGTTGTTTGGAAGAGTGTGGCACTTCCTCCCTTGCTCTCTCTTGCTCCCTGTCTCACCATGTGATATGCTTGCACTCCTTTCAACTTCCACCATGATTGGTAACTTCCTGAGGCTTCACCAGGAATATATGCTGGTGCCATGCTTGTGCAGCCTGCAGAACCATAAGCCAAATCAACCTCTTTTCTTTATAAATTACCTCACCTTAGGTATTCCTTTATAGCAATGCAAACAGATTAATACAAATTGGTTTTGTATCTGTGTCAAAAATTAGTTGGTTTTTCATGTATGGATCCATTTCTGGGTTCCTTATTCAGTCTGTTGGTCTAAGTGTGTCTCTGCACTAAGGCCACACTGTCTTGATTACTGTAGTTATATAGCAGGATGTAAATTTGGGTAGAGTGATTCCTCCCACTTTATTCTTCTTTATCAGGATTGTTTTAGGTGGTCTAGGGCCTGTGCCTTTCCAAATAAATTTTAGAATAACTTCGACAATGTCTACAACAAACCTTGCTAGAATTTTGTTAGGAAATTCACTAAAGCCATATAAACCAATTTGGAAAAAAATGAACATCTTTATTGTGTTGAGTTTTTTGATCCATAAATACAGTATGTGTATCCATTTAATATAGTTCTTTTAGGTCTTTCATCAGTATTTTGTAGTTTTGAGTGTATAAATCCCATAAATGTTTTGTTAAGTTTATACTCACATATGTCATTTCTTTGGAGGTGTTTTTAATTTTGGTTTTTAAATTTTAAATGTCTCAATTTTGTTTTGTTTTTAAATTTGGTTTTAAATTTTGGTCTTTAATGTTCATTGTTAGCAAATAGAAATGTGATATTTATTTATTATTTGATCTGGTACCCTGCAACCTTGCTGAACTTACTCATTAGCTCTTGGAGTTTGTTTTTGTAGATCTCTTGGCCTAATATATTACCAGAAAGAAGAATTTTGCATTCCTCACCACAAAACACTCAAGTCCTATAGAAACACAACTTCCATTTACCTTTCCAGACTCATTCTCAATCTTTGTTCTCAGTGGAAATCCTTTCCCAGTGTTTTGTGAAATTGTGGTTGAGAATCTCCTGTATCATCACTTGAGGTGGTTTAAAAATGTAGGCTCCCAGGGTCAGCCCAAAGTCTGTAGGGGCAGCCTGAAAACCTGAACTTTTAATATGATATCCTGGATGATTCTTATATACCCTGAGGTTTGAGACAATTTAGGTCTCAGCTTAAGCCAAAAAGATATTCTCATTTTCCCTGAACTTACCACTCACTTCTCAGCTATCAAATCTGCTCCCTGCATCCTTTGTTTTATGTTTACCACAGACCTCCTTATTTGAGATCATTACTTCCAAGTTGGAAATTCATTACTTCCAAACATATAGTAACACCTCTCTACCCTTCGCACATAGTCTGCAATTGTATTCAAACTGAAATTCCTTGTGTCTGCATCAAACTACCCCATTTTTAAAAATTTCTTCATCTGTGAGAAAAATTACTCAGCCCTTAATAAAAATTATATTTGACCTGAGGTGGGCCCTGAACACAGCACAGACATCCTGTTGCATGCACTTGGTCAAGTGCTTCTCCACATTCACAAGTAGTTATTACAAATATGCATTCATTTCTTCTACGTCTCCTCCCCATCACCACATCACAATAGATTACCCAGTTTCTGAATTTACAGAAGAAAAAAGTTATCTCACTCCTCCATTTAAAAGCTTGCTTTTATTTATAGTTCAAAGTACTCCATCCATAGTTCAATGGTTCAAAGACTGTCCTATTAATATCACCTTTATTTCCTAATACCTATAACTCATCTTGATTAAAAACAACTTTGATCACATACTCCTTTCCCAAGGAAGTTTCTTTACTGCCTTCCACTGGATAATTCCCCTAAGAATATACAAGGACTATAAAACAAAAATAAAATATTAAATAATACTTTATTGTATGTATTGTATACTGTGTTGTATCCTCTTTGGCTATTGCCCTATCATGTTTTCTTTTATCATCCCTCAGTTTATCAAAACAGAGCTCAATACATGGTATCTCTCCTTTTTCACTTCTTAAATGGCTGAAAATTTGCTGTCTCCTTGAAAATGACCTGATGATGTCATCAAGCATTGCTAATCCTTAAATCTAATGGGAAATATTCCATTTTTATTGTAAGGCCTCTGAGCCCAAGCTAAGCCATCATTTCCCCTGTGACCTGCATGTACACATCCAGATGGCCAGTTCCTGCCTTAACTGATGACATTCCACCACAAAAGAAGTGAAAATGGTCTGTTCCTGCCTTAACTGCAATGCCGCTTGACCCCAGTACAAACTCGACAGTGGTTCCAAATAGCCAGAAAACGGCACTTTCAATTTTTCCATCCTACAAGATCTAAATAATTTTTGTCGTAAAATGGGCAAACAGTCTGAGGTGCCTGACGTCCAGGCATTCTTTTACACATCGGTCTCTCCCTAGTCTCTGTTCCCAATGCAACTCGTCCCGAATCTTCCATCTTTCCCTCCCGCCTGTCCCCTTAGTCCCAACCCCAAGTGTCGCTGAGTCTTTCTAATCTTCCTTTTCTACAGACGCATCTGACCTCTCCCCTCCTTGCCAGGCCGAGCTAGGTCCCAATTCTTCCTCAGCCTCCGCTCCTCCACCCTATAATCCTTTTATCACCTCCCCTCCTCACACCTGGTCCAGCTTACAGTTTCGTTCCGTGACTAGCCCTCCCCCACCTGCCCAGCAATTTACTCTTAAAAAGGTGGCTGGAGCTAAAGGCATAGTCAACGTTAATGCTTCTTTTTCTTTATCCCAAATCAGATAGCGTTTAGGCTCTTTTTCATCAAATATAAAAACCTTGCCCAGTTCATGGCTCGTTTGGCAGCAACCCTGAGATGCTTTACAGCCCTAGACCCTAAAAGGTCAAAAGGCCGTCTTATTCTCAATATACATTTTATTACCCAATCTGCTCCCGAAATTAAACAAAACCCCAAAAATTAAATTCCGGCCCTTAAACCCCACAACAGGACTTAATTAACCTCACCTTCAAGGTGTGCAATAATAGAGTAGAGGCAACCAAGTAGCAACATATTTCTGAGTTGCAATTCCTTGCCTCCACTGTGAGACAAACCCCAGCCACATCTCCAGCACACAAGAACTTCCAAACGCCTAAACCGCAGTGGCCAGGAGTTCCTCCAGGCCCGCCTCCCCCAGGAGCTTGCTACAATCACCAGAAATCTGGCCACCAGGCCAAGGAATGCCCACAGCCCAGGATGCCTCCTAAGCCGTGTCCCATCTGTGCGGGAGCCCACTGAAAATCAGACTGTTCAACTCACCTTGCAGCCACTCCCAGATCCCCTGGAACTCTGGCCCAAGGTTCTCTGACTGACTCCTTCCCAGATCTTCTCGGCTTAGCAGCTGAAGACTGATACCGCCTGATTGCTTCAGAAGCCCACATGACCATCACAGATGCCAAGCTTCAGTTAACTCTCACAGTGGAAGGTAAGTCCGTCCCCTTCTTAATCAATGCAGAGGCTACCCACTCCACATTACCTTCTTTTCAAGGGCCTGTTTCCCTTGCCTCCATAACTGTTGTGGGTATTGACAGCCAGGCTTCTAAACCTCTTAAAACTCCCCAACTCTGGTGCCAACTTAGACAATACTCTTTTAAGCACTCCTTTTTAGTTATGCTCACCTGCCCTGTTCCCTTATTAGGCCGAGACACTTTTTTTTTTTTTTTTTTTTGAGATGGAGTCTCGCTGTCTCCCAAGCTGGAGTGCAGTGGTGCGATCTCTGTTCACTGCAGGCTCTGCCCCCGGGTTCACGCCATTCTTCTGCCTCAGCCTCCCGAGCAGCTGGGACTACAGGCGCCCGCCACCACGCCCTGCTAATTTTTTATATTTTTAGTAGAGATGGGGTTTCACCGTGTTAGCTAGGATGGTCTCGATCTCCTGACCTCGTGATCCTCCTGCCTCTGCCTCCCAAAGTGCTGGGATTACAGGTGTGAGCCACTGCGCCCGGCAGGCTGAGACACTTTAACTAAATTATCGGCTTCCCTGACTATTCCTGGACTACAGCCACAGCTCATTGCTGCCTTTTCCCCCAGTTCAAAGCCTCCTTCACATCCTCCCCTTGTATCTCCCCACCTTAACCCACAAGTATAAGACACCTCTACTCCCTCCTTAGTGACCGATCATGCACCACTTACCATCCCATTAAAACCTAATCACTCTTACCCCGCTCAATGCCAATATCCCATCCCACAGCATGCTTTAAAAGGATTAAAGCCTGTTATCACTCACCTGTTACAGCATAGCGTTTTAAAGCCTATAAACTCTTCTTACAATTCCCGCATTTTACCTGTCCTAAAACCAGACAAGGCTTACAGGTTGGTTCAGGATCTGCACCTCATCAACCAAATTGTTTTGCCTATCCACCATGTGGTACCAAACCCATATACTCTCCTATCCTCAATACCTTCCTCTACAACCCATTATTCTGTTCTGGATCTCAAACATGCTTTCTTTACTATTCCTTTGCACCCTTCATCCCAGCCTCTCTTTGCTTTCACTTGGACTGACCTTGACACCCATTAGGCTCAGCAAATTACCTGGGCTGTACTGCCGCAAGCCTTCACAGACAGCCCACATTCTTTCAGTCAAGCCCAAATTTCATCCTCATCTGTTACCTATCTCGGCATAATTATAAAAACACACGTGTTCTCCCTGCTGATAGTGTCCAACTAATCTCCCAAACCTCAATCCCTTACAAAACAACAACTCCTTTCCTTCCTAGGCATGGTTAGTGTGGTCTGAATTCTTACACAAGAGCCAGGACTGCACCCTGTAGTCTTTCTGTCCAAACAACTTAACCTTACTGTTTTAGCCTAGCCCTCATGTCTGCGTGCAGCGGCTGCTGCTGCTTTAATACTTTCAGAGGCCCTAAAAATCACAAACTATGCTCAACTCACTCTCTACAGCTCTTATAATTTCCAAAATCTATTTTCTTCCTCATACCTGATGCATATACTTTCTGCTCCCCGGCTCCTTCAGCTATACTTATTCTTTGTTGAGTTTCCCACAATTACCATTGTTCCTGGCACGGACTTCAATCCGGCCTCCCATATTATTCTGGATACCACTCCTGACCCTCATGACTGTATCTCTCTGATCCACCTGACATTCACCCCATTTCCCCATATTTCCTTTCCTGTTCCTCACCCTGATCACATTTAGTTTATTGATGGCAGTTCCGCCAGGCCTTATCACCAGTCACCAACAAAGGCAGGCTATGCTATAGTATCTTCCACATCTATCATTGAGGCTACAGCTCTGCCCCCCTCCACTACCTCTCAGCAAGCCGAACTAGCTGCCTTAACTCAAGCCCTCACTCTTGCAAAAGGACTATGCATCAATATTTATAGTGACTGTAAATATGCCTTTCATATTCTGCACCACCATGCTGTTATATGGGCTGAAAGAGGTTTCCTCACTACACAAGGGTCCTCCATCATTAATTCCTCTTTAATAAAAACTCTGCTCAAGGCCGCTTTACTCCCAAAGGAAGCTGGAGTCATTCACTGCAAAGGCCATCAAAGGGTGTCAGATCCCATTGCTCTAGACAACGCTTATGCTGAAAGGTGGCTAGACAAGCAGCTAGCTCTCCAACTTCTGTCCCTCATGGCCAGTTTTTCTCCTTCACATCAGTCACTCCCACCTACTCCCCCGCTGAAACTTCTACCTAGCAATCTCTTCCCACACAAGGCAAATGGTTCTTAGACCAAATATCTCCTTCCAGCCTCACAGGCCCATTTTATTCTGTCGTCATTTCATAACCTCTTCCATGTAGGTTACAAGCTGCTAGCCCGTCTCTTAGAACCTCTCATTTCCTTTCCATCCTGAAAATCTATCTTCAAGGAAACCACTTCTCAGAGTTCCATTTGCTATTCTACTACCCCTCAGGGATTGTTCAGGCCTCCTCCCTTTCCTACACATCAAGCTCAGGGATTTGCCCCTGCCCAGGACTGGCAAATTGACTTTACTCACATGCCCCGAGTCAGAAAACTAAAATACCTCTTAGTCTGGACACTTTCACTGGATGGGTAGAGGCCTTTCCTACAGGGTCTAAGAAGGCTACCGCAGTCATTTCTTCCCTTTGGTCAGACATAATTCCTCAGTTTGGCCTTCCCACCTCTATACAGTCCAATAGCAGACCGGCCTTTATTAGTCAAATCAGCCAAGCATTTTTTCAGGCTCTTGGTATTCAGTGAAACCTTTATATCCCTTACGGTCCTCAGTCTTCAGGAAAGGTAGAACGGACTAATGGTCTTTTAAAAACACACCTCACCAAGCTCAGCCACCAACTTAAAAAGGACTGGACAATACTTTTACCACTTTCCTTTCTCAGAATTCAGGCCTGTCCTTGGAATGCTACAGGGTACAGCCCATTTGAGCTCCTGTATGGACGCTCCTTTTTATTAAGCCCCAGTCTCATTCCAGACACCAGACCAACTTGGACTGTGCCCCAGAATACTTGTCATCCCTACTATCTTCTGTCTAGTCATACTCCTATTCACCGTTCTCAACTACTCATACATGCCCTGCTCTTGTTTACACTGCTGGTTTACACTGTTTCTCCAAGCCATCACAGCTGGTATCTCCTGGTGCCATCCCCAAATCGCCACTCTTAACTCTTAAAGTAAATAAATAATCTTTGCTGGCAGGACTATGCTGAATCTCCTTAGGCACTCTCTAATTAGATGTCCCGGGTCCTCCCAATTCTTAGACCTTTAATACCTGTTTTTCTCCTTCTCTTATTCCATTTAGTTTTTCAATTCATACAAAACTGTATCCAGGCCATCATCAATAATTCTAAATGACAAATGTTTCTTCTAACGGTCCCACAATATCACCCCTTACCACAAAATCTTCCTTCAGCTTAATCTCTCCCACTCCAGGTTCCCACACCGCCCCTAATCCCGCTCGAAACAGCCCTGAGAAACATCGCCCATTATCTCTCCACACCACCCCCAAAATTTTCACCGTCCCAACACTTTACCACTATTCTGTTTTATTTTTCTTATTAATATAAGAAGACAGGAATGTCAGGCCTCTGAGCCCAAGCTAAGCCATCATATCCCCTGTGACCTGCACATACACATCCAGATGGCTGGTTCCTGCCTTAACTGATGACATTCCACCACAAAAGAAGTGAAAATGGCCTGTTCCTGCCTTAACTGATGACATTATCTTGTGAAATTCCTTCTCCTGGCTCATCCTGGCTCAAAAGCTCCCCTACTGAGCACCTTGTGACCCCCATTCCTGCCCACCAGAGAACAACCCCCCTTTGACTGTAATTTTCCTTTACCTTCCCAAATCTTATAAAACGGGGAGGCTGAGGCAGGAGAAAGGCATGAACCCCGGGGGGTGGAGCCTGCAGTGAGCCGAGATCGTGCCACTGCATTCCAGCCTGGGCGACAGTGAGACTCCAACTCAAATAAAATAAAATAAATAAATAAAACGGCCCCACCCCATCTCCCTTCACTGACTCTCTTTTCGGACTCAGCCCGCCTGCACCCAGGTGAAATAAACAGCCTTGTTGGTCACACAAAGCCTGTTTGGTGGTCTTTTCACACCGACGAGAGTGGAAGTTATCTTATTAGCATGTGATACTGTTGACCACTTTCTCCTTTCTGAATTTTCATTACACTACACTCCCTTAAAACCTCCTTCTTAGTGTTGGGGAGGGTTTCTTGTGATTGTTTGTTTTGTTTTGTTTTTGAGACGGGGTTTCACTCCATAGCCCAGGCTGGAGTACGGTGGTGTAATCTTGGCTCATTGTAATCTCGGCTCATTGTAATCTTCACCTCCCAAGCTCAAGCAATCCTCCCACTTCAGCCTTCTGAGTAGCTGCAGCCACAAGCATGTGCTACCACACCCAGCTATTTTTTTCTCTTTTGCATTTTTTTTTGTAGAGACAGGGTTTCCCCATGTTGCCCAGGCTGGTCTTGAGCTCCTGAGCTCAAGCAATATGCCCACCTTGGCCCCCCAAAGTGCTGGGATTACCGCATGAGCCACTGCGCCTGACCCCTTCTTAGTCAGTTTGTTTGTTTATTTGTTTTTAACTGGATCATAAACTTCTTTTTGCTTCTTGTGTATTAAGAGTTTTCAGTGTTTGTTGAGTTTTAGAGATCTTTTTCTCTCCATAACCTCCCCCTGGATTCTCCATTTTATGCCACCTTTTCAATTACCTCTATTGTTTCCCTGTTTTGAAACAACACTTTCCTAGTCTCTAGAGCCCTCACTGCTGTCTCTTAAGCTCCTCATCTTTTCTTCCAAATTCCAAGTTGACAACTCAGCATGAAAGTTCTGAGTGTACCTCAAACTCAGCCTCTCCTAAAAAATAAAAAAATAAAAATCTCATTATTCTGTTTCTACCAGCCTTTCCTCCCATTTTCCCTGATTTGGTAAATGAAATGCCCTCTTCTCTAGTTGCCCTAGCCAAAACCAGAGAGAGATTTCAACCTTCCTTCTCTCTCATTCCTGCAGTCAATAAGCCACTAAATTCCAACATTTCTACCGGCTGTTCCTCTCCATCCTCAAATCTGCCTACTCCTCTCCAAGTTTGAGGTCACTGTCATAGTTCATTACTTAATCATGCCTCACTGGAACCACAGAAGCAATCATCTACTTTCACTCCCTTTCCCAAGTCTAGTATACTCCAAGCCATCAAGACACTCTCCACACCACAACCTGGGCAGTGTTTCAGAGATGCAAATCACTGGTCAGCTTAGTGTTTTTCCAGATGTTTCCTATCCCTTACAGCCTCAGTAGGGCATAAAATGCTCTTGTGTGACCTGACTTCTACTGTGTTAACTCTACAACTACTCTGAACCTAACACTACTGAATTGCTTGCACCCATTCCACAGTCTAATTCTCTTATATTTGATTATCTTCTAAGAGTCTTTCCTCATTTTTGCCCGACTCATAAATTTCTCTTCATCCTTTAAGACTTAATTTTATTAACCTGTCATTAATGAAGCCTTCCTTTACTGTCATAGGCGGACTTAGGTACTTTTTCTTCTCTTTTTATATAACATTTCATATATTCGCTTATGAACACTTTTATCAGGTTGTTTTGTGACTCTTTTTGTTTAGCTATTGGTCCACCAAATTCAGTATGAACTGCACTAACACAAAGACCCTGTTATATTCTCTTTCTAAAAGTTTTTATAAAATAGCAATGAAATGTTTGTGAGCGAAGTATTGAGTGTTAGATGAGAGAGATGCATATAAATTATTAAAACACAGGACCAAGAATGACACACACTTTTTCGAGATATTGATGAAGACTGAATATATGGAAGAGGAAAAGATGATGACCACACACATTCAATTTTGGCCCAAAAGTACATATATTACAACAGCAGGAGAGGGCGAGATGCCATTATAGGGAGCAGTGTTGATTTGAAGTCCTGCTATCAGTTGTCCAGTGAGATAATCAAAAAGAACCTAGGGATACAGATCTAGAGTTCAGAAATAAGATTGTGCTGCAAAAATAGATATAATCATTCTTCAAGTAATTCTTCAGGTTGCCTGGCCATTTAACTAAAAACAAAACAAACAGCTAATTAAAATCTAACTAAGAACATGGAAGTAAAAATCACAACACATACTGTTTCAGCTGCATAGTCTGATGTGACAAGTCTATGTGGTAAATGAAAAAAAAATGAGTGTTTTGGGAAATAAAAATGTAAAGGAGATGTTAGATTTTGTTTTGAAACGTTTCTGATACTCTATTAAGGAATTAAAACTGCAAGTATTTCAGGGCCATTTAAGCATTTTTGACAGGGGTGAGTTTTAAGAAATTTTCTTAAAATATAAAACAATGCTGTAGTCCTAGTTACTCAGGAGGCTGAGGCAAGAGGATTGCTTGAGCCTGGGAAGCAGCGGTTGCAGTGAGCCGAGATCACACCACTGCATTCCAGCCTGGGCAACAGAGTGAGACCCTGTCTCAAAAATAAATAAAAATAAAAATAAAACAATGGATTGTAGGAGGTGGAGAGGATGGGAAGTCCCTTAAATAATTCAGGATAGGTGGGGCGTGGTGGCTCACACCTCTAATCCCAGCACTTTGGCAGGCCGAGGCAGGTGGATCACCTGAGGTCGGGAGTTCGAGACCAGCCTGACCAACACGGAAAAACCCTGTCTCTACTAAAAATATAAAATTAGCCAGGCATGGTGGCACATGCCTGTAATCCCAGCTACTCAGGAGGCTAAGGCAGAGAATCATTTGAACCTGGGAGGTGGAGGTTGCCATGAGCTGAGATCGCATCATTGCACTCCAGTCTGGGCAACAAGAGCGAAAATCTGTCGCAAAATAATAATAATAATAATAATAATAATTCAGGATAAAGGATAAAGGGTTAGAGCAATGAATACCAATAACAAGCATCTGGAATCTGACTTCTGACTTTGGTGGCACCATTTTTTCCTCAGAGGCCCCAAAGGGCATAAAAAACTTTATCTGCACATATGTTCAAAAAGGAAGACTATATTTTACTACATATTATGGTACAGACACCATATAAAAATAAGACCTACTCCCAGGCTGGGCGCTGTGGCTCACGCTTGTAATCCCAGCACTTTGGGAGGCCGAGGCGGGTGGATCACGAGGTCAGTAGATCCAGACCACGGTGAAACCCCGTCTCTACTAAAAATACAAAAAATTAGCCGGGCGTGGTAGCGGGCGCCTGTAGTCCCAGCTACTAGGAGAGGCTGAGGCAGGAGAATGGCGTGCACCCGGGAGGCAGAGCTTGCAGTGAGCCGAGATTGCACCACTGCACTCCAGCCTGGGCGACAGAGCGAGACTCTGTCTCAAAAAAAAAAAAAAAAAAATAAGACCTACTCCCATAACGAAGCAGAATATAATTTTCTATGCATGATTTTAACTTCCTGGACGCTAATAAAAGATCTTGCCAAACAAAGCAATTCTGACATTGAATTAAATGACCAAGCATTAGGAGAAAAACTGTGATAAGTCCAAGCATAAAAGACATATATTTTTTATGAGAACTGAATATGAATGGAATTAATAAAACAAAAGAAAATTGGAAGTTTCTACTAAAGTATTTTAGAATGATTGCATAAAGTTTACTAAGCTTTTAAAACCCAAGCAGTGTTTACATGTCAGTACTTGTTCATAACACCACACACTCTGAACACTGATAGTATCATAAATATATACGTATTTAGAGTTATTTTGTAGTGTATATATGCATACAAATACACAAACAATTTTATTGCAAACATCCTAGACCTACCGTGAACCCCAAATGATCATAGTTTCAGATTTCTTAGACACTATAAGTTATGACACACACCAGATAAATAGGGCCACACTGCAAAAGAATTCAAGTACTTATCTTTTGCAGAGACAGCTGGAAATCCATGAGAATTATAGATAGGGAAGGTTTTGGAGGTCAGGAATCTTGTTAAATCTTGTCAACTCTGCTGCTTTTACAATTCTCTATCTCTAGTTTCAGAGTGGTAAAGGGAAATACTTACACTTCCTTTGGAATACCATCTTTTCTTATAATCTTTACTGTCTCATTTCTAAGCTATGGTCTGACCTTCGTCTTGTCTAGGCTTTCTTGTTATGTACAGTTCTCTTTCAATAGTTAATGCCAGCACCACTCACTGGACACTTAAACAACAATTCAATGCAGCATGTACTGCATCACTTAGCAGACTTTCATGTCTTCTTAACCAGCTGAAGAGATGCTTGATGCGCAATATTATATTCATTTTTTTCTATATGATACCTAACAATGTGCTGAGTGTATATTTATAGATCACATCTAAACATATGGTTAAATTGAATTTATTTTTTGAGGATTGTCAGTATTCTTTGAAATGGTATATATTCTTTAAATTTTATATAGGCTACATAGTGTCCTGAAAATTGCTTTTTCACAAATTGTTCTATTTATGCTAGGTACTCAACTCACCCATCTCTCCTACAGTTCTTATTAGAAGTCTGTGCAATTGTTTGCATATCTGCCCCACCCTGCAAGTATCAGAGCAACTTACAGGATGTAGGTGGATTAAAAAATCTTTCCAGTAAGAGAGAACAAATACAGCAGGGCTCACTCTGCCACCTGTAATAAACCCACTCCTCTATACAGCTCATACCAGAAGTCTTTGCTAAGTTACACAACCAGAGAGGCAGTAAAAGATGGGACTAAGTTCAAAGACACCACTAGGATCTATACCAACAAAACTCACTGGAAAGAAAAAAAATGCAAATAAACTTGTCCTGTGCTATAATTTCAGATACCATTCGACAAATTCTTACATAGAGTCATCAGAGGGGAAGTAACTGGCAAGATGGGACAAAGGTCAACTTTAAGCCTAGGCCAGATTCCATTAAATTCTACTCTAGGGTAGCAACTCAGCTGATACAGACCTGTGCAGTCTGCTTCTAAATCTGTAGTTTTCCTTGTTTTACCCCAACTTTTTTACTCCTTTTACATTGTGTGTGTCTCTATTTCTGATCCCATATCTGAAATAGACCCTATCTTGAATATTGAGAATTACCACAATAGAATTTCAAAAATATAAATTATAAATCATATTATTTGCATTAGACAGGCTTTCCCCAAGACAGATATAAAGATTGTTTTTAAGTTGTTTTGTTCTACCTTTGTGTGTTAAATATCATTTCGTCCCTCCAGATTCATACTTCTCCTTTCTTCACTCTGCTCTGGACTCTGGAAGGCCATTGCCTTTAGTTTACATAAATGCACCCCTTCTCTGTGTCTTTGTAAGTTGGTTTTGGCCAACGGAAGGTACAGACAGGAGATAAGAGAGTGAGAAGAATGTGAGGTCGACTTCCTCCCTGCCAGGTGACTGCCATCTAACTGAATCCTTTATGGAGTTCTTGAGCTTACAGCTACCTCTTTCCAGAACCCTTGAATTTTAGTCTTTTTCCCTCTAGGCCTCTTACCAGCCCCTTATTAAGTTTCCTAAATTCTTCCCAAACCTGCTTAAATAGTCCCTTTAGTAAGCTTTTTCAAATTACTGGTTTAAATGTGCCATCTGCTTCCTACCAGGACCTTGATTGATATGTCTCATATCTGTTTACTGGAAATCAACTTTTTAAAGAGTGATGAAAAGACTTGTATTCTTTGGCCTTGTCTTAGTAAAATGAAACATTGTTTTCCATTCTTCTTTTCCATCCACAAGTCAAGTCAGATACACCAAGTCCCCAACAGACGTCCAAGGCTTATAGGTAGAGTGGGCAGATCGTGGTGCGCCTCATAGAACTTCTAACTCTACATAGTCCAAAAGCATCTCCATTTTGGTGGCTTGGTAGAGATTGTTGTGCCCTCAATTTATAGTCTGAAATATGAAGCAAACTTAGCTCCTAGATTCTTGTGTAGATTGGGTCCTGGTAGCCCCCATGTGCTTGTGGGGCTGTTCCAACTGTATTTTTCTGTACTCTGATCCTAATTTTATAATATTATAGTTATTCCCTGTTATATTGAGGAAATATCTTGACCCCAACTTACTCAGTATTTTTAACTACAGATGGGTGTGGTGGCTCCCACCTGTAATCTTAGCACTTTGGGAGCCTGACGTGGGAGGATTGTTTGAGGCCAGGAGTTTAAGACCAGCCTGGGCAACAAAGGAAGAACCTGTCTCTACAATTTTTTTTTTTTTTTTTTTTTTTTTAGGCTTCGCCAGGTGTGGTCATATGCCTATAGTTCCAGCTTCTCGGGAGGCTGAGGTGGGAGGATTGCTTGAGCCCAGGAGTCCAAGGCTGCAGTGAGCTGTGATCACACCACTGCACTCCAGCCCAGGTGACAGAGCAAGAACCTGTCTCTGAAAAGAGAAAAAAACCAAAATATTTTCAGCTACTACCCTTTTTTGTCATCTCATTTAGTTTATTGATATGAATATATGTTACATATGTCAATGGTTTTGACTAATACATACAACTCTGTCTTCTAATTTTCATACAACCATACATATTCATAAGCAATATTTTCACATCATGTTGAAATTTAGCTATGGTCATTACAAAGAGCTGTAGACATGAAAGAGGTAGCTTAACAAACTTTAACAATGTCTTCAAAACTCTCTCCTCCACAAACTGTTCTGTAATTCTGATCGTAAGTACCTATACTAACAGGTGTTTAAATGAGAGACCAAAATCTAACCCCAACCTTGTAAGTAATTTATTTTGTCTAAAAAAATGACACAAATATAAGTTGGCATAAGGTTTTATATTATTTAGGGATAATTTAAACATAGTATTAAACGTACATCATATATTATGATGCTAAAGTTACGTTGGTATTTCTCTCCCCAAGAATACTTTTGAAAACATTCCCATCCGTGATCATGCATCATATAAATATGTAAAGTTTGTGTGGATGCCAGGAAAATAAGTGAAAACCAAGAATTATTTTCACCTGTATCAAATAATATGGTTATTAGTGAGAAATCATAATGATGATTATTATTTTCAGAATGTTTATCAAAACTTCTCTGCTTTTGTCCCCAGAAAAGAGAGAAGAGCATCTTCTAGTTTATGTTTACAGGAATATGAGTACCTCTTTAAGATCTCCAGGAACTATGCCAAATTTGATTATCTTATGTTTTAATAATGACATGAAGTCACTTAAATCTGCTTCAAATGGCATCAAAAACAACTAGCAAAAGATAATTCAGCAAAATTGAGATAATATTAGTGAACGAACTATAAAAATGTTTTGAGATCTGCAGACTGGATTATGCCAAATATTATTATTATACTCATATACAGAGTTTTAATGCCTCTAGGAAACAGCCTTTTCAGTATTTTGTGTTCTATGTCAGCTTAATTTTACTTATTGCACAATTAAATCTCTCTTAAACAATTCAAGGAAAATCTTTATTCTTTGAATAGGCTTTAAAAGTGTAATAGATTGGCAGCTCTTTTTAGAAATTCTTTTCTAATAAAACATTATAAGTGGTTAGATCATTAAGCCTGGTTTGAAAAGCCTACATATAGGGGAGAAAACCTACCATAGCTTATACGATGGAAACATCTGCTAAACCATCTAACACAGACTCGCAGAGAGAGGAATATATTCTTTTTTGGTTTTTTAGATGGAGTTTTACTCTTGTTGCCCAGGTTGGAATGCAGTGGTGTTATCTTGGCTCACTGCAAACTCCACCTCCTGGGCTCAAGCTATTCTCCTGTCTCTGCCTCCCGAGTAGCTGGGATAACAGGGGCCCGCCACCATGCCTGGCTAAATTTTTTTGTATTTTTAGTAGAGATGGGGTTTCATCATGTTGACCAGGCTGGTCTTGACCTTCTGACCTCAGGTGATCCCTCTGCCTTGGCATCCCAAAGTACTGGGATTATAAGTGTGAGCCACCACACCCTACCAAGAGGAATATATTTTTTTAAATCGAAAGCAAATGGCCAAGACTGAATGCATGGTCCTTAAGGGACAGTGCATATTTTCTATCTACAAAGGTCACCTGGCCTTTGAGCATGCAGCAAGCAATGAAAATGCCTCAGAGCTAAACCCAGCAGGACTGTTCTGTTAACAAGGACTCACCCTAGTATGAAGTCATGTCTTTTCCTAGGGTAGTAGACAATTCTATCGCTACTAATATTTGAACCATAATTAAATGGAAAAATTCATCACTAGATTTATTAGAGAATTGGACAATAATACAATGAATGGAATTCCACATTGGTGAAATAATCAAATAGATATGTCAATATGTTACTCAGGATAGTAACTTAGAGTCAAGAAAGACTTTCTGCAATGATTCAGAAGCAATTTATATATACAGAGTGTAGTCCTGAGATAGAAAAGCCATGAGAGAAGCTCATGAAGTGGCAGATATCCTGTAGGAATGTTCATTTCTTTTTACACACACTTCAGATTTACCTTGCTTGTAGCTGGAACTCCATCTTTTTTAAACTGTTTCAGACCATTGCTTGGTGAGATCTACATGTCCCAGTTTCTTAGTTAATCAATCCTTCCTGATAAGCACTCTCTGAGTACTTTTAAGTTTGCAGAACCTTATACAAAATTCCAATGTTTTTTTTTTTGATGAACATTGAGATAAGCCTAAAAAAATTGTCATGGTCCCCCAAAACTAAGTTCAATTGTGCACATTTAGGTAAAAAGAAAATGCTTACTTCTACCTAGGTCAAATTGTAGCTTTAGTCCAGCGAAAACGTTGTAGAGGAAAGAGCCTTGGAATCACAGACTTAGGTTTCAAACTGACATCTTCCACATTTTTTGAAGATGAACAGATTATTAAAGTCACTGAGTATCAGTGCTGCATCTGTAAGTTCTGGGTTTACAGTGAAATTTTAATGTAAAAATTTGTATAAGACAGCATGGCATCTGGCATAAAGGAGATGCTTAATGAATTATATTTGTTTCTTTTGAGGATAATATTAATACTTATATAATTGTTATGAGGACTAAATGAATTAATGGAGAAGGCATTTATAATGAGCTCTGGTACATATTGGAGCTCTTTTTAAATTACAAAAGAATATCAAATAAGCTATATCCATTATTACCATTAATGTTCTAGGGCCTCAATAATATTAATTCAGTAATGGGAAAATTTTAAAAATTAGGGTTAGAGCAATGACAGATCAATGAATGAATCACTTAAACCAGATATTTGTAGTTACATAGAAAAGAAGAATCTAAATTGGTAACTCCTTTGTTTTTTGTTACGGTTTATTGCTTCAGTAAGAAAGTACTTGCTTAATATGTGTTAATCATTGTATGTATTATTCAGGTCCTCCAGAGAAAAAGAACCAACAGAATGTGTGTATGTGTTTATATATCCTGTATACATCATAGATCTATATATAGATATATATTTAAGTGTGTGTGTGTGTGTATTTATCCACATCATATGTATGTATACATACATACATATGATGAATATGACCAGTAAGATATAGCTATATACCATATACATATATATGATGTATATGATATGTATGATGTATATATATATCACAAGTAGTATCACATATTCACACATTACATATATTGAGAAATAAAAATGAAATCCTATGCTTCTCAACTGACTGCACAGATTCCTTCTTGGTTAAGAAGACCCCAGGGAAACTTTGAAAACTCAGTTCCCGGCCATGATGGAATGGGAGGTAAGACACGCATTGTTGTACCCCTCCCTCACTAACTGCCATTATGGTTTTTTTCCTAAGAGTTAAACAGAAACTAGCCCTTTGGAAAAACTCACTCCACCCCTGACGTCTACCAACTGCCTGACATTGCCCCTCCCTTTTGCAGTTTTGACAAAACTACCAACCAGTACTCCTTCCTGGTGAGAGACCACCCACCACAGAGTGGTTCTGGCCAGTCTACGGAGGATGCCCAGAGAGAGTTTTTGCATCCTCTGCTTCATCTTTTGACATCAGAGAGCCAAATAACTCCACTGTTGGACCTTGCTGACAGCCATTTTATGAGCATGAGTCTCATGGGGGCGCATGACACTCAAATGCACTTGTGCCTGTTTCTGTTTTCAAAAATATTCATGACTCCTCCTATAGCTTATTGAATATGTATATTTGGCTACTCTGTTCAGCATAAATTCCTGTCTTATTCTTCCCACCTGTAAGTATCTGTTCCTGGCTTCTGATCAGAAACGTCGCTTCCCAGCCTGTCAGAATGGCCATCCTGCAGGCTTTAACAGTTACCGGCAGTGAATCTGTATGGGTCTGCAGCAAACTCAGTTCTTGCCTCCTTAGAAGAATTTGACCAAGGGGCATAAGGCAGAGTGAGACATCGAGGCAAGTTTTAGAGCAAGAGTGAAAGCTTATTAAAAAGCTTTAGAGCAGGAATAAAGAGAAGTAAAGTATACTTGGAAAAGGGCCAAATGGGCAACTTAAAAGATCAAGTGGCCAGTTTGACCTTTGACTTGGGGTTTTATAAATTGGTATTCTTCCGGGGTCTGTGTCTCTTCTCCCCTGATTCTTCCCTTGGACTGGGCTGTCTTCTTGTGGCAAGCGATGCTTCTCTTGGAAGGGCCACATGCACGGTGTCTTTACTGGAGTTACACTCAGGCTCACTTGACGCGTTCTTTCCTTACCAGTCTTATGTTCCTAGAAGGTCATATACCCGTTAATCTCCACCATTTTGCCTCTTAGTGCTCATGCTTCAGCCCATTCACTCGATTTCTGAGATCTTATTGGGGAGCTGCTGATCATCAGTTTTACGTATTTCTATATATTGGGAGATTATCTTTCCCGGGTGCTGGCTGCGGCCAATTATTTTAGAGACACAGTTAACAACTGCCTGATCATCACCTGAGGGTTACCTGATGTTCCTGGTGGTGGGAGGGGGTGGAGTGGGGGGCTCTCCTGCTCTGCTCATATCTGCCTACATACTGTAACACAACCCTTTATGAGAAATAAAGTTCTCTTTTCCAAATTTATGAACCTCATCATTCTTCAGGTGACAATATATAAAGAGGTTTATTATAAGGAATCAGCTCACATGATTATGGAGACAGAAAAGTCCCAAGATCTGCAGGGTGATTCAGTAAGCTGGAGACCCAGGAGGGCCCATGGGAGTTCCACTCTGACTCTAAAACTGTGAGAATCAGGAGAGCTAATGAGGTAGTTTCTATCCACAGGCTTGCAGACTCAAGATCCAGAAAGCACTGATATTTCAGTTGGGGTCCTAAGGCAGGAAACAAGCCAGTGCCCCAGTTTGAAGCAGTTAGGCAGGAGGAATTCTCTCTTAATCAGGGGAGGGCCAGCCTTTTTAATATATTCAATAGGTTGGATATGGCCCATCTACATTACAAAAAGCCACCTTATCAACCTATTTAAATATCCAAAACAGTCATATAGACACACCCAGAATGTTTGAACAAATATCTATGCACCCCATGTGTCTCAATCAACTTGATGCATAAAATTAACCATCACATTCTAATCTAGTTTTGAAGACAAGTAATATTCCTTTAAAAGTTTATATAACCAACATAGCATTAATCCATCCAAGTCTTATAGGTAACTCTGAACAGGAATTTACTGATGGCCCACCATATATCAAACCCTATGTATTGAATCTGGTTGGTAGATAAAGACATAAAACAAGTGCGGTATATACTTTATGTGACATAATAGGGAGTTTGGACTTTGTCTTATAAAACCTAAGAAGGTAAAGGTAAATTTTAAGTAGAAAAGTAATTTGATCAGACATGTTTCAGAATAATAGTAATATTTGGGATGAAGGAGTTAATATTTATTTTTGGGCTCTTCTCATCTCCTGGACTTCTATTACAGGGCTCAGTCCTTGTATTTCTTATCATTTCTATTTATTCTCATTCTGTAAATAGTAACATCCAAATGTTTTGGTGTTTATGCAACTAGGAGGGATATTAAGAAGGTTTAACAATTAGTATGACAGAAGAATGAGCAATTAGAATAATTACTATCGTGTTCTAACAGGGTCCTGGAAACCTCCATATTACTAAATATTACTCCTTTAGTAGCATGATCATGAAATTGAAGCAAATTTACAAGGAAATGAAGAACTCTTGGTAAAGGTGCTGGAGCAGCATGGTTGTGCAAACCCTCTCAATTACACCAGGCAGGCTGTATGGATTACAATTATGAAATCTATAAAAATGTACTCAAACCAATAGCTGACAAATAAAATACCTAGGAACAAAGACTCCCAAGGGTTTTGGACAAAAACAGTCAAAGATCAAAAAGAAGTCTGCCCTTGAAAGTTCCAGCCATTCTTATGCAAATTCTATGAATTGTCTGCCTTTATAAGGGAGCATTCTATAGTCATATATACTTTGGTTAGCATAAAGCTAGAGCGTATTGGCCTGAGGTGTCAGAGAATAGAGGAGAAGGCTGAGATAGCAGCTGGAAATAAGGAGCAAACCCCTAGAAGCAAGAAAATCATAGAAAAGCTGAGCTCTTTAATCTGAAAATAATCTATGCCTAAATCTTTGGCTGATGATCAAATTATGCAAACACAGAGGAGATCACTAAGGGACAGGAAAAAAAGATTTCAACTAGAAGCCACTGGCAGCACAGAAATAGAAGCTGCTGTACACAGTGAGGAAAAACACATTTGCACTATGAATCCAGGCAGGTTAATTGCCTAGTAGAAGTAAATAAACAATAATTCTCAAAGAACACAGCAGAATTCAGAACATATTACTTATGATACCTAGTTTTCAAACAAAAATTACCAGATATTAAAAAACAAAACAGGAAAACATAACTTTTAGGAGATAGAAAAGTTAAAATAATTTGAATTCCAGCGAGCCTAGATGTGGACTTCAGGAGATAATAATTTCAAAGTGGTTATTTAAGATATGATGAAAAAATTAAAGGGAAACACAGTGCCAACGAATTAACAAATAGGGAATCCCAACAGGCAAATGCCAAATATCAAAAATGGAAATTAGCTAGTTAAAAGTGAAATGGCTGAAATTAAAAATGTATTAGATTAGCACAAACACAGATTAGAAATGACAGAAAAAAAGACTTAGAATATTTTAAGGTAAACAAAGAGAAATAACCCAGTTCAAAAAGTAGACAGTTCTTTCTACTCTTTTAAAAAAACTTTTTTTAAAAATGTTTTAAAAAGCATTTTTTTTTAAAGTTTTAAAAAAACATTTTTAAAAAAAGATGAGAAGACTTCAAGATTCATAGGACAATATCAGGCAACCTGATCTGTGGAAAATAAATGCCCTAACAAACATGTAATCTGAGTTCCAGAAAGAGAGGAGAGAAACAGTAAGAAAAACTACCTGAAAATGTAATGACAAAAAGTTGCCAAATTGGCCACGTGTGGTGGCTCACACCTGTAATCCCAGCACTTTGGGAGGCTGAGGTGGGCAGATCACCTGAGGCTAGGAGTTCAAGACCAGCCTGGCCAATGTGGTGAAACCCCGTTGCTACTAAAAATACAAAATTTAGCCGGGTGTGCTGGTGCATGCCTGTAATCCCAGCTGCTTGGGAGGCTGAGGCAGAATTACTTGAAGCCGGGAAGCAGAGGTTGCCGTGAGCCAAGATTGTGCCACTGCACTTCAGCCTGGTCGACAAGAGTGAAACTCCATCTCATTAAAAAAAAATAAAAATAAAAAAAAAAGTTGCCAAATCTTGTGGGAAACTGAGTTAAAACTTGATTCAAGAATCTCAAAAGACTCCAAGCAGCATCAACAAAAAGAAAACTACTCCTAGGCATAGGATACTAAAACAGCCGAAAGACAAAGATAAAAGGCAATCTTGAAAGTCTTGAAAGCAACCAGATGTAAACATCACGTCACCTACAGGGTAACAATGATTATAACAAATGCCTGATTTATTATCTTTATCATTAGAAACCAAGAAGGCCAGAGGAAACCAGAAAAACATATTCAAGTGTTGAAAGAAAAAAAATAAAAATAAAAACGCATAACAAAAAAATTCTATATCCAGCAAAACTATCCATTAAAAATGAAGACAAAATAATAACATTTTACATAAACCAGGCATAACAAAGGAGGTATTAAGGCTAAAGACAAATGGCACTCAAATGTAATTCAGCTCTCAAGGAAAAATGAAGAAGAGCATCAAATTGGTATACAAATGACTATGTATGTATTAATATATATGCATCTATGAGTGCATATATATTTGCTTTCTTTTATATTAACTTAAAAAGCATATGACCACTTAAAATAAAAATCCTAACCCTTAAATTGTTGTTTATTATATATAAACATGTAATACATTATATATGATTGATAGATGGATAGATAGATAATATTATGTATATAAAAATAGCACTAAGGAGGATGGCCGGGGAATAAATTAAAATAAACTGTTGCAATGTTTCTCCATTTTACTTGAAACTCTTGATACTCTACTATAAGCATTTGCCTGAGGCTCCATACATTTATATCTGTGGCAAATATGTGTGCATTAATGGCAAGGTGGTTTAGAAATAAGAGCAGGCCCCATGAGAAGCTGAGCCACCTGCTCATGCTGTTTGTGTTCCTCTTCCAGATCTCTCTAGGCTTGGTTTACTATAGCATTTCCATTTTTTTCTTGGTTTTGGTGGTTAGTGACACAACTAGGTTAGTCACGTAACCTCTAGTTATTCTATGATGAGTTGTCAGTGCCTACCTGGGCCTAATAGCAAGTCAAACATTGCTTTCAAAATGGGAAATATTTGTTGGCAATGAAGAGCATTGCCCTTCTCCAAAACCATAGGCACCTACACTGTTCTTTCTCCTGTGAGTATTTGCCAGAGGCTCGATATAGCATCTCTATCTGCACAGACATTTCCTTTACCAGGGATTCTGCTGAGTTACAAGCCCCAAGTGGCAGAGAAGCTTATATCAATGTCTGTATTTGTTACAGAGTCATGTTTTTTGTTCTGAACTCCTTTCGAAGCTGGCAGTCTTGAAGGTTAGGCAACATATGCGTCAAACCAACACAAATTTGTTTCTTTCTTTGTGGTGTAAGGTGCAGATACAACACTTGTTTCTGCAAGTGAGGTAATATACTGACATGTTCTAGACTACTAGTCCTTAGAAAATGTATCAGTGAAACAACAGGCCTCTGAAATTTCTCAGTTTACTGTTTACCCTCTTGCAATCATGAAATTTAATAAGTCACCTAAAGTGCTTGCTACTTCTTGCCAACCAAGTCCAGTGACCTTCATATCATGAATGTAGTGAACAACGTCTGTATGCTATGAAGATTATCAAATTTCCTCCAGATTATATAATGAGAAGTAGAAGAGCTCACGTAAGGCAAGAGAATGGAGGTACACTGCTGTTCTGCCAGATGAAGACAATTTCTGGTTATCTTTGACACTAAGGATGTAGAGAAAGCATTTTCTAGGTAAACATTAGTAACTATATACTCGGTGCAAAAGTCCCTATTTTTTTTTTCAGTAAAGATACCACATTTGAATTTTACAGCTGTGAATTAAAGTATGACCTGGTTTTGTCTAAAATAATCTAAGTCATTTTCTGTGAACCAAGTTTTGTGCTGACCAAAATGTGTAAGTTAAATAGGAATGCAATAATCAAGAAGACTTTTGCTTCTATCAAGACTGGTGAAAACAATAATTTGCCATTCTTCTGGAGATACCATATACCTTTTGGTTTATGACCTTGAGGTGAGGCATTTTTAGAGGCTTCCAACCTTTAAAGGCCATAGTTTAGGTAACATTTGTGCAGGTATTTTCAATTACTTAGTATATCTATTCTTATCATATAGTCAGGACCTGGAAAACAAACAAAACAAAACAATGGATGGCTCCTCAGTCCCATGGAGACACTATGAGAAAGAACTTTGCTGAGATGGGTAGATAGATGGAACAACATACTTCTATTGTAGGGATGTAACTTAATATCAGGAAAAGCATAAATTCAAAAGACAAAAAGATACAGAAGGACACATAGATATTTTGGTGGTTGGATTTCCAGTAGACTATATCTTTCTTGGACAGCACTACTTTTAAAGAAAAGCCCAGCTTTCCTGGATGAACAATGACTTTGGAAAAAAAAAAAAAAAAAGACTGCTTGGTACCACTGGGAACACATATGACAATATTTCAGGATCAAAGAAATTCCTATCTTTATTCTGAAACATTTCACTCCAAATCAGTCTGTAGAAATCTGTGCTTCTGTTCCTATTATGATAATATTAGGCTCAACAAACCTTTTCCATGTTAAAATAATAGGCTTCTTGGGAAGAGAATGATTATCCACTCCTTGTAGAAAAAATAATAATTATATTTTTCTTGAGAGAATAATTTTATTGAGTAGGAGAAACAAAGCAGAAACAAAGAAGGAATATATTTCTAATATTGGGGGACCAATAAGTAAGGAAAGACTGAAGACATAAATGATAAAATTTGCAATCTATGGCAAATTGTAAAAAACATTGGCCAAAAATATTTTGAAACTCCACCCATCAAAAAATGAAGCCCATTCAAACCCTTGGGTCTGGGCCTAGTCACTGACTGACTTTGAAATAGGAGCAAATATGTTAGAAGCAAAGGTATGTGAATTTGAGGCTTGCTCTAGTTGCTGGGAACCTTCCTACCTCCATGAGAATGAACCTGGGCTAGACCACTGAATTCTGAAAGATACATGGCCCTGCCTCAGAAAATACCAAGCCAACTGCCAGACAGGTGAACAAGACCTAGACCAACTACTGCCCACAACCAGACATGTTCATGAGGCAATTCTAAGTCATCCAACTTCAGGTAGGTTGGTTCAGCCCAGAAGAAACACCTAGTCAATCCAAAACCCCATGAAAAGACTGGCCTAGCCTCCCAGCCTACACCTTTCTCCCTTGCTGGATGCTTCCTGCCCTTGAACACCAGACTCCAAATTCCTCAGTTTTGGGACTCAGACTGGCTGTCCTTGGTCCTCAGCTTGCAAACGGCTTTTGTGGAGCTTTGTGATCGTGACAGCACCTAGTTTTAGTGAGAGAAGTCTCAGAGCTGTCAAAGAAAACATTGGGGAAAGTGACTCACAGTCATCATGGTGGACGGGAGGCAGGAATACACTGTAGCTCTGACTCAGACAGACAGAGCAGTGAGCGCAGGCTCACATCGTGAATTTCTGCTCCAGAACGACTGCAGGAATAAATCAGGAAACCTGAGAGGACCTAGAGACCCCCTGAAGGAAGCAGATTGCTCCTGCAGGACCCGGGAGACACCTCAAATACTGTGCTGATATCCATGGCTGAGAGATCCACAGGTGGTTCACATCACAGGGCTCTACGCAGACAGCGCCCAGTACCAGCCAGGAGCCTGGAAGACTTGCTGGGCGGCCAGATCCAGAAGACAGATAACAGCCACTACAGCTGGGCTCTCAGGAAACTACATCCAAAACCTCATGAAAAACAATGAATGTTTTAAATTTTAGGTCTTGGAGTGATTTGCTGTACACCAAAAGCTAACTGATAAATGAAAAGTCACATTTTTATTAGCAATTTTTAAAATGTTTCTCCTTGATAAAAAGAAGTGGTCATTTGCCATGCTTAAATATTAGGAGGGACAAAAAATGCTTGGAGGATGAGAAGATTTACTAAAGAGGCCACACTTCTGACTCCTGCCATTATTTTACTCTGATTTGCAACCTTCTTCCCATTTCTCACTCTTCCCAAAGGATTCCAATTTGGTGTTAGATCTGTTGTTGGCAGAGTCAATCATAGTTGTTATGACTGAGAATTCTCCTTGCCAGAGACACATCAGGGTCATTTGTCAACTTTTACCACAGGACCTTCATTCTTGTTTAAATTTCAAATTTTTTAGGTTGAGGTCATATTTTAAACTGTTTTCTGTCACTTTTGCTTTTCATGAGAAGGAACTTCAGGTTCATTCTCAAGAAGCAATTTTGATAGAGAAAACATCAGACAGATGAATCCATGAAGGTAGGGAGTGGCAGTCATACTGATGAGAAATAAGAAATGGTGTTGGGGAAGGGAGAGAACTCTAAAATAAAATCCAAGTCTTAATTTCACTAACAGTCAACTCTGATCATATGTGCATGTCACAACAGTCAACATCTTCTATAATTGAGTCATTTATAAAACTTTTATGATATCCAGTATCTATCTATCTGTCTCTCCAGTCTAAGACAAAATAGCCTCAGAATAATGTTTCCAGGACCTGAATATAATGATCCTAGATTCGAATTTTATGTACTAAACACTAAATGCAAAATGTTCAAGTATGCACTCAGCTGACAGAAAAAAAATGGACTTCTCGCAGCTAACTGAGGTGTGTTAAGACAGAAGCAGGCAGCCATGGCTGGGTGAGGGAGTGGTCTCATACCCTGTGTTCTCATAAAGACGTTGCAAAAGTATCACAGCACCTCCCTTTGTACAATCAACCAAACCAGTTTCTGTTGTCAGTGGGTGGTGAATCCCTGCCCGCAATGGCCCTTTGAAAGAAACATCTGACAGAGACTTCTGGTTTTAGGCTTGGAAACGAACCAATCAGAGCTCACCTGCCCCAGCCAACAGGGCCCAGCTGCATTGATCAGAACTAAGCAAGTTTGAATCCTTTATTTGCAAAAACAGACGTGATTGGGAACCTGGGCAAAATCTTTTGCTATAAAACCCAAACCTTCTCTTTGTTCTCTGTAATTCACCTTCATTTTACACTAGACACTGCATCTCCTCAATTTGCAAACTGTTTCACAGGAATAGTCTTTAATCCAAATTCCCTTTCAGAGAATTTTTATTCACAAAACAAGCATTTTATATATATATACATATATATGTATATATATATATCTGCAAATATATATTTATAATACTTGTGTATATATTTTATATATACATAAAATATATAATATACCTGTGTTTTATACTCCAGTGCACGCTGTGGGATTATAGCTTTCTCCTCTCCTTTGCTCTCCTCCACACGTTTTTTTTTTTTTTTTTGGAGACAGAATTTCGCTGTTGTTGCCCAGGCTAGAGCGCAATGATATGATCTCGGCTCACGGCAACCTCTGCCTCCTGGGTTCAAGGGATCCTCCTGCCTCAGCCTCCCAAGTAGCTGGGATTACAGGTGCCTGCCACCATGCCCAGCTAATTTTTTGTATTTTTAGTAGAGACAGGGTTTTACTATGTTGGCCAGGCTGGTCTCAAACTCCTGACCTTAGGTGATCCACCCACCTCGGCCTCCCAAAGTGCTGGGATTATAGGCATGAGCCCACACTTTCATAATTATTAGAATTATGCTTTCAGCAGTAAAAAAAATAATAATAAAAATAAAACTGGGATATTAATGTGATGCACCTTTAACTGATAACATAGGAATAAAAGACAATTATCATCTTTAAATGGTGTTATTTCATTATAGCGATGAGTTCCATATGAGAATGATAGAGCCCTTTTTAAGGTTATATGAAAGATAGCTACCCAAACAATGCATCATTTACAAAATGCATTTGAGCTTGCCCTTTGTCTTGTCACAATTCAAGAAAATGAAGTGCTTTTTGAAATTTAAAGGCAACAATACTGAAGCAGATAAAACAAGGTGATTTAGTATTTTCCAGGCACACAGCACCTTGTAACCCAAAGAGCTTTACGACATAATAATTTGCATTTCCATAGTACTTTTTTGTGAGATATTTCAAAGCCTATTGCATTAATATGAATTCAACTATGATGCATCCCTTGAAGTAGGGATTTATTCTTCATATCCCTGTTTTACAGGCAAGCATATTAGGTGCCTTGCTGAAGGGTACACTGCAACCCATAAGTCAGTTAGGAAATTTATCCTAGAAATTCTAATTTTCTATCCCTTGTTCCGGTACCTTGACAAAACTGTTTTCCAAATAGAGAAACACATTACTCTGCTGCTAAATAGCAAATTAAAGACATGCTGTCTCATGCAATCTTATAAATATGTTTTAAAAGCCACCAGTACCCCCTGAGAGGCTCACCATCTGCTTCTCATGGTGGCAAAAAGGAAGTGGGGCTGAGTGTGGAAGAGAGGCTGAATTGCATTCAGCAGGCAGAGGTAGACTTGTGCACAGTCTACAATACCTGAAGTAGAATTTTCAGACTATCTTTGCAATGGATAAACTAATATCACATGAATTCCAGGTGAAGAGTACCACGAATGGCAAAAAGAGAACAAATTGTCAATATTCCCAAGCAACACATGGTCAACAGATTTAGTATCAAGTGCTTACAACCTGTAATAGCCAACATCCAAGATGGCCCCCAATAAGACTTGCTTCCTGCCATCTGTGCACCCGTGGTAGCTAGTCTATTTCATATTGAATCAGGACTAAATCATAAAAGGTATAGCAGCTTCCACCTTGGTCTCTTGAATTATTCTCTGGGAAGCCAGCCAACATGCCATAGAAACACTTAAGCAGCCCTCTGGAGGGGCTGCATGAAGAGGAATTGAAACTTCCTGCTAACATCCAGCACCAACTTCCAGCTTTCCAGCAATGTAAGTGAGAATTATCTTGAAAGTGGATGCTGCAGCCTCAGCCAAGCCTTCAGATAACTGCAACCCCAGTCAACTACACCCTCACAAGAGACGCCAAGTCAGAACTTCACAACCAAGCAGCTCCCAAAATCCTGAGCCACAGAAACTGTGATAGATAAAAATTGATTATTATTGACTTAGCCACTAAGTTTTGGAGGGATTTGTTATATTGCAGTAGGAAATTAAAATATAATCAAACAATTGTTAGGTCTAAGGAAAGTACATAAGTAGTTAAATTAGTCAGTTCAGTTCAATTCAATTCAACAATTACTTAATTGACATCTGCTTTCCATTAGGCATCATGGAAGAGACACTACGAATAAGTAAAGACCACACCCAAGCTGGAACAACAGTAGCTTTATTGCCTTAAAAAGGAAATTAAAGCAAATACTCTTTCAACAACTATGCAGCCTTCAAAGGTGAAAAGATCTACATTATGAAATTGTATAAAATCTCTTAACATTTTGCAATGACATTTTACGGCATTTTTGTGTTACAACTAAGTACTGTGCCATACTGAGGCCTCTAACTCAACCTGGCTTCCTACCTTTCCAAACACTCAAGCCTTCAGTCTCTTGAGCATACCAAGCTCTTGATGGCCTGGAGCTTTAGCAGGTGTTTTCCTTCAGCCTTGTCTATGTCTGCCCCGACCCCTAACGTTGATCATATCCTTGACATGATTAACTACTCAGGTGTCAGCCTAAATGTCACTTTAAGAATGTTTCTGGGCTGGGTGTGGTGGCTCATGCGTGTATTCTCAGCACTTTGGGAGGCCAAGGCAGGAGGATCACTTGAGCCCAGGAGTACAAGACCAGCCTGGGAAAGATGGCATGACCTTCTCTGTATTCTTTTTAAGTGTTTTGGGGGTACTTTTTATAAACCTCTTCCCTCCTCACTGCATCACCGCACACACACATTTTTATCATCACAGGACCTCTATCTGTTTCCCTCAAATCACTAATCCAGTTTGTAAGACAGGATCAGCGGCTGTTTTCATCACTCACTGATTTTATACATATGTTGGTTAGCACCATGCCTTCATATATTAGGTACTTAATAAACATTTGTTAAATGAATACTTTAAGAATTTAAAGTGTAAATAAACAACTACAACAATGAAGGGCATGTTATATCATTTTAGGAAAGACTTCCTAAGAAAAGTGGCATTTAAGTGAGCCTTGTTGATTAAGCATCAGAATGCTAACATTTGTGGTAGAAAATTCTTCCAAGGAAATCACCATACATGTGAGTCAGGGTAGAGAAAAGGTATGATTTTTCAGTCTGTCATGCTTGTTTTCTGCAGCCAGTCTTCATTTTTCTCAGGACAAACGCTCGAAGGTATGTAACTATATATACCAGCATTGCCTGGTCGAACTTGTATGGATGAGAGACAACACCAGCACAGCTCAATACCAGCATTATGTGTTGAATCATTGCTATGATTAAAAATGAAATGAGGCAGTAATATTCTATTAGTGGTGATTCTGAAGTGAAGGTGTAGGGATTGTGTGGAATGTTTAACAGCATCATCTGCAGTATTTTTGTTTGCGCTCTCCCTTTCCCATTCTGATATGTTGTCAATAATTGCAACAATTATACAAAGGCTGCAAAACTGAACACTGATGAGAACGTCTGGACATAGGCTGCTCTAAGCAGAACACCCAAGATTGGGATATAAATATGAAATAATGTCCAATTAAAGAACAGCCTACAATAGAAATATATATTATAAAAAAATTGAACTCTCAGCTGCTTTAGGAAGACAGATAGAATCACAGAAACTAAGAGTTTAAGTTAGGAGAATTTTTCACATTGATTTCAATCTAAAAAAAGTCCTTTTTTGCAAAATATCAGGGAAAGCTCTAGCAGCTCTCTGTGCATGCAATGTGTCAAGCTTAATTAAACACACACACACACACACACACACACACACACAATGAAACTACCAACCAAAGGGTACTAGAGAATGACACACATAACTCGCAGCTTAAGAAGAGAATCTGATCAGTGGAGTTGTCCATATATCATGTGGCTAAACCTACCATTTGAAATAAGAAAGACAATTTGGAGTATCTTTGGCCTGGGTTAAGAAACTATAAACCAATCATTGTCCAAGTGGAACTACTACTTTCTCCACAAATTCATACTCTGTGCTAAGCACCGAGGTTACAAAGATTAATAGAACATAGACTTTGCTTTCAAGGTTCTTCCTGGCTGGCAGATAAAACAATCTAGACTTAGCAACAACTCAGATTATTCTGGCTTTTCTTTTCTCATATGAAATCTAGACTTAGCAACAACTCAGATAATTCTGGCTTTTCTTTTCTCATATGAAATGAAGAAGCATTACCAACACCACATTTTACCTGATTTAACACATACTATGGGCTGTGCCAGTCTTAGAAGAGAGTGCTGCTTTATTTTCTCATCATCTGCAACCTAGACAGAGCTTTGTAACTGCCTTGGTCAAAAGACTGTGCCAAAAATCACCCTGAGTGTTTTCTGAGACAAGGTCATAAGAGGCCACAGCCATACCACCTGGCTCTCTCTTTCTCAGGATATACCTATGTTTTATACTTTATTTTACCTTTCTTTAGCAAACTTCCATAGAACTAATTTCTAATAATGTTAATATCTTCCTTTCAACTAGTCAATATCCAACTTGAGTTTTTAACATGCCAGTATCCTACTACCATATTGTCACTAATTTTCTTAACAAATTTTAGGTGACAACTCAAAGAGGGCCAAAATCTTAATTTTCTATTTTCTCATCCCTGGATTTTGTAATGACATGCAGAGCATATTATATGTTTTTATGTGCTCGTGGTCTCTCTAGTCTATTTGGATTTTTGTAGCTGTTCTTGTTTTAATTACTCTCTGGAGGAAACTCTCCTGTCTTTTCAGTGTCCTCAGATCAGACTTGCTAAAAATGTCCTCACCTCTTAGCCTTTATTTACCCTTCCTCTAGCCTGGGAGTATCTTATCCATTTCTCAGTCTACAATCCAAACTAGAAGATCAAAGTCCTTCTCCAATCTGAAATTTCTCAGAATGTTTCATGGTGATTTCTTTTGTCTGAATTTATAAACTCTATTCTCGCTACGATATTATAAAATCATACAATGTCCTTTCTCAGCTCTTTTATAAACTTATATTGTTATGTAATATTTGTTAACGTTCACTGTAACTTGATGTTACTTCTCCTTACTGAGCTGCAATCTCTTAGAATTTAGCCATCAGAAAACTCAACTTGCTTTGCACCTAATAAAGATTAATTATTATTCATATGGAAGATTGTGTTTTCCGAAGACTACAACAAGAGTATGTATCTTAGCCCACATGCACTTCTTCCAACATAATGTCCATGCTCTTGCCAGCAGAAATGGTGTATATGTTTCCTCTCCTTGACCTTCGATAAATCTTTATAAATTTTTCCACCAACAGCTTGTGGTTGAAACAACACTGACTGATCCTAGACTTGGTTATAAGAGCAACAAATTTACAACTTGATTTTCTCTCTCTTTCTCAGGCCATGTGTCTTTGAAGCAATAAGTTATAGTGAAGCCACCATGCTGAGGAACCTCAAGAATAGGCCATATAGAAAAAGAGACAGATGCCCAAGGATCTGTAGCTCTTATAGCCCCCAGTTGTTTGAGTCTTCCTGGCCTCATTAACAGACAAGGTAGCACAGAAGTGTTAGAGGTGATTCGAAGCCCGGTCATGGTTTGACTGGGTTTGGAATCCAGTCAAAACAATGAAGAGACCCTAAGCAAGCACTGCCCAGCTGAGCCCATTCAAATCCCCAAATTGCAGAGGATAATAACGGTAAGCAATTGCTATCATTTTACACTACTGTATTTGAGGTGAATTTTATATTAATAGATGACTACGTTTGACAAATTTTTATTTTAATGTGTGACTATAAGGTTTCACACCAATGCAATTCACATAGCAGTTTCAACACTTTCCAAACTATATAGTTTTTTTATTTTTTTAAAATTAGTCTTGTCTTAATGTTCTTTAATTTTTTAACCTAAATTTTCTTAATGTATTCATTACTATCAAGAGTCCTCACACATTTATGTTCCCCTGCACTAGAATATAAGGTCGATAACGACAGGATTTTGCCTGTTTTATTTATGGCTGAATTCCCAGTAGATAGAATAACATCTATTGTGCCCTTGGCTTAGAAGTCATAGGACAACAGGGTATAATTCTAGTTGGTATTGGAAGTAAGCAGAAAATTTAAGCATTGTATTATGGATGATTGACACATACAAAGATTCCTCTGGCTTTTATTTGTGGTGATTGAACTATGGAAGAATAAATGAGGATACCTTCCTTTTGTATAAATGCCCACATTCTTAAATCCATGTAGTAGATACAATACACTAATTTATCTTTAGCTTTTCACCCTTGGGTCATATTGCAAGTTCCATTAATTTTTCTTCCCATTATAAATCTGAGGTATTATTAAGTAGTTCTGATTAACAATATACCCTTTTCATTACATGGTGGTTCTGAGTGTTACCTGTTCTTAAGCTCTGGGAGTCTCCTTTCTCTTATTTCAATCTTTTTTCACCTATTCTAGGTTTTACAGGCCCTTAATTTTTTTTTCCCTGACCTCACTTGGGCTTTCAAAGGCTATTGAATTAATATCATCCAAATTTAATGTGCTGTTTGTTCCTTTTTGATCATTAATGAAGAAGTAAAGCAAGACCAGCTACCTAGCCTTTTGTCATCTTTCTTGACTTGCCACCCTCAGCCAGCCATCACACCAGTTAATAGAGCTCATTTCAAGTCCAATTTGGAAAGATGCCCTTTAAAAATAACTAATTTCTACCTTGTTATTCCCAACGCATGTATTCCGTGTGCACCACTGGGAAGCCAAAAGCTCAAAATGTTTTTCTGAGAACTAAGATAGAAACTCAGAAAGATATAAAATAGAATAAAATATTGCTGCACCTGCCACCTAATGGCATTATTTTCTATGAAATAAAAAAATTTGATCTGACTAGGACAGGCAATTCTCTTTTTGACACATGGCTTCTTGAAAAAAATGAAGATAAAAAATAATCTTGCTAGGCAGCTTTGATATGGATAAAGTCAGTTTATTGGGAAGATTGAGGCAGTATGGATTTAACTCTTTGTGTCCTTGTTAGTATTCTTGGCCTCAGTTCCATAGGAAAGGTGTTGTATGCATACCCTTCACAGATGGGGACCTAGTTTATAGTTCTTTTGTTAAACTTACCCATCCAGCACAAATCAGAGCTTCCTTTTTTCATTTTGACTGAATTTCTTGCTGCAAATAATATTGCAACCCATTTAGAACATGGAGATACTTTTAATGTAGTGGCTCTCACCCTCAAGACATTTTGGATTATATAAAGAACAAGAACAGATTCTGAAAGCAAAATGGCATTTAACAAGGGATTAACAACATTCTCTTCGTCATATAATTATATTCGAAGCTTCGCTTTGCTAGTCTTCAGTACAATCACGATTGACAACCATCTACCACCAGAGGCTCCGAATGATCCTGAAATGTCCTTCAGCAATTTGTCATTAACCCAAATAGGCAGAATATGGCATGCTTACAGTCCCACACACCAAAGAGTTAACAATATTTTCCTTATTATTCACTTCATTTTATAATTTTAAGTCTTTAAAATGTAAGAGATAAGTATACATATATCAAATTTTACTAAGATAGAACATTTTGCTAAACTAAATAAGAACAGTGAGTTTGGGAGTCAAGTACCTCACTGACACTTAATAAAGTATTTGACGTCTCATTTCCTCGTCCTCCCATCTCTATAATCTAGGCCAATTTGCATTCAAATGAGTCTTAAATCAATAATCAGAAACTGACCCAGAGAGAATAAATAAAGCCATTGGAGTGAATGAGTCACATCCAAAGCCTGCCCTCTCAGCTGTCTCCGACCTCCTTTCCTCTGAGCCTAGCCCTCCCAAGGCATATCTATTGTGAGTTGTAGTTCTGATACACCCCTTCTTGTGAAGAGCATACATTCTCATTAATCCCAATGCTTGGAAAGGGGAGATGTTATTATTTTCCCAAACTACTCACTCCCATGTGGCCCCATGCCCAGAGCCATACTAGCAAAGCAATTACCCAGATTTTCTTCTGTATGTTACTCTGGCTAATCTGTCTCCTGGCCTCATACATCCCCCACATACAGGCATGCAGGGATCCCAGTGCCTAACGCACAGTTCTGTCCCTTGTAGGCTCAATACTGGAGCCCAGACCTGACTGCCTTCCCTAAGTGAAACCTTCCACAGCCCATGCCTACCACTTACAGCCTTATCACTTCAAAAAGAAATACCAAGATCCCCAAGATGAGATACTCACCTTACCCCTTAACCTTATTTTCAACATTTCTCACATAACACAAAACCCTCAACTACAAAGAACATCTTATACTTCTCTGCCTTTTCTACAGTCTCCTGCCTAGAATCTTTGCTCATGCTGAATCTCTTGCCTCGAGTGCCTTCTTACTCTTTTCCTGTTCCAAGTTAAATTATGCTCATATATTGATGCTCAGCAAATATATTCATTTATTGATAGATACCAGTTGAACACGGTTATGGGCTGAGTTATGTCCCTTCAAAATTTGTATGTTGAAGTTGTAAACTCTTCATCTCAGAATTTGACAATATTTGGAGACAGTGTCTTCAAAGAGGTAAGTAAATTAAAATGAGGCATACTAGAGTATACCTTAATCTACTACGATTGGTATCATAATAAGAAGAGGAAATTGGAATATAGACATACACAGAAAAAAGACCATGTGAAGACAGAGAGAAGGTGGCCTTCCACCAGTCAGAAATAGAGACTGCAGAGGAAACCAACCCTACTGACACCTTGATCTCAGACTCCTCGCCTCCAAAACAGTGAGAAAATAAATGTCTGTGATTTAAGCCACTCAGTCTATGACACTAATGGCAGCCCTAGAAAACTAAGACAAGTATATATTATATGTGAGCCACTTTGAAAGTCACTGGGATATATTACAGAACAAAATAGATACGGTCTCTTTCTGCATGGAACTCAAGATCTCCAGGTAGAAGAAACATTTAAACATTACTGGGTGTTAGGTCACCTTTGTGTACCCTGCTATAACATCATATATGTGTTTCTAAAGTATTTTACATTTTGTGGAATCATGTTCTAAAAATAACAAGACTTATGGAGGAAATGGGGCTGGATGCAGACCTTTCAAAACAAGTGAGACTTTGTAATGGGAGCACTTACAAAAATAACAACTAAGTTGCACAGTTAAATCTCCACCAGCATTTACAACCAATATCACAGCCAGTCTCTCTTTTGCAGCCTAAAACCTTATAGTCATGCTTCCTGCTTTAAGATGTAAGGCATTGAAGAGGCTTGCCTCTTATAGTGACCAGCTTGATCATATTTGAAAATCTAATCCAGGGTATACATCTCTTCAAATTTTTTGTTAAGATGATGATAATCTTTCCAATTTCCTCTTCCACATTCCCAGATTAATTAACAGATTAATAATTTCCCGGATTAATAGTGTAGATAGTTCAGTGCTTCCTGAAGCCACTGTATCAGTCACTACTTATGCTAAAGATTGCCAGATTTTTGTCTTTTTTTTCCCTTAAGGCTTGAACAATTGCATAGACTTTTCTCTTTAACCTAATCACTTTGAAACATTAATCTTCTGGAGAAAAATCCACATAAACCAACCAGTTTTCCAATCTCCAAGTGATACTGACATCATTCTCCTATTTGCAAATTGATTATTAGCTAATTGGCATCAAGCAATCCTTGAAGCAGAACACACTGTCTGCTATACCCATATAAAGAAGGGGTAGAAGGTTGTATGGCCTATAACAGAGGACCCGTATTTTACACTCATGGAAGGGCTCAAATATAAATGTAAACATTTATAGCCACAAGAGATATATGAATGGGGCTGAGAGAATATATTTATTCAATTTAAACTTGTATCCACATATTAATCTATAATACCTACAGTATCCCATGAATATTTTAGAAGTCCTCTTAATATTTATAAGTAACAAAATCATATTTCACTGTATTTTTATGGTTAATGTAAAAACATTTAAAATAAGTCATTTCTTTTTGTAGCCCCTGATCTGGAATTTTTTAAACTTTGATTATACTTTCAGCCTCAGAAATTTAAAGGGACTTGAACCTCTCAACCTCCAAGAAACCTGGCCTTGGAATTTCTGTCATTGCTTTCATCAGATTGTGGAGAACTACTTCATTTAAACGTAAGATACCCATCAATGGTCAATGACTTTTGGGAGGCTGGGATTATGCCTGATTCATTTTTGTATTCCCAGCAATTAGTCTTTATAGCAATATAGAACATCAGTATAAGTTTGAAATGTAAATGGACAATTGACCTAATTGATGAATGAATACAGGAAAGAAAGGAAGGAAAAGAGAATTGCCTAAAACCTCAACTGTGATGCAGGAGATATAAATATGACCCAGAAAGCCTCTCCATCTCTCAATTGTAGCCAATGTACAGTTCTTTAAGGAGTACAACGCCTGCTACATATTGGCACTCCATGTTTGAATGAATGAATGATTAAATGTATGAAAATCCAGCAGGCGTAATTGCAAATCCCAGCTCTCTACTTTTTATATGCACAACAAGTATCTTATAAATCACCATTTACAGCAATAATAACAAAAATGAAGATAATGAATTTTAAGATGATATATGTATGACCAAGGGTCAAATGAAAGCATAGGTTAAAGAGTCTTTCATCTAGTTCAGAAAAACGGGTCATCTCCGAAGACTAAAGAAATTTAAGATGTTATATGATTCTAAAGGTCTTAAAAGATTGATTAAATTTAAATACATGAAAAAGATGCTTTAGAACATTATTAATAAAAAAAGACAATATGAACAAAAGTACAAAAACAGGAGCCAAGAAATCTTCTCCAGCTTCATCATCTAGTCCACATAGGGATAATTATTACAATCTGACTCACTGCCCCAGCTGGCCTGAAAATATAATCGCACTGTCAGCAAAACTAAAAATGGACCTAAAATGCTTTAGACATGCAATGCTGAGAAAGACTTCAGACTTCAGATACGTTTTTCACTAAAAAGAATCTGGATCCCTCAAGTTTATGAAAATGTGTAAGATTTGCACTGGTATTGTGTTGTATTCTATTGTATTCTATATTCTATTGTATTAAGTAAGATCTGAATGTATTGTCTATCTATCCACTGCTACCTCAAAACTGAGTAAGAAAGAACCTCTTCAGGCCTCATACATAAACACCCAAGCATTTGGGAAGGATGTTATTTGGGTACGATTTATTCTATAGCAGAAATTCATACATTTTTCTGAATTAATTATAACTAGGCCTAACATCTGAAGTCGAAAGCAGGTTGTGCCTTTTTTCAACTTAGCTATCAGGATTTCCATTGGAGGAGAGGAAGGGCAGATGCAACCAACTGCCTTTAAATAATCCTTTGCTTTAATGTTAAATAGTCCAGCCAGTAAAAATCAACAATTATCAATATGCTATAGTGCATTTTATAGCAAAATCATTTTCTTCTTCAAAGAAGAGCAATTCCATTTAAGGTGCATTGCCAACAGTCAGTAGCAAAATATAGGCATATATTAATGAATTAAAACAGCCCCATGATCCTCTAATTCCTGTTTTATTCATGTTTTCAATGCTATAACTGTTTTTCTCTCCCTCTCTCTTTTCTCTGTGGGCAAATCCTTCAACATTACATGCATGACTTTGAACAGAGGGACCCTCTAGTGGCTAAGTTTTCCACAAAATCTACAATTGCTTTCATAAAATGGAAAGTACTATTTGCCTATGAAGTTAGATGAAGACAGGGCTGCTGTTCCATTTCCTGCCTATTAGCAGAGGAAGTTGAAGTGCATTCTTCTGTTCTCTGACCATTTCATGGTGCCCTTGCCTTATCTTTTACAATACAACATTGATATGCTCTTTAATTTGCTGTTCCTATCCTGGGCTGATGTGACCAAATGCAGCTTTGGGGAAACAGACACACACTTATCACCCAACCCTTTTCTACAAAGTATTTCCTTTCTACTCCACGCTGTCCCCAGTGAATGTGTCTGGGTGAAAAAAATAAAGTGAGAGATTTAGTCATCAGACCTGAGAAAAACTCATGGTGTGAATCCTTACCCTTGAGAGAATTTGCTGAGTGGCATTAGCCAAGCTATTTTCTGACAACTTGTAGCTAAAGATCAAAGGATAGCAAAGTGTTTCAGAACCATCCAGACAGCTGACTCATGTGTCAGCACCTTTCTTATGTAAAATATAAGTTTCACTGTAGCTCCTGGTTCTGGTTTGAAAATCTGACTTCAAGTGCAGCTCAACAGGTGAGAGCTCTGAGGCATACTGAGATGGTTTCATTACCCAGGGGTCTGTTTGGAACTAGAAGCCTAGAGAGAACACGTTTTAGATTTTAATTACTTAGTTAATTCCATGCTTTACTCAGAGTAGCCCTTTAAAGAAAATGCTTCAAAATTATTTGAGCAGGATTATTATCAAAAATCATGGCCTAACTCCACATAAGATACATGGGAATTTGGGTTGGAGGAAGAAAGGTATGCATTAGTTAAGCCTCTTTTTTTTGAAAAGCAGAAAAAAATCTAACTAAAATAGCTTAAGCAGAAGAAGGAACATACTGATACAATGCATTCAAAAGGGCAGAATAGCTTCAGGTATGGCTGACTCAATGTGCTCAGAACTAGGTTTCTCTCCTTCTCGTAGTTTCTCTCTCAGAATAGAAAGATGAGTACTGTAGCTGCAAATCTTGACACCTCCCAGCCTCAAATATGACAGGTTAGTATCTCTGTCTTTCAAAGGCTTTCAGAAGTCTCATAGCGTCTCATTGGTTCTGACAGTGTTGTCTATCCACCAGTGAAGGAAGAATATAAGAATCTGATTGGCCAAATCTGAGTCACCTTTCACCCCTGAAATTGGTGTGGAATGGGGAGGGGGGCCACTGGTGACACATGACTGGAGGATGAGCCCAAAATATAAATTGGAACCAATATTATAAGAAGGTGAAGCAGATGCAGTGAAAGAAGATGAAGCAGAAACCAACTCTTGTGCAATAGCTCAGCTCATACTCCAGACCGATTATGCCAAAATTCTTGGGGTTGGGGTTGCATACAGTCATCAGTATTTTCTTCTTTTTATTTCTATTTTTAACTTTTAGTTTACGTTCAGAGAAACAAGTGCAGGTTTGTTAAGCTGGTAAACTTGTGTCATGGGGGTTTACTGAACAGATTATTTCATCACCCAGTTATTAAGGTTGGTAACCATTCGTTATTTTTCTTGACCCTCTCCCTCCTCCCATCCTCCACCCTCCAACAGGTCCCAGTGGGTGTTATTCCCCTCAATGTGTCCATGTGTTCTCATTATTTAACTCCCATGTATGAGTGAGAACATATGGTATTTGGTTTTCTGTTCCTGTGTTAGTTTGCTAAGGATAATGGCCTCCAGCTCCACCCATGTCCCTGCAAAGGACATAATCTTGTTCTTTTTTATGGCTGCATAGTATTCCATAGTGTGTGTGTGTGTGTGTGTGTGTGTGTGTGTGTGTGTGTGTATATATATATATATATATATATATATATACCACATTTTCTTTATCCAGTATACCGTTGATAGGCATTTAGGTTGGTTCCACGTCTTTGCTATTGTCAATGGTGTTGCAATAAACATACACGTGTTTGTGTCTTCATAATAGAATGATCTATATCCGAAGGAATATAAGGCATCAATATTTTCTAAAGCTCCCCGATGACTCCAGTCTGCAGCCATTATGAGAACTATTGCTCCATAAGCATCAGGTTTCTGTTCCTTAGAAGGCCTCTATCCCCCCAGGTACCGAAGTCCTTGAATTTCTTCCATCACTCACTGCCTTGGGCAGTCTTTGGAGAAGAGGGCTTATTTCCCTTTGCTAAGTACTTTATGCACATTACCTTATTTAATCCTCTCAATAACACTGAGAAGCTTCAACCTTTGTTCTTCTGCCTATTAGTATCAGATAACTGAGACTCAGAGCAATTACCTTGTTTGCATAACATCTCACAGCTATTTGGTAGTGGAGAAAGATATTGATACCAAATATCATTGATTAGGTGGCTATTTTTAAAAATATTTACTGCTATAGTTTCTGTGTATCTGAGGGCAAGACCATGGGGGCCACATCTGAAACCAAAGTGTCACTTCCAATTCTGAGTCTATTCAGTTGCCACTTCTCTTCCTGCATTCTAGCTCTTAAACTTGACCTGTGCTATTTCACCTCTGCAAACTGTACCCAAAATATAGCACCTTTGAGCTATCTGCTTCCCTCATTGTGGACCCCTTTTAACTCCCCCTTCATCTTTCATGCTCAGTCTCCCTTCCCTTCTAAGCCTTCACCTTCAAACTCTTAAACTCATTTTTGACAAATAAATGCTTCTACATTTTTAAACTTCACTTAAATCACTTACTTCAAGCATATGCTACTTTGGATGGAATTTTATCTTTGATAGACAACTTTTGTGACATTAAGAACAATGCTTCAGTTTTCTGATACCTATTTTCATGGTTAAACATCCACAAAGTTACTTATGTTGTGATTGTGTAGACTTAGAATAATCTAAGTAAAGGGCCTGACACAGTGTCTATATACAGTATGAAGTCAAAAATGGAAGCTATGATTGTTAGTCTCTGCCTCCAAAACATCTTCAACTCTTATCTACATGCTTATAGAAGATTTGAACACACAAAAGTGAATCTTAAAAATACCAAGAGTAAGGAGCATATTTAATGGTAAAGTGTTGAAAACATTCCCACTGAGATTGGGAAGCTCCATTTCCATTAAACATTTTACTGGAAGTCCCTGCTAGTAAGAGAACAGAAGGAATAAAAGGTATCAGGATCGTAAAAGAAGAAATAAAATTACTGTTATTTACTTTTACATGATTGTATAGGTAGAGAACCAGAAGCAATCTACAGGAAAAAGAAAGTTAAAATTAGAATTTTTACATAAACTTGTTATTTTAATAAAATTTTACATTTATAAAAAAGTGAAAAGAAAGTGCAGTGAGTTTCTATATATTTCATACCCAATTTCCCCATTATTAACATCTTATATTAGTATGACATTTTTCTCACAATTCAAGAACCAAAACTGATACATAATAATGTATAGTCCATATTTTATCCAGATTTACTGTTTTTCTCGAATTTCCTTTCTCTGTTTCATGATCCCACCAGGATAACAAAGTACATTGATAGTCATCTCTCCTTTGCTTTCTTTCACTTGTGACAATTTCTAATAATTTTCTTGTTTTTGATGACTTTGACAATATTGAGTACTGGTCAAGTAATTTGTAGAATGTCCCTTCATTGGACTTTGTCCATTGTCTCATGATTAGACTGGAGTAATGTGATTTTGGGAGGAAGACCATCAGATAAAGTCCATTATCATCATATATCAATAATACATACTATCAATGTGACATACTATTGATATTAACCTTGATCACCTGTCTGGAGGTAGTGTGCATTAGATTTCAACACTCTAAAGTTACTCTTTTCCCTCCTTCTTTTTATAGTACACTCTTTGGAAGAAAGTTACTATGCACAGCCCACACTTAAGTAGTAAGGAGGTATGTTCCACCTCCATGAGGGTAGATTGCTTCATAAATTATTCAGGATTCTTTGCAAGGGAGGTGTTTCTATTTTCACATATTTATTTAATATTTACTTTTTTCAGTATGGAGTAATGATTGTTTACTTTATTATGTAGATTACAATTCAATAGTACTTTATTTTCTTGCTTAAATTGTTACAGGTTGACCACTGGGAGCACTTTGGCTCTTAAATTCCTTTGACATATCCATTGTTAAGTTTTGTTTGTTTTGTTTCTGCTTTTTGACTTTGGTTTTGTATTGCTCCTTGTTTGTTTGTGGAGAACTTTCTTATTTTTTTCTGGGCACTATAAACTGCTCCATGTTTATCATGTATATTTCTGGTGCCTGTTGAGAATCTGCCATTTCTCCAAAGACCTCTGGTTCCTTTTATTAGACAATGGTATTAGAAATCAAAGTCTGAACACTGGGTGGGCTCATTGCAATTGGAATGCCATTGCTTCTAGGCCTTAAAAAGTATAGACCCATGTATCAATAAATATTTCTATATTTAACCATCTGCATCTATCTTATACTAAATATGTGTTAATCTGATATCTCCAACTGTAATACATTTCCATATGGATTATTTTAGTTTATTCCCCTTGTCTATCTGTAAGCTCCAACTTCACAGTGAGAAACCTGGATCCCAACACTATCATCCATTGACTTAATTGTTCAACTGCATTATACAGGTTTAGTAATTTAAGAATTATTAATACATATCCCCGTAGCAAACAACTTATAGTAGTCTTAGAATACAGTATTAATTTATAGCAGTTTGTTTTGCTTTTAGTTCAATACACCCCACTCATTTCCAAAGTTACTGAGGCCAGCATGTTATTCTCCTACTCTATTCAGTGAGGTTCTTACATGTATTTTTAATACATTTAGATTCTTTTGTCACACTCTACCATTCTATCCTGGGGTCACCCAAATTCCTAAATAATTTTTTAAATTTACATACATTAAAAATTACTCTCTGTGCTATAAAGCTCTACAAGTTTCAATAAAGGCTTATATATTATGGTCACTATCACAGTGTCACAGGGAATAGTTTTATTATGACAAAAATCCCTTCTTCTTTACCTCTTCAACTTCACCTATTCATCTGTGCTGTTCTAACTTTCTCCCAGTCTCTACTCTACTCCAATCCATTGGCATCCATTAATTTTTTCTACAGTTTTGTCTTTTTCAGAATATCATATAATTTGACTACATCAGTGTGTAGCTTTTTCAGACTGGCATTTTTCACTTAACATATATGTTTAAGATTTATCTATATCTTTCCATGGCTTGAAAGCTCATTTATTGTAATCACTGAATAATAGTCCATTGTATCATTGTTTGACAGACTATTGTTTGTCCATTCACTTATTGAAGAATATCTTGTTTGTATTCCTTTTTTGTTTTTTATGAATAAATCTGCTATAGATACTTGTATGCAGATATTCATATGCATATGTGTTCAAATAAGTTAGGTAAATACTTATAACCACAACTGCTAGATTGCATGCTAGTTCTCTGCTTAGTTTTCTAAGAAACTGCCAACTGTTTCCCAAAATGGCTATGCCATATTGCATTCCCACTAGCAATAAATGAGTCTCTTTTTCTTTGTATCCCAGCCAGGAATTGTTATCGGTTTCTTTTTTTAATACTAGCTATTCTATTGGTGTGAATTAGTATCAGATTGTTGTTTTAATTTACAATTCCTTAATGACAAATGATATTGAGCATATTTTTATATGCTTATTTGCCATCTGTATATCTTGTTTAGTGAGGTGTCTGTTTAGTTATCATCCATTTATTAATTTTTTTATTTTTGAATTTTAAGAATTCTTTGTCTATTTTAAATAAAAGTCCTTCAACAGACAACTATTTTGCAAATGCTTTCTGCCAATCTGGAGCTTGATTTTTTATTCTCTTAACCATGTCCCTCCATTTCACCACATCATGGACTGTTTTCTGCATAATTATTTCTGCATTTGAATCTTCTAAATGAATTAGCAAATAAAAAAGGACAATTTCGTTTTACTAACTAAAACAATTCTCTTACGTTTTTGTCAAGTTTCCCCCTACAGATATTATGAAATGTCTTTACCTATTCAATAATACCTTTAATAGAACTATTGACTCTAGGTCATTAATTTTCCAGTGTCTTTGTAGTGCCCCTGGCCTCTTGTGGTGCTAGAAGTGACTTGTTCATTGGTTTGAGGCAGCTGAGTTTCAAAGGATCCAGAAACTGTTTTGTTTTTTTCCAGTGTAAATGCTACAGCTAAATATCACACATGATGTATGATAATCATACACCCAACTGTGGAGCAAGTCATTCCTCAGGCTGACATGAAGAACAAATTGTGGAAAAGAACACAGTTATGGAAAATACTATGAGAAGCACATCATATGAACACAGACTTTCTCACTGAATAAATTACCAGGTTTTAAGGTCTGTCATCAACAAAGATTACCTTTAAAAAATGCACCCAAGTTGCACAGGATTTATTTACACCATTATTGGTTTCTAGACAATTCAATTTCCAACCAGCCATTGAATTCAGCTGCCATCAACTCTGGCTGCTGCATCATTATCATTGTCATGTTTCTATTTATTGAGTGTTTTATTAGTCATATTTAATGTTTTCCAAATAAGAGTCCTGTGAGAAGGGTAGCATTGTTCCCTTATTCCATGTGGCTGAGGGTTTAAATGACTTAGAAATAGTCATGTACTTCCAAGTAGTTGGGGGCTATCATTCAAGCATTGATTTATCTGATTCTAATGCTTTTGCTGTTTTAACCATCCTGGCCGATCCTCCTTGTGCAGCAAGTGGTAGAGAGATGGCTGAGTGGGTATGAATCCCACTAAAAGAATAAGGTTGCCTCTTCTCTGTAGCTGTTCATATGTAGAGTCAAAGTGACAGGTAATTAGAGTATCAGCAAGAAGGGACTATGCTCAACTAAATTAGATAAAATGTGTTCATAAAAATCATTAAAAGCAAAAAATGGAAGCTAGAAGAATGAAAATAAGAAAAGAAAGAGACAAACGTGAAGGCAGATCAAGAAACGTTAGAAAGGCTTTTGCTCTATTTCCTGGCTATTAGCAGTGGCTGGATTATATCAAAGGCACATCAAGTAGACAAGTGTACACACTTTAGAAGCTTTGCATAAAAATCAGTACTAAAATATGTTTTATAGAGGATATGCACACTTTGGTCTACCTGAGTTTGAATTTCAGTTTTTACTGGCTGTGTATCCTTGGTAACTTACTAGACCTCCCGGTACATCAGTTAATTTATTTATAATATAGAAATGACAATAGTCACCACTGCACAGAGTTTAATATTAATGAGTTAATACAGGTAAAGCACAGAAAAGAGTATCTGGTGTGTAGTGAATAATAAATAAATGTTAGAGTATTAGCTTCCTAGGGTTGAAGCAGCATAGCTCCAATCACTTTATGACATTCTTCCTATGCCTGTTTGTCTGTCCCTGTGTCCAAGATTTCCCCTTTTTATAAGAACACCATTTATATAGAAGTAAGTTCTACTCTAATGACCTCATTTTAACTTTATCATCTCTATAAAGACCCTATCTTCATATAAGGTCACAGTCTAAAGTACTGGGTATTAGAACTCAAACACAATTAATCCCATAATGGTAAATTATACATTTTTTGTGAGCATTTTAATTGCCCGTCATGTTCTGTAAATGTTTTTCCTTTTGTGGAGTAAAAACTTACAAAGTTTACATTTTGCTTCCCAGTGATATGGTACACTTTATATCCTGCATTACCTTCTTACACCTTCTCATTATAAAATCTAATAATGTCAGGTATATGAAAAGCATTGTTTTGATTGCACGATAAGCTGGCCCCTAAAAAGAAATCTTCATATGCCAAAGACAATGTGAAAATAAGCACAGAAAGAGTCTCAGAGAACTGAAGAGCCCTTTATCCACAGCCACTTACTGAACCACGATGAACATCAGCTTTGCTTCACAGATTACATATTTTTATAAAAGCAAAGAAGAGATAACCTAGTTTTGTCATCCTCTTCTTCTATACCCAGGCCCTGTCTTGAGCCTTAGTGCTAGATACAGAAAATAGTGTCTTCTCTGAGGCCTGTTCTCACATAATTTTTCAGCCTAAACTTGCACAACTTTGGTGGAAGGAGAAGGCCCCTTTCAGGTAAAGTATTTCATTTCAAGGGTCTAACATTGACCATACCCCACCTGAAATTGTCAGAAGCATATTCATATCCTCTCTGAAGGAACTCACTCAAATATTCCTCACAGTTAAACTTCTAAGCAATATGAGCCACAGATAAAATAAGTCACCAGCTCACAGATGAACAAGGTACCATGAGAAGAAGCCAGCAAAAACAATAACAGAATCAGAAGTGCAAAAATGTCAGAGACTGGGATTTATTATAAAGAAAGATAGACACACACACACACACACACAGATTCAGTATGTTTGAAAAATGTAAGAGAAGACTGAACACATGTCAAAAAGTAAAATACGATTAATTAACAAAAGGACAGCTTTAAAAGGAAATAAATTAACATTTCCAAAATTAAAAATCTAACCATTAAAAGTAAAAGTTCATGAACAAATTTAGGTCAGATTAGAATCATTGAAAAGTAATAAACTGTATGTCAGTTATTAAAAAAATCAGAATAGAAAGAATCAAATAGTTGAAAACCTGAAAGAAAATTACAAAGACATAAAGAACAAATTAAAGTGTAACGTGAATAACTAAGGAAGAAGGCTTAATGAGGAAGTAGCAATCTTTGAAGATACAATGTCTTGGACTGTCTCAAAATTGGTGGAAAAAAGAAGATACAGATTCAAGTAGCCCAGTATTTGGGGGTGGGAGTGAGAAAAGAAGAAACAAGAAATGAGAAAAAGAAAAGAAAAGGAAAGGAAAAGGAAAAGACCTATAGATTCAATTGGTGGCAAAGTGACTTATTTTTGAAATAATTCTGAGATAAAGGTGAGAGATAAGATTTTTTCGTAACTTAGAAAAGTTATTAAACAATCAAAAGTATATTTTCTCTTTCAGCTTGAATCACTCCTCTTGTACTACTTAACTCTTTATATACTTGTTATAACTACTGCTCCATTGGTCACTTTTTAAAGCAAATATAAATGCCTATTTTATTACTCCAAGGGAAAAATACTATTTAGTGTAACTCTATCTTGTCTACCTTAAAATAGACTCTTTTTGGTAAATATTGTGCACTTATAGTTTAGACTTCATATTAAGGCTTTTTCCACTCCTTTTTTTTTTTTTTTTTTTTTTTTTTTTGAGACGGAGTCTCACTCTGTGGCCCAGGCTGGACTGCAGTGGCACGATCTTGGCTCGCTGCAAGCTCTGCCTCCCACGTTCACGCCATTCTCCTGCCTCAGCCTCCCGAGTAGCTGGGATTACAGGTGCCCGCCACCATGCCGGCTAATTTTGTTTTTGTATTTTTAGTAGAGACGGCGTTTCACCGTGTTAGCCAGGATGGTCTCGATCTCCTGACCTCGTGATCCGCCCGCCTCGGCCTCCCAAAGTGCTGGGATTACAGGCGTGAGCCACGGCTCCCGGCCCTTTTCCATTCTTGAAATGTGTGCCTAGCCCTTCTACACTCCCAATAGATCCCTTAGTTTGGGGAGCTTAGCTGTCCTTAGTGGACACAGAGGATGTGGTCTCCAGTTATGAAACTGCAGTATAGGCTTTGGCTGGGTGTTCTGGTCAGTTCTCCTCTGGATAGAGCCAGGAGGAGCAGCTCATAGATGTCATCCACATTAAAATACATGGTTTCCGTATAGCATAGCCTCTGGTTGGGAGGTGTGTCTACCTTTTGTAAAATCATGGCTTATTCAGGCTCACAGATTTACATGGCATTTTATCACCACATTCCCCCTCCACTCTCCCACCTACCTTAATTTCTGGACCTCCCATACGATACACACAAGCTATAGGCAACCAGCAATGCCATCTAGAAGATCTATCTGGACCCTCTTCTGCAAGGCTGCACCACGATGGCCACTGTGCCATGCCAAATATAGGTCTTCTCTGGGAGGCTTCCAATTTCAACACACCATAAAATAGGGGAGCAGGGCACTAACCTTGAGCTTCTTACATCTTCCAAAATCTATCTGGGTGATCCTACATGCCCCTTTCCTCTTCTATTTCCAAGGAATTCAGCATGAAGGAGGCAGTAGGAATACTCACATCTGACCCCCTGCTATGTTCTGCCTACCCTGTGTCTGAGCTCCATCCCACCCTCCCCCACTGGAAGGGCTCTCTATTTCTGATGGCAAATTCCCCTATGCTGTATCAATTTTCTTTCCATTTGCCCTCACGCCTTCCCGGAGCAATAACACAAAGTCTACAGGAAATGAAACAAGATTATCAAAAAAGCCAAAGACATGGTTAAGTGTTCAAAACAATTATTCTTATTTACATTAATTGGGCGATAATATCATTTATTCATTGTCAGTTTTTGTCAGATTCCTACTTTTCTGTATATCTTGCTCTAAGGTCACCTAATTTCATGATGGAGGGTGTTGAAGAACTTTCACAGTAGGAGATATTAAAGGAAATGGTTGAGAGTGCTGCCTGAACATAGTATTCCCTAAACAATTTGGTCATTCTGTCCAACAAACACAGAAGCCATGTGGACGCTCCAAGAAATTCCTGTAGTACTGGTTGCCTTTGTTACAGTGTTTATCACATTTTTATAAAAGAATGTTTATCACATTTTATTAAAATTTTAAGTTTAAGAATCTTGCTGAGGCCTTTCTGAAATCAGAGAAGTCAGTGTGTCTGAACCATAGTGTCCACTGGCAAGAGATGCAAAGTGGCTAGTTCCAAGGAACTTGTCTGTGCAACATGGTGCAAGCATCATTCTCGTGGAGGCTTCCAAGACCTTACTGACACTGAACCTCTTCTTCCATATTCCTTTGTATTGTATATCCTGACTCAATATCATATGTCCCCCAAGTTCAGATGCCTTGATCACCTTGTCTCATTTCTTGATTTTAATGCTCGGATCATCTTCTTAGTTTGAATATTTGCCTTTTGCTTGACAAAAGTTTGGATTCTTCTGACTGAGCTCCTATTTGCCTTGAGTAAACTCACTGCCCAATCAGGTCAGTTCCCAGCACCTTCTCTCAGTAATCATGGTGAATGTTCCAACCGGTTCCCTATACCTCTTAGCAGATCCCAGGTACAAAGTGCTCTACTATTTTCCTCTTTCATCTTTCCCTCTTAGTGTTCTCTTAATATTTCTATTCCCATTTTCCCATATCACAAACCCCATAGAAAGATAAGCAAATTACATTATTGTAATAATCATAAATTGTCATTTTTCTTGCACTCAGCCTTCCATTCACTCTCTCACTCTTTTAAATTTTATCTTTACTGGGTAAGGAATTTCATATAGCTCATGATGTTTGTTTGGAAAATATGTTCAATGCAACGATGCATCACTTTTATACTGCATTGTTGCTATTTTACCTCACACCTTCCCAGTGTGAATGAAATATATAAACTAAAAAGTCATACATCAAGAGAAAAATGCTTTGAGAAAAATTATATAGCTTGAATGTCATTCCGCTTCTATATTGAGCAAGATGCTGCTCCCATGCTCAGAGAAAGCAGTGACTCATTTCAGGGCAGGAAGATTCAACAAAAAAAAAAAAATTAGAAAACTTGATTGCCCCAAACACTATTTTCAAGTTGGTGACATGCGAGATGGCTGGTTCAGAATTTTACCACTTCTCAACGTGCTTCTGCCTCAAAGGCCGCACTTTTTCTTTCCACTATTCACCCCTTACTGTGGTATTATTCTATGGAGCAGTGGAAAGCTGTTTAGAAATACCCACCCATATATTTTCAACAGGGTCAATACAAGTTTTTGACAATCCATTCTTTACAGAAAGTTCCTATGTTCTTAACTATGATTCATTGAAGGGTGAAAGAACTAAGAGTAGCAGCAGAATAGAGACATTCCTGAACAAAAGAATTATAAAACATAATTACATATTTTAAAATTTACTCTAAATTAAATGAAAACAATGATTACTGAGTCTAAAAACAATATCAAATAATATCTCAAAGTAGTGTTATCACTCAATATTCTTTGTAAAATTTTTTTTTTATTATACTTTAAGTTCTGGGGTACATGTGCTGAACATACAGGTTTGTTACATAGGTATATACATGCCATGGTAGTTTGCTGCACCCACCAACCCGTCATCTACACTAGGTATTTCTCTTAATTGTTCCCCTCCCTGTGTCCATGTGTTCTCATTGTTCAACTTCCACTTATGAGGGAGAACATGCAATATCACTCAATATTTTTTTATTTTTTTTTTTTGAGACAGAGTCTCGCTCTTTCGCCCAGGCTGGAGTGCAGTGGCGCTATCTCGGCTCACTGCAAGCTCCGCCTCCCAGGTTCACACCATTCTCCTGCCTCAGCCTCCCTCAGCCTCCTGAGTAGCTGGGATTACAGGCGCCTGCCACCACGCCTGGCTAATTTTTTGTATTTTTAGTAGAGACGGGGTTTCACCGTGTTAGCCAGGATGGTCTCGATCTCCTGACCTCGTGATCCGCCCGCCTCAGCCTCCCAAAGTGCTGGGATTACAGGCATGAGCCACCGCGCCCGGCCAATGTCACTCAGTATTTTAACACATCAATAAGATGGTGCTTTTAGAAAGGTATGGAAAATCTCTTTTCCTCCTTCAGGATGTAAAGATCTTCAGAGCTTACCATGGCTTTCTGACTTTTGACTGATTAGGTCTTTGTTGAAAAATTATTCCACAAATTTGAAATCTTATAGGTGACCATAATGTATCCTTCTGTGCTTTGTTTAAATAATTCAGTTTTTTGCAGGGTCATATCCATATATTCTTTATTCTATGACTGGATTGTCACTTTTTTTGTCAATTCTTCCAATTCTGTTCCATTATTAAACATAGCAAAAAGACTTATTCCGAGACATATTTTTCTGCAACTAAGAAGAATCACTGAAGTATCATCAGTAGATCTGTCTCTTCAAAATTATAAATCTGATGTCACTAACGGAGAAATTTGAAATACAGTGTGTCTTATAAATAAAGTTATTTTAAATATTTAATGCTTTTAAATGTACCGACAGTTAAAATTTTCTAAGTCTCATAATTAAAATCTGATTTTATTTGCTTTAAAAGAAACACTTTGTATTAGTCCGTTCTCACGCTGCTATGAAGAAATACCGGAGACTGGGTAATTTGTAGAGGAAAGAGTTTCAACTGACTCACAGTTCTACATTGCTCAGGAGGCATCAGGAAACTTATAATCATGGTGGAAGGCAAAGGAGAAGCAGCCACCTTCTTCACAGGGCAGCAGGGTGGAGTGAGTGCAAGCACGGGAAATGCCACATGCTTATAAAACCATCAGATCTCGTGAGAACTCACCATCACGAGAACAGCGTGGAGGAAACAGCCCCCATGATCCAGACCCTATTACCTCCACCTGATCCTACTCTTGATACATAGGGATTATGGGAATCACAATTTGAGATGAGATTTGGGTGGGGACACAGAGCCAAAACCATATCATACTTGTCATGAAAGGCAGTAAATATAGTGTTCCATGGGGGCATTCTTTAGAAGCAACTAAAACTAGACATCCGTAGGATATAAAGTAATCATGAATCCTTTCTACTATTATGTCTGCAGCAGGATTTGGACTTCAACCTCATACAGTACATCCACAGCCTCCTCTCACAAACACACTATTTATAATGTGCCTATGTGAAATTTCTTCCTGACCTCTGAAGTTATCTACTTCACTAGACTGAGATCATGTAAATACAACCATAGACTATTACTCAACTGCAGAGGAATTATGCTTTTTATTGTGAAATAGCAAATATTCACTGCCCCATGGGTATGTGCAAATGTGAAAAGAAAAAAGAGAAGGCCAATACCCATACTACTCTGAATGTTCACTGCGCCAAGCATAAATTTTCTTGGCTTTTCCCTTGAGTTTCAAACTAAATTCTTTTCAATAACCATTAGAAAACAAATCTACTTTTGCAACAAGAAAAGGCCCAGTATATAGAAAGATGCTTAACCGTGAAGTAGTTTAATCTTTATAATTCAAAACACTATAGGTAGAGGCTCAGTAAAATGCCAAAATGCTTTGGAGAGTGTCCAAGCAGGAGTCTTGCACTGATGAGAATGATAAATAACAAAAATTAAGAACAAAATGCTAAGATATAGTAAAAGAAATAGGTTTATGGCCTAGTTAGCTATTTCAAAGTACTTGATATTTTTCTCCTTGTATTTTTCTAAATATATTTTTCTAAGTAATCTTGACAGCCAAATTTAATTGGATATTTTACTCAAGAGAGACGAGAATGCTATGAGGAAATATTAAACGTGTGGACTAGTGCCATTATGAATGATGGAATTAGATCATTGAATCTGGATCTTAATATTTCCAAGAAAATATTCAGCCAATTGTAGTTATTTGTTACTTACAGCATGCTAAATATTCCATTAATAATATGGGTTTACTTTTTGGCAGGAGAGAGATAAATATCATGGGTGCAATTTATCTGGAATCATTCTAGGCAGATGCTATGCTTTGAATATGTCCCCTGCAAAATTCGGGTGTTATCAATAAGAACTGCTCTCATTGATAGACAGCAGCTCCTTCATTAATGAGATGAAGAAACTTTTAAAAGAGGCATCACACAACATTTTTTTCTGACATGTCTATGCTGTATTTATTTCTTTAGTATTTTTTTAACTTTTAAGTTCGGGGTACAAGTGCAGGTTTGTTACATAAGTAAACTGTGTCATGGAGCTAGCTTGCCTTTCTGCCTTCCACCATGTGAGGACAAGCTGTTCCTCTCCTCCAGAGGATGTAGGCCTCATCAGACAAATGAAACTACCAGTATCTTGATCTTGGACTTCTCAGCTTCCAATACTGTGAGAAAATAAATTTCCATTCTTTGTAAATTACACAGTCTGTAATTTCCTGTTATAGCAGCACAAGTAAACTATTACAGCAGATGTAACTAGAAATCTTTGGTATTTCCTAACCACTAGTTTTTGCCAGCCCTAACTATGCAAATCTCCAATTCATGTAAGAGATGAGAAACATAAGGGCCAATGATTAAAAATAGTTGTTGAAATTTTTGTACTTTTAGGATACAAAAATAGGCATCTAGCAGGATAACATTAACAATGTCAAGCACCTAATCAAATCTTACCAGACAAAGAAGCAAGAACAGGCTGGGTGCGATGGCTCATGCCTGTAATCCCAGCACTTTGGGAGGCCAAGGTGAGTGGATCACCTGAGGTTAGGAGTTCGAGGCCAGCTTGGCCAACATGGCAAAACCCTGTCTCTACTAAAAATGCAAAAGTTAGCCAGGCATGGTGGAGCCTGCCTGTAATCACAGCTACTAGTGGGGCTAAGGCAGGAGGATCACTTGAACCTGGGAGGTGGAGGTTTCAGTAAGCCAAGATCCTGCCACTGCAGCACTCCAGCCTGGACAACAGAGTGAGACTCTGTCTCCAAAAAAAAAAAAAAAAAAAAAAAAAGAAGCGAGAACACATGACATATATTGAGGAGAAAAATAAATCAATGGAAACTGACCCAGAATTGAAACAGTTATTAAAAATTAGAAGACAAGAACATTACAGTTGTTATTATAACTGTATTTCATATATTCAACAAGTAGTGACTTGAGAAACATAAAAAGAAATTCTGCAGATGAAACCTTCAATAATTGAGATGAAAAATATACTAGGTGGGATTAAAGGCAGATTAGATTTTGCAGAAGAAAAGATTCATAAACTTTAAGACATAGCAATAGAAACTATGCAGAATTAAACACAAATAAACATTTAAAAAAGTAAAAGTAGCATCAGGAGGCTATAGGGCAACATCAGAAAGCCAAATAAATGTGGAATTAGAATCTTCAAATAAGAGGACAGAAAGTATTTGAAGGAATAGTTGCTAAAAAGTTTCCAAATACAATGAAACTATAAGTTGATAGATTTAAGAAACTCACCAAACCCAAGAGACAAGAAACATGAAGAAATCCATACCACTGCACATCATAATCAAATTGCTCAAAACCAGTAATAAAGAGCAAATCTTAAAAGCAACTGAATGGGGGAAAATCAAACCACACTTAGAGGAAGGAAGGAAAGCATGGCAGCGTATTTCTTCTTAGCAAAAAGGGAAATTAATACAATAATGGAGCACATCTTTTAAATTCAGAAAGAAAAGAAAACTGTCAATCTAGAATTTTATCTTAAGCAAAAATATCTTTAAAAAACAGGGTCAAGAGAGACTTTTCAGGCATACAAAAATAGAAATAATTTACAACCATCAGATCTGTACTCCAAGACAGAAGAAAAATGCCAGATGGAACTGTAGATCAACATGCTAATGAAGGACACTAGCAATGGTAAACAACTGGCTAAGTACATAAGATTTTCCCCTATTGTTTAAATTCATGTAATATAGAGTCTGATGAAATATAAAATAAATAATATATTATCGTCAAGTGGGTTCTGTCCCAGGAATGTCATCACGTTAGTAAGCTAAGAAGAAAACCCTAAGATTATCTTGATAGATGTAGGTAATGCACTTGACAAACTACAAAGCCACTTCGGTACAATTTCAGCAAACTACAAACAGAATTGAGCTCTCTCAATCTGATAAATGGCATCTATTAAGAAACCTATAGATAATATCATACTTAATAGTACGACCAAAAGTTTTTCCCCTAATGATTAGGAACAAGGTAAAGATGTCCTTGTTACTACTTCTATTCATCAGTATACTGCAGGAGTGGGGAGTTCTCACTGATGTAATAAAGTTAGACAGAAAAATAACAGTCACTCTGATTGGAAAGGAAGATGTAAAATTGTCTTTATTCAAAGACAGGATATTTTAAGTAGAAAATGTATAGAAGTCAGAATCTACAAAAAAACTAGAATAAATCAATTAGCAAGTTTAAACTGAGGGCCCACATACAAAAAATGAGTAACACTAACAAAGAACACAGAGAAATCAAAGTTAAAATAGTCATTTTAATAGTGAGAAAAAGTATGAAATATTTAAGGATAAACCTGACAAAAATGTATAAGACCTGTGTGCTGAAAACTATAATACTATTGTGGAGATAAATTGAAGAGTACCTAAATATATGGTGAGATATACCATGTGCATGGAACAGAAGATTTGATATAATTGAGATGCTGATTATCTCATAATTTATCTATAGATTCAACATAATCTAAACTGAAATCTAATCAGGTATTTTTTACAGAAAGAAGTAGATTCTAAAATTTATATTGAAATTATAAAAACCTCTAGAATAGCCAAAATAACTTTGAAAGCAAAGTTGAAGGGTCACATTATTTGACTTAAAGACTTATTATAAAGCTATAGAAATTAAGACAGTATGATATTAGCATCCAAGCAGTCAAAGATCAATGGAATAGAATGAATAGCCTACATACACAGGCAACTGATTTTTAGTAAATGATTAAAGGCAATCCAGTGGAGAAATTATAACTATTATAAAAAATTATGTTGGGGCAATAGGATATGCATTTTTTTAAAAAAAATAACTTTGACAGATACCTCACCTTATATAGAAAAATTAAGTCAAACTGGATCAGAGACCTAAATGTGAAACTAGAACTATAAAACTGAAAAACATAGGAGAAAAATATTTGCCGCTTAGGGTAAGGGAAAGAATTCTTAGATACGACATCAAAGGCATGATCTATGAGTTACAACTATACACCTATGAGGCTGGCTAAAATTTAAGTCTGGCATTACCAAGTGTTTGTGAAGATGTGTAGGAGCTGGAACTTAGGTATACCTCTGGTGGAAATGTCAAAGGGGACAGTCACCTTGAAACAGTTGCATCAAAGATTGCTCTTCTGTTTCAAGAAGACCCTGAGGACTTCATTACTCAGAAGTATTGTGATATGAAAAATGTCTATTTTAATTATTTCAATTGGAAGTTTATTTTCTAGAGGTAAAACAAAAACTGTCAACATGGGAATTCTCTTTTTTTTTTTTTTTTTTTTTTTGTCACCCAGGCTGGAGTGCAGTGGTGCAATCTCAACTCACTGCAACCTCCACCTCCCAGGTTCAAGCAATTATCCTTCTCAGCCTCCCAAGTAGCTGAGATTACAGGCACATGTCACCATGCCTGGCTAATTTTTGTATTTTTAGTAGAGATGAGGTTTCACTATATTGGTCAGGCTGGTCTCAAACTCCTGACCTCAGGTGATCCACCCGCCTTGGCCTCCCAAAGTGCTGGGATTACAGGCATGAGCCACCACGCCTAGCCTCTTTCATATTTCTAAGCCATTGCAAGCCCCAAAACATGATCTAAATGGAAATTATTCTTTCTAGGAGTGCATTGTACACCTGTGTTGGTCATGACAGTGCATTTTCAGATCCCTAGCTGGGGAGGGGGGGGGGCGCTCCAGCTGCTGTACTAAAAAATTCAATACCAGGCACCAAGCCTATGATTCCTCAGGCTGCTCCTAGCCAGTGACTGAACACAGTAGAGACACCAAGATGGGGCCATTCCTACAATACACAGTGGGGCCATTCCTGTGAAACACAGTGTTCCTCTCAGGAGCAAGCTTGGCTTGAGACCTGCCCGACAATCTTGTTTACTTTTTCTGAGAACTTGCACTTCAGACTAAGATGCTTTCATTGCATCTCCTCCTTTACTAATGGTGACACCTCCATCATGGTCTGACAGCCTTCCTTCCCTGCCCTGGCTCCCTCTTTTTATTTACTTACAGGTGATATCCTTAACAAATGTTTTGAGTGTTTATTCTAGTCTTGGCATCTATTTGTTATAAGACCTTGACTAACACAATAGCTGACGTCATATACACTGTGTGGCATTCTATTTACGAAGTGCCCAATGGAAGCCTTGGGGCTACTTAAATATATTTCAGAATTATTTATTCAAAATATCAACCTAATCAACAACTTCAATCAGAAATTGATATCCAAGAAATAGACTGTCCTCCTCCACATTTGCACGTCTTTTACCTCTGTTCTTAGGACTATAATAAAATATTGAGCCATTTGGGGGCTTTTGTTTATTTATTATCTTAGCAGAAAAGCAGAATGGAATTTTACTTTAGAGGGTTTATATTAAGAATAAAATGAAAATAGAAGAAGAGAAGACTGTGGTAATTTTCCAGCAACAACATATAGGGGTTGTCAAGTGGATTAGAAAGTAGATATGAGAGACGCTATAAATATAAATTCAGTGGGGCTGGGCAACTGGATGGCTAAGCAGAACAAGATTTTATGTGAATCATTTCTGTGGAAGTCCTTTAAACAGGAAGTACATTTATTTATGCTTTTTAAACTAAGTGTAAACTAAGTGTGTTCAACAAAATGTACACCTTCTTTGGGGAAGTGCAATACATTTCAATGATAATCTTAAGGACCCTGATCTTTCGTAATTTTTGAGCCTTTGTATTACTTAGTAAAGACTTCTTTTTCTTACACTTATTTAAGCCACATTATGCTGCTGCTAGATACTTAAGAACTATACATGAAATAGGAGAAAATAATTTATAATGAAGGACTAAATATTACTTCTATGAACAAATATCATGAACCTTAATAGTACATAGAATTACCAACCAATCTATAATTTTAATGACCTTTTTTTTCCTCTTGGCCAGATTTTTCTATCTATCTATTTTAGTAAAAATATTTTTGGATAGGGGTTCTTTCATAAAGATGGATGGGAGAAGGTAATGTTTGACCATTCTCTTCAATAATAAAATAATATGAATCTGTCAAAGACTTATTGGCATTCAATCTCCATTCCAATTCCTTCTAAATGCAAGCTCAAAAATCAATCAATCAACCAATCTTGGATGCTGAAATTCCAATAAGTTATGCCCAGACAATTTAACGGGTTAATTTTTCCTTTTTTTCAACGTATTCACTGATTGTAGAACTTAATTCACTTTAGATATGACTCCACTATTATGTACTAATAAAGAAAGTTAACACATTGTTAGTTCATACATACTAACCTGCCTTCTCTCTGTCTGTGAGTGTGTGAGTTCTCATTAACATACACACACACACACACACACAACCACACAGGAAAGCTCTTAATGCTGCTAAATTTGATCAAAGTTTTCAGTGAGAAGATATAAAGAGTATCTCTGACTGATACTATAGCATTTCTAACTTCAAAGAAGATAAAATAATCACTAGCCCATAAGTTATACTTGTCAATTAGTAATAAAACACTTTCTTTTCAATGGTTAGGATTTGCATAGTTAACAGAGATGACACATTTGATTTTTTTTTTTTTTTTTTTTTTTTAGACAGAGTCTCACTCTGTCACCCAGGCTGCAGTGCAGTGGCATGATCTTGGTTCACTGCAACCTCTGCCTCCCAGATTCAAGCAATTCTCCTACTTCAGCTTCCCGAGTAGCTGGGATTACAGGCACCTACCACTAGGCCCAGCTGATTTTTGTATTTTTATTAGAGACAGTGTTTCACCATGTTGGCCAGGCTGGTCTTGAACTCCCGACCTCAGGTGATCTGCCCTCCTCTGCCTCCCAAAGTGCTGGGATTATAGGCTTGAGCCACTGTGCCTGGCCTGAAATTATTTTTCAGGACAGCTAATATAGATATAATAAAATCATCTTCAAAAGATAATCAGTCTTCAGCAAGGCTGTCAATTAAATTAGGAAAGAATAGTCTTTCAACAAACAGTACTGGGACAACTAGATAGCCATACGCAAAAGAATAAATTGGGATCCCTTCCTCATGCTACAGACAAAAATTAATTCAAAATGAATTATAGACCTAAAATCTAACAGCAAAAATGATAAAAGTCTTACAATAAAACATAGTAAATTTTCTTCACCTTGAGTCAGTAGACTTTTTAGATATGGCACCAAATGTACAAGCAACCAAAGGAAAAGCAGATAAAATGGAACTTTCTTAAAATTTAAAAACCAAATGCTTAAAAGAACCATCAAGAAGGTGAAAAGATCCTTATAATGGGAGAAAATAATTGCAAATCATATATCTCATAGAGAACTTGTATTAAGAATATATAAAGAGCTCTTGCAACTCGATAATAAAAAGCAAATAAAAACTCCATTTAAAATAGGCAAAGAACTAAATGAACGCTTCTTCAAAGAAGATATACAAATGGCCAATACACATGAAAAGGTGCTCACCATCATGAGCCATCAGGGAAACGCAAATCAAAACCACAAAGCGAAACCATTTTATACCCACTAAGGTGACTGCAATCAAAAAAGATAAATAATAAAAAATATTGGTGAGGATGGAGAGACTGAAACTCTCATACGTTGCTGGTGGCATTGCAAAACTGTGCAGCCACTTTCACAGAGTATAGTGGTTTCTCAGAAGTTATATATAGAATTATTATATGATCTAGAAATTACATTCCTAAATATATATCCAAGAAAAATGAAAACATACATTTATACAACAATGTGTACGTAAATGATCACACCAGTATTACTCAGTAAAACTATGAATGGCCCCTTTACAGAAAATTACATAAAAATGCTAATGCATTGTGTGTGTGTGTGTGTGTGTGTGTGTGTATGTGTGTAAAGCATATTTACTAGCTTTACTTAAATCTTAATCATAAATCAGATTTTACTTAATACATCTCCTCTTGAAGTTGATCTCCACATTGTGAGACAAATCCAACCCGTGGGTTATTTTATTGTCATCTATGAGACTCTCAATTTCTTTACATTTAATGCTTCTTATAAAACTCAATCAAACAGACAAAAAAAAAGCTTTTGACCTCACACTTTTTAAGGTCTTAAATTTTTTAGTTTGGGGGAAGAAGATACGTAACAGAACCTTTTTTTGTGCCTGTGAAGGAGGAGATCCCACTCATTATAAGAATGGTTAATCCAGGAACTCTTACAGTAAGTAATCTAACTGGGAAAAAATATATATAAGGCTGGGCACGGTGGTTCATGCCTATAATCCCAACACTTTGGGAGACCTAGGCAGGTGGATCACTTGAGGTCAGGAGTTCGAGACTAGCCTGGCCAACATGGTGAAACTTCATCTCTACTAAAATACAAAAACTAGCCAGGTGTGGTGGTGGGCACCTATAATCCCAACTACTGAGGAGGCTGAGGCAGGAGAATGGCTTGAACCCAGGAAGTAGAGGTTGCAGTGAGCCAAGATCGTGCCACTGCACTCCAGCCTGGGCAACAAAGCAAGACTGTCTCTCTATATATATGTATATGTAATTTTTATATATAAATATATATATTACATTTATATATAAATTATATATATATATGGCCACAGGCCCAGGTTCTGTTCCCTAGATAACCTGGCATCAGCACTCTCAGTAGAATGTTGGAAGTCAGGAAATGATAGTCTGGGGTGGCCTTGATGCAGCCTGAATGGGGTTCTTTACAAAGATGCAGACAATCCGTTATGAGCTATCCCAGGCACCGGCTGTGTCCTGCTCAGATTTGAGAGGCACTTATGGAATGTCAAATGGGTGCTCTGGCAGGAACTATCACAAAATCTTATTGAATCAATCACCAAAAAACCATGTTTCTAAAAGAACCAAGTGGGTCTCAGTGAGGAGGAAAATAAGATTTTTCACTTCAGATGACCAAGTCTTTGGATAATGGCAGGTTGCTCATGGTGAATACAGAAACAAGAGTTGTCTAAAATGACCCTAAATCAGCTTTCTCTCATGTTTTTCATCCCATGTAAGTGATCCACCAAGCACGCCTCACAGTGCTTCCAGGATTTTGCTTCCATTCCTCTCTGTTTGTTGAAATATCGCTAATCCTTCTACAACCAGTTATAATTGTAACATTCCTTGAAACGATATTCTGCAACTCTTAGCTTCTAGTGGATGTTTAACAAATGCTTAGGGCAGTACTTTAGTGTTCATTTACACACACACATACACACACACACCACTTATATATATATATAAGTAGTGGAAAAAATATGTTACAGGTAAGCAAAAAATATATAGAAATGATGTTTATTTTTTTAACCTGTATTTTTTGTAAATGGTAAGAGTATTTCCACATCAATAAAAATTTATTGACCATATCTGTCCTGGTGAATTTATAGTATTCACAATAGTCCATTGTTAGATATATGGATGCACCAAAATTGAATGACAATATTATTAACTACTAAAAAAGCAATACTGAAATAAAGATACTTCTACATATGTGTGAGTGCATACGTTTTTTAAAAACTGTATCCTTATATCAATTTTTAGATATAAAGTATTGGCTCAAATATCCTACAGTACTTATGTAACAAGTGTCTATAGAAAAAATGCAATCGATTTTCACATTCACACTTAGAGAGAAGATAATGGACATACTATTCTTTCTAAGTTTTGATCCAAGCAAGCTCTGCTCATTTGAAGTCGCCTATTTTTCCTGTTTCAACTACACTATTTTTCCGATATTCCTGGCTGTTAGACTTAATTTTTAAATATAATTTCTAAGTTACCTGCTATCAAGTTTCTGTCTTTTGATCATCTTAACTCTCAACAGTTGCTCTTTATACATGAAACCTATAACTTTTTGAATGCATGCAAAACTCCTGATTTCACTCTATTTCCTGCCCATTATTTTATATGGTTTCCAAAACTCCATTCATGTTAGTAACTGTTTCCTGAGTGTTCAGGTAGGTTTGTTGCAGGCCAGCTCACAGACCAATATCCAAGGTGTAATGAGAAAAAGTGGCCCTGGATCTTGTGAGTGGTGCCCAGATCATGAGTCAGTGCTCATATTGATATGATGAGAAAAGTGTGAATTTTCTACCCTTTTCTGAGGTGACACCTGTCTCACCAAAAGCTAAGTCAAAGCCGGGTCCAAGCTCAGGTAAGTTTTTGTTTATTTGTTTTTTTTTCCTAGTTCCAGTTACCTTAAAATTTCTAAAAAAGTTTTCATGGTTCTGGCATTAGTTTGTCTGTTTATCAGTTTAGTTTAATTAAGATTTTCATCTTATTTCTTGGTCCTCATAATGATAAGCTGGTAGAGGCTATGTTTTAGAATTTAGACTAGCTCCATGTAAGCCTAAAGACATTTTGAATGGGAAAATACTAGGTTTTGAATTGATTTTATCTTAAATCACTTAAATACATCAGAATGATAAAAAATTTTACAAATTCACTATCTGAGGAATCATAATGATTAAGAGAATATTCCTCGAATTTTAAGGATTTGGATTGAATTCGAGCTTTAAGAATTAATGAATATATGACTTCAGGCAAATTAAGTTTTTTTAAATTACTTTTTTCATCATCAGCAACGACATCACTTCAGCTATTGACAGTTTTGTGTTTTTAATTTTTGCAAGCACTGAAAAAAATTAAAACGGAAATTTATATGAATTATTTTAGGAGGTTATTTCCCGTCATCAGAGAGATAAATTAATAATTTGATGAGGAATATGCTGTCTGAGATAGGTCTTTCTGAAAGTCTTGACACTATCAATGTGTTAAGTTTACTCTAAAGAAATCAACACTTTTTAGACAAAAGTATTACATCGCTATCAAATGACTATAGGGCTCCTATATTGATTGATTTGGTTTCATTTTGCTCTCTGGGACCCAGAACCTTGATGGGGAGAAGAAACAGAGATTGAGAGCTGGAAATCTATCAAGAATCCACATTCTGAACACCAACCCTTATTGCACACACAGTGAAATACCACATCAGAACAAATTCTATAGACTCCTCTTGAAAAAACAACTTTGAATCCCAGTCTGGAAGATTGATCAATTTCTTTTTATTTCCTGAAATGTGCATGAAAGGATACAAGAAGCTGCCTGAAAAATAGTCATAGGACTGGCTAATGATATTTCTACTTTGTCTCCAGTCTTAAAATTTAAGCACCCCATACAGAAAAAAGGCTGAGAAATTTTATGAATATTCAGAAAAATCAAATTCAAAGTTGAAATTTCCTTTGTAACCCACCTCCAGTCTCTTAAAGGGATACTTGAATTCTGCTCAGAAGCAAACAAGTTACTTTGCAAGTTGTTTTAATAATGGTCATTGTTATTTCTCGGTATCTTTAGATTTTTATTTTTATTTTTTTTTATTTTTGAGGCAGAGTCTCCCTCTGTCGCCTAGGCTGGAGTGCAGTGGCGGATCTTGGCTTACTGCAACCTCCGCCTCCTGGGTTCAAGCAATTCTCCTGCCTCAGCCTCCCGAGTAGCTGGGATTACAGGCACCCACAACCATGCCCGGCTAATTTTTGTATTTTTAGTAGAGGTGGGGTTTCACCATGTTGGCCAGGCTGGTCTCAAACTTCTGACCTCAGGTGACCCACCCGCCTTGGCCTCCCAAAGTGCTGGGATTACAGGCGTGAGCCGCCATGCCCGGCCAGTGTCTTTTGATTTTCATACGGACTTGATGCTGTCCATCTTCTTAAAATTTCTATAGAAGAAAGAGAAATTACCAAACAAGTGCACAGATAAAGCTTGATGTATACCTTCCACTTTTTGGACACAGACCTGTCATCATATCCTTCCAAAACACATTTTCACCTGCATGCCCACACTCGCACATTCATCAAACTTATTTCTTGAAACATTCTTGATAGCATTCATTCTACTTTAAAACACCTGTCAAAACAAGCACTTAATTAGGTTAAGCTGTCTGGCTTTGTGAAAAGGTTTACTGTACTCAGTTGTCGCTGCCATAAAATTAATAGTTTGACCAACTTCTAAGGAGACGGATTTTGCACTCGTGAAAGTCAAATTAAATCCACCTTTGCCAAACAGGGGAAAACATTGGTGTGTCTGAAACTTTGAAGGCAGCACTTCATTTATTATAATCTTTCGAGTGCCAAAGTACAAATTAGGTAGAACTGCAGCTGCAAGAAAGCCCAAGTTATAGCGCACTGCTCTTGTGACCCTTTTAATAGGCAATGCAACTACAAGATGATGAACAGAGAGAATGACTGTACCAGAGTTAGCAGTGCCAAATTTCCGACCGAATTTGCAATAAGCAACCAATCCTTCATTAAGTTACTATTCCACAGACTCAAATATTACACACACTAGTCACTGTACATCATTTCTCAACCACAATTCTGAAAAGATTTTCCAGGAACTGGGCTCGTTTTATTATTAAGACTCAGGAGAATAAAAGCTGTTTAAAAAATGCTTTATAATTTCATTCAGGTCTTCCTAAAACTGCTTTTGAATCACCATTCTTTGAGTTGAAGTAGCAAAGGAAATAATACTCAAGGCTGCTTAATCCTAAAGACAGAGTGATTTGGAGTTTTGATTTGGGATTTTGTTTTTCCCCCAATACATTACAAAGATGGGTCTTTTATTGACTTAGAGATAAAAATGATTCATGATTCCAATTATTATTTAAGGTGTGTAAAGTCTTAAGGCCTCCAAGGCAGGACTCAAAATGGACTGTAGAATTAACTGAGACAAAGTGCCTTGCTATTTTTGGGACGAAAGGAACCATCAGAAAAGTTGCAAAAGCACTAAGTTTTGTCTTAGAACTAAAGATAGTAAGAATTAATTTAACACAAAATATTATTGATTACTTTCGCTTAACCCTTCATTTTTAATTCAGTAAGTGAATATAAGATATTAAGTGACTAAAACTGAATATGGTCATTATCTTTAATCACAGTTTTATTGAGTTTACTAGAAGTCATAAAACCTGGTTTCTTGTTTCTTCTTTTAGTATTGTTAGATGCACGGTCATAAAACAGTCACTATTAACCCTGAGAAGATTGGCATAATATTTCGATCTGATCCACAAGTGAAATTCTGAAAGCCTAGGAGCTCAGGAAGGAGACATCTTGACAGAGATCATCTTCTCACTAATACTTCTTAAGCTAATAAAAAACCTTTTAATAACGATATTCTAACATTTCATTTACTATTCTGAAATAAAATTCATGTATAACACTTATACAATAACATTCTTAAAAGTCGATAAAAAGCCCTGTTACGTAGAATAACAAAACAACTTATGACAAAAAAATCCATTTCAATTTGTAACTGTTCAAGCTGACTGTACTAGGAGGCATAATAAAGTCATCAGATAATTTTTACTAATTTTAAAGAGTTAAGTCAAGAATAAAAGAAGGAAGATCATCAGAAGCAATCCTGCACAAGTTTTACAGGGAAATGAAAGCAGAGATATAAGAAAATATTGGAATGAAACCCATTGTGAAGATAAATAAATAACAGAACAACTTTATCTGTGAGTGATAAGAGAAAGAGGAAAATGGTATTAGTCAATATAGTATAAAACACCACGAACCATTACAGACGGCTGAAGTAGAGAAAATGAGGAGTTGAAATACTTGCATATGAGCGAGACCTTATTTATAAGTGTAGTTTAAAATTTTCTCTATTTTACTTGTCAAACATTTATATAGTGTCGTCTGTGTGTCTGGCACAGTTCTATGCTTTTTTAATGTTATTAACTCAGTCACTCATCTTATGAATTATCCCATGGGTCTAGAAACATTATTTTATAGAGGAAACTGAGCCAAAAAGGGGTTAAGTTACTTACCCAAAAATTTACAGCTAGCAAACAGAAAAGCCAGAATTTGAACCCAGGCATTCTGATTCTAGTGTCTATAGACTTGATTTCCATTCTATAATATAATGACCTGGGGTCAGATTGCATCAAAGAATAACAAAATATATCTCCTGTTTTAAAACCTTACCATATGTTGAGGTATATAAAGTGCTCCTGTTATGTAAAAAGACCTTGGAGACTATATTGATCAATACAAGACAGGAGAAATACAACATATTGGGGAAAAAAACAGAAATAAAAGACTATTGAGAAATGGTGATTCCAATTTCTGGAACATCATGAAAACAGGTTTTAATACAGAAACACAAAAATAGAAATTAACCTCAATATGTTTTCTCAGCATATAGGTTTTTCATTGTGCTACAGAAAAACTTAAAAATAGAAAATCAAGAACATGAATTATTTTTAGAGAATTCTTACTAATACAATTTAATGAGATTTCTACATTTCACCTCTCCACTAATTCTGATAACATTTTCATCTCTGGCTGTGAAAAGGAGTATCAGATACACTGTTACAAATGTGAATGCAAAATCTACAACTTGAGAATGAGCCAGATTCAAATTTTATGAGAGGTGTGGCCTCATATAATGGAAGATTCAAAATGGTATACAATTCTTGGTAAGGTGTCAAACACAACAACCCTCTCTTGATTTATACAATATTTGCATTTCTTGGTTACTCAGTTTGCTATAATAATACGCAAAAACTCCTTCTCTTTGAATATATATGTAAAAATGGAGTTTTAATTTCTAAATTTAGGTATAAACAATGCATTTGGGTCGCATTAAGGGCATTTAAGAGCTCTCAGGATATGGATAATATGTTTTTGCAGAACAATCCCAATCATTGCAGGATGTCTAAGCTTTGTGGCCCCACTCACAAAACTTAGCAGTGGCCACCCCCCGAATGTTGTGATAACTAGAAATAAACCCCATAAATATTCAAAATGCACACTGGAGGGTGGCATCTCCCTTGCTGAGAGCCATCAATTTAAGGCTTTGCATATAGAGGTACCTAAAGCAAATTTCACAGCTTGAATGGTATAATTATGTAAGCCAATAAATTTCTTTTTTGTTGTTTTTTTTTTGACAATATGCATTAGAGTGGTGATGTATTTTTTAACAATAAAGATAATTTTTATTAAAATAAAGCAAAATAAGTTTGCATTTTTCCTTCTGTGCCATTTCCCACCATTATTATTCTAAGAAAATATACGAACAATAGCAACTATGCATGAGCAATGTGGAATATTTCTTTCAATTTCACTACAAAATGTATGGATTTTAATGAGACTGTTATATAGCATCTATCTTAGAAGCAAAATCTGAACCAACCATGTGTATCAAGCAATCTGACTATGTATTCGGCAAATACAGTCAGAAATTTGCATTCTGGTTACAAAAAAAATATGAGTCTCAACAGAAATTCTTTTTCCACGTTTCAGCAAAATATTTAAGGAGTTTTTTGTAGTATGCCAAATAGGAGTGCTGAGATAAAGTTGGGTTCGTCCTTATAAAATGCTATCTCTAATTTATATGGGCTATGTAGACACCATGTTCCTTGGCAGAAGGACATAATTTTATTCAGGAACATATAAGGAACAACTCTGTAACAAACTATACTTTCAGCCCCAAAGAATAGGACTGATTCTGGGTTAGAGTTTTGCTTTGGAAATATTTTGTTATATGTTGGGAATTAAGGTTTATTAAGATAGAGTAGATAGCTGGCTAGATAGATAAATATACATGCATGCATATGTATAACTACATATGCTCACTATCTCTATACATAAATATAACTATATATACACACACACACAGATATGTAATAAGAGAGACAAAATGAAAACAAGTAAATCAATTGTGGGTGACTTCGAAAACCCAAACGGAGTTTACCAAATTCACAGCTGGCACTTATTAGGTGCCCCATGTGCTATGCACCATTCTAATTATTTACATGTATTAATTAATATAATACAATAACTTTATGAGACAGACACTATTATAACCACATTTGTATTTTACAGCTAGGGGAACTCTCAAGATGAAGACTTCAGTGGCAAGATTTTAATCTAAGCATTTTGACTCCACTATGGCCTCCTTCTAGTATTCTATCAAACTTTAGTTCTACAATAAGAGCTTGATATGGTTTGGCTGTGTCCCCACCCAAATAACATCTTGAATTGCGGTTCCCACAATTCCCACATGTCATGGGAGAGACCTGGTGGGAAGTAACTGGATTATGGGGGTGGTTTCCCCCATGCTGTTCTAGTGATAGTGAGTGAGTCTCAACAGGATCTGATGGTTTTATAAATGTCTGGCATTTACCCTGCTTGCACTCACTCCATCCTGCCACCCTATGAAGAAGGTGCCTGTTTCTCCTTTGCCTTCCACCGTGATTGTACGTTTCCTGAGGCCTCTCTAGCAGTGGAGAACTGTGAGTCAATTAAACCTCTTTTCTTTATAAATTACCCAGTCTCGGGTATTTCTTCATAGCTGTACAAGAATGCACTAATCCATGAAATGTGAATTCAAATTAATGCCAAGTGAAAATGACCCTATTGCCTTGAAATCCTTATCCATGGAGTTGTCCATTTTGCTAATTCCTATTTTTTATGGCAGATAATTAAGAAATGCTGATTTGAAATTCATTCAAACATGCTTATGTGATGCTCTCAGCTCAAATATTCACAAGTATAACAAGGTCAGCATATGGCCTCGTGATATAAGAAACTGACACTTAAATTTTTTTTTCCTAAAAATAACTGGTTTTGTAGGCCTTACCAGAATTCATATTAGTTCCAGTTCTCTTCCCATTCAGGAACATAGCAAGATGACCCTTTAAATTTAGGAATAGCTGTGTGACATTTTTTGCCCAATTAAATGTTAGCAGAAAAGAGTGACATATGTAAGTATCAGTAGAAATTTTATAGCTGGTATGTGACTTGATGCTTTCCACCACTTTGGGGATTATGGCAGCACATGTGGCCACAGAGGGGCTATCAGAGTCAAGCCATTTGGAATGCCACAAAATCATTCAGAAGTCAATTTAAACGAACAGTCACCTCTGAATACCTTACATAAGCAAGAAATAAACTTTTCCTATGAACTGTGGGTATTGCTTGTTACTGTGGCAATGGAACTGTGGGTATTGCTTGTTACTGTGGCATAGCCTAGCCTTTCCTGACTCATGCAACTTGAAAAAAAAATTACTACAGTCACTTTAGAACTAAAAAAATTAAGTTAAGAGACAAATGAGCTATTCGAAATGCCTTGGCTAATTAATCACAGGAACATTATTAGATCAAGTTCTTCTGATTTTATTTCCTATTAAAATATCTTATTTCTTATCATTCACCATGTTGATTCTTGCCATGTAACAGAGAAGATTATATTAAATAATAAAGATAGCCTATCATGGATAAGCCACAAGATTTGGCTAAACATCAGCATATGCAAAAATAAGCTATTCGATTCATTAGTTTCTTTGGAAATATAGATGAGTACCTAACTAGAACCTATCTCTTTTGCCTTCTATGGAGGAAAAAAAGAAATCAAATATTTTGAGCTGGGTTTTACACTTCTCTTCCAGACTTTGGGTGTCACATAAAAACAGTTTTGAAATAGAAAAAAATGAAAATACTCTGCTATGATAATGCTCTGCTAGCATATCTTTCCTACAGGTTTGACAAATGCAGTGTTAACAGGTGGTTGAGTGTGACGTTTGGGGTTTGAGCCTGACATTCGGCAAGAAAACCAGGTGGAGCTGCTGAAAAGAATCCATGTGAAAATCCTTTCATTCCCTTTAAGCTATTCTGGCAGAAAGGGAATCTGACATCAGCACTGAAAACAATGACGTAAAAATTTCTATCACCTCTCATTTCTTGGCTCAAACTCCAGTCCAATTTTTTTTTATATCCCTCTTTTATGCACAAGCATATATAAGTACTACATTAGCTCTCTCTTACCACCGTGTTATGGCCCGTTATTCTGTCATTTCTCTCTGTATAAATAGAAACTTAAATGACTAACTTATACCTTTCTTCCTAGGAATGGGTTTATTTTTTTGCTTCTTTCTTCCTGAATACATGATAAATTCCCCAAATTCAGTCATTTATGAACTGCCTTTACCATTTCTGCCATATTCACTTACTACTTACTTTTTTTTTTACTAAATCTATATTTTAGATTCACTGTTTTTTGTTTTCATTTTTAATTTAACAGTGCATTAAGATTCTTTCATATTTGATGTGCTGGTTACCATTTTTTCTCAATGCATAAAAAAATGCATCTATAACCATGGAAGTAAAATATGTTGGTTCAGATACCACCTGCACTTCTTTTGAATACCATAGGTGGTATCACACACTGGGAACAGGAACACTGATATATAACACATAACATGGTGTCATTTACACATCAGACATTTAAAAGGCTACTTACGCTTTTTAGAGTCTATAAGCTTTCAAAATTTGTTTAAAACATCTATCTACATTGATTTTACTTTTTTGAGGTAAAATTATTTTACAAAGTTATAAGTTTTTTTTATACCAATGACACTTAAGATCTTTCTGAAATACAAAGTTGGATATTTACCAAGTGAAAACCTTACATTTGCAGACTTCAAAAATGGGTGTTTATAGCAGAATTATTCATAATAGCCAAAAGAGGAGAAAAACCCAAATTTCCATCCATGAATGATGAATAAACAAAATATAGTGTCTACAAACAATGGAATATTACTCTGCCTTAAAAAGAAATGAAATTCTGATACATGCTACAACATGGATGAATCTTAGTGACATTACACTAAGTGAAATAAGCCACACAAAAGGACATATATTATTTGATTCAATTTACAGAGGTACCTAGAACAGTCAGATTCACAGAGACAGAAAATATAACGGGGGCAATGAGAAGTTATTGTTTAATGGTTACACAGTTTCAGTATGGGTTAATGAAAATGTTCATATATGGTAAATGCTGTAAAACAAAGTTAAAATATTTAATGCCACTGAACTATACATTAAAAATGGCTAAAATGGTAAATTTTATGTTGAATCTACTTACTACAATAAAAATAAAATTAAATAGATATAATACATATCACTTAATAACATGCTAATGTGTTGAATGTCAATGACCTTTAATTGACAGCTAATAAATAATGTGTACATTATCTTCAACAGCAATGTATAACTGCTTTTAACCACAGCTTATGATGATAATTTGTATTCACCCCTACCTAACTGACATATCCTTTGCTAACTTTCCCTGAACACGATATTGAAATTAAATCTAGACCAGACGCAGTGGTTCATGCCTGCAATCCCAACATTTTGGGTTCTTTAAAACTTGCACATCTTTGTGGCCACCCTTGTCTTACTGAATCAGAATTTTGGGAAAATGAGGACTGGGAATAGTCGTGAGTTATCATTCAAATGTCTAGTAGTCACTGATCTGGAATCTGTTTGCTGCTCTTCATTTTCTTGAACCACTAGGAGCCCAAATTTTACTTCCATGCCTCATTTGAATTAATTTCATGATTCTCTCGCTTTGGTCTTTCCACCATTAAAACAATAACAAGAAATAAACTTGACCTCGGCCTTACTAATATTAATACCTATAGTAACTGCCATACTTTTTACATTTAATCAGAGTTCAGGTCTTACTCTGGCTTGGTCTAGAAATTTTCCTCAGAAATCTTCCTTAAGGAAAAAGACATTTAACAATATTAACACTTTGTAAAAACAAAACTTTAAAGGGCCCTTTAGCAATTATTTCTATCTGATATGGAGTCTACAATGCATCTAAAGTGGTATAGTTAGGGATTCAAAAGATTCTTTTTGCCCTAACGCAAGTAAATCCCAACACCATTGAAAGAATTCTAGAGTTAGAACCGAAAGAGGCAACAAGCAAATATAAGGCCAAATGGAATTCAAATTGATCATGGATTATTTTAATGGACAGAAAAAGAGAGAGAAAAAAACACATATTAGGGTTTGGGGGCTGTAGCAAGACAGTGGACACAATTAATATAGAACTGGTTAGGCAATCTACACAGTCTGGATTCAAACTTGCTGTGAACTATAATTCAGCAGTCACACTGTTGGTGTCTAGTGGCTTTTCCCAAGCCATATGTTGGAGCTATAGATGTTTCCTCCTGATTGTGCCCTGGTGGTCTGCTTGTTGGAGGTCTTTTTTGTTCAATACACTTTTTGACTTGCTTTCTACTTCCCTGGTTGGTTCATTCACCTTAATTATGATTACCTGATTAAGAGTGGAGGTGACACATCCAAACCACTAGTCAGGGCAGTCTTATTAGGCAGGAAATTCTGCCATTTGTCTAATTTAAATTAAAAGGTGTGTTTTACACAGAACAAACCAAAACAGCCAGCCACAGAAATTCCTTTTATCCAATCTATTTACTTCTCTTTGGAATTCAATATGATCCTTTAAGCCAAAGGCAGTTATAATAGGAGTTAAATGGTCCTCTAGTTTTTCAAATGGAAGTCAGATTTAGAAGGTGTTAGGTTTTTGCAGACCTGCTAAATTCCTAGGCTTAAACATTTCAATGGTTAATCATGAAGTAGCTTTAAAATGTATGCCTTTTTGGAAGTATTAAATAACTACAGAGGATGTTTTGTTATTTAAGAACATCTTAGGAAACAAAGCTTGGAAAGCAGCTCATGAATTTAATGCTATGGCATCATTTTTAAAAAGACAGGTTAATAATTGAATGGCATTGTCAAGAAAGATGGAATCTAGAGAAGTTATGAATGTACTTTGTCAAATGAACATTCTCTGTTGATATTGAGATAAAATGCTGAGACTGGCAGATTAAAAGAGAACACTGAAAACAGCTGAGATTCATAGATAGTCCATTTTGGACTCAACTTCTCTCTTTTTGTCGGCCAGATATCTGAATGTTGAGGGATCCAGGGACTTCTGCTGTTCCTCCACCCTGGCCCAGACCTTGGGAATGAGTGACCAGTTCTTTTCCATATGGTGATGCTGAGGTGAAAATTCTCAGCTAAATCATCTGAATCCTAGAGTAACTGAAAAAGGGGTTTCTCCCCTCTGATTTCCCAGGCAGCTCCTCCAAAATAGAGAAACTATAGATATCATACATTCATGATCCAAATACATGCTTACCACTTATCCTCAGGGGTAAATCTTGATTGAATCTGTTAACACACTGCACCACATTTTTTTAAAATACATTCTGACTTAATGATACACAGTACTTGGATTGCAGCACCTCAATAGCATTCTCTACTTTTAATGACAAAAATGGATAGAGTGGTCATTCAGTCTTACTAAAATAATCTCGTCAACTCAACTTTGGATCACCTAAGTAGAATATCAACTTGCCGGTTCCCTAGTATCATGTGATGACGGACCTGGGCAGTTTAATGTCTCCATGTGCTTCCACATCAAGCTCTTTCCTAATTGCATGAAGTTGGTGCTTCCTTCTATTTCCAACTGAATTCCTGATTTTGAGAAGGATGAGTTTTGTTTCACTGATCTTCCCCACACAGGGACATATGCAATTAAACATTGTTGGAAATATTTTCTTAAACTCTTTTTGTTTTTACTGTCTCCTGCTCTCCTACTATTAAGAACTAGGCTGTTGGTCTTCTTTCCTTTCTACATAAATCAACCTTATAATATTCCTTAACAATAATAGGAAAGCTAGAGCCAATAAGTCATTCCCTTAGGGAAAGAAAGGGATTTGGTTGGCTATTTTGCTAGGAGACTGAAAATGGGAGAACTGCAAGTATACATTGAAGTTTTCTTGGGAAAATATGATCAATGCTGCTTCATTCATAGTACAGGATAGACTAGGGTAGCAGAGTCCTGTTTGCTCGTTGGGTTTTGCCCAAGGGTGGCAAGAGAAGGAAGGAAACTAAAGAGAGAGGTAGAACTTGTATGTGCTGAATCCTTGAACTTATACAAAAACTTCAGACCTCTGATTTGGTTTTCATGAAATGCAAACATTAATAACAATCCTGTCTCTTTCAAAAGGAATTCAAACACTATGAGCTCAACAACAACTGTTATCCAAATTAAAATTTGAATGTGAGATTAGGACATGAACTCAGTCTAGTTGCAATAAAGCAAACTAATCTCAAGCTTGGTCTCTTGCAGCCAGACTTCAAGGTGATCAAAGTTAACAAGGCCAGTAATGAGACATAGCAACACCATATGCTTCCAGATACGATGCATTGAGAAGGATATAACACCTCTGTGGTCCTCTTGCCAAAAATACAAACCTGAATTTATTTCAGAGGAAGCATCAGACAAACCTACAATAAGGTCATTCTACAAAGTAACTGTCCAGCCTCTTCCAAAAGATAAGGTCATGAAAGACAAAGGACCATCCCATCTTAGAGGAGACTAAGGATGATGACTAAATGCAATGGATTATGGATTGAATTCTGGACCAGAAACAAACACATTTGTGGACAATTGGTGAAATTTTCACAGCTCTGTTGATTACTTAATAGTATTGAATCATTGTTAATTTCCCAATTTGGATCATCATAACTGTAGTTATGTAAAGATTTCACCATTTTGGAAAGCTGGGGAGAAGGTATATGGGAATTCTTTGTACTGTTTTTGCAACCTAAAATTATTTCAAAATGGGAGTTACAATTTGTGTTAAATTTAATGAAGTTAATGGCCACAACTGATCATATAAAACTAGATTCCCCAGCAGAGTTGGAAAATAATTTTTGCGGTTTAATCTGGATAAACAGAAGATTACAGCACTAAATACAATTCAACAAGCATACTTGGAGAAATTACTCAACATAATGCATAAATACAGAGTCAAGTTTGAGAAGACATAGTCTTTGTCTTTTTGAAACATACAAATTCTGTCAAAACCTAGAATCTTTTTAAAGAAAAAATGATGGAAAAGTATTTGAAAATTTACAACAGTAAAGCCACAATGGCGTAATTTAAATTATTCCCTGTACATCAGAAGGCATTTCAGAATTCTATAATTTATTGACATTTTGTTATGAATAGAAGTTTTCAGTGTATTGTGGCATGCAGAGGAGCCAATTAAAATAAATATATACGTATTAGAATATAATATGCGATATTATCATATGAATTCTAAATGACTAATCACACAATTCTCACAGCAGAAAATCTGATTCTTGTGTCATTTATGCACTCAAAGAAGTTTAATATGGGAATCTACTTATATATACCTTTAACTATGACAGAACATAAAAACTAGCATACATGTTTCAGTGGATTCAGGATGAAATATTCTATCTATGAGAATACTCCATTTATATGTGCCATTTGTATGATGTTTCTTCTCCTAGAAAAAGCTTTCCCGCCGGGTGCGGTGGCTCACGCCTGTAATCCCAGCACTTTGGGAGGCCGAGGCGGGCGGATCACGAGGTCAGGAGATCAAGACCATCCTGGCTAACACGGTGAAACCCCGTCTCTACTAAAAATACAAAAAATTAGCCGGGCGAGGTGGCGGGCACCTGTAGTCCCAGCTACGGGGGAGGCTGAGGCAGGAGAATGGCGTGAACCCCGGGGGGCGGAGCCTGCAGTGAGCCGAGATCGCGCCACTGCACTCCAGCCTGGGTGAAAGAGCGAGACTCCGTCTCAAAAAAAAAAAAAAAAAGAAAAAGCTTTCCCTGAATTATGCTTATGGAAAACTCCTACTCTGTCAGGAATCAATCTCAGCAACACCTCCTCCAAGAAGCCTTCCATCACACCTCCTCCAAGAAGCCTTCCATCACTCCTCTAGCATACATTCTCCTGTGATGCCATAGTTTCATCTGTCTTCATTTGTCAACCATAGGCATAATCACATTTTACTGTACTTTCCTATTGATTATATTTCTCCGCTAGACATTAACTACTCTACCTCAATGCCTATTCCATTGCACCATCTTAATAAATATGTAAATAATTAATTCCTCCTGTAAATCCAGGATCAGAATGGATTATTTTCAGAACCAGTCACAAAAAGTAAGTAAAACGATAAAAATTCTATTGTGACCTAAGCTGATTTCATGGGAAATTGTTTATTCCGATGCAGATGGGCTGTGAAAAGGAATTCTGGCATTGAACCCTTGGGGTATAGATTTAGTAACCGGCAGAAAAAAAAAATAGAAAATACCATGCTCCCACAAGTTATTCTTATTTGTCATGATCTGAAACAGTGTTGATTTGTTTTAAAAATAAAAATCCCCAAACTCACTGATGACCCATGAACTAAGAGTATTTTCCATGGAGATTTAAGAAATGCTCACCTTTACTCACATAATGAGATCTTTGAGGCAACATCAAGCACATCAGAATCCTTTAAATACTGGTATTAGCAGAGCCACATGGCACTCCAGTTAGGTCAGTGTGGGAATGTTTGGTCCCATAAGTCGCCCAGAGCATACCTCTTCTATTTGTGTCCCTGTTGTCTGTCTTGGAAACCAGTGCCCGAATAATGAAAGATTAATGAGATCGTCTTCAGCCCTGCTTTCGGCAATCACATTTGTCCCTCATCATTCTGCTTCCCCGGCCCTGACATTTAGCCTCTCCTTACACTGCTGTCTGATATTACAAATTGTGCTGGGTAATTTCCCCCAGCCAAAATAGGAGATTTAGAAGCATCAGGGAGTTCTGGAAATCTATCCTGCGCGTCACAAAATGCTTCCTGTCCTGGCTTAACAGCCCGAAGGGAGAGAAGAAATGAGCCTATGTCGGGGTGGTGGGGCCTCTACAAATAATAAAATTATAAGACCCACAGAAGGAAAAAAGCTTGGTTTTCTTTGTAAGAATTACTATCTTGACACCCTATAACTAATATAAGTTGGGAAATTTTTTAAACATTACTTTGCCTACCTACCTTAATATGACAAGATTAGTTTCAGCAGTCTGGCTTTACAGAATTATTTCCTGAAAAAAAAAAAAATTTAGCTGGTAATTGATACTCAACCTTGGTGGTAAAGAAGTTTGCGTTTTATTTTTAAAAAAGGAGCTAGGGTGTGGGTGGGAATTAGCTGACTTAATCTGGCGCTACATATGCAAAGTACATTCCTTATGCACAGGAACTCCTAGGATCCTGTATCCTCATCAAATGCTAGAGAAAGTGGATTTATGTGAAAGATTGGTTCTGTAGCTATGGGAACAGCTGACTAAATCTATTTCTCTCTCTTTTCTCTTTCTCTCTCTCAATGAATTGCCTAATTTTTCTGGTATCACAGAGATACTGTTTTGGTTAAACCTTACATGGGTGTTAAGTTATTTCGTAAAATTTGTTCTGCATGTTTAGCAAATAAACACTGTGCTGTCCACTAGGATTTGGAGCTAGAAGACATGGGATCTAACCTCTCAGTTCTAACACTTCATCCCTTTTGGAAAAGTCACTTAACCTCTTTAAAACTCAGTGTTCTTACTGGTGAAAGAAGGACAATACCCACTACAGAATTTTTGGTGAGGCTCAAGTGAGATCATGTATAGGAAAGTCTTTTGGAAACGAAAATGGCATTACATCATTGTTAGCTGCTATTGTCATTGCAGTTTCACAGTATTTTCAGAGTCCCTGTCTTCAAAATTCAGAATGTTTGGATTTCAGAAAGTGATTTAGTACATATGGCAATTATTAGATTCAGCTGGGTCTGGGAGAGCAACTCATAATGAAACACATTAATATTTCTGGGCAAAAATAGACAAATATTTCTACTAAGTGTGATAAATAAAGACAATGTGTAGCTTCACGAACATTTGAGACAGGCTTTCCTTTCAAATCAATTACAAAAGTGTTTCATTTTAATAGCTTTTCAAATGTTTCAACTGGATATGAGAAATAGTCAATCTGTATTCCCACGACTTCAATATTAAATGCCACTCCTTTTTGGGAAGTCCATGCAGACTCCATTTTTAGAGAATATTTATTAAATGTCTTGGTGTCTATGGGAGAGCTGCTCATCATGTTGTATAAACATTGGAAGAGCAACAACAACAAAAAAAAAAAAAAGAAGAAGAAGAAAAGAAAGAAAAGAAAAAAAGACAGGACAGCATCAAAATTTTAAAAATATTTTTGCATCAAAGGACATTATCAAGGGAGTGAAAAGGCAACCGGCAGAATAGGAGAAATCATAATATATCTGATAAGGGTGTAGTATCAAGAATTTATAAACAATGGGAGCTCCTATAGTCAGAGACTTCTGGAAAATATGTATCTTTCAGCTTCTAGACAAATAGTTGCCACTATGAAGTTATGGTTAAAAACAATATAAAAGAACAAGAAGTGCTAAATGAGAAATGTCTTTTATAGCTCATTATTTTGAAATACCTTGTGCCCTCTCTTCAGTTTATTTTAATTCAGGAATACAGTTGTTCATTTAACAACAGGGAAAATCTCATTCGAGCTGATAGGCGGCCCTGCTTGTGTTTTCATTGTTCCTCCTCTAAGCATTGTTTTCTACTCTGTTTGTTCGAGCTTTTTGCGTCTATTGTATATACAAAGCATTTCCAAATCGCCTTTGAAGGAAGCAGTTTGACATGCTAAATTAAGCGAAGCTCCAGAGACATTTGTTTTAGGCAGCAAAACAAACTCAACTAGACACACACAAAAAAATGCCGAGCCCATCAGATCTGAAACCGTTATTTCTTCCCGTCTGCAAGTTAAATGGCGGTAATGTAAATGAATGCGAATCGCTTGGCGAGGTGTGAGAAAAAAAGCTGCAAATTACAAAGCTGGCGAGTGAATGTTGAAACTGGTGGAATGTGATAATAATGCAATGGGTGGGGATCTGAGCCTTCATTAGAGATCCTCATTTCTCACTCATTTCATTTCCAGTTATAAAGTCCAGTGAAATGGATCTTGGTAATTGCAAAGTTGATTGCTACATCGGTTTAGGGGAAATGAATACTGCAATTACTTTTTCTCTTTCTCTCTTCTGCCTCTGCTGCTCTTTTGTTACATCCATGGGATTTTCAGAGAGCTTTTCCAAACTATCAGAAGGATCTTACTCTTTAGTAGTTTTTACATTTCTATGGCCTATGGGCTCTGGTACAATTTTGTCTTTTAAAAATGAGACATGATACCATCACCAGATGACAAACCAGAGCTGCAGTCTTGGTATCTTGGATATATAACTCTTCATACTACCAAGAAAATAAAAAGAAAACAAAAAATCTCTAGTTGTCTAAATAAAGGTTCTACAAGGAAATAACAGAGGAAAGCTGGTTTATTGAATATTAATGGTGACAGCATATAGGCTACAAACCCTCACATCAAGGGTGCTAATTAAATTGCATTCCAAGCGCATTCTAAATTAAATTTATTATGATCTGGTAACCATTTAAAGTAGATTTGGTGGGACTGATCCAGTAGTCAGTTTTTCAAATTAAACAAAGAGAAACACCTCTGTTAGGTGTTGACATCTCTTTCCTGTCATGCTCAGAAAACATGCTAAGAATTGGCTGGATCACGGAAACAACAGTACCGTGTACTTCTTCATGAGAATAGACCAGTTTCAAAATGACTGGCACAGCCCTTTTAAGGTCAGTTGAAGGCACAGGTGGGGAATGATATATGGGAATCCTGGCAGAATCAGATCCACTTCCAGCCTAGGGTATCACATCCCCCATGCCCAAGTTCTACTCTATGTCTATGAGACTTGATCCCAAATCCTTATTCAAGAAAGGCAAAGCAAAATTTTAAGATGAATGTTTACTGTTATAACTCTGATGAGTTGGACAAGGGAATTTGACCTTTTGACTGCAGTCATCAGGTTTAGGACACAAGCAAAGCTCAGTAGGCTATATCTAAATTCACAGTCACAAGTGAGTCTTTCTTCCCTGTTTGGTTGGCTCTGAATTGTGTAAATAGCCTCTGCCACTTTGTTCTGTCTCTCCTTGGAGAAGGTTTCTTATTGTGAAAAATAAGTCACACAGAATGCTTAATTCATGCAGAGTCAGGCAAATTCTGTCTTTCTCAAATCCTGAGCAGCTACAATTTCATGGTATGATGGTTTACATGTCAACTTTACTGGGCTACCAGATGCCAGGACATTTAGCTAAATATTACTCATATTATCTTGGATGTGTCTGTGAGGTGTTTCTGGATAAGAGTAACATTTGAACTGGTAAACTGAGTAAAGCAAATTGCCCCCCTAATGTCGGTGGGAGTCATCCAATCAGTTGAATGCCTACATAGAACAAAAAAAGCTGAGTAAGAGAAAATTGTTCCTGCCTGACTGCTTGAGCTGAGCCCTTGGTCTTCACTGACCTTCAGGGTCAAACTAAAACATCAGTTCTTTTTGAGTCTCAAGACTGCTGGCTTTCAGATGAGGACTTTCACCATCAGCTATCCTGGTTCTCAGGCATTCAGCTCAGACTAAAAACAGACCATTGGTTCATCTGGGTCTCCAGCTTGCTGACTGAATGTCTTGGGGCATCTCAGCCTCCATAATCATATGAGCAAATTCCTTATAATAAATCTCTATAATATTATTTAGCCCATGTAACATAAATATATATTATAAATACAAATATGTCATAATATAAATATATAGTATGGAAACAAATAGTATAAAATACATATAATAATATATAATATATATGAAATAATACATTATATATTGTTATACTATATAATATATAAAATAATACATAATATATTATGTATTATACTATATAATATATAAAATAATACATATTATGTATTATACTATATAATATATAAAATAATACATAATATATTATGCATTATACTATATAATATATAAATAATACATTATATATTATGTATTATACTATATAATATATAAATAATACATTATATATAATGTATTATACATAATATATAATGTATTATACATAATATATAAATAATACATTATATATTATGTATTATACTATATAATATATAAAATAATACATTATATAGTGTATTATACATAATATATATGAAAACAGAAACAGATTCTATGTTAATAACAGATCCTATATTAATAATATATGATAAATATATATCTAAATATTATTTTATAATATACATATGAAAACAGAAACATTCTCCAAAGAAACAGCACCAATACTATACATACACATGTGATTTTTAAATAATAGTTGGAACTTAAATACTAGAGTATGTTCACTTTGGCTCTGATGGGGCCAACCATTATCTTGAGCTTCTGATGGCATTAGCAGAAGACACCTAGAAAAACTAATGAAAATGTGTTTCATTAGTTTTTAAAGTTTGAAAATGGGATGCTTATTATGAACTTACATAGTAACCTTGCATGTGTGTGCTTTGAACAAGTACTATACCACTAGCAGAGATTTTTCTAATTTGAATGTTTGGCTACATAATTACAGTAAAAATTATCATTGTGAAATACCTGCTATGTGCTAGTTATACTGGGATCTCTGCAGATTTTTTTTAACCTACCAATAAAGTTGCAAATGATGAGGAAATGGCATTCAGAGTCATTAAACAACTTGCCTGTAGTCAGTCATTCAGTGGTTAAAACAACAAACACATGGGTCTACTTGATACCGCCAACCCCTGGTATGGGTAGAAAAATAGTAACAGAAAGTATCAGGAAAAATAGTAATAGGAAGTATTTGATTCCATTGGGAAGAAATGAGCACCAGTAAGCTTGAATTTGTCACCCAAGCTATAGTTATCACTCTATTCATCTCCTCATCTTTCTCCTATTTACAGAGCAAGATTTCACTTAGCCCTCTGTTCTTCTATTATCCCTACAGACTCATAGAGAGAAATTCAAGCCAAAACAGGTTGCAAGACTCTCTTCTTCGGGCCATAATGCTGCTGTGCCTCAACTGAAATTTGAATGGAATGAAAACTCTCTCTACATATTTTTTTTAAAAAGAAATTTATAACCTATATGGCGTTCATATGCTGTTATAATTGCCTCTACTCGTGGTTTTATGTTGGGAGTTGGAGGGACAAGTGAAAAGTAGAGAGAAATACATTAAGTAATTTCACAATATCAAAGCCAGTTTTCTATTTTTGTAGATAATGTGTCTAATTTATAAAATAAGGACTTCGAATAAGATTGTCTCTAACATTCGCCAGGATTAATGTTGTTGATATAATTCTATTTTTTAATCCCACAAATATCTAAGACATTGTTTCATATTCCTCCTTCTATAATCACTTTTTAACTGACTTTTCTCAAACCTTTAGCAGTTGAAATTTGTGAAATCTTTTCAATTTGCAAATTCAAAAGACTTTACTCAGGCCCATTCTTCTTGAGCCCCACGAGGTATTTGGCACTTGATGCCACCCAAGACATATGTAGAGATGTGTTTTTATGCATTAGTGTAATGTCCTAGGGAAAGATCCCATTGATTTCATCAGAATCTTCATCACATTTCATGCCACAGAAATAAATTGATACAATAGTAAAAATAAATAAAATAGAAAGTCATTGGAGACCATGATTAAAGTAGCTCCGTGAAGTGCTTCAGATAAAAGCAATGTACTATAAAAACACATTGAAAGGTAAAAGAAAACTGGTGAAGTGGCAAGATCAGATGTAGTCAATAATTTTCAGAGGGAGATCTCTCTTTTTTTAATCGCCTTAATCAGATCTGTGGCAATAATTTGTTAGTAACATTCAGAACGCTCATCTGCCAGGATGTGTAATGATCATCAATTGATTTCCTTTATTTTCTAGAATGTCTTAATGGGTTTATCTAAGTTGACACACTGAGTTGTGGTAGATCAGTCTACAGTATGGGTTTCCAGATCCTTTCACCCAAATCCTTGCCACCATTTTATATCATTTCTTAATGCTTTACGTAAGCACTTAACAAGTCAGAAGCATGATCTTATATCTTTTAACATGAAGTGGCTAACAAGAGTTTGGGCTTTGACTCACAGGACCTAAGTTCAACCCAGTTTCTTCCTCTGTAAAGTAGAGCTAATATCACATTCACCTCACTGTGCTTTTGATGTGAGGATGCATAGAAAGCACTTTACAGTGCTTTGCAAGAGCACAGCCCACAAAAAAGGTCCATAAATACTGGTGTAATTATGATTATGATACTTGTATTGCTCTGCACGGTAAAATATAACATCATGGTAAAAAACAAAGGCTTCGAGATTGCAAAGGGCTGAGTTCAAATCAGTTATCACTCTTTCCTAGCTGTGGAAATGCAGGCAAGTTTTATTATCATTGCAGGAACGAGACCCATAGAACAGATGAGTAAATGAATTGACATTTGCAATTCACCATGCTCACTCTTAGAAAATATTAATCTATGCCTGCAATGACTGTGTCATTCTTTTTTTTTTTTTTTTTTTGAGACAGAATCTCACTCTATTGCCCAGGCTGGAGTGCAGTGGCACGATCTTGGCTCACTGAAACCTCCACCTCCCCGGTTCAAGCGATTCTCCTGCCTCAGCCTCCCAAGTAGATGGGATTACAGGCAGGCACCACCAGGCCTGGCTAATTTTGTATTTTCAGTAGAGACAGGGTTTCACCATGTTGGCCAGCCTTGTCTCGAACTTCTGACCTCAGGTGATCTGCTAGCCTAGGCTTCCCAAAGTGCTGGGATTACAGGCGTGAGCCAGGGTGCCTGGCCATGACTGTGTCATTCTGCATTTAAAGGTTATTTTCCCTTTTATCTCAGTAGTCACAGAAGGAGTTAATATGCATGTCACACCTCCCCCTTGGCCTAAATCTCAGCAAGTAACTGTTGCTTTGGCAAAGACACAGCTTCCCAGGTGCAAGCAGTTAATTGCCCCATCCTTTGTGAATAAGCTTTTTGTAAACAAAAGTAACAAGTGTCCAATGTCTTGGAATTCAAGAAAGCCAAACTGGCCAGGCACGGTGGCTCACGGCTTTAATCCCAGCACTTTGGGAGGCTGAGGCGGGTGGATCACGAGGTCAGGAGTTTGAGACCAGCCTGGCCAACATGGTGAAACCTCGTCTCTACTAAAAATACACAAAAATTAGCTGGGCATGGTGGCATGTGCCTGTAATCCTAGCTACTCAGGGGGCTGAGGCAGGAAAAGCACTTGAACACGGGAGGCGGAGGTTGCAGTGAGCCGAGATCGCGCCACTGCACTCCAGCCTGGGTAACAAGAGCGAAGCTCCATCTTAAAAAAAAAAAAAAAGAAAGAAAAAAAGAAAGCCAAACCAAGGAAGCTATAAAGTGAAATGAGGATTTGGAAGGATTCTGAGTAATACAGCCTCCTTCTCTATTAATCTTTCCTGGCCAAAATATTTTTTTATCACCAAAATGATGCTGCAAATTCCACAGTTGTGGCCAGAAGTTCCTGTGATACTGCCATAAATCCATGTGATAATTTGAAGTCTCACAACATACTCTGTTCATGTAGAGGAGAATTTGTCAAAGAGCCATAGTAGTACTTCATAGACCTCTAGGAAAGGAATATTTTGCAACTATGTGAAGAATGAGGAGAAAAAAATCAAAGTTCCCATCATCCGATTTTTTTTTTTTTTTTTTTTTGAGACAGAGTTTTGCTCTTATTACCCAGGCTGGAGTACAATGGCATGATCTCAGCTCACCGCAACCTCATGCCTCCCGGGTTCAAGCGATTCTCCCGCCTCAGCCTCCCAAGTAGCTGGGATTACAGGCATGCGCCACCCACGCCTGGCTAATTTTGTATTTTTGGTAGAGATAGGGTTTCTCCATGTTGGTCAAGCTGGTCTCGAACTCCTGACCTCAGGTGATCTGCCAGCCTCGGCCTCCCAAGGTGCTGGGATTACAGGCATGAGCCACCACCGCACCCGGCCCGTCGTCTGATTTAACAGCAGTAAGAACTTAGGCTTGAAAATGCTCTATTATACACATTTGGCTATAACTATCTAGTTTAATCCTGATTAACAATTCTGTGAGGCAGATATTATTATTAGTCCATTTTACAGATAAGAAAATTGAGTTGAGGAGAGGTCAAGTAATTTGCTAACACCAGGAAGTGAGAGAGCTAGGCTTCGCTCTCTAATGCAAATCCTAGCCTTCTGAGTCTGGACTGTATTACCTCTTGCCATGCTCTGTGCAGCACGGCATTCTAAAATCCAGGGCAGCACTACCTTGTAAAATCCAGGAGATTGTTTGCAAAACTGATATCTCTTTTCCTTGGCTGATTTCTGATGGGGCTTCTTAAAAGTATGCTGAATTTCACTATCCAGGTCAAAATCCATCAGGAAATATCTATCTTGATGCTGACACCACCACTACATTAAGTTGCTGGACATTAGAAAGAGACAACTCATCTATTGGAAATGAATCCCAGATTCTCTTTTGCTTTCCTAATTCCTTAACTTTCAGAAAATACGTCCAGATTTTCCAGGCTCTCAAAATTATTCAAATAGAGCAAAAAGGATCGAAGAGCAAAATCAGGAGAAACAATGTTGTTTGGGTGTTTTGACTTTAAAAATACAAAGGCTTTCAAATCACTTTCTGGACTTGTGAGCTTGAAATTCTTTCTCAATAACAACTATAGGTAATAAAATAAAACGAGCATCACCTTCAGAAGAGTTTATTATTTCTCCTTCCCTCATGTGCTAGGAGGGATCTTGCTTCCCCAATGCCAGCTGTTCCAGAGGCCTGGAGCCTGCTTCACCTCTGGGGACATTAGCTCTAACCTTTCCATCTACTGGATTTAATCATATAACCATGTAATTAAATTCCAATAGTCAAGTTGCAGGGGCAGGGAAGCAAGGGCTGGGCCAGTTCCATTTAGCCCAAACAGATGGCAGACACTGCTCCTAGAACAGCATGCTCAGATCGCATGTTGCTAGCATTTGTGTTGAGTCCCCATTAAACATGAGCAACAAAACGTAGAGTCAGTCTGCTTAAGGAATGAAAGCCTCTTCACCTGCTTCCGTGAGATAAGGTGCAATGTATTTTTAATGTACACTTTTATCTTTTCTTGACAGTCAAGATTGGTTCCACGTGATAGCCAAACCATAAGGTAAGCAAAGCTAATGGGTTTGATTTGTAGACAGCATATGGACCCCTAGGTTCCAATTAATGCGTTCTTTCTTTTTCTCTTGCCTACAGCTTTTCAAATCTTGAGGAAGAGCTTTCAGGATTGAGTTTAAAGATGCTTCTTCAATTTGTTTAACGGTTGATAATAGCCAGGTGTTATTTCAACATCTGGTTAAAGTCTGTTTTATGATTTTACCAAGAAGACATCAGCAACATCTCCTACCTTGTTAAATTAACATTGCTGTGTTGAGGATATAGTAAAATTGGGGTTTCCATACACTGCAGGTAAATCTGTAAGTTAGTAGTACAAATTTCATTGAAAGAATATGACAGTGTAAAATAAAAGCTTACAAATTCCTTTGCCCAAATTTTCCACCTAATTGAAATGCACAAGCAAAACAATGTACACATTGCCTTATATATGATACTGAAAAAAGATATCTAATACCCTTCATTGGACCACCAATTAAATAAATGTTGTTACATTAATAAGATAAAGTATTATGTTGAAAAGTTTATTTTATAAAAATAAATTGCTCAAGTAGGATGCAAATCTGCTTAAATGTATTATACCATTTTTTATTAAGAGTATGCACAGAGATATGAAAATGGTAAAATTAGTTAGATCTGGCCGATAAGAATATGGGTAACTTTTATTTTGTATTTTATGTACTTTTTTCAAATTGTCAGTGATAATTATACACTACAATTACGTAGACAAACTTATTTACAAAATGATACCATGGCATTGTCATAGCTGTCTCAAATCCATGCTATTAGTCATTAAAAAATCACAATTAAAAAAAGACGGTCTTTTCATTCCACCAGGAACTCAGCAGAACAAGTTTGGCATAGACATAAACATCAAGGTATTATCTTTACGAATTTGTATTTTAATATGCCTTGCCTTAAGTGAAATCATTCTGATTTCATCAGACGACCTCAAAAAACAAGACTATAAATGACACTAAATCGATTAATACAAAGTAATGTTGTCCTGAGATAAGCAATAGCATTTAGGAATCACATACTGTTAGTGTCAAGAAAGATAATTATAGGTACAGTTTCTTTGTACTTCAATTTAAAAAAAATAGGCATAATTTTGCTATGTTTTCTTCATTCATTTCTAGAAAGTTTGTTACTCAGTTCAGTTCTTAATGTCTCTAATAGCAACACGCAGAGAAGGAGTCACACACGTCAACATATCCTCAAAACATCCCTGCAACACAAGCCAGGAATGGAGCTTAGAAGAGCACAGAGGTTAAGTGACACAATCAAAGTGACTCTCTGGCTGAGCGCTCTTAATAGTCTACATCTCCAGTCTCCGTGTGGGCTCTCTCCAAGGTGGCTTTGGTGAAGGAGACAGGTCACTTGGACCAGGGTTTGTTTCATGTGCTTCTAGGAAAAGGCAGCAAGTTTCAGTAGCAATGTGGAGAATACTACTAGATCCCCTAGCAGAGGTATTTTTAGCTTTGTCAGTTTTCCTTAAATCTCCAAAGGATACAGTTAAATTGAGATGCTAGAGATCACTTGCTAGGAAGTTTAAATGACTTAATGGAGCATCCATCCATGTTCAATGACTTGACATAGAACCTCCGGATATTTGTCTCCCAGGTGTGACTAGCCAAATGGCATCCCATTGACGGCACCAGAAGATTTCTCATCTAGAATGACAAAATTGGTACTTCTCCAAGTTACATCTGTTCCCTAGCAAAGCTATTTTGTGGGGAGGGTTACAACTTTGCTCAAAACATTTCATTTACATATGTGACTCAAAATATCTTGAGCCTATCTATATACAAGTCCTCAAGTAGATCACAAATTGAAAATGTTTAAAAAGAAAAGGTGTTCTGACTTCAGATGCATAATTATAAATGTCTGGAACCATTTGCTGCCTTCTTTCTTTTAGGTAATGGCCATTATCCCAGCCATTGCATATCCGCTGACTTGAGTTAAAACCTTAATATCCCCTTATTTGTTCTCATGTGGTTAAAGGCAACTTCCACTCACAGAATGAACTATGACATTCCCCAAGATGAACAAATCAAAAGGCTAACAGTTCTATAACCTCAGAGTTCAATGAATGTAAAGTAAGGTGTTCTTAACATTGATTAATGACCAAAAAATACTTTAATCTCCTAAGGGGGAAGATTTGCCAAGCAGAAACTTTCTTAAATAATAGAAAAAGAAAACTCATTGATAATTTCTGGATTCTTATAAATCAGGGAAAATATTTCATGCTTATTAGTTCAGCTGTATGTTCATTCTAAGCAACTTAATTGATATAACTTACTGTGAACAAAAGCCACGTGTGAAAATCCTATGACTGACTCACTAATAGATGAAGCTTATATTTAACTGTGGCCTAATAAAAGTCATAATCTCTGCTTAAATTTATTTAAAGTTGTATAATATTTTATTCAGAGGCTTTTGGTCTAAAAATAAAGATGGGTTTTTTGTTTGTTTAATCAGATGAAGAACGTTATAAGAAAACAATTCTCAAAAAAGAATTTTTGTATGGCAACAAACAAAATGGCAAATGCAACTTCAACGTGGAAAATGCAAATTACTTCTGAAAGAAAACTTGGATATTCCTCAATGAAAAGGAAGCATGTCATAAGAAATAGAAGTCTTTCCCCAAACAATTAAAAAAGTTGCTTCTCAAAATAAATGTTACTGCATATCAGAGCACTTAATACTGCTATTTAGATTCTTCAAATAATACATAAACTCAAATCATTAAAACATCATCTGAGCTAATAAGGTCATTAAAAACAGAATTATAATTGACTTTAAATAATATGTTTATGAAAGAATCTTCAGCAACATCAAACATACTTTTAATAATACTTTGTTTTGCCCCCTAAGGAGTCTTTGTTGTTCTTTGCTCATTGCTTTTTTTAATAAACAGCTGATTTAATGAGAATTATCTGATCTACACTATTTTCCTAGTGTTGTTTTGAATCCCATGTTTTACACAGAAGACTTTTTAAGATGTATTTTCCATTAGCCCCAGCCCTAGTGGGAAAGCATATTTAATAGGCAGGTGATGATTACCAATAATATATGTGAAATTCCTTTTATTGTTCAGGAAATTAAGAAAGTGTTGATTAATTTTAGAATTTAAGTCAAATATGCATGCTGAGATTTTCAGGAAACCAATAACAGGAATAAAAACAGAACATATATCTTTCAAATCCATTGAGGGGAAAAAGTAAAACCTCCTTGTAAGACACACAATTTAATCATAAAGACATAGAAAGGATAAAAATAAGAAAAAAGTAATGAAAAAAATCAGCCAAATAAAAGTCTGTATGATCAGATTAAAAACAATCAAAATAGAGTTTAAAGCAATAAAACAAAATATACTTCTGAGAAATTAAGTGGGTCACTGCTTAATCAGAAAACATATGTAAGTATTCTAAAATCTTCCCAATTAATAATATAGAGTCATGATATAAGATATTATTGAAATAAATGGACACAGGCACATACATTTAACACATTGTCTCAATAATTCATAGAACAAACAAAAACAAAATGTGATGAGAGATAAAATGAAGCAATATTCGCTTAATGTAATGGAGTTGCATAGAATTCTGTACATAGCAATCAGGCAAAATCTCTAATTTAAAGCAACTGACCAAATTGCTAAAACATAAAACAAATCACAACAAACACACACACACACACACACACACACAAACAAATACTTTCCAGGCTATGTCCTTTGACTTAAATGAAAATAATTTAGAAATATGTAATTAAAGATATCTATATACCAAAAAAATTTTTGAGACATTATCCTGAACAATTGATTAATCAAAAAAGATAATTGAATTAGAAAAGTTTAAAGCTGAATATTAGCTTAAAATTACATATAAAAGATTGAGGGAGGCAGCTAAATTAGTTCTTAGAGGGAAATGTATAGCCTTATATTAAGAAAAACAAAACAGGCCAGTGGCTCAGGCCTATAATCCCAGCACTTTAGGAAACTAAGGCAGGAGAGTATCTCTTGAGCCCAGGAGTTGGAGGCTACAGT